>NC_085968.1:11793515-12993515 GCF_910591565.1 Cydia splendana | reverse complement strand
TAACGCAGCACTTCACATAAGTATAAAAAATAAGATGGATGGCATTATTTTATTTAATCAGATACAGATCTTTATTGGTAAAATAATTAGGTACATTTTACAAGTCATTCAGTTCTTATATTTAAAAATATTATTAACAATAATAAATTAATATGCCTATAATGCTACAAATCAATGATCGTTACGCATAGACTCTATGAATTCGTCAATTGAGTAGTAAGCTTTTTCTATGAGAAAAAAAAAGCGTAATTATTTTTCTATTTTCTTATTTCAGAACGTAATCTCTTATCGTATTTTCCAATTATCGAAGCTATTTCATGGAATATTCATTACGATTTTGGATTTCTTCTCATGCCAAAACGATTCAAATTTATTTATACCTATGCAATTCTTTGACTTTTTCATTTCGACAATTTGCAATACCAAAAACACATCTCACGCAAAATACATTTTTTTTTTAATAATTGCCCTGTATATTCAATTGATTCGGATTTACACAATATGTAGTGAATAAATCCTCCTAATGCAAATACTTACTAGAAACTTAGATGTGCTCTTAGGTAAAAGGTTTAAAAAAAAGAAATTCATAGGTCTTCTTAACTTTGCTTTATAGCCAGTTACAGAAAGCGCTCGCCGCAACAACAAAGCAAATGCTAAGTTAACAATAAATAACTTTGTTGCTATAACATTTCTTGTAAGAGCACGGCTTTACTGGGTGCTCTTGGCAGTAATTGGAATCGAGCTACCATGGTAAAGGTGAAACGCTCGAGTTCTAGTGTAAATTACTGTATCTCGATTCAATCAGATAACAATTGTATGCATATATACCGTGTTTGCTTATGTTTAGTCCCTCATCCGTTAGCTGACCAAACGTAATTTACTTCAGTGTATGTAAATGACCAAGTGATCTGCGAAATGACCTTAGCTTGTGGTGTATGCTGTGCCACGGTTACTGGCCCGCTACAATAGTATTTTGTGCAGCACGTACATAATAATAAAATATTATGTACCTTACATAATATCAGCAGACACCTAAAATTATAAATAAAATCGAAGTACTCGTAACTATACAAGAGAAAACAATTTGGCTTGTAGATCTATGCCTTTAAAAAAATATAACAGTTATACTATATTGTAAGAATATTCATAAGATGACTGCTAAACAGTTGTATTATGAATATTATGATCCTATAGACCACCACTCGCCACCGCAACCAGTAGTTGATTTAGATATCACTGTCAGTCATTTAATTAGTAAATTAAAGTGCTGAAGTAGAAAAAAATATTATGTACGATTATTTGTAACGCGCAGTACGTATTTTTAAATATAGGTAAAATGGCTATGTTCTAGACACTATAACATTTCGTTACTAAAATATTATTTATTGGAATTGACAGGCACTTCACGTTAACGGACAGAACAAATGTATTTTTATTTCTTTTTCGTTACAAACATAGTTGGCTAGAACGTTCGTGAAAGTAAAATATACGGAAATGTGTATATTACTTTAGCGCCTGGGAGCCCAGAGCATCAGTTGTTAAGCAAATTTGCAGATAAAATTATTATACATATACCGGGGCTCTCTTGCGGCCTCGCTAGCGGTATGACCTAAAATATAAATATGTTTTTCTTGGTTACGCTAGTTATGTAAGCTCTATGGTAAATTTGCCGTTTGGATACCGTTTATGAAAATTCGAAGTGAAATGTGTTTAATTCCCTGCTGGGGTGTTAAAGACCTCGTGATGAGGCCTGATGAGTGTTAATGTAGTCTACTAGACCTAGGGTTTAGCGGAATGTCATCTTGCTTATGTTTGAAGCAGGTCAAGTTATAATGTAGGTAGCTATAATAAATATCACTAGATATTAGTGTAGTTGCCAGAGCTCCAAAGCGTGCTCTTAATTTTCGGTGACCTGCATACTGGCCACACGCAATCGCGCATGTTAAACTCACAGGATTTGGAAGCGCTTATAGGCTTAAAGTATCCGTTTACAGACAGCTTGCAAAACAGCAAGCCACTGGTCACAAGGGATATTTACCCATCCCAAACCCACCAAATGCGATAAAAAATTGCGTACCTCTATTCTAATCATCAAATTTGTCACAGGTACTTAAACTTCTTCCCGCCGAGCATTATCAATGGCACGCAGATGACGTTCGAGAAGTCGGCCACGTACTTCGACGGCGAGCAGGCGCCGCGGCGCGCCCACGCCCTGCTGCCCAACGCCAAGATCATCGCCATACTCATATCCCCTTCCAAACGGTTAGTCTTTACCCTACTTATGTACTTATAGCGTTGTTCATAAACGCGTTGCTGGCTTGAATTAGCTATACAAAAAAAATCAAAATTATTTATCTGGTATCTAGGTGGATTTAATACAATAATTTGTGGTGGATACCTCCTGTTAATTATAGCAATAAGTACTTGTGTTAGGAGGTACCGCTCCTATGCTATGAATCGTTTGTTTTTATCTGTCATTTTGATTTATGTATTTGTAAGAAAGGGATAAAACATAATTTAACTGAAAGTATGAATAAGGGGGTTAGACCATAGAGCTCTATTATTAAATGGTGTTTACGAAAAAAAACCGTGGTGGGTTTATAGTTTTATAACTTCTCTCCCAATTCTGTTATTTTAAGAGAGGGCAATCAATGTGCTGCCAATGCAAAATGTTATAAGCTCTGTCTTATCTCCAATCTTGTAGAAGCGAAATAACTTTTTATCAGTCGTTCGCAGGCCAAAAACAATTTTAATTGAAGTGGATCCGAGTAGCGAAATGTAATCCCCCCCAAATTGTAGATATCTTAATTGAAATTTCTTTAGTTCAAATAATGAAATTCGCAACGGAATACAATCAAATTATGTAGTTACTCCAGTAAACTAAAGGGCCGCCTGTGTTGAATTTTAGTTAGGCAATGAACTAAATGAAAGTCAAATATTTTAGCCAAACATCGGCTGTTATTACCAGAATTTATATTCTAGTTCAACTCTACCAATAGGCTTTCGGAATTTTCATTATGCATTATTAACTTGAAATTACGGGCAGTGTTTTCCATTTGTTCGATGCTTTTATAGTTCAGAAGAGCGTCTCTACAAAAATGGAAAAAGCGTAAAGCGGATTACGCGGAAACTTGTTCAAAACTTTACCTGCTGATCTGTTGAGAGCCGTTTCACATTATTACCAGGTAGCATGTTTAGCACTTGGTTTGGTATGCCTTTGTTTGTGTCAATGAAGTACCAATGAATTTACATTTTGTATTATGAGCTTTTTAGGGTTCCGTACCCAAAGGGTAAAACGGGACCCTATTACTAAGACTTCGCTGTCCGTCCGTCCGTCCGTCCGTCCGTCCGTCCGTCTGTCACCAGGCTGTATCTCACGAACCGTGATAGCTAGACAGTTGAAATTTTCACAGATGATGTATTTCTGTTGCCGCTATAACAACAAATACTAAAAACAGAATAAAATAAAGATTTAAATGGGGCTCCCATACAACAAACGTGATTTTTCACCAAAGTTAAGCAACGTCGGGAGTGGTCAGTACTTGGATGGGTGACCGTTTTTTTTTTTGCTTTTTTTTAGTTTTTTTTTTTTTGCATTATGGTACGGAACCCTTCGTGCGCGAGTCCGACTCGCACTTGCCCGGTTTTTTACTAGCTACCATAGATATAGCGCGACCTTTTCTACCTCTCTTTTTGGTTAATTCTAACCTGACAATTTAGAATATTATCTTTAAGGCACGATTATTGCGCAGGGCGTACTCATGGTACCAGCACATCCGCTCACACGGCGACGCGGTGGCCAACAACTACACATTCCACAACGTCATAACGGCCAACGACTCCGCCCCAAAACCTCTCAAAGACTTAAGGTAAGGAACATTATTTATTTATAGTACCTATGGCAATTACACACTGGTAAAAATAAGTGTTCCGTGAACAAAGTTTTGCACGGAGCACTAAAAATGGTTTTACAATTACAGTCAAGATTTAAAACACATGCTTTATATTTTTTAAGTTACGTACGAAAAAAAGTAAATGGTACCATTTTTTCTGAAAACCCCCAGATTACCGTTCAGCTGCGGATGGTGGATACTATACCTACATAAAATAAACGTTTCAAATTACGCAATCGAGATTAAATAAGCGCTAGCGTCTCGTTTCGTAACCTTCACACATTTTCCCGTTATAATCTCATTCGCGTTCATCATTTTAGAGATAGTGTGCTATTTCCGAAACGTTTTGTAACGAATTATCAACGACCTGTTATAACAAAGAATGGGTATATAAATATATCAAATGGGAATTTCCGTTATATTAAACAATTGTAAACTAATCCTGGTAACTCTAGCCGGTTCCTACATTTACATCAAAGAGGAAATTGACGTAATCTAGTGTTTGAATCGAGAAAATGATTCGTGTAAACTTTATCCTAGAGAAATACACCGCACATAGGGGTAAATTCACGATCTACGGGGCCAAAATTATTTTTGCGGGTTTTTGTATTTTTTAACGTTTTACGAAGTTGAAACAACTGTTTCATGATATTTTTTTTTAATTTATAGGGTATTTTTTTCAAAATTCTACTGATATGTAAAATTTCGACATCTGCACAAAAGAGGAAAAAATTAAAAATATAGTAAAATGTGTATAATAATTTATTACTGAAATAAAACCAGTTGCCATATTAAGCTACAGTCTCTGCTATGATGTTTTCTTCTTCGCTTCCGGAAGAGCACTCTGGGTTCGGATCGGCAGGCAATAGCAATTCTATCGTCTCTGGCGGGAAAGTACTGTGCTTTCGTTTTTTTTACTTTTCTCCTGCAGCTCAGTAAGGGGTCGGAACTCAAAAGTAAGCGATTTAAAATATCCGTGTTGCAGCTTTCTTTCGTAAACTTCCTTGCGAATACAAGTCGATAAGATCGGAAATGCTTGTTACGCGCTTCTGCAGCTTCTTCAGTGAGCTGTCCAATGGGTAGTAACGCATTTTTTTATAATAACAGCACCATGGACTAGTATCTTATGCATCGTGGGCGTCATGGGATGCCATCCGTATAATTTGATATATAGTTCTCCTGTTTCCTTTGCGTAACTGTCGTATTTTTCAGAGTCAATTTTGTGGCAGCTTGATATCGTCTCTAAAATTACTTTTAATCTATATATCAGCTCGTAACTGATTCCAGTTATATCTGATGCTAATTTTGGATCATCAAAAAACCTTCTGCTGGTGTTTCCATCATTCGTGTTTGCCTTTGGCATATCTACAAACAACGGACTTTCAGCAACGGGAATCGCGAAAGAGCCTTCTAGCCAAGAATTATTGTTTTTTATGAATCTGTCTTTTTTATACTGAGCTTTACTCCATCTAGTCTTAAATTCTGACTTGAAATAAGCAAAATTGCTTTTAAATAATTCTATTTGCTCATTAGTGCAGCCTTCATGAGAAAAAGGTTGATCTCTTAAGGAACACAGTTTTTCTTCCAATGTAGGTAAATTTTTACTTTTGAAGAGATAAAATATGTGTTTTCTAGTCACGATCTTCATTTCTGACGTATTTGGTACATCTAAAACAAATAAACATGTCGATTAAACTCAATACAAAAAAAAGTTTATTTTTGAGTAAAATGGCGGATTATTTTTAAAGTATAAAAATTATGATTTGGCGGAAGCATGCGGAAAGTCTTTTTTTAAATTATAATAACCAAAACAATAGACTATAACATGTCGTTAACAATTCTGCTCGATCTCACCCTATTGTATTACTTATTAACGAGTGAAGTTTATTTTTTGCGAAAAATGACGCTCAAAAACAGTCTCTCTTTCAGAGCATTAACCTAGCCTCAAAAACAAATAAATAAAGCATATTTTTATTTTTGCTTATAAATTACTAACCTGCTGTTTCAGAATCCATGATTTTTTTCACTCTTGATCTCTTAAAAACAATAAACCACACCGTCAAAGTTTTGCTTTTCTAAGAGCGCCGAGAACAAGTAACATACACGAAGTGACACGATCAAATTCCGACTGACGTGAAACGAATTAGAAAGTGCATACGAGGGTGGGAGGGGTTGTTATCTAGCCTCTAAAGGGTCCTCTACCGCAGGTAGCTGTTATCGCAGAGGTATTTATTGTTTTGATAAATCGACTTTTGGCCGCGTAGATCGTGAATTTACCCCTTAGTGCACCGTTTGAGAGATAACTCGCATACTTCGAACTAGTTAAAGGTTATACGCCACAGCAGTTTAAATACTTTACTTTAATTTTTTTGATACACAGAAATGTTGTTCATTCACTGTCAGGTATTGCAGAAGGCATAGGTAATATACGTTGCCACCGAGTGCCTTAATTGACCCTTTGAGCTCCGCGTCGTATACTCGTATTACACTACCTACTGCAATACACCACTATACGTTTAAATTAATATACTTATATAACTAGAAGCATGTTCTGAGCCGTATGATTTGATATCAAGCAGATTTATATTACATATTTCATCAAAGTACATTGCTTATGTTATGTTTCTCTCAGGAATCGATGTCTAAACCCGGGCAAGTACAGCCATTTCCTGGAGCGTTGGCTGGCGGAGTACAGCGCGCACCAGCTGCACGTGCTCGACGGGTCGCTGCTGCGCGCCGAGCCCGCCGCCGCGCTCATGCCACTGCAAAAGTTTCTCAAGATCCCCGCGCTCGACTACAACAAGCTGCTCAAGTGAGTACCACAGCACCGGACGGGTCTCGCATGCCGCTCCAGAATCTAAATAATGCTTACAATCACTTTTTAAAGTGCTCCGTAAGTATTTACGGAACGTAAACAGAAAACTATTGAAGATGATCAATCCAATTTCCGAACAAAATGTATACAGGGCGATCAATCCAAATGGGTCAGTATGGAGAAGTCAGAAACTATGAGAGATAGCGAAATCTGTTCTTAGGAATCATGGCGTCGATTTTAGATTTAATAATAATGGCATTCAAACTTTTTTTTTTAACTCATACATAACCGGGAATCGAACCTGGTCAATATTCTTTATGTAATCGCGTGTAGTATTTGTTTGTATAATTGATCCTGAAAGTAGGTATAAGGACCAAATTTTGCTATGAAATCTTGTGTAAACATTAGACTGAAATGCCCACAGTTTAAATAATTTTCAAAATGGTGTCATTAATATGAATCGGTCATCATTATGAATCATTTATCTGAATAGACCACTTAGACCCACTTGCACCATCCCACTAACCCGGGGTTAAGCGGTTTACTGTAACTTTGTTTACAGAGACTTCGACCAGATTCGATTCCCGGTTATGGATGAGAGATTTAAAAAAAAAAAAATGCCATTATTATTAAATCTAAAATCGACGCTATGGTTCCTAAGAACAGATTTCGCTATCTCTCATAGTTTCTGACTTCTCCATACTGACCCATTTGGATTGATTGCCCTGTATATTGAGAATTTATTTTTCTTCTTAGAGCGAAACTGTTATCTCTCTCGGGATATGAAGGATAAACTCGCGTATATCGACCTCCAAAATCAGCCCTTATGCGTAAGCGTGCCTACTCGCACATACTCCTACCCTAACTGCTATCTCCCCGTTGTTTACCTCGATCAGATACGAGAGTCCTTTGAGAACCCTGAAGTGAAAACAATTTTATGGGTAAGTATACATAGTTATGTCACCGCCGCCGAGTGTTATTACTTTATTTCTCCGTATCTGAGCTACTCCATTGTGCTCAAGGCTCATAGAACACCCAATAAATTTCGTTTAGTGACTATTCGAGTCGATGCGTCATTAAGTAATTAATCTTTTATGTTCAACAGGTACGACCCGAAGAAGGGATTTTTCTGCCAAGCCGTAAGCAATGAGCGGACGAAATGTCTCGGCAAATCTAAAGGGCGCGTTTATCCGCCCATGGAGGAAAGGTCGGCCAAATTCTTAAGGCGATACTATACGCCCCATAACACGGCTTTGTCAAAGCTGCTGGTCAGATTGGGTCGCCCGGTCCCGCAGTGGCTCAAAGACGAACTATCGTCTAATGGATAGCACAACTCTCAACCTAAAAGGTTGGAACGAGATAAAATACTTCACGGATTGATCAAAGTCTGTGTCGTGACCATGCCCTGACCAGGTCGGGGCTTCGCCTGCGGGGGTCGCAAACAATGTTGTTTTCAAAGTGTTTCAGTGTGAGAGTATCATTGTTGAAAATGTGTCTATCAATCTTGTAATATAATATTTTAAAGAGTGATATTGTAAACGACTTAATGTTCTCGATCTCTACAATTGAGACGTCGATTTTTTTTCGTGAGATTAACTATATCTCTTATTAATAAGTGGTTAGTACATAAATTGAGTTCTCAGTAAAGCAATTACTGATTGAAATTAACTTGCCTGAAATATATTTTAGCCATAATTATGTTGTATGATCCGGCAATTTTTGACGAAGAGTCGGTTTAGGTGCTATTTTAAGTACCTATTGAACAATACTACATATGCTTAGTTTTTATTCCATGGTCCCATAAGATGCAACTCTTACCTTGCAGCAATCCAAAAGCGAGCTTAAGTAATTGTTATAGTTTTACGCAATATTAAGAGGTACCTCAAGTACAGCATAGTGCTTTTAAGTTTTTTTACTTCGGTATTTTGGCTTCAGAAACAAACTCATTCCATTATATCACACGCCAGTTGGTTTCCTTAAATTATAACTTTATGTACCTGATACGACTTGTATATTTGTAATTAATTTTCATTTTTCATATCGAATATTAAATCAATTACCGATTTCTACGTCTATCTGTGCCATACAGTCTATATTGATATGAACGGCACTAACGTTTATTACTTAAATTATTTTTATAGTCGCAAACTTTTGTTTCACTTGAACAAAACACTAGTCGTATAGTAGGTGATATTTAAATCACAATTATTTTTGTCAATTTCAGCTCATAGGTAATCCGGAACATTTGTGTAAGCACATAGTTTTTTTATCTTATTCCCGTATAGTTACCTACTCGTACAGTTAGCCGTAAGAGTTCTTTATAAGATGTAAACAAAAGGCGTTGTATTTTAAATAATTGATATCAATGATAATGATAACGCAAGGAATGAATACATATAAAAAGTACTTGGTATATATTTTGATATTCATGAATTTATCGGCGAGGTAACTTGGTAAGAAAAGAGACCGACAGTGAAATGACATCTTTTTACAACATTTTCTTAGAAAATACTAATTGATTTATATTAGAGGTCGGCACTAAAATCTTGTAAAAAAATCTGTTCCATAAGTAATAAATAGATTTTAAAATTATAAATATTAAATTGATTTGACTAGAGCATTAAATGTTAATGAAATTTAGTTTTTTGTTATGGATATCTAAGTACATTTTACAAAAAAAATGCTTTATACATTTTAAAATTTATGTCTACACTTCCGATGTTCTTAATGTTGTGAAGTTGTGTGTTACGTAGAGAATGGCCTTACAGTGTTAGAGGCGAGCTATGAAACTAATGTCATGATTTTATTGTGGTGTTGCTATTGACATGTTTATGTATCTAGGGGGGAGGTGCGGTTCATATTCCTTCATTCCCAATTTCACAAAGACATTATATCCTTGGGAACTTTTGGTATGAATATTTGGTTTTGTTTTATATTGTGAGTGAGGGGATATGAGTATGCCGCCAGTGACGAGGTGGATGTTCCGGGGAACGGTTGTGTTTGCTTGGCAATAATAGGTACATTTGACTTCAACTTACCCGCGTAGGAAATGTCCACATAACCAAATTTGTTTCATTAATAAATTATAGGTACTCGTTATTTTTATTGTGTATAAATATTTTACAGATACGGCAGACTGCTCTTGAAATGTGTTCTTTATAAGAAATTAATACATCACTTATTTTAATAAATGATTTGAATCTAACTTGATTGTTAATTGTTTTATCTTTATAACCTGGCCCAGCGTCCTCTGACCTTATTCCCTCATTTAGTAATCACAATGTCGACGTGATGTAAATTTAAATTCTCAAATGAAAGATAATATGAGTTGAATAGACAAAGGATCATTGAATCTGAAATAAGTCTTCACAAGGTTAGTCATCTTGTGAAGACTGAAACACATTTTTTCTATTTTAATGCAGTTTAGTGTAGGTATCTAGTTTACTGATATCCGATATTTTCTACATTTTTATTCCAGAAAGTAGAAATATTAACTACATTAAGTATATTTATTGTTAACTGCTTGAACAGCTCGGATTCAACTTTTTGAAATCGTAAAAGTGGGACCGACGGATGGAATTCTTTAAAAATACTTAATGCGAAAGTTTTTTCCGAAGTTATTACTTACGATATGTTATTATGTCGGTGCCAAGAATTTTCAATTCCAGCCTTTTCTCTAGCATTGTCACAGATTTTATATTTCCATGGCATAAAGTGATCATACATTGTACGACAATACGTGTAACAATTCCTAGGAGAATGCAATTTCTGGAGAAATGCAATCTAACTGCAGCCGACCTTCCTGAAAAATGTATAAGATTCGCTGGCACCGTACTGTTCGATGCGATTCCATTCGGAAATGCTTTTTTACATGCGGCTATAACTTCTCGTTTTATAGGTGCACCCGAAACAAGGTGTGGTGAGCTATACTGTTTATAGTAGTCGCCCACCTTATTGGAAATGTTCAAAAGTACAGACCTGGAAACCGGCATCCTCTTTCAGTATCTTGTCAAAAGTTCTGGTTTATTAGGAAACAGTCTGCCCAGGAATGACGTCATACCCTGGAGCCGTCTGCCGAAAATTTTGAAAGTTTTTTTGTCCCAGTAACATGTTGATCGCTATCTAAAATGCACCAAAAGTGATAGATACAATAACCACGTTAAGGGTCTTTAGTTATGTTAAAATGACGCTTATAACTAAACCGGGTTTATGTTATAGAGAGTCTACAGATAACCTTCTGTGCGTATCACTATTATTTATTCTGTGTTCCAAGACACTGGTAATTAGGTATTTTTTTATATATGCATACAAGTTAACAGTCGAGTAACATCTTATAAATAAAATTGTGCTGCACATTCATCGGTACTTTTATAATGTTGCTATGTATTTTTCATATCACATGTTATATGATGTCATTGTAAATGTTTTATTTACTTGTAAAAGAGCCTTTGCGGCCTACTTACAAAACAGAATACATTTTTGAATTTTGAATTGAACTTTAATAAGTTGCTACAAATGCAACCGCCAGATTTTCCAAAGTTAATTAACTCTAATGCAGTTTCTTAGCAAGACTGAGTGTGCAAACAAACATTATTTTATTCTCGCAATGTTCCTTCCTTTAAAAATAAATACTGATTGTAAAAATTCTTCTTAAAAGTTTTAAAGAATGAGTGATAATTTATAGCTCTTCAAACGTAGCTACTTACAGTTGCTCTAAGCTCGGACACGGCGTTATCGCACCACGCCTGTCGCTCCCTTGACCTATTTTAAGAGTATTTTAGCTAGGAAAATGTTTAAAAAGACTTTACGGTAGGGACTCTATTTTCGCAAGAAATTTGCATTCAATGAATATAATTGAATTGGCGACGTCGATAACGTCAGGAAGGAAACGGGAAGAGCGGCCCCTACTGTTGTATCTCGATATCGAAACCGCGCCATCGCACCCGAGTGGCACCGCTAATGAAGTACCTAATGAACTTGCCATTTGCTGCTACGAGGGTCAATTTTAAATTGACGATGTGCTTCTGTATTAACCTATAAAGAAGAGAGAGTTAATCTATACATATAATAAAGCTGAAGACGGTCGAAAGTCTGTACATGGAAGATATTTGAAAAAAAGTTGGCTGGGGATACTTAGAATCGATAACAGAACACGTTCCAAAAGTTTTTAGAATTTTTGTCTGTTTATCTGTGAACGCGCATCACGTGAAAACGGCTGAACGGATTTTGATGAAAACTTTACTTATCTGTCGAGAAAATCCCCGGCCAGGTTATAGGCTATAAAAATTCAACATCTAAATGGGGGGGTAGCCACAACAGTCGATTGACTTAAGTTTGCCCCTGAATCTTATGGCGCTACTTAGGAAGGAGGGGCAAACTTTTTTCAAATATGTGCTACCACTATTGAGTACCCTGGTAAACTAACGAATGGCGCTGAATTTAGTACGTTGTGACATGAATAAGCTACCGAGGAAAGATTTTGCCAAATTAACTCTAAGTTTAGAACAGGGGGTACGGATATCAACAAAAATAATTGAATAATTATGTTGATTTAATAAATTAATAATACAACAAAATTAAACGACAGTAAATTAATTGCCCCTCATTGCACAGTCTTTTGGGGAACTGAGTAAACATTAATTAATAAAGAAAACTAAAAATGAGTTTACATAGTTACATAGTGGTAAAACACACATAATTATCAACACGCGTATAATTGCATAATTATTTAAAATTATTAATTTTCTCCATCATGAATTATACCTAATCGTAATTATATCGCACCCATATCAAATCCATATTCATACAAGGTGGGTACTTTGAAAAAAAAAAACATTGACTGCAGCAGCATTACTCTGTTGCAACGTTACTGCTGCAGCACTGTAAATTTTCGTGATAAAATGATGTGACTGATTTCCATACTAAAAGTAAAAATGTACAACTGTCTATCAAATTGCGTTTTTATATCGAAAAATTTTCGCGCTCGCTTCGCTCGCGTTTTCTATCACTTTCTAAGGTATGGCGACTGCAACAGCATTACTCGATTGCAACGTTACTGCTGCAACACTGTAAATTTTCGTGATAAAATGATGTGACTGATTTCCATGCTAAAAGTAGAAATGTACAACTGTCTATGAAATTGCGTTTTTATATCGAAAAATTTTCGCGCTCGCTTTGTTCGCGTTTTCAATAACTTTGTAAGGTATGGCGACTGCAGCAGCATTACTCTGTTGCAACGTTACTGCTGCAGCACTGTCAATTTTCGTGATAAAATGATGTGACTGATTTCCATACTAAAGGTAAAAATTTACAACTGTCTATCAAATTGCGTTTTTATATCGAAAAATTTTCGCGCTCGCTTCGCTCGCGTTTTCAATTAATTACTTTCTAAGGTATGGCTACTGTAGCAGCATTACTCTGTTGCAACGTTACTGCTGCAGCACTGTCAATTTTCGTAATAAAATTATGTGACTGATTTCCATACTAAAAGTAAAAATGTACAACTGTCTATCAAATTGCGTTTTTATATCGAAAAATTTTCGCGCTAGCTTCGCTCGCGTTTTCAATAACTTTGTAAGGTATGGCGACTGCAGCAGCATTACTCTGTTGCAACGTTACTGCTGCAACACTGTCAATTTTCGTGATAAACTGATGTGACTGATTTCCATACTAAAAGTAAAAATGTACAACTGTCTATCAAATTGCGTTTTTATATCGAAAAATTTTCGCCCTCGCTTCGCTCGCGGTTTCAATACCTTTCTGAGGTATGGCGACTGCAGCAGCATTACTCTGTTGCAACGTTACTGCTGCAACACTGTCAATTTTCGTGATGAAATGATGTCACTGATTTCCATACTAAAAGTAAAAATGTACAACTGTCTATCAAATGGCGTTTTTATATCGAAAAATTTTCGCGCTCGCTTCGCTCGCGTTTTCAATGACTTTGTAAGGTATGGCGACTGCAACAGCATTACTCGGTTGCAACGTTACTGCTGCAACACTGTCAATTTTCGTGATTAAATGATGTTACTGATTTCCATACTAAAAGTAGAAATGTACAACTGTCTATCAAATTGCGTTTTTATATCGAAAAATTTTCGCGCTCGCTTCGTTCACGTTTTCAATAACTTTGTAAGGTATGGCGACTGCAGCAGCATTACTCTGTTACAACGTTACTCCTGCAGCACTGTCAATTTTCGTGATAAAATGATGTGACTGATTTCCATACTAAAAGTAAAAAATTACAACTGTCTATCAAATTGCGTTTTTATATCGAAAAATTTTCGCGCTCACTTCGCTCGCGTTTTCAATTACTTTCTAAGGCATGGCTACTGTAGCAGCATTACTCTGTTGCAACGTTACAGCTGCAGCACTGTCAATTTTCGTGATAAAATGATGTAACTGATTTCCATACTAAAAGTAAAAATTTACAACTGTCTATCAAATTGCGTTTTTATATCGAAAGATT
Organism: Cydia splendana; assembly: GCF_910591565.1. Classification (NCBI taxonomy): domain Eukaryota; kingdom Metazoa; phylum Arthropoda; class Insecta; order Lepidoptera; family Tortricidae; genus Cydia; species Cydia splendana. Next base: position 12,979,339 of record NC_085968.1, on the reverse strand, counting down.
TTCTCGCTCGCTTCGTACGCGTTTTCAATCACTTTCTAAGGTATGGCGACTGCAGCAGCATTACTCTGTTGCAACGTTACTGCTGCAGCACTGTCAATTTTCGTGATAAAATGATGTGACTGATTTCCATACTAAAAGTAAAAATGTACAACTGTCTATCAAATTGCGTTTTTATATCGAAAAATTTTCGCGCTCGCTTCGCTCGCGTTTTTTAACATTACTCTGTTGCAACGTTACTGCTGCAGCACTGTCAATTTTGGCCCTAGGGAGAGGGGGCACCATGGTCTACAAATGCTTAGGGCATCAAAACGGCACTGGTCGTTTGCGGAGTCAAACGATTTGGGACTCGCATTTAATAAGCATTACCATGCTTTCCAGAAAAAAATCCAATCATTCGCGAAAGTCTCGCAACGCATTGAGGTTACAAGGGGCACGTGGTCTTCCTCAGGAGTCTGAAGAAGACCACAGTGAGTAGCGCTCTAGCCAGGCAGGCCGCTTCGCTTTCGCTCGCGCGCGTATACCTTATTGTATCGTCCGATATACATCTACTACTCTGTCGTGCGTTTAAATCACGTGTAAAATTTGAATAAGAGCGAAAAAAACTATTGATTTTGGAGTGTAGTTTTATTTAGTGGTACCTAATTGTAAAATATTTTATCTAGACTGCAGTCCTCTAGCATATCCATCTGTCAACTTTACTTCAAGTTCCGCCTCGGAGAGAAATTAGGATTAGTAATTAGCCGCTTACTGACACAGACCGAATTCCACGCGGGCGGAGCCGCGGGCACAGCTAGTACATAAATATTTGTTTAGGCACTCGTTTTTAGGGTTCCATAATCCATAGCCAATATGTCAAAAACTGAACCCTTAAAGTTTTGCCATGTCCATCCGTCCGTCCGCCTATCTGTCGATACGACACAGGCGTTTTACTAAAATAGTAACCTATATAGTTACGCTAATTTTAATGAAATTGGGAACATGTGTAGTAGTCTATGAGCCGCTATTCAGCTTCAAAATTAAACAAAATTTTTTAGGGAAAACAATCCATATATGATATAGGTACTTTAAGGTTTCTAGAGTTTGACCAAGAAAAGTCTGCAACGATTTTGATAGCATTCGCAGTGCAAGTGTTATTTATACGTCATAATTTCATAGAAGTTTGTTCATATACAATTTGTGAATGCGTTTCGTTAGTAGAATCAAGTAGAATGCATAGTAGGGTTTGAGCGAGCAACCTGCGCGCATTATGGGCTTTATCTTAAAATTACCGACAGTGATGGATGACGCCGCATCGTAATTCATTTATCTGCGATTAAGGGTCGGCTGATGTGCCTCGTCACGCCAACTATCGGCAAATTGACAAGTTGAAATGTTGTTGTGCTAACGCCTGCAAACAGGATCCATTAGGTTTTATAGCTAGCTGTGTTTTTAGAAAGCAATTAGGGAGTGCACGCGGTCGTGCGACTCTATGGCGCGACACGAAAACAGGACACGAGCTCTACAAACTAATACTATGTTTGAGTACCCTTACATTCGTGTGTCAGTCGCAGTGTGATTGATTTCATTATTCTCGTAGTTAAATCCTTGGCAATGGAGGTACAGTCGCCATCAGATATATCGGAGCGGTCGAGGTGCTCAAAAATATCTAAACACGCACTCTAATGCCCTGGCAATAGAGGAGTGTTCAGATATTTGTGAGCACCCTGGCCGCTCCGATATATCTGATGGCGACTGTACGTGCTTGTGAACAAATTGACATCTCACGTCTCGTAACTACGTAAGGAATAGAAAAATTCTACACGGTTCCGTGAATACGGTTCAGAATATGAGGGCTAAAATGAGTAGGTACTGAGAATTTGGAATATACAGAGTGAAATTTTAACCACCGTTCATACTTTGCGTAGTAACTTTATAGGTCATACTGAACAACTTTTATTATGGGGCCAATACCGAAATCGCGAAAAAAATTTGGCTGTCCCATAGAAATCAGCGGCATCACAGCCGGAATGTATGAAATAGCCAAATTTTTTTTCGCTATTTCGGCATTGGTCCCATAATAAAAAATATTCAGTAGGACCAGTCACTACGTAGAGTATGAACGGTGGTTAAAATTTCATTCTGTATAGTAGGTACTCATTCTCATATTCTGAAAAATTGTGATGAGATACTATATTTTTCGCAATAACTTTGATACTCATACGTAAGGTTATCAGCGGGGCAGAAATAAAATTAGAGCGTTTTACATTAAGGCGATATTAACTTTCCCCGTAATAAAAATGTCTTGGGAGCTCGAGAGCGAATTTGCATCACCCATTTATAAGAGGGAACCTGGATAGTCTAGCAAAGCTCCTCGAGGTGCAATGAGATATTTGGTTTTATGACGTGACGCCAGTTCGCTTTATTACATGAAGACCAAAGTAATGATGTTATTCCTAAATATAAACTCGTGCGTATTTGCAACCCTACGGTTTTATGATACGGGTCACGAGCCGAAATCCCGACTACATTCGGCATAAGTAGGTGTCGCGACGCTCCCAGGGTGCTCCTGATTTGTGAGTGCAGCTGATAACGCGATTTTGATGAGCTCCCCCGGGCTTCGCTTCTATCATTTTCTGATTCACCCGCTCGGAATGTTAATGCCTTCTGGTGCACAAATCGACGACTATTGGTAGATACCAACTAAAGTGATAAATTGATAAGCGTCTTTGAAATGGAAATACGTAGCTTTGTATGTTAACTCAGTCGTGCAAAAAATAACGAGCTATTTATAATATTAAATAGGTAGGTAGTTAAGTCCTAAATTTTATTTTATTTAACTAGTAAATTTCGTACCCTGATGTGTGGGTAAATGAAAATATTAAACCAAGTATTTTTTTAAATAGTTTAAGGTCTAAATGTATGATATTTATCTGTTCCAGTCTCCTAAATAATGTAGTAAACGACACATTTAATTTAAAGGGAAATTATATCAAAAATATATTACATATATCCTCACACTTGTGTGTGCTTAATCTAGCATGTATTTTCTAAAACGAGTTTTAGATATATATTATATAGTTATTTAATTAACATTTAATGCTTATTTTGGAATTGAAAATAGTCGATGCTAAGGGATATATTAGGTATACCTCTATATATGTACTAAGCTTGGGAGCTACGTTGACCGGTAGCCGCCTAGCCGGCACTGCTGGCAGCCCTTAGGAGACAGAACGGAAACCTTGTCTTGCGCAATCTACTGTAGACAGATGTCCCACAAACAATATCTAAGTTTGTGTCGCTTTGTCGTAATATTTGCCAAGACTGAAAGCCTCGAGTTGAGTTTGAGCGACTTCTCCAGCTTATTACTATTTGTGTTGCCAAGTCGGTTTTCTACCAAGAGCTGAGAGCTGCTTTAACTATTTGTTACAGAAACATTTATAAAAGAAACATGTTGTTTAGGTAGGAAAGTAGGTATTGCATTTGATTATTTCCATTTATAATGGCGGAGTTAGCGCGGCGCTCTGTCGAGTGAACGGCATGTGTTTACGTCGGTGTAAGTAAGAATAATGGCCGAGCATAAATCAGTGGCATCTTCACATCTTTTTGAATGGATACTCACAAACGCCTGCCGCTTGCACGAAGCGCAAATTTACTCGATTCAGAGATTCGGGAATAAGGTCACGTTTGAATTGCTCTGCTTATTTACGCGGGAACATAAATTGAAGTCGATTAACTAAATTAGGGGAATGGCGGCTCGACTGTATCAAGCGTTTCAAACAGGATTAATTTAATATTCTAGTTTTTGGACCAGCGTGCGATATAATTTCCGTGCTTATAAGCGCAAAGAGGGGGTATGACGCTCTGGGGACAAATAAGGAACCTGCGAACGATGTTAGATCCAAGCCCTTACCTAATACTCCCGAATATGTGAGTAGGTATAAGGTATAAGTTTTTAAATAGTTCCAAGTAGGTACACTATGGTGTTTCTATTTTGGGTGGTAAATGGTTATGAAATTTGCTATCAAATGATACATACTTCATAAATCTAGCTTCTAATACAACAGAGTTATGACCGCGAAAGTAAAATTTGTGTCAACTCTCCTTGGACTTGGAGTACCTACCAAACCTTTTCCCTACGAGTATATGCGAAGGTAAAATAATACCTACTTACAATGAATAACAGCTGGAGCAGAACATTACTGTGTAGGCAAATTAACTGCGTCGCGCCTCAGTCAATCAATTAGTGTATTATGACACTAATTCACACAGCGACAGACACTGATTACACATTCACGTAATAATTTACCTAATTGGGTTCAGACCTTGTTAACTAGGTTATTGTAATCGCTTCGAAACTAATATTAAATCCACATATATTAAAGTATTTCGCAATAAGTACTTAGGGGCTGTCCATAAATTACGTCATCGATTTTTGATGATTTTTGACCCCACCCCCTAAAATCATGCTTCGAATGACCCCGTTTCCTCCTACGTCATGCTACCATCATCCGATATCCAGACCTCCCCCCCCCCCCCTAATTTGAAATGACGTAATTTATGAATAGCCCCTTAGTCTAATTCTGAATCCAAAGGTGATGCAATCTAGTAGGTAAAATTTAGATGCCAAGGTACCTATATGGATCCCTTTGTTTGACATAATTATTGAGTCATAATCTAATGATTGTCAGATTATCATTAGTCATAATTCTGAAACCGTTAACTTTTCAGGATTTTCGTAAGGTTATCTTATAGATAGGTTAGGTTAGGTTTGTATTATGGCAATCCTGATATGATAAACCAAATTATGACTAACGAAAATGCGGACAAACAATACATTACGACTTAAAACTTTATGGGAAACAATAGAGGGTAGGGACCCCGGTTAGGTTTCTTTCAAAAAGATATAGGTAGCTATATCTTTTTGAAAGAAACCTATCCATGCTTATCGTTAATATAATATATTTTGCAGGAGGTACCTCATCTCAATGTATTTTTATAAAAAGTTTGAACTGAAAGCCTGTTAATCGAGTTGAAAGCGTTTTTAAAACTAAAAGCCGTCAACTTTTAATGCCGGATTATCATCGTACAGAGCCTGACGCAGGAGTTTGGTTGCGGAAGATTCCCCTATTAATCACAAACCCATATTGGACTGAAATTTGTGCATGAGTGCACGGCCGCCCCTAGCGAAAAGTTGCGATGAAAGTTGTTATTGTACGTGGGAGTGCGGCCGAGGACGAAACTTGCGACTTACAGGCGTTTATTGAGCGGAAAGCGAGCGAGTTGGCGCCCCGCTCTGTCTAACTTTATCTCTACCTATTCCAGTTTCGGGGTTACTTTTGTGACGACAGGTAAACGGGTAGTTGAGGTATTTAAATGACTCTGCATCGTTTTTCTGCCCAGGCACGACAGTATTGCTGGGTATTAAACTGCATTCGGTTTACTGTGCAGTGGATATATGAAGTCGTCAACCAAATTGAGGTTCTTGTTTTTACGCGTCGCCGTTTTTACATGTTATGAGATCCCGTCACGAGTAAAGTTGGCTTAACGAGTTATGGATGATACGATGTCGTAAAATGTGGCGCCCGAGAAAGATCACGGCACAATAATAATTAATTATAACATATTTATACATACCCGAGTCTATCGCGAATTTATTTTGTTACCTTTATTTCCGACGTGTCGACAGAGGTTTCGTCGTCATCTGATACCTGGTCTACTAGAACTTAATAAAATTCCTTTGTTTTTCAGAGATGCTCGAAGTTTATATCAGGCCTATACGGATTTCGAGATATTCACAAGATCTTGAGACGATTTAGAGATCAACTAGATCTACATTAGATATCGACTACATGTGACTTGGATATCTAAGTCATAACTTGTCGAAATCGTTCAAGAGGACCTCCAGAATCGCGGAAACGTCAAATTTGACATATCTATCTTACAAATATCTTTAAATTATCAGTATCGTAACTTGTTCAAGTCTAGTAGAAATCTAATTCATTTTCCGAATCGAGCCGTAAGTAATTATTAAATCGATATTATTAACCAGCTCGATCGACGGATATCGATATTATGTTATAAAAATGTTATGAATAAATAAATGGCATATCGATGTTATTATTACGAAAAAAAAATTTAAATTTTTCACTGAGACATTTAATTCTAACTTGCGTTTTTTAAACGCATCAAAGAGAATTTAAGATGGGGGTCCTTTTGTTTGACATAATAGGGAATATTAGGCAAGGGCCCTGCGTAGGTGGCACCTTTGTGGCACATGCAGTAAACAAACCACATTGACACATCACACGTCAGGTCAAGCACATGGCCTACCGCGAAACAAGAAAATCGAAATTTCGTTATCTAATCTCTCTATCACTCTTGCATATTCGAGCGATAAAGAGGCAGATAACTAAATTTCGATTTTCGCGTTTACCGGTAGGCCCTTGTTAACAAGCCGCCTTGATGCATCAATGTCATATTTTATTGTCTGTGAAAACTTGTCAAAAAACAGTTTAAGGCACAGTATGTATAAGTTAGTCCATGAATTTACTGAGTCGGTAGTGCTGCACTCTGGCGGCAGAACATTGCAGTAATATCTATTATTGAAAGTCATAATGTAATGATTGTCAGATTATCATTAGTCATAATTCTGAAACCGTTAACTTTTCAGGATTTTCGTAGGGTTATCCTATAGATAGGTTAGGTTAGGTTAGGTTTGTTTTATGGCAATCCTGAAAAGTTACGTGTTTCTGAGAAAAACCAAATTATGACTAACGAAAATGTGGACAAACAATACAAATTATGACTTAAAACTTTATGGCAAACAATAGAGACCCATTTAAGATACATATGTGTGTAGATAAAAATAATAACAACTATACAGCGATTTAAGTAGTTATTCTCATTTCTTCCTGTTTTAAATCCACGTTGCGTAAGAATATTCTAATAACCCGGTTAGCATAAATTCGATTTCCGTACCCATCAACTGGAAGTCACTCGAAAAATTTGTTTAAGATGTTTTTTTACGGTGGCGATTATCCCAAACTTACCAAAGTGATTTCTGTGGGGTATTTTACGAGTTAAACATTGCTAAGGAGAAGACGCAATCTCGCGCGTCCCTTCAGAAGGGTAAAGACTCTTATAAACATCGGTGTTGGCCGCTGCTGCTCGCGTAATCTCCCGAAAACATAAAAGCGTATGAAAACTTTAGTGTCCATAAATTTTGCCAATACAAGCGAGGACGGTACGAAATACTTTAGCGAATGGCGTGTTAGCCTCAACTTGCTGCGACACAGATTGCAAGCTAAGCCCTTTGTAAATTTTGTAGCACAGTGGTTCTCGGGAATGAGACAATAGAAGTACCTACCTCCTTCTACTTTGAAAATGTTAATTGCGTACATACGTAAGCCTAAACTACTTAAAACCCTTAATAAGTTTGTATTAAAAGACAATTTTCTACCGGATTGCAAGAGAGCCAAGCCTAAGCAGTTGCTTTAGCCTCGTAAACTCGTAATCAAGTTCTCAAAACACCAGTATGACCTGCGCTGTGGTCGATAGGATTATTGAGAGAGCGCTTATTGTTCCACTCTACACTACATCGGTATTCCAGCATACACCATCGTATACTCCGAGCCAATAATGAATGAATGTAACTACAAAACGAGTGAGTGTTTCAACATTTTGGCGTGGATTTCGTTTGGGAAGGGAATCTATTTGACTGTCGGTTGGGCGAATGCTCAAAGCAGACAAATATGCGGACAGTCCGGACGAGTACGTCGGTCATTCGATAGCAATCAAATTAGGTATACGGCCATCTAATTAACCAGCTCGATCGACGATTGAAATGTTAGATGGCCCGTAACTTAATTACTTTAGATTTTATTGCCTAGATACCTACTTTATGCGTTGGTGTTTTATATACGTTATAAAATGTTACGTATTTAAGAATTAGGTGAACTAAATAGTCACCTATGTATTTTCGCGATAAAAATCTTTGACAAAGACGACATATTATTTTTGGGTCTATCTAGGCACAATTTAGACTTGCTACCTAAAATAATGAATCTTATACCTTTAAACGAGCAATTCTTGTATAGGTATTTATTTATACATTTATTTATTTATATATATCGGGGATCTCGGAAACGGCTTTAACGATTTCGATGAAATTTGCTATATGGGGTATTTCGGGGGCGAAAAATCGATATAGCGAAAACACGCATTTTTGAGTTTTTATATGTTTTCCGAGCAATGCTGGGTCTCCCAGATATTTAATTACTTAAGTTAAGTTCAGGTAAAGTTCTTGAAAGACTTCTCAATCTGTAAAAATATGTGACGTTATCTATGAAAAGGGACCTTATTGTCGATGGCGCTTACGCCATTATTAACGATGCTGCGATATAAATTCAATGCCGCGCGACGCTGTGCGGCGTAAGCGCCATCGACAATAAGGTCCCTTTTCATAGATAATGCCCCATATGTTTTCATAATTGATCTAGAATTCAAATGAAATTAACTTTAAGTACCTATTTATTTAGAGAAAACTTTATAAATACACGCCCGAAAATAATACTTAAAATTTCAAATTTAAACCAAGGAACAGTATAATGCAGATCCAAGCAGAATAATCATCGCTCTCTCGGCAGTTTATTTGATCAAGTATTAAATCGAAACCGAGCGCACGTATCGTTTCCTCGGTCATTTGAGCATGTTCCTTGTATTAGTCGTACGTAGGATAGGCACGTTCACAATTTGTGGCTACGATTGTCGCGAATGGATTGTGCAATAATCAGAAATTCGTGGCGATATTGCCCTAGATTGCGAAATGACGGACTGTCGCGGCCGCGTCGACCGCCGCCGCTGCGGCCGGCCGCCGGCAGCACCAGCTGGGCTGCACCGACGATTTGTAATTCAATTACGACTTGGTCGTCTGCGGTGCCACCATTCAGTCTACCAACGAGCGCAATAAAATTCATGAGCCTCTTGTTACATTCATGAGGGAAATCGAGAAAAAATACGGCGTCTTATATACGAATGGCGATAAACAAGTGATGTTAATAACTTTCACTTTCATGAGCTCGACTATACTAAAAAAGAAAATAATAAAATCGGGAGAAGAAAAAACTCTGTCATGCGATTGTCGTTATTCTTGGCTGGTTAACACAATATTTTGGGCTTAATAAAACAATTCGTGACTTTGTACCTACAGTGATAAGGTAGGTACTCGTACAAAAACGAAAACCGTGATGAATGATAAGAAAACCGAGTTTATTCTTATGGTTAGTGAAGTTAAGTTAATTATTGAAAAAGCAACCAACTTGGCTCGGCTTCCGCTTTTACAGAAAATAATCGTCTTTGGTCGGGCTCTGGGGGATTTAGTTCTTTATTTCTGTTAAAGAAGAAAGATACTTCACTGGGTTATTGGTGGCCGTATCCAAGTTTAAGTCGAATCTTTGATAATTTTAATGAAGTAGACTTTGTTGGTTTCAACTGTTTCAAAGTAGGTATTATATTACTAAATAAATAGTTATTTTATTTTAAAAGGGGGGCGAAGTTACTAATATTGATATCCGAGCCAGCGAAAGATTCCTAAATTGGAATCATGAGCGTTGCGAGGGTTTCAAGGCACGAGGGTTAAACAAACTTTGCAACACAAAATTTTTCACCACACGAACGCGTGGAATACACTAACTGTAAAACATTAGAAATAAATTAAATGTTTATCCTTCAAAATCATAGCCAAAATAAGCATCAGATTACTTTGCCGCACACGTGGATAAAATGCAACTTTCTTATTACCTAGTTTTTAAAGTACAAAGAGAACTTTTACGAGGTGGTGTGGTGAAAAGTACTATTAGTTAGGTAATTCCGCATTACCGAAACTGTATTTATATATATTTTTTTTAGTGGCCGGACTGGCGGACGATGCGAGGGGGTCCTATTTTATGAAACCGGCCACGATAAAGATTGTCTTCTAGAAAATTATCTACTTACTCTATTTTGTCCCCGACTCGCTCTCCTCGGTGACGTAATTTATTGCATTGTATCCCAGATTAATTATGAAGGATATAATACTTTAGAGATTTATTACGGAAGCTATAGCTCCGGAAGATATAATCATGAAACTTTAGGGGAATAATATTTAATTTGCATTTTCTACCAATCACGTTTTCTGTAAAGGCTGTAATAATTGGTAATTCGATTGGGCCGTGCGGTCTTGAATATGCACTCGTACCTACTGCAACGGCAAAATCTGTTGTAAAAACATCGGGACGCCTTTATTTGGCAAACTTTTGTATTAGAATGTACGTACCTATTTGCATAATAGGATTTGTGTTGCGGAAACGAAGCTGCTTAATATAGGAATTTCTTCGGCAGAGTGGAATTCCAGGTGTCTTATTAAATAATTTGTAAGCGTGCACAAAACATTGACGAGCCAACGCGCTTAATTAACTTGCTTTAATCAACGCGGCTTCAAGTGGCTTAGTGCCATTTTATAGGACCGTATATAGGCTTTATTACAACAACTACCGGCAGGCTTAATTGTCACTCACATATATTGCACATTGTCATGATATTATTAATATTATGTATAACAAATAAGTAATATGTTTGCAGTGCATTGCTATTTGTAGATTGAATTGAAAACCTCAATTACTTAAAATTCAGAGAGACGAAAAGAGCAGTTAACGAGTAATCCATTTGTACAGTGGCCAGTTTTTTCGATGCCAGCGCTGATTTCAGTTCAGTGTATTTAGCTGAAACAAAACTCTTTGTGCAGATGTTCACGTACATAGAGCCATGGCAGGGATTACACGATTGAAACATGGCGGCGGCGTAATAACGTGTACACAACGCTACACGATTTTTGCGACCGGCTCACGTGCCCCGGCCGCCATTAATTACCTTCGTATATGAACACGTTTAGGGAGAAAACTGAAACCGAAATGGAGAAGGTACCCGAAAAAAAGAAAGGGAACTAGCAAGCCGGTGCTTCAATATTGATGGAACTAAACAAACGAAACGAAACGGAAGCGGCGGTGGCCGAGTGGTTCTGACGTCCGACTTTCAATCCGGAGGTCGTGAGTTCAAATCCTGGCTCGTACCAATGAGTTTTTCGGAACTTATGTACGGAATAGGTATCATTGGGTAAATACCACTAGCTTTTCGGTGAAGGAAAACATCGTGAGGAAACCTGCATACATCCGAGAAGAAATTCAAAGGTATGTATGTGAAGTCCCCAACCCGCATTGGGCTAGCGTGGGGACTATAGCCTAAACCCTCTCATGCTTGAAAGGAGGCCTGTGCCCAGCAGTGGGACGTATATAGGCTAAATGATATATTTATTATATTAGGTCATTACCTAAGAAATTGGCGTTTTGTTCGGAGAATTTCAACGAAACACGAATTTCCATACAATTAATTTTGCGGATATTTTTTTGATGGCTAATTCAAACCAAACAAAATTTTTCCAGTAATTTTTGACACCTTTAAGGTATGTTTTCAATATCTCCATTTCTTGAAAATTGGTACCATTAGAAAAATATAAGTAATTTTAATACTCGAACCGACAGCACATGAAAAGACATATTTTCAAGGCTTAATTCTGAACACTTAACAATAAAAAATAACAATTAATTGTATGTAAAATCGTTGTTTATTGAGTGCACTGTAGTTTTATTGTAATTGTGTATGTACTTTTGTAAAAAAAAAAAAAACTAGGATCAGACTTATATCTATGAACAAAAACGCCAATTTCATAGGTAAGGACCCAATATTATATAAACAAACCAAACTAAGTACCTAATTTTACTGCTTTGTGGGCTTAGAATCGTACATGCCTCACCTCAACGCGCGCTCGTTTAACTATCTGTGGTTCGTCCTATTAATTTCGGGTAGGGTTTAATTCTTTAGAATTCAAGTTTTCCATTATCCTTTTATTCCATCATAAACTGAATATAATTTCGAGTTTTGAAAACCATTTGACGTTCGAATAGCGCAAACTTGGGGGCCCTAATTTTCCAGCGATGCTTGCAAATTACAAGCAGCAGGCCTCTCGCATAAATCCAACCTTCTCAAGTTAATAAAAATGATTTAAGTACGCATTAAAAGGATCTTGTGCCCACAGAGAACATGGAATTTATAATAGTAATAATACTGATATTGTTATTGTCCTGAGCGCGTAGAGCCTTAACTATGTCGACTGCTTTATTAGTGGGAAACAATATAATTGTCCGTACTAGGTAATTGGCGCCGTAACTCTAACCCTAAATCTTTATTACATTCTACATATACGTCGGAGCACTACTAGGATGTTTTCGATTAGGCAACATGTAAACCTATAATTTTTATCAGTTTTAATTTTCATGCGCTGCGAGTAAACATATCAATAACATTTTTTTAGAATTGAAATACCCAGAGAAGGAGTCCATAAATACAATCGTTTAAATTAGACATCAGTTGGGCACTGGCAGGAGTTTCTACGGATTAAAATATGTGTGAAACTGAATGAAGCATCTATGCAGTGATCTGCATAATACATTCGGGCACGAGTTACAAGTGGCTAAAGACAAAGTTTTCTGGGAAAGTCTGTCGGATTCATTCGATCGTCCACATTCTTTTAAGTGCAACTTTGGCGTTTACAAGCAAAATTCCAAAATGTTCAAAATGTATGTGTTGAATTCATAGGTAAGATATAGTATTTAATTCTCATAATTTATTGGACTTAATAGCTAACAATTATAATGATAACATTGTGTGTTTTTAGGGTTCCATAGTCCCGTAGTCAACTAGGAACCCTTATAGTTTTTCCATGTCCGTCTGTCTGTCTGTCCGTCCGCAGCTTTGCTCCGTGATCGTTAGTGGTAGAAAGCTGCAATTTGACATGGATACATAATTTTATTTTTTAACAAGCAGAAACGTCTGCGAACGATGCTGTTAAGCTTAGAATAAATTTAAAAGTGGAAAAATTACTGTCTTTGGTGAGACTTGAACTCACGGCCTCTGGATTGATACTCCAGCGCTCTGCCATCTGAGCCACCAAGACCTCATCCATAGACAGCAAATCTTTCCACCATATTATAGGTCAAGGGGACCATAGCGACATCTACCGCAAGAGTGTTACACTTCTTAAACGGCTACCGGAGTTCCAAGTCATATTGGAAATTCACCAAATATGTATACATAAAACAATCATGGCGACAAAGTTGTAAAATTAATAAGAGCTCCGTGAACAAAGTTCTAGGAGCTCTAAAAATTTGAAAAAAAAGTTGTTTTAGCCTATTGTGACAGAAGGGTAACTACGGAACCTAACACTGAACATGTCCTGACATCCATTACTGATGCTTTGAAATCGAATAGCTCCAACTACGGGAAAATGTTCAGTATTAGTTGGTATTAGTATTAGGTATACCTAATAGAAACACGTAGACGATTTGAAATTGCAAATCATGTAAACAACGCGTATAATTTACAATTATTAGAATAAAATCCAATGTTATTATTGCAAAAAATTATTTTTGTACATATATTTTGTTAGCTTCATACATTACGAGTATTATTTTGTAGCAGGTAGGAGGACGGTCAGATTGTTGATGGATATTTATTTTATTTTTAGCGCCTATTAAAGCATAAACTGAACTGTATATCGTCAGGTGACAAGCAAAACTCACTAATTACCACCACAAGTTCATAGCCATAGTGAACCATATTAGTACTAAAAGAAGGTCGATTTTTGTTTAATTTTTTTTTAGTAATTAGTGACTTTTGCCTGTCACCTGACGATATACATATTTTTGTCTCGTACCAGTGGCCAGTGGCAGATTTCCGATTTCATAATTTAAAAAAACACTAAAATATTTAACCAAAACTGTATACTTATATAAAAAGTTGATGAATGCGGATAAAATTTTCTACCGAGCTTCCAATAAGATTAGCTGACGGTGCATCGCAGTAGGTATGGCGATTAAAATTAATATGGCAACTTACGCCTAGGAACCCCATTCTGATTTTAATTTATTGTTCTGAATTTTTTTGTCCAGAAAAATGACTACGGTCAGCTGACCAATGAATCAATGTCAGGGTCTTGCAGTACTGAATAAAAAGCCGTTTTTAGATACGCCTCAATAGCGCGTGCACGCTGCTCTGCTGGCCAGCAATCCATTGTGTAGCCTCCCCAAATATACATATATATAAATACCCCCTTAATAAATACATATAATAACCCCCCCCCCCCCCCCCCTTAATAATTACCCCTATAATTTGGCCTTGTCGTGATCGTCTAGCTAGCAGTTAGGACCCCCTCGAAGTGAACCGCGGAAACCTAGATTCTTTAATGAGTAAAGCTAAATTTTGGACTCGGTTTTTAGATATTATTACCTACCTAGATTTTAATTAAAGAATATTTAATATACTAAAATAATTTATGACGTAGCTAAGAAATAGAATGAAACCTTTTTATTTAATTATAAGAATAGGAAATACTACGAGTTTTATGGTGTAATGTAAGTGTCATTAAAAGAACCAAAACTAGAATGATATTGAAGATATGCAGCGTATATATGATAAATAATATAAAAATATTTGTTGATAAAATCCTGCTACGCCTATTAAGTCCCCGGGATAACATAGAAGTAGCACTCCTGAGGTAGGCTCATTTACTCCCTAGGATTTTAAGGATAATTACAGTTAACTATCAACTTCTAAGCGATGTGTGACTTATTCACACGTGCTACTCCGTATGCCCGATGCAAGTCTGGGAACTCTTAGTCCGATTACAAAATCAATCGAAACACCTAGCCTACCATTTTAGCCGGAAGGGCTATGACCAACACTTCGTAAGATAAGCGCACCTAGATGATGATGAAAAGAAGTGTCAAAGTATCCATCAGTCATCAAAATTACTAATCTTTTTTACATTCAAAAGCTAAGGATACGAATCCTTTCATCCCATTTCCCAGAACTAAGAGTATAAGCAGTAAATCTGATTTTTAGAGGTATAAACGAAGTACTAAGTTTATTTGTTAAAAATTAAACTTTATAAGACTAAGAATATCAAGACGAGTAGATATATTTAGCTCGAAACATCCTCTGGATTACTTCTGCCTGCCAAAGGGTCCCTAAAACAATCCTTTCTTCGATTTTCTATCTCAGAAAAGTCTGTGTTCCTAAACCCAGCTTGATATTAAAGAATTTGTTTTGTAAATACCTTAGAAACCTGA
Organism: Cydia splendana; assembly: GCF_910591565.1. Lineage (NCBI taxonomy): Eukaryota > Metazoa > Arthropoda > Insecta > Lepidoptera > Tortricidae > Cydia > Cydia splendana. The sequence continues at coordinate 12,964,142 of NC_085968.1, read as the reverse complement.
TTACAATACCCAGTACTTCATTTCTACTCCAGAAGACCAGAATTGTGATAGATAAAATTGAAATATTACCTTTTTACCCAGATAAATTAAAATATTAGGAGATTTTGACGATTAACCACGTTACCGCATGACTTAAAATAATGATACCATATTTGAAGTCCTTAAAAGGAGAAATATATACCAACCTAACAGAAACCCCATATTTATAGTGTGTGATTCTACCCTATACCTAAACGTAGGCCCTAATCTAGTATATTCAAAGCATAGTTCGTTCTTACCATCGACCTAATGCTTTGTAATATACACAAGTGTTGTCCCTACGAGAAGCTGTAATCGTTCGGCAGGCGAAACCGATAAGGCAACCTACAGGCCGGTGTTTTTGACCCCCCTTCCTACGCCCGCGGGCTAAGAGGTAGGAAGTAGGCCGCCCTATTCCGTGTATATAATCGCTCGATACCCTTAGCACACACCCGCACCAATCACAAGAGAAACTCTGCCACGACCTAAACTGTGAGATATGATTTCAATCACGACAGAGTCCCGCCCTGCAACCAGCACAAGCACGCACCAATGCACCGAAATAGATAAATATATTTAAGCGGGGACCTAGCCTCAATTACTGCCGACTTCAGTGGGCCCAGATTACTCCGGATGACGCACACGTGACGTCCCCACATCCATCTAAACAGCTGGACTTTGAGACCAGTGAGATGCTCATCCCTTGTGCAAGTATAAAAGGGAATGCCAAGCTCTCTCACACTTGGAGCAAAAGACTCCTAACCATCCAATCCTTTGACACCGTTAGGCGGAGTGAATGCTTAGCTGGACAAACTGTCAGTCCAAACAATGATCTGGCTTTAAAAATAGCAAAAACACTCTTTAGGAAGGTATGAGAATATAGTTTACTTTTACAAAAAGAACCCCATGCAAAATAAAACAAAACCATGAAATTCCCTTAAACACTGCCATTCTGAATCCACGCTTTGTAACGGTATTGTACCCCCAAAGCTGAACCCAGAAACACAGTACCCACAGAAAACTTCACGATAAAACCCACACACAAGAAAGCAAAGAAACTCCGCCATAGTCCTAACCTAATTCCACAAAGATAGATATTATCTTCGTACAATCAAGCACAGACACACAATCTCCAAGCTTAAATTTACTAGGATAATTCCAGGTAAACCCAAACACAGAAAAAGTAGCAGAGAAACTTCACCCACCAGCGTTATGTACGCCCAAAGCCAGGGACATTGCTAGCCAAAGATTAGAGAATGAATAAGTCCGTAAGCAAGGCCCGCTCAGCCTTATATAATATCCAAATGGCGACAAACGTTTCAACGCTTCAAGAAGAAGAGGCATATATCCCCGTTTGTTTACTATTCGAAAGTGCTTATTCCCTGCATATTAATACTCATAATCGTTTAATGTTAGCAAGGTGGAGACTATCAATGCAGTCATAAAAATAGCGACATGATCCTCTTAGAAGTAAAGATCTTAAATCCTTGTTTGTTTACTAAGTCATATGTCCCACTCATTAAGGCTCATTATCAGCCGAACCCAACTGAACCATATCCGAACAATACGATCATAAAACTGGCGACAGAATTCGAAATTCAAATATTTAAATCCTATTTTGTTTACATAAGCCTTATGTCCTACACTTTAACGTTCATAATCTATTAATGCTGATGAAGCTATTTTTCAACGATACCTACGCACACTAAAGCAACCAAAAGTATGTTTGAGTTAACATCTTTCCCTTTATGATTCCAAATATTGCGTCCGTACTGAGGTATTTCATGTTTATTTTTATAATAATGTATTAAACATATAATAGAAGTTAATTATTTAATCATTGTAACCTTTTATCTACCTCACGCTTTTTGAATTTTGCGGTTTAAAACGATATCAGAACGTCACCGCGCCTATACCTGTCAAAGTCAATGTAAACAACCTTACAATATTTGTTTTCCTAAGCAAATTCTTGTTATTATTTTGTTTTTACTAAGTTAATTAGCAATTAATTTAATCGTGGATACATATGATAAAGACTAGACTATGAAATCAAGTGCTTCGAGTTACCATCGTTTAGATCTTTCAATGAAAATCAAGAACGTAAACCCACGACCGGCAAGGAAGCTCCCGGAAGCTTTCCTTCACCGCTAAAATGTAAGTTTTATATTGATAAATGAGCTTAATATTACGTAATAGGCATATGGCCAGTTACAGCCGCCCCCAATTTAAGTGTTTTATGAATTACTTCAGGAATTTATAAAAAACTTCAATTTCCCCTAGATTAGTCGGATAATTTCCCCTCCCTTTTTAAACATGTGGTGTGTTTTCCAATACTAAATGACTGTTAGCGACTCAGCTCCGAAATTAGGCCATCAGAACTCTGTCAATGAATCATGACAACTTTTTCCCCAGCAACCTCGCTTCGCCAAAGATATTAGGTTGTGAATCTAATAAGTTAATAGTTAACTCGTCCTTGCCAGCTCAACCCGGTGCACCGAGTATTACTCCTGTCTCTACCCTTTACGCCGCGCACTTCCGTAGAAGAGCATAAGATGAGACAGCAAAAACCTCCCAAGCAAAACGAAGAGACCTTTAATTTTTATAAGTACGAAGCTTTCAAGCTCCATTGTCAGAATTCAAACCAAATTTCATTGCCCTATCACCCTCAGCCACGTTTTCTTGGTGCGTGTCTTATACTTGAATAAAATATACCGACCTTTAAGTTTGTTTGGGTGTGTTTTTTTTTTTCATTAAACAAACTTAAAATTGACACAATTAAATACCTCAATTTGGTACACCAGAATTATTTTTGTCTAAACCTAAGAACCATTTAATCAAGTAATAAAACTAATTACGTATAGTAATGAAAACAAAAAAATATTATTTTAATTTACTCTTAAGCAGAGCCTCGTCCTTCTAGACGCTCACAGCTCATGAAAATATGTCGAATGTCGGATATATCTCATCCAAGACAAGGTGTGTAGAAGTCGTGTAAGTATTATTACCTTGTAGAGTAATAGCCACAAAATAATACCCTTTTGGAACGGGTCTATATCCAATGGATTCTAACCTACTGATAAAAATTTTCTGGCTAGTTGTGTATTCCCGCCTCCCCCATCGTTTTTCCCCTGCAAAAACCCGACAAATCTAGTCTGGATTACCCTCTCGCCTCTGTCTATCTGTACCAATCCAGTTTTCCCAAAACAAGTACATTCGTCCACTAAGCATACAAACACTCGTACATCACTTATGTAAAACCTCGTAACTTTAATTTCTCAGTGCACACAAACTTTTATTCCTCCGCAACTACGCTATCACACGATTCATACAGACAGCCAATGCTCTGGTAAGCAATCCAAATGAAATAAAAAGAATTTTAAGTTTACATATTATTACATTTATACTCAAAAAAAAAAACATCCCCTATCCCGCCTTGACCCAATACTAACCCATTATTTTTATCCCTATCTGATAAGAAAAGAAAAAAAATTGCTGGCACTCATCCCGAGTTTACCCTTTAATTATTTTTAGCCTTAGACGATTAAAAAAAACGAAAACATTAACTTCAGGACTTCCGTTGAATTATTTTTAATTTTATCTATTATTTATTTATCTCTATTTATTTTGACCAAATATTAGGATTAAGTATCTGGGAGACCGAACGTACAAAACTCTTACAAAAAGTCAAAAACACGCGCCCCCCAGCGACAAGACCCAGTGAGAACGCCCCCTCGCGGCCCTCGTCCCCGAAAATCCCAATATAGCAAACCTCACCGAAATCGTTAGAGCCGTTTGCGAGATCCCGAGATCGCGAGATACTAAACGAAAATAGATAAGGATAGGGAATAAGGATCTACACAAGCGCCTCCTAACAGAAAGGCATTGTGTAGAATGGAAGGTTTGGGTGAACAAAATACCGACCTCAGATGGTCGCGACCCTCAGTCATGACTCACGAGATATCGAGGAAGAGAACAAGCGTTTAATACTGTTGACTGTACACTCAATTAATGAAAAATTTCTGAGACGCGCTCAACTATTCCACTGTCAACCTAAGATAGTTGATATGCTGCTTGTAATGTTTGACTATTGCTCTAAAAGCCCAAAAAATAAACTATTTCGCAATAATCATATACCGGTTAATTATCATATAATTCTGATGTCATCCCCTTAATACTGAGCAACTTTGTTTCAATGAACATAAGCCACAAAAAAACTGAAGTAAAAACCGGAAAGTGTTTTATAAATTTAAAAATAAAATATAATATTGACCCTACTTATAGTAAAAAAAAACTGAACAAAACACAGAACGTGTTTCATAAATTTAAAACCCATAAGAATTGACTGTACTTGTATGTTGCCTTTATAGGTATGATTAGCCCATTGGTCCTTAAAACAATGCAAACATACTCCCAAATAAATAAGCATCAAAGTAGACTTTGATTTGGAGTGACAATTCTGACCACTTCCTATATGACATTTATAATGATGATGATGATGATTTTATGATGATGATGTTGTCGTCCTATGGTACCCCATTGGTACAGAAGCCTTCTTGAGACGGCGCCATCCACTCCTGTCAATAAATAAGAATATGAATATGTCCCGTGCCTCGCGCTCCGCGTCCCTCTAAATCAGTCCAGCTGCCCTCAGCTTGGCGTTGACAGTACACTGTCACGTGTGCGCCGACTGACCCCGTCGCCTGATGCAGTATTAGCAACCTACCATATATGCTGCAAAACATACTCAAATAACGTGATTAAGTAACCTAAAGTCATTGACATGTCACATAATTACATTACACCAAATAAAAATTTACCTACAAACATACAACAATATTATCCCTTCACAAAACATTGGGCTTAATTTTATTTGATTTTAATTACCTCATATTAAAATATAATAATAACTTAGTTTTAAAATTGGTGCACTCGAAGAGAGGCCTATGCTCAGCAGCGAACGATAAAAGGTTGATATGATGATGATGATTAAGTTTTTAAAATTACATAATTTTTTCTATTGAACGTTCATTAACTTCCTCTTCTTTCTTCTATTCGAAATATTGTTTCTTGAAATTGTCCGCAGTCCGTAGAACGATTGTAGGAAGTAGCCGCGACTGTTGTTACTTGATCACACTAGTAGCTAAGGAATTCCTCTTCTATCTTCTACAAATAGGCAGCACAATCATCTTGTCACGAATATCCGGTTACCAGCAAGCAATGTGACTAAGCTATCCCGAAATTTCACTGTACACTGTAACTACCACAAACTAGTGCCTACGTCAATTCTTGGGACCAGTTGTCGAAACCGATGATGACCTCAAACGTACGTTATCTCACTCAATTGGAATATAGGGACTTAGCTAACACAAAACCCGAATCATAATACTGTTAGACATCTAGGTCTCTTAGGAACTAAGTAGGTACCTAGATGTTCTTAATCTACTGACCGTAAAACTTTTATTCATAACTCCATCTCCAGTTTGTATTATCAAACTACATAATATCCAAAACAACTTGTATAAAAAAAAGATAGACCATGAAACTAAAATAATTTAAATAAAATGAAGCCATAAAATGATCAAATTTAGAGCAATAAAATTACAAAATTGTCTGTTTTATTAAAACCAATTCACAAAAATAAATGAAAAATCAAAACGCTTTCACTGCGCGGGATTCGAACCCGGACCTCGAACATTTAAATCACATACTGTAGCCCACAGTCGAGACCATTAGGCTATCAGAGTGTTAACAAATTTGACAAATTTAACAATCACATTTTTGAATTTCTTTTATTTTTATAGCGTCCTACGCATATAATGACTAAATACAACTTTTTATTCATTATAATAAATAATAAGCTCAAAAAGGAACACAAATATCTACACATAAATACAACCAAACTTCACGAAATTCTTTGATAAACGCTATTAATCGAGAATCATGTAGATAGAAAAATTAAAAGAGCATTTTATTAAAACTTTGGAACGTTAGAAAGATTATATATAAATCCTACATGCAGTATATACTGATAACATATTTTTTTTTTACTAAGATAACCTATAAAAGTACCAGGTTCGACAAAATTTTCTACTCACGTGTTAGATGCACATTCCTTGATAATAAGTACTATTTCCACCACTTTTTCACGTCACTGACTTAACTCACTGCACTATTTTAACATAGATTTACTACAAGAAAACACATAATTTTGTTTTGTTTACAAAATGCACGTAAAATAACCCAATTTTCACTTGAATACGCGTTTGCACTTTTTCTGAACCTAATCCGGGATAGCATCTACATTTATTTTCGTCCGAAACATTGTCCATTTCATTTTATCACTTCTCATACCATAATTTCGTCCAAAACAAAGTTGTTTTATTTACGAAGCCGACATATTTTATTTTAACACGTTTTGATCAGATAACATGGCCCCAGTTTGTTAATATGCACTTCACTAAACCTCACTATGATTCTTATTTGTCTCACATAAGGAATTCCATTATTAAACCAATCCACAGACTCATTTTACGATTTCTTAAAATACAATTACTCCGCGTATACAAATTCCAAGAACTGTCAAAAGTTTCAGAGACGTATTTTTCTTAAAGTTCTAAGATGCAAACAAAACTTGGCAAACCACGTTTGTCTGTAGCAAAGGCGGCAAACTCGAAAATGTATGCGTAAAAAAACTGTCTTTCATAACAAAACTTGAACCCCGCGCACCCCGCTGAATTGAACTTTATTTTATTGATTTTTAGAATATATCCTTTTATCTATAGCAATATGTACGAATAAACTTAACTATAATTCTTCAATAATTGTTTTTGTGAGTCTGAGAGAGCGTGACACCATCACGATTGTTATCTATTACCTTCCGATATCTATGATCTTCCGCCTTAAATAGTAGGACCCTATAGATGTGCTACACGCGTGCGTCCGTGAGAGACAAAACATACGCAACTGCACGAGACTGTGACAAGGACAAACAATAATAGCGCTTTCGCTTTTACACCTACTGAAAGATACATTAAGACTATCCCGTTCTGTCACCTAGTGACAGTAGCGCCACCATTTCGATCGTTATCTATTTACTTCCTAAATGTAAATCTAGTATATAAATATATGTAAATAAATGATTTTCCCACAGAAACAACTACATGTACTTTTAAGATTTATTAACAATGCTAAATAATCTTTCACTGCATAAATGAAATTGGCAATTTATTTATTACTTGTTCTTAATATCAGACGAAATCGTTCGTGTAAGTTCGTTTCTACAAACGGGCCTCCGCGTGCTTACGCAATGCGACGAAATTCAAAAACACGTTCTAAATGCCCCTACAGTACTCGAAACATAACCTACGCAATTTGGTCGGATTCATTTGTTTACCATAGAATGAATCGTAGTGAACTCAGTAAGTTTCCAATAATTTGCATGAATAATGAAAAATTGAAACAAAAACCCTTATATATTATCATTTAAGTTTTTATTTTTATGTAGAATTATTTGAATGATAAAACGCATTTTTACAATGTGAAAAACTAAACAATCGATCTATTGATTGATCCAAACCATAAGCTATTCTAGACTGAATGTCCTACGACTTCTACATTTGGCTGTGTGAAATTTTTGTCTATGGCAATTTTACCAACTGTCAATCTCCTAAGTTCCGTTGAAAGTTGTATTTTTTCCTGCAAAAAAAATGCTTTAACAAATATCAAGGCAAAATTATATCACTGAGCTAAATTTAAAGATACTACGGTAAAAAGAAAGTCTCCGAGAGCGTCCATAATGATTTCCATCTATCGAAGAACCTACAAGACCAAGAAAATGGCATTCAGACCCTCACACGAATTTGCTTCTACTTATTTCATCAAACTAAATAGTCAGGGAACCTTTATTAGTGCCCGTATTTCTGATCCAGTGTACTTATTTATTTTACGTGCCTAAGTACAGACAGTGTCAGTGTGACAGTGCGAGTGAAATAAATACAAAGTTGGGAATCATTCCTTTTAGCAAGGTAAGGTTATGTTCTTGTTTCTTCTTTAAACAAGTTACTGCTATCGAGACCCTGTTAAATACATTTGAATATCACCAATCAGAAAATAATTGTTCGCAATTTGACCTATCTATCATTAAATCTATTTTTCTGACTGATCATATCTGTAAATGGCTAGCATTAGTTTCTTTACTTTCAACGTTCTACTTTATAATGCCGACGCCTAGTGGATTGTATTTCCTTGTTTATACTCTTTATTCAGTAACATAAAGACATTTCTTTTTGATAAATGAAAGAGATCAAGCAAAATCAGTATTTAAAAAAAATTACTGGTTGATTTTCGTTTTACTCTGTCTAACATATCATTAGACCTCCACTACACTATTTGTATTACAATAAGTTTTAAAAGCTATGTTTGATGTTTCAGGAAGCTGACAACTACATTAAAATGATTCCCTGTGCTGATATACAAAAACTGTTATCGAAGAGAAATAAGTTGAAATTATGGTGTGAAAACTCCATTTGCTGATTTTGAAGAATGTTTCCTGACCCTTAACAGTAAGTATAACTACCCTGTTACCATATAAATACCCTTAGGCTTGCCCTTACTGTACTTTGAATTATAAGTGTTGTTGTTCTAAAAGATGGTTTGACTTATTTTTTTTTGAAATAAGTGCTTCTCGAACCTGGAAATGCAATATATTATAAAAATCATAACTATATGATAGTGTCAGCTAAAAATAAACTGGTTTCTTTACATGTTAATGACTACTGATGATGAATATGTATTTTTCTCTTGAAAATGATCCCGTAGTTGTCTGGTAACTTAAATAAAAATATGTGAACATAAACCTGGACCTGCCATAATTATTCCTGTTGTCGCAATAAACCTTACTGTTATGTGTAGACAATGAGGGTAGGTGTTGACTTTTGTGTACCTACAAACTAAGGTAGTTAGAAAAAGCAGTCTATCAATGTGAACCTGTACCAGTACATGTACGACGTATATGTGAGGTGTGCAATAATTGTATTGTATTGCATATGTGCTTCGACCCCTAAACTGTGAGTTATATTACTTACAATGTATGTTTAATTTTTCAGCAAACAAAACCAACTTGATAGCTGTCTGCTACCCGGTGAACCAAGCAGAGCAAATTCCCATTGTTGCCTACAAGGACTTTCCTGAATGTTTCAACACTGCCTTGGTAAGTATAAAAGCAATAGTAGACTTAATCCTACTTAGAAAATAAATTTGAAATTTTTCCATTTGTTCTACAAAAAAACTTGAAATTTTTATTTTTTCTGTTTTCTTAACTGTGAAGACTCTACCTGTAGTAAATAATAAACCCTGTTAATGAGACTCATAAGTAGATTTTCTTAAATATACCCTACTTTAGCTAAGTTTTCCATAATTCCTGTTCCAGTGTTACCCGGAGGCTGACTTTGTCCCGGAGTGTCAAGGTGCCTTCACTGTACTTCTGCTGACTGCTTCCATTTATGAAAGGTATTTCATCTCATTATATAAATACATAACTTATTATAAACTAAACAACCCATGACTTATTTCTGACACCAATATTTCAAATGCCTAAGCGGAGAGCTCTTGAGGACAGCGCGGTGAGTTGAAAACTGTGCTTAGCCCACATACCCTATTCTAATTCTGTTGACTTAAGTAAACTTAATCTAGCTTATTTGTGACTTAACTATAGAAGTATGTCCTGCAAAGATTCTCAAAGTTTTTTGGAATTTGAAAAATATGAAGTACTGCCTACTTTTGCATATTTTTGCTATGTCATTATATTGACGATAATATTGTTGAAATTCGGGAGAGCACATGTGATGCTGTACTCATTTAACCTGAAAACATCTGTAATAATACCATGAATTACGACGAATAAATGATTATGATTGCGTACGTGACAAACCGAGGCTGGTTTTGTTGAAGTGTCCACATATTTCATTACACTACACATGCAATAAAAATAATATCGCGCCCCCGCGAATGGATGTCTTAAGAAAAATGTGACATATTGCCTAAAAATCTAAAGCTATTATTTGAACTGAATTTTCTAATATGTACTTGTCTAACTTATTTCAGATTACCAAGGCGCTTGACTGCTACTGATACATGAAGACCCCTGTTTGCTGGCTTCATCTCAAGAACTTTGCTGCAAAAATGGCTGCTGTTACTGCTACACCCAGAAAAACTACAGAACAAAAGAATCCTTCGTTTTACGTTTTTATTAGGTACCTATTTAGTATGTTAGCTTAATCAACTGTATACTATTTGACTGTACTCGGTACACGATTGAAAAGTACCGTCAGTAGAACAGTACTGTAATCCTAACTAACCTATGATGATATACCCACTTTATAGTACAAATATGCTTATGTATGCACACTGTTCGTCCAGGTGCTTCGTGCGTTACATATCCTAATCGATTTTAATGAAATTATTTGAGCTGCTTCGATAGTGAGTGAGGAGACCACACAAGGTAGCTCGCTGAGGCTTTGATTGATAATGACAAAACAATAAACGGTAACTACACATACTTTAGCGCTATTCTAGATAAATATTGTGACTTTTAGGGTTCCGTACCAATGAGTATGTAGATAAATTTTCCGAACATGTGTATGTTCCACTAAATCTCTAATAATTATCGTATGACGTACTATTGCTGATTTTTAAACATACCATACATTACTCAACCTGGGTATTGCCTATTCAAGTCCAAGCTCATACATACATACATGCTTGTCTTTCCTATCTTATGGTAGCAAATGTACGATATTCGCATACAGTAACCAACCTAAGCTTATTTCTAGCATGTGTGATGGTTATTTAGACACACACTTTGTAAGATAATTATACCTAACAGAATTATCTGTTTCTTAATACTATTCTATAAAAGTCAAGGCTATGGTAGGCCGTCAGATTTTTACGCGCAAACGTGTCGATTATGCCTTCTATGAAATGGCAAAACCTACCTTGTACAAGAAAACGTACTGACGAGAACGGTAGATGGCAGCACCTGCCTTGGCAATCCACATGTGTACACAATTACACATGCTTCCGATTCAGCTAACAAGACGACAGACACACCAAAGCGCACGGTCCCTATTATTTGTTCTGTAGGTTATAGAGTGATATTTTACCAATAAACAAGTCGTCTAACAAAGATCTAACTCTTAAATCAACGCATGTGTACATCTATTATTTTTTTATGATATAGAAGGCAAAAGCAGACGAATGACTGATTTTATTTAATTATTTAACACGTTTTTGATTTTATATACATGATTTTACAACGAATAAATGAAATGAAATGACTCGCCTGAAGGCAAATGGTTACCAACACCCCGCAAAAACAGAGGGTGGCAAAAGCGTTGCCGACTTTTAAGATGGGAAATAAGAAAGTCGCAGAATACGCCCCCTGTACCTTAGTATTCTTTTGTGTAAATGAACTGTTACACGCCCCCAAAACTTTAGACTAAAGCATGACTTCTTACACAACTAGATATCTTGGCCTAGACTATTTTAGGTAATGTTATCTTATCTCTAGTCTATTAGTAACCCTGCCTACGTATGCTGCGTGGCAAAGACACGGCTACTTCGAATCATGGACATTATTTGTATCTAAGTATGTATTTATTCATACTAGTATGTACTCGCCGCTAAGTACCCGCAGTACCAGCTCTGGATATGTGAAAAACTGACCCGGAAATATTTATTTATTTATTTCATTATTGTTATTGATACCTGCGATGAACTATATTTCTTAACAAGCCCAATAAAGGCGCGAGAGAAATAAGTCTGATAACCGTAATAAGAGCTAATGTTATAGACATACACACATTCTACATGTACCTACTTTAATTTTGTTACTTTATTTTTCAGGTATCAATGACGCAAGAAGATGGATTTATAGTTGTGATGACACACATCTTTAGCTGAAAAATATGAAAAGAAAACCCTAATTACGGCGAGCAGTGAACGAGTAAAAATGTAGTACCAAACTCGTCAAGAGATGGCGCCACCTCCGAGATAGAACACGCTAACGATGTGTCGACGTAGAATCGTGAGGTCGGAGATGCAAATTACCGATCAATTTTATTATGTTAGGAGAAGACTAATGCTTGTTGGCTGCATAAGTGCATACCCCTGCTGAAGTTACAGAAGTTTCGTTACGTAAAAACTATCAGTAATTGTACATAGTGTTGTAATAAATACGCTAACTGAAATTACGTTGTTTTCGTCTACAGAGAGTAACCCTTACTAGCATAGAATAATAAAGTAAAAGAAAAATTAGATAGATCATTTTTTTTAGTAATAAAATTAATGTTTTGTTGACTTATTTAAAACACAACAGAATACGAATCCAAAAATAAGCATACCCACTCCGCTTTCACGGTAACAAAAGCCATAAAGGCTACTTTTTACATAGATATATCTTAAAAAACCGTAGTAACCCCAGGTAACCTACATCCTGCGTCACTTTGGCTCCAAAATGTAGCCTCCCCAAATATACATATATATAAATACCCCCTTAATAAATACATATAATAAACCCCCCCCCCCCCCCCCCCCCTTAATAATTACCCCTATAATTTGGCCTTGTCGTGATCGTCTAGCTAGCAGTTAGGACCCCCTCGAAGTGAACCGCGGAAACCTAGATTCTTTAATGAGTAAAGCTAAATTTTGGACTCGGTTTTTAGATATTATTACCTACCTAGATTTTAATTAAAGAATATTTAATATACTAAAATAATTTATGACGTAGCTAAGAAATAGAATGAAACCTTTTTATTTAATTATAAGAATAGGAAATACTACGAGTTTTATGGTGTAATGTAAGTGTCATTAAAAGAACCAAAACTAGAATGATATTGAAGATATGCAGCGTATATATGATAAATAATATAAAAATATTTGTTGATAAAATCCTGCTACGCCTATTAAGTCCCCGGGATAACATAGAAGTAGCACTCCTGAGGTAGGCTCATTTACTCCCTAGGATTTTAAGGATAATTACAGTTAACTATCAACTTCTAAGCGATGTGTGACTTATTCACACGTGCTACTCCGTATGCCCGATGCAAGTCTGGGAACTCTTAGTCCGATTACAAAATCAATCGAAACACCTAGCCTACCATTTTAGCCGGAAGGGCTATGACCAACACTTCGTAAGATAAGCGCACCTAGATGATGATGAAAAGAAGTGTCAAAGTATCCATCAGTCATCAAAATTACTAATCTTTTTTACATTCAAAAGCTAAGGATACGAATCCTTTCATCCCATTTCCCAGAACTAAGAGTATAAGCAGTAAATCTGATTTTTAGAGGTATAAACGAAGTACTAAGTTTATTTGTTAAAAATTAAACTTTATAAGACTAAGAATATCAAGACGAGTAGATATATTTAGCTCGAAACATCCTCTGGATTACTTCTGCCTGCCAAAGGGTCCCTAAAACAATCCTTTCTTCGATTTTCTATCTCAGAAAAGTCTGTGTTCCTAAACCCAGCTTGATATTAAAGAATTTGTTTTGTAAATACCTTAGAAACCTGATTACAATACCCAGTACTTCATTTCTACTCCAGAAGACCAGAATTGTGATAGATAAAATTGAAATATTACCTTTTTACCCAGATAAATTAAAATATTAGGAGATTTTGACGATTAACCACGTTACCGCATGACTTAAAATAATGATACCATATTTGAAGTCCTTAAAAGGAGAAATATATACCAACCTAACAGAAACCCCATATTTATAGTGTGTGATTCTACCCTATACCTAAACGTAGGCCCTAATCTAGTATATTCAAAGCATAGTTCGTTCTTACCATCGACCTAATGCTTTGTAATATACACAAGTGTTGTCCCTACGAGAAGCTGTAATCGTTCGGCAGGCGAAACCGATAAGGCAACCTACAGGCCGGTGTTTTTGACCCCCCTTCCTACGCCCGCGGGCTAAGAGGTAGGAAGTAGGCCGCCCTATTCCGTGTATATAATCGCTCGATACCCTTAGCACACACCCGCACCAATCACAAGAGAAACTCTGCCACGACCTAAACTGTGAGATATGATTTCAATCACGACAGAGTCCCGCCCTGCAACCAGCACAAGCACGCACCAATGCACCGAAATAGATAAATATATTTAAGCGGGGACCTAGCCTCAATTACTGCCGACTTCAGTGGGCCCAGATTACTCCGGATGACGCACACGTGACGTCCCCACATCCATCTAAACAGCTGGACTTTGAGACCAGTGAGATGCTCATCCCTTGTGCAAGTATAAAAGGGAATGCCAAGCTCTCTCACACTTGGAGCAAAAGACTCCTAACCATCCAATCCTTTGACACCGTTAGGCGGAGTGAATGCTTAGCTGGACAAACTGTCAGTCCAAACAATGATCTGGCTTTAAAAATAGCAAAAACACTCTTTAGGAAGGTATGAGAATATAGTTTACTTTTACAAAAAGAACCCCATGCAAAATAAAACAAAACCATGAAATTCCCTTAAACACTGCCATTCTGAATCCACGCTTTGTAACGGTATTGTACCCCCAAAGCTGAACCCAGAAACACAGTACCCACAGAAAACTTCACGATAAAACCCACACACAAGAAAGCAAAGAAACTCCGCCATAGTCCTAACCTAATTCCACAAAGATAGATATTATCTTCGTACAATCAAGCACAGACACACAATCTCCAAGCTTAAATTTACTAGGATAATTCCAGGTAAACCCAAACACAGAAAAAGTAGCAGAGAAACTTCACCCACCAGCGTTATGTACGCCCAAAGCCAGGGACATTGCTAGCCAAAGATTAGAGAATGAATAAGTCCGTAAGCAAGGCCCGCTCAGCCTTATATAATATCCAAATGGCGACAAACGTTTCAACGCTTCAAGAAGAAGAGGCATATATCCCCGTTTGTTTACTATTCGAAAGTGCTTATTCCCTGCATATTAATACTCATAATCGTTTAATGTTAGCAAGGTGGAGACTATCAATGCAGTCATAAAAATAGCGACATGATCCTCTTAGAAGTAAAGATCTTAAATCCTTGTTTGTTTACTAAGTCATATGTCCCACTCATTAAGGCTCATTATCAGCCGAACCCAACTGAACCATATCCGAACAATACGATCATAAAACTGGCGACAGAATTCGAAATTCAAATATTTAAATCCTATTTTGTTTACATAAGCCTTATGTCCTACACTTTAACGTTCATAATCTATTAATGCTGATGAAGCTATTTTTCAACGATACCTACGCACACTAAAGCAACCAAAAGTATGTTTGAGTTAACATCTTTCCCTTTATGATTCCAAATATTGCGTCCGTACTGAGGTATTTCATGTTTATTTTTATAATAATGTATTAAACATATAATAGAAGTTAATTATTTAATCATTGTAACCTTTTATCTACCTCACGCTTTTTGAATTTTGCGGTTTAAAACGATATCAGAACGTCACCGCGCCTATACCTGTCAAAGTCAATGTAAACAACCTTACAATATTTGTTTTCCTAAGCAAATTCTTGTTATTATTTTGTTTTTACTAAGTTAATTAGCAATTAATTTAATCGTGGATACATATGATAAAGACTAGACTATGAAATCAAGTGCTTCGAGTTACCATCGTTTAGATCTTTCAATGAAAATCAAGAACGTAAACCCACGACCGGCAAGGAAGCTCCCGGAAGCTTTCCTTCACCGCTAAAATGTAAGTTTTATATTGATAAATGAGCTTAATATTACGTAATAGGCATATGGCCAGTTACAATTGTCACTAATTAATCCGCAATACTCACGAAACTAAAAAATACCTCTGCGTCTCCTTGGCACTACGCGTTCGAAAATTATTACATAATAATATATCAACCGATATCGCCTATGCCTTGGCAATGTTTCTTAAATCTGTCCTAGTCAAATCATATTTTTACACTAAAGACGTGAAATAGAAAATGAGTTTCATTAATTTCTTGGAAACTAATTTTCCAACGTATCAAACGTATGTACAGATTTTTCATAGGTAGGTACATATCGGTTTAATTAAACTTCATTTTACCTCTCTGAGCTAAAGTAGTAAAACAGCCGTTATATTATTTCATAAAAGAAGAAGAATAGTCCATATATCCAGTCCGAATTGTAACCATTTCCATAATATTACATAATAACTAAAAGAAATCTAAAACCTCAATACATCTACAAGTAACTACGTACAGAGGTTTTCATTTGTCTTTAAACTAAATCACTTTTAAAATAAAAATAAAATACTACGTTTAATATAAAGCACAATGTCTCAGAGGAAAATAATAACAACGAAGAAATGTCTTTTAATATTTCTTGTCAATTCGTGGACTCTTTTAATTTCCTAGATTAATAACTGGGAGATAAAATTCCAGTTAGGTTGTAACAATAGTGGCGCTGGCGGGCTATAGCGGTGGTCGTAAAGCGTGGAAACATTTAGAGAATTGCGAGGGACGGTCCGGCTGAATCTACCGAGATTCATCTGTGACAAAGAAAATTGTAGATGGGAGCTGCATTCGGATTTCAAAAATCTGTTATTTATACGTTTGTACCCGCAGAATATCCCGCTCGCCCATCTAGGTCAATATAAAAGAAGAAGAGGGAGGAGAAACCCGATCGAATATGTCAAAATTGAGATGAATATTACTTCAATTAGTGAGTTCGAATCGGCCCCAGGAGCTCGGTACTCGGCGCACGTAGCCTCATTGCAATAAATACTTACCTGTATTAACGGCGAGGGCACTGCGTGTGTGCAAACGGAGGGAGGTCTAGGGTTTAGTATCTTAGATAAGGGCCGGTTTACTTGATAAATATAGAACACAATTTTTGTACCTTATATATGAATAAATATTAAATTTTTGATGTAATGTCTTAGTAGTGCAGCCTCTGCACAGTGGTAGAAACGCCACTGTACAAACAGCAGGGTGGTTCCCCAAAAAAAATGATCCGTCTCTCCCCTATGGAGTCCTCTTTAATATAAGTATCTTTAATTTAATGTTACGGCGGATGGTTAGAAATTAGGTCATGTTTTTTGGATTTCCCATTTTCACTAGCCTGAAACGTATTTTAAAAGAATGATATCACATGCCTTATCATGCATTAAAATTCTGTTTAAGTTCTCGTGGCTTTCAGAACACTGAAACATATTATTAATTAGATTTTGAGTAACTAATTAAATCTTGCTATTGAGTTTTTCTATGCATAAGAGGGGTATTCTGATTGTAATAACAAGATAAGAGTTTGATCTGGATTTGTTATGGATATGATCTGTCAAACAGATAATATCCATAACAAACCCAGACCAAATTCATTACCTGTTATTACAATCAGAATAAGTTGAAGTCCGATAAATAACCCATTTTTTCATACCGGGTGTGGCCTGTAACACGAGCAAATAATTAAAACATAGATTGTACTCCTCAAACAGTGACACTTTTGATCAACAACTTTTAAAAATTATGAAGTACCCCTATTTTTCATACAATATTAATATTATCTTCAATGGACGCCATCGCCACGCCATATCATTGTGATTGACGTTGCTTGTCACGCCTTAAACATAACAAAAATCGCAATACCTACATTTCGTCTTAGAATAAACTTTAAAGTGTATTAAAAATCAAACCACAAGTTATTTTTAAAAGTCGCTGAACAAATGTTGGTCAGTATGAGGAGTATAGCCTACAGTTTAATTTTTTGCTCATATTACAGGTAGGGTTGCCAGATGGTCGGGATTTGGCGGGATTCTCCCGATTTTTAGCATGCGTTCCCGATTCCCGACAAAGTGAAAACTGTCCCGAAAAACAGCTTCACGTTATAAAACAATAATTTCAAGTTCTGAACTGTCGTCGAGCGAGCGAGCGACCCGCGTTGCTAGGTAGATAATGAGAAGACATTTTTTTTGTTTGTTCAAGATCTCAAAGAATTTATACAATTTTTTATATAATAACATCTATGGGCAGAGCAGCTGACGTAGTGCCAATATTGTAAAATGTCGTTGCTTTTAATACAATTACTTTAATTTGAATTTTTTGTCCCGACTTAAGTCCCAAAATCCCGAAAAATTTAATTTTTTTCCCGCCCAATAATAGCGCCTTTTGATCTGGCAACCCTAATTACAGGCCACATCCGGTATAATGTAGGTACCTATGCCTATACCAACAAAACTTATGTCCGGAAATGTTTTACTTTGAAGTTGGTTTGAAGCCTTATGGCAACAGTTATTAAATTTCCAGACACATAATAAATAATAAATATAATGAAAATAAAACGGTGACCCAAAACTCTTTAGTCACCTTTATGGCATCAAAAGGGACCTATTTTAAGCTATAATTTAAATAAACGACCCATTCCACACGCGGTAAAAAAGATAAGTCGACTAAGCGTAACCCGTGTAGGTAAACTATGCGTTAGACCGAGAGGCTGATTCTGTTTTAACCATTTGATATAATTTTCATCTCATTTTGATACGATCTTGAGTCATTTATCAGTAGACCTAGAAATTTTAGAAATTTTCCTTGCCAAAACGAGTACCTACTTGAAAAATTTAAACATCGACGAACCTGTTCTCTCTCTCTCTCCTTAGCATTATTTATTCCACTCCAATCTTTTCTCTCCACTTCGCACGATCGGACGTGTCGTCTACTGAAACCTCGCAGGTACCTACTCATGTCTTTTGCTATCGATAAATAAATAAATAAGGTAAATATGTGAAAGAAAATTATAATGTGTTATTTAGAACTCACTGGAACGTTACAAGAATAAAAATCAAATGCAACAATCGACATATAATTTTCACCTCAGCAGCTCGAACAAGGGTACTTTGCTTCTTAAAAACAGTGAGCAAAATGCGATTTTGCTCACTGAGTGAGACAAAATGACATTCAAGTGACCTTTATAGTCAAATCTCATTTCAACATGCGGGGTCTAATACAAGTTCGAAATACTTGGGTTCTATTATCTCTGTCCCTTTCACACGGTTAGCAAAAAGAAATAGACAAAAAAAATTCAAACGACATTCAACGGTATATTGACGGTTTATAATAGACCTCCGTAAAACGTCAGAACGCATCGTTCCAAACCACGTACGAGTATGAATTCTTAATATTTAATTAATAAAAATAAAGTTTAAGATTTGATAAAAACACAATATTTTAGGTATTTTATTGTACAATTAAAATAATGAACTCAAAAAATACACAGATTATCAAGCAAAATTAATTATTCTACTTTTAAGACTTTCTACTATAGTTGACAAATAGTCTAACTAATCTCTGACTGACTAATCCGCAATTCGGACCGTATCTTACGAAGTTTTTTTTTACAAAAAAAAAGTTGCCAATTGAAGTGTCAGTTGATGTTCGTTATTTCCATATTATTTTACTGAAATTTATTATTACGTTTTGTTTTTGTGTTCATTAAACTTAATTGTTAGTATATCTTAAGAAAACTTGAGTGCATAGGTATTAAGTGACGAAGAAGGATTACATTTTTCAAGTTGTCTAATAGGTATGTTCTCACTGCTCAGGTGAAAAATTTTGTGTACTACACGAGATCAAAGTTATTTACATCTCGCGCCCTTTTGAGTCACTTACTACGCTCAAGATTCTAAATTAGCTTACGCTCGTGAATCTATTATAGAATCTTTCGCTTGCACGGGACACAAACTAAACACTCGAAGAAATATCAAACTTTGATCTCTTGTTGTACAAATAACTATTTCCTCGCAGTACAGTGCCGGAATATAAAAACAAAAACTTTTATACTATAGGTACAAACATCCTTAGTAAAAAATGTAAGCGCGAAGGGTAATCGACCCTTAGAAAATTTGAATTTCGCGCATTTTTCTACTGACAAAGTTGTTTGACAGACTATATATCAAATGTTAAAACAGAATGTGTCCCCGTTTATCTATTGTGGGGAGCGATCTCCGTAATGCGAGATTTACGGGCTATTTAGTCAACTCCGGATCCGGATACATTCGGCGGGGGTTAACCAGCTCTTCGGCGATTCTATGACGGCTTATTTATCCATAAATCATTACTAAACTTATGGAATATGAATATAAATATGTATGTATAGCTACAAACAAACATTAATATATATATACCTTCCTAGAATGATTACGGAAGAAATAACAGGTATAAGATATATTTCGGGCGCTACGAAAATCATCAGCGTACAGCGCTACGCCGTAAGTAGTATACGATCCAATCAAAGATGTCAAGGGCGTCATTCTGTAGGTCTATTTTATTTTAAAATCGGTATTCCACTCAACGGAAGCGCTGGTGGCCTAGCGGTAAGAGCGTGCGACTTGCAATCTGGAGGTCGCGGGTTCAAACCCTGGCTCGTACCAATGAGTTTTTCGGAACTTATGTACGAAATATCATTTGATATTTACCAGTTGCTTTTCGGTGAAGGAAAACATCGTGAGGAAACCGGACTAATCCCAATAAGGCCTAGTTTACCCTCTGGGTTGGAAGGTCAGATGGCAGTCGCTTTCGTAAAAACTAGTGCCTACGTCAAATCATGGGATTAGTTGTCAAGCGGACCCCAGGCTCCCATGAGCCGTGGCAAAATGCCGGGATAACGCGAGGAAGAAGAAGAAGGTATTCCACTCAAGTTCTGATTGTTTTGACCTTACCGCTACACCGGCGATTATTGCAGCTTAATGAAAGGCTTCATAACATCTTTGTTGTTCATAACATATTTCCACTGTTTCGTATAATAGCAGAAACATCAGTAGCTTATA
This sequence comes from Cydia splendana, assembly GCF_910591565.1. Lineage (NCBI taxonomy): Eukaryota > Metazoa > Arthropoda > Insecta > Lepidoptera > Tortricidae > Cydia > Cydia splendana. The sequence goes on along the minus strand of NC_085968.1, from coordinate 12,943,323 downwards.
TATACTTAACATTATTCCGTCACCTGGGGCCATTGAAACCAGTTGAGTAAATAGATTTTGATTCACCTATACGGGCCCGTACGTGCCCAGACTGGGCAACAGGCACAGTGTTACGTCCAGCGAGTGCTCTCCGCAATTAATACCTAGTTATTCTCGGTAATGACGTTACTGCAAACTGTATCGGTGAAGTAAAATATGATGGCGCAGGAGGAACCGGCGCTGCAACTTATTAAATACCGTGGATCTATCTTCCTTGGATAGCTTGGATTTGTTGTGTTCCTACAAAATACAAAATGCTTTTACTTGAAACAGCCAGCTTACTATAGAAGTAGGGCTCCACCAACCATAATCGAAAGACTTATTAACGTAGGTAACTCGAGTTTTCCAATCATTATTTTAATGAATATCTGGTAGACCGAGCTTTACTCGGAAAACATATAAAAACTCAAAAATGAGCGTTTTCCCTGAGATAAGATTTAGCTTTGTAGATCGAATTTTCGCCCTAGAAAAACCCAATAGAACAAAATTTATCGAAATCTTTAGAGCAGTTTCCGAGATCCCTGAAATATATAAATATACAAGAATTGCTCGTTAAAAGATATAAGATTAAATACTATTTTGGTGTAACCGATCCAAAGAGATAAAACGTCTCTTTTACTCATATAAAAAAGTCTCTAAGTAAAGTACATAATAAAAATCGATCCAAACCACATTAGCTATGCAGGCGAAGTACTCAACAATTCGACACAAACTCACTCTTATCCTAGAATACTCTAGATATAAAATGGCGTGCAAATACTCAGCTTTATAATGTAATATACTACTTTAGCTGATGTCACTACGAGTTTGTGGTATCACATTTTATCATAAAGCCGCGATTGCACCCTTTCAGGCGATAGTCCGCATATGCACACTGAATAGCCGAGGATCCAAATATCGTTAGCGTATCGGACTCACCAAACGAGCAAGTACAACCATGCGCCAGCGGCTCGGCCCGGGACAAAGGCAAGCTACTCGCAGACAACTGCCGAATCTCATTATGCGAGTCAAACAAGAAAACTCGAGCTCAACTTCGCTCCCGCTTTTACGTTTTTCAAAATCAAATCCTTCAGTTCACTGGCTAAACTCTGCTTCATCGTAACACATGATATTATGCATGTAGATAATATACGAATAGACTATGCATTCTCACTGGAGAAAAAAAAAGATATTTTGTTTATTTTTTCCCGGACGTGCAAGTTGCTAAGATGCAGCGAGGAATTCTTCGGTAACAGGGTTAAAGGAAGAAAGTTTTTAAAGTAACTGCCTTTTATAAACCTTGTTTGTATGGAAGCCGAAAAATTGTAGGAAACCTAGTTGCATTATTTGAGAAGTAGCGTTGGCTAAGACGACGGTTTTATCTCGTTAGAAGAAAAAATCTTCATATTAAGAGAATCACATGTATAAATAAAAGCCTATTTGACTTGTCAATTCGTTCATATGGCTCCATGAGGACTACCTGGCCAGTTAAATAATGTCTTTGTAATGCTAATGATAACTTTTTACCCCGCACTCAAACTTTTAAAAAGCAGAATCTACACCCCGTTTCCCCAATAATGCGCACAATTTTATAACTGTCTAAGTTTATGTAACGTTGTTAATTAATTAGGCGTAAAGCACGAAGTCGTAACGAAGAGGTAGGGTACCCGTCGGATATTACGATATGGTGAGCCGCGTCAACGTGGAAAACTTGAAACATCGGATTGGCGGTCTTACCACGAGGAATATGCAAATAACCCATTCTAATGTACTCACAGAGCTGCTGTGGGTATCAGGGCCGCTTTGTCTGCCTTTATCGCGGCATTGAATAGAAGGCTTTGTAATAAAGCCTGCATCTGGCTCGCTAGCGGATCTCAACTCAATACAGCCGATAGGTAATCTTCAGACTTTTGTTGTATACAAGATGAATATTAATTTATATTATAAATCTATGTCATTTATAAATAAACACTCATTCCTAATAAAACATGAGGAATAATTTATTTTATCATTAAGTAATGAAAGCCGGAGTTCCGGATGCAGTATGTCAGCCGGAAAGAGTAGGTCAGATAGAATGAGATCATGTAATATTCGCACTTTATTTTGCACCACCTGGCATACCTACCTACTGGCTACATACATGAAAATCTAAGTAGATATCAGATATGCACATAAATCAAGTATTAATTAACAATGAGAACAAAATACAAGAAAAGCTATTTCAACATTTTTGAAGTTTCATCCTCTAAGCCTCTAAGGCCCACTTGCACCATTCTACTAACCCGAGGTTAACCGGTTAAATCTGGAGTTACCATGGTTACCAGTACAATTTGACACTAGGTTAACGGTTTAACCGCTTAACCCCGGGTTATTGGGATGGTGCAAGTGGGCCTTAGGGGTTTAAAGTATGTACTGGGTACGACTATTTGTAATAAGAAAGAGACTTCGTAAAAAAAAATTGCCAGAATACAAAAAAAAAGGTACTTAACCATAACCATTTCAATATTATATTATTTATATACGGGGTAGTAACTTCCTAAAAGCCGATGTTTGAAATCGGGATTTTCTCCCCTCGCCATCTCGTGATAGAAAGCTAATTTACTACATTTGTTTCGTATTTTAATTAAAACGGCTTTACCGCTTACAATTTTCCTAAAATTTATAGCATATTGATTTGATATTGAAAGAAATAAATCAATAGACTTCGTTTGTTTGTTTTATAAAAAAATATACTTAGAATAAATACATTGGTAAAATGGAAATATTTTTTTCTTATTTAATGAATGATGGTTATTAACGTGATTCGGTATTATTAAATACCTATATCTATACGTTCATATTCGTACACTAACATACCGACAATTTCATAACTATAGCGAATTCTACGGTACGGTGACCCGATCGCTCATGGCTAAAGGGATCAATATAATTGGCCTCTGTACGTTCAAACAAAGCATAGGGTAGGTGTACGCAATCAAGCGGGTGATCAGCCATCAAAGTCGACACGCCAGTAAAACTCACTGATCAATGGCTCGTGAGCGGGTTACCTCCGCCATCCATCTGCAGTACAACGCGAAGCCTAGCCTTTTACGGTCTGCATGTAATACACGCCATACCCCGTGTTTATTACGAACATACCTATCGGGTGGAACAGAACGAGGGACTTTTATGCAAACGGGGAATTGTTTAGGCTACGTAAGGTGGTGGTACTGGTGCTCGACGCGGGCCCAGTACATGTCATCTTCAAACTTAGGTCATTGTCAATAGAGATGACAGCAGGGTGTCATCTATTGGGCATTAGCATGTCGAGCACTAGTACCAGCACATTACTTTATTTTTGACATATTAATCAAGTTAATATTTCTAACCGTTTTTGAGATTCGGTTTGTGCAAAAATTTGTATGTTTCAACCCTAGCAAGAAGATCCTATTAATGACATGACATGTGTCAATTTAAAATGTACTTAAATAACTTTGTAGGGTAATCAACTAATCACTGATGTAAAAATATTCATTTTAATGATTTTGTGTTAGTTTTGTAGATTGTAGATCACTTAGATAACACTATCCTTTCAGCTCAGTCCCTAGAAATGGTTCAGCCTGCTATGACGACGACCTACCTACGACACGGTAAAGTGGCGAGATTTGTACGAGGTTTTTCATAAGTTACATGGATTTCTATTCACAAAGTTACAAAGTTCAATCTTACTGTTACACATTGCTTATTACCAATACGACCTGTGATCATGTGATTTGGTCGATTTCAGAAGCTGACTCTGCTGATTAAATAAGAAACTGGAAAAGTCAGGATTGAACCTATTCCGAATTCGGTAACCTTCGCCCAAGCAATTGAATTTAATGTTGTTATATATCCGGTGAACTGACTTGTATAAAAACAAAGCGGGGAAAAAAGGGAAAAATATTAACATTAAAGCACGAAAAATTGCAAAATGAAGTGCACTTTAATAACAAGTTATTTTTCTTCCTTGTTTGTTGAAATCAGATCTGCTTTATATGCAGTTGGCAAGCTGGTGACATTTTTATACCGTTGTGATTCCATATAATATTCCGTAAAATGGGAAAGACAGCGCGCCGCAGTGTTACTGCAGCTGTTGTAATACGCCGCCTGACAACCGGCCAGTGGGACACGAATATTGTAAAATAAAATTTCCACTGTAACAGGCTTGACGTAGGTAGAAATAATTATGCGTTCACATGGAAAACTAAGTTATGTCAAAGTTTAAACACGGTTATGTCGAAATTAGTGAAAGCCAAAATCCAGGTCATAATAATGTTACATACCGTTATGTTTCTAACGTGGGTTTTTCCTCGCCTGCGTGTAATTTAAGAATGACTCACGTTAGACCGGGCCGTGTCCGGGCCGGAGCTTCCGGCGCTTACTTTTCTATGACATGACAGGCGATCACGTAATGCTTTCCATAGAAAACGATGCGCCGGAAGCTCCGGCTAGAACACGGCCCGGTCTTACGTGAGTCATCCTTTAATCATCCCGAAAACGGGTGCCATAGTGTTATAAGTCGTCGCGGCCGGCACAGACACAGAACAATCCTCTTAGTCTTAGCTAAGTAGGAGTACTTGCTCAGTTAGCTAAACCCAGCCATTTGATATAACGAAAGTGAAATTTATTTTAATGGAAGTCAGCATCTTATTCTGCTATTCAATCTGCAGTAAATTTCCATGTTGCCAGGTTTGGCGGCGCAAATGGCATCATTATATCTAATGGAGATGATTAAGTATATGAGTACGATTGTGATGCGGTAAAAGGAAGGGAAAATAAATAATTAAAATAATTTAAGTACTTACTTACAATAGCAACAAATGTATTTACTGCTGCCAGCAATATTAGTGAATGAAAGTTTTAGTAAAAGTAAAGCAGTTAAGTAGTAAAGTATGTATACGAAATATAAAAGATTTTAACACATTCATTGCCACTAAGTGCTACGGGTTACGCTCGGTTTCGCCGTATGTAGCGCGTAGTCGTTACGAACAGTGTACCCGACAGTCGGGTTCTTGGCCCTGAATGTGTTAAATGTTCTACTTGTATTTTAAATTTAAATGAAATAAATAATTAAACACATTTTATAAACATCCTTATTAAATTAAAATGATCCGTTCTCATTTAAGTAAAAGCTCTACGTAGAGACGTGTTGCTGAAAAGCGTTTCGCCGATGCTTAATATCGTGCGCGTCCCGTAATATTCCCAACAGTAATATTTTAACAAGTAATACACGGAAGTGTATAGACACAGCGCCTCGACGACGTGTCAAAAGCAATCAAGAGGTCCAAGGAGCCTCGCTAATTACTTTACGTCGCTCTGATTAAGCGCCGGGACACACTGCCGTAATACGTCACATTTTTAGATAATTGGCGCTTCGGGGACCAAATTGTAATTATGTTAATTTGAGCACTTTAGCAGGACCGTTAATGAGAGCTCATAATATCGTTGATAAAATCGTTTTTAAACCCAAAGCAGACAAAGACCGTTTGAAGAGATTTTGGTCATGTCATCTGTCCGTCCGTCGCCTCTAAAACGATTTAGAGCAGAACTGTCCATTTACTTTATCTAAGCTCGAATCCCGCCGTTGGGTTATGGCTCTAAAACAAAACGCCTCCGGCTGTCACTGATTGCTTTAGCAGCTACCTAATTACGGCACTCCTATTTAATGCTTTCATCTGGCAATAACTCAATTTTCCTCGGTACCCTAACATGTAGGCACTTTAGCAATAATCTTGGAGCCCGCTTTGCACATCGACAATACAGACTATAAATCGGAACTCACTTATAGATATTGCAATATCTCGGAGACAGAGCTTTGCTCGGAAACCATATAAAAACTCAAAAATGCGCGTTTTCCCAGAGATAAGACCTAAGACCAGGATCGATTTTTCGTCCCCGAAAACCCCCATATAGCAAATTTCATCGAAATCGTTAGAGCCGTGTCCGAGATTCCCGATATATATACAGAGTGATTCATGAGACGTGAGCAGGACTAATCCTGCACACTCAGTAACTGATAATTGATCGATCACCGTCGTATTTAGGTGAAATAGCCAGATCTTTTCCTATTTTTTTACTTTTTGGTGAGGGCAAATTTAATCCTCTACAATCATGGTCACCCTACAAGACCTAATTAATAAGCATAAAACCTCTTTAATTTTTGATTACGAAGAAAATAAACTGTCAAACTTGAGTGAGATACGAGTTTTCAAAAGTAACCAGACCGCGATGACAGTGGTGACATTCAATTTGACACAGAATATCGGTAGTTTAGTATTCTAATTTTAGGGTGACCACGCATGTCGTAAATAAATTAATAACTATTTTTTTCAACACGACTAGAAAATTAACGTTAACCTCACTAATACTGATACAAAAGTGTTGCTTATAATCTACGAAATGCGCAGTATTAGTCCTGCTCACGTCTCCTGAATCACCCAGTATAGACTGTTATTGTTTTATCACATTAATAAACACCCTGAAGTTAATTGTTTTTCGGGGATATACATATATGTGGAACTTTGTTACTTAGCTTAACAGACGTTAAATCACTTTAAAATGGATTACTTTAGTTTTATGAATAATGATGGCAGTTAATATCCGCAGTACAACAATTTTCCTTAAAGGATGGTAATTTTAAGAATACAGTTTTAGGCGCTGCTTCATAATGTAAGCAAGCGGTCCCCAAGAGCGGGCGACAGCGGTGCTCAATGTTCTACGTAATCTGGGATAAGCCCCTAATTTTCTGGCGGTCACAAAGTACGCGCCCGTTAAATAAATTTATAATATTTGTAATTCAATAAAAAGTAAATGATCATAATTTTAAAAGAAGCCATTAAAGTACAATGCCATAAAGTGTGACTTGAATATCTGAATTCGTTCAAATTGCCTTGGCGTAATGTGACTTGTTCTGTAGCCTGTGCGTTGCGTAGCGTATAATATTTTATAACAGATACTATAACCTGTAGACTGTATGAATAAATTTCACTCATCCATTGATTTCGATATACTATAGTCAAGTCAATAGTCAATAAAGGATGACTCACGTTTGACCGGAGCTTCCAGTGCATCGTTTTCTATGGAAAGCATCCCGAGATCGCTTGTCATATCACGACACGGCCCGGTCTAAGTGAGTCATTTTAATCACATTTTTATGACACATATAATACACCACAATAATAAATAACATTCAATTTTGATACACTTCTTGTTGACTCATCACAAAGGCCAGTAGAAGTGTATCACGAACTAAACCACTATACTAGCGAATACTAAAAATTCGTAGTTTAGTTCGATTGAATCAGAATCAGCATAAAGTTCACTTAATGTGTTTCACAGGGCTCTAAAGTATGGGCGAACGGGACGGCTAAATTGACTCGGAACGCTTTTATCGAGCATAAAATGAGAGCAGAGTCGCTGCTTAAAACTATTCCCCGCTGAAATTTACCATTTTTGGCTACCTCCATTATTTACCCTCGGTTTCGTTCAGCACTCGTTTAAACTTTTAATCCTCATTTTGAAATTTATGTTGATGTTATGTCAGTAAAGGCAGATGAAACAATTCCCCTTCACCCTTAACTCTTTACACGGTTTAGTTGAAAATAATTAACATTCATACTAACTCTGTAATATAATACATACTCTGTAATATAATAATGACGTTTATTGCACCATGGTAAAAAAACAATTTGTTAGAACATTAAATAAGTCTCTAGTTTTTATTTTCGTTTATTTATTTAGGAGCTTAACTTTGAAGGCTATTTTAGAGTTCCGTACCCAAAGGGTAAAACGGGACCCTATTACTAAGACTCCGCTGTCCGTCCGTCCGTCCGTCCGTCTGTCACCAGGCTGTATCTCACGAACCGTGATAGCTAGACAGTTGAAATTTTCACAGATGATGTATTTCTGTTGCCGCTATAATAACAAATACTAAAAAGTACGAAACCCTCGGTGGGCGAGTCCGACTCGCACTTGTCCGGTTTTTTTTTAATAGACGGTACACAAACAACCCGAAACCTTTTCAACAAAATTCCTCTTTCCAATAGACAAGTAAAATCTGTCATACACGTCCCGCATGTAGGATAATCCGCAACAACAATCAGCGGAATCAGAACCTCACACAGTCGAGTCGGAGGCCTATTCGGATTTCGAGATAAGCACAAGATCTTGAGACGATTTAGAGATCAACTAGATCTACATTAGATATCAACTAGATGTGATTTGGATATCTAAGTCATAACTTGTCGAAATCGTTCAAGAGGACCTCCAGAATCGCGGAAACGTCAAATTTGACATATCTATCTTACAAATATCTTTAAATTATCCGTATCGTAACTTGTTGAAGTCTAGTAGAAATCTAATTCATTTTCCGAATCGAACCGACAGTCGAGTCGGAGCCGTGTGCCCTCGTGAAAACGCCGGGCTTTCATCCTAGGGCCCCAAAAGCCAAATAAGACACAAAGGAACAACAGATAAACCTTGTAAATCCTCGGGCACACAAATGCGAGCTCCGAAGGCAGTTATCTCTCTCGGAGAAATAGGTAGCATTAACTGGCGTACACTGGCGTACATTCATCATCCAAGGCTGGCCACTACCCGCTCGCTGTCACTCTAAGCTCCTAAATTTCAAACAATGCCTTGTTCATTTATTTCGTACCATCATCTTATACAATTCCACACATCTTCAAAAATTATTTCAGTTATTTTGTTTTCTAGTAATAGTCATATGTGCTTTGTATTTTCAATTTTAAAATCTTGTAATTAGGTTAGAATCGACACGTAAGTGTTGTTAATTATATTTTTGATGAAGAAATAAGGTAACTCATTAAAACAAAAGTGGATAGAAGTATTTATATTTATGGAAATACTCATACAAAATATTGTCTTTCTGGCTGTGCGTACAAAGCCTCTTGCGGAGACTAAAATGGGTCCCCAATGCACAGTAATTCCGTCCCTCAAGTGTTCATGTTTCCGGCCCCACCGTACATTAAGTAATGATTACTTCTAAAGCATAATCGGGGCCCTATAAAATAAAGACTCTTAGGAAAAGTGTACTCAAATACGGATTCAACTGAAAGCTGATTAGCTGGATTTTGGTTCTTGCCCCATTTGTTTGAGTCACTTAACTTGAGTGCTCTGAAAGCAAACTTTCAGGTAGTCGTATAGAAGTCTAACTTCTGGAGTTTTAGAGCATTAGTTAATACTTGTGAAGCAGACATATAAATTTGTAAACTTTTAAACGGTACGCGAAAAGCATGAAAAATTTTGCTTGCCTGCCATGCCTGGTTCCAGGATAATTTAACTAACTTACCCAGGGTACCTACTTGTAAGTTTATGGAAAGTAAAAAAATATTTTTCTTAAGAATATCAATATTTTTTTCAAAGAAATCAAACAAACTTCAATCTCAAAAGAACTTGGCAAGTTTTTTTATATAATAAATAGCTTAAGAGGAAAGTATAGCACGTGATTGTCCATACGAAAAGAGAAAACGTTATTCCGCTTCTAAATATTTTCCATTCTCCATTATTTTTCGGTATGTTTATGACAACATGAAAAACTAGGTTTATAGGTTTTCCTTTTTTCAAAATTAACCATACAAAAAAAAACTTTTTTTATTTCAATAAAACGAAACCTATAAACCTAGCAAATATTATGCTGAAGCGATCGACATCAAAATCAAAGTGATATGTTAAGATTTAGTTAGTGGAAAACGCTTTCTCCCGAAATGGTAATTGTATGAAAAAAGTTACTTTTGTCAGTAGCTTACTTATGCTTCCCTCTTAATAACTAGGCGGATTAACATTCACATATCCGTTTGCAAATTGGTGTCGCCATCGATCAGTTAGCTTTTGGCAGCACGTGGCGCCTCGAGGCGTTGGACGCGCTCCAGGGCTTAGATAGCAATAACATAACGAGTTAACGAGAACTGGACAATGTACGATATAACATGGCCCAATCGGCATAAACCTTCGAATTTTATTACGATGGGTTTCACAGAAATCAAACGACTACTTTGTTTTAACTATACTTGCCTAGTTGATTATATTATGCGTGCACAGCCGGAATTTTGAAATTAGTGTTCTAGCGATAGCGGTACAGCCTGAAATTCGGGAATCAGCTGCAAATTGTGTTAAAGGTATAAAAATCGGCACGATTAATCTTTAGGCCATTTGAATCAATTTGACCCGTAGCACCAAAAAAAAACATTGCCCTTACCAGGACTTGTATATATGTGTATATGGGCATTTATTTGTGTGGTAATGATGATGAACACACAAATAAATGCCCTTACCAGGATTCCAACCTGGGACCTCCTGCCTTCATAGGCAGGGTCACTATCGACTAGGCTAGGAGGCCGTTTCATTGATAGATTGATAGATCACAATTTGTAATAATAAAAAAACATCCTGCCCCGCCCACGGCTCCCGCTACCGGTGGTATAGTGCGACGCATGAGATGGACTCGAAACATGAACGAGAATGTCATGCGCGCCTATTATGGGGCTACAGAGGGGGGAACACAGCTATCAGCCTATCGTTCGAGAATACTGCCTCTGTTTCAGGCTCTTGAACCTACCATCACCGTGTCGGAGCAGCGATTATCGGATCAGGTGCGCGTCATTCAGCGGCTAAAGCGCTTATTGGATGACGCGACACTTGATCGGCTTCGCCAGGAGGCTCTCTCTGCTCGCGCGGACTCCATCTCGGTGCGAGATCTGCCCGCCACGTCGCCGGATCCGGTGCCCGCACCCGACCTGGCACCGGGGGCGCCACGGGTTGATTTCTGTACCGACGAGGGGGACTTCGCGAGTCAGAATGTGAGTACAACTGCTAATGAGCAACTGAGGAGGACTTTGGAAGAGGCGATTACGCAGTATCGCGCCACAACCAACTCTAGGCCCCGATTACCACGTCTGCCTATGAATAGACGCAATCTAGCGCTAATGGGAGTCCTAAACGCTTTACTAGAACCACATTTGCGGACTAGTAAAGATTTAGATGATACGCACTCGATCATGTACTGCGGAGCCATCGCGGCGTGCCGTGTTGCTCGCGTCAAGTTCCCGGACGCTGAACGTGCACCTAGGACCGTCGGAGGTGTCCCTGCATGGCAAGCGCGGATCGAGCGACGTATCAGCTCGTTTAGGACTCTCATCGCAAAGCTGATCTGCTTCAGGGGGGGAAACAATCGCCCCCGAGTAATGCGCTTTGTGAACCAGGCGTTCGCGGGGACGGATATTAGGCCCCGCGACTACATGGCCAATGTCACAGAGCGCATCGACTTTCTAAAGCAGAAAGTCTATGCATGGGCAAACCGTATTCGCCGCTACAGAGAGCGTGTGGATCGATTTCAGCAGAATCGCCTTTTTCAAGGTGACCAAAGGAAGGTGTACCGAAAGTGGGAGGAAACCAACCTTTGTACGCCCGACACGCAGCCGCCGGATGTTACTGCCATGACCGACTTCTGGCGTAGCATCTGGTCGGTGCCTGTCGGACACACCGAGGGGGGTTGGATGAGTGTTGTCGAGCGTGAGTGCGAGTCCATCGAACCTATGGGGGCAGTCACCATCAACCCCGATGACGTCAGTTGTGCCATCCGCACGGCCCAGAACTGGAAAAGTCCTGGGCCGGATGGATTGCACAACTTCTGGCTAAAGTGGTTCCGATGCTCGCACTCCTGCTTGGCAGCACAATTTCAACAAGCCCTCGAGCTTGGTTGAGATTGAGAGATTGAGATTGAGATTGAGATATTTATTTATAAAATCATAAATAATTTTACACGTCACAAAGCTATATACATTACTTAATTATCAATTTATCACTAGATTAAATTATTAAGTAGTTACATTTGAGTTCAGTTCTTATAAATAAATAATATCATTTTTAGAGATCAGCAGTTCTCGACATAAATTCACTTATAGTGTAACAAGCTAAACCAATTAACATTTTCTTAAGTTTACTAACAAATATTGCCTCACTAGCTGAGTTAATGACCTCTTTCGGAAGTGTGTTATACATTTTTACACCCATGACACCGAGTGACTTCCGAGCCTTGGCCAGTCGGCAGCGCGGGACCAGCAGGAGGTGCTCGCCGCGCGTGTTACGGCCGTGGTTCTGCCCACGAGTTGTATATAGCCCCAGATTAGACCTTACATATTTGCAGGCTGTTAGTATGTAAACACATGGTAGCGTAAGTATTTTGTGTTCTAAAAATAATGACTTAGCTGAATAATCATAGGGTTTCTTTGAAATAATCCTTAGGGCACGTTTTTGTAATCTAAATAGTCTATTACATTCAGCTGCAGTAGCCCATAGTTCTACACCTTGAGTTAAAATTGAGTGGAAGTACCCATAGTATGCTATTCTGAGGTTCTCTCCCACCTTCCTTAACAACTGGTGTCACCTTCCTGCTCTATAAGTCCGGTAGTACCACGGAAGCGAAGAACTACAGACCCATCACATGCTTGCCTACTCTACAAGCTCCTTACATCCATTTTGAGAGCAAAAATCAACGCGCACATTGTCGCAAACAATATTCTGGCTTCCGCTCAAAATGGATGTAGGGTTGGGTCCCGTGGTACTAAAGAGCTCCTCCTCATAGACATGACCATCTGCCAACAAATCCGGCGGAACAAGGGTGCCCTCTCGGCCGCTTGGATTGACTACAAGAAGGCCTATGATTCGGTGCCTCATTCATGGTTGGGGAGGGTCTTAGAGCTGTATAAAGTTGATGCAGCTTTGAGAGCCTTCCTAAGCGCGTGTATGAGACAGTGGACCACAGTCCTTCGTCAACCAGGAGGCCGGGATGACCGCCTGGCCCGCAGGATTTTATAAGGATTGAGCGAGGAATCTTTCAGGGCGACAGTCTGAGTCCCCTGTGGTTCTGCCTAGCTTTGAATCCCCTCAGCACCCTGCTGAAGGATTTGGGACTAGGTTGTCGGCTTCGGAGAGAGGGTGAAGTCATTTCTCACCTTCTGTACATGGATGACCTCAAATTATTTGCACCAAATAGCCAAGACTTGTTGGAGCTACTGAAAACCACCGAAGTCTTCAGTAGTGCCATCCACATGGAGTTTGGTGTCGATAAATGTGCGGTTATGCATGTACAGCGGGGGAGGGTTGTAAATTCAACAAATTTACAACTTTCTGAGACAATGTCTTTCAGATCTATCTCTGAATCAGAAACCTATAAATACCTTGGTATGTCACAGTCGTTGGGTATTGAGGACGAGGGTATTAGACGGTCGGTGAAGGAGCGCTTTTTCAGTCGGCTCACAAAAGTCCATAACAGTCTTTTGTCAGGAGGCAACAAAGTGCGCGCCTTCAACGCCTGGGTAATGCCCCTACTCACATACTCCTTTGGCATACTAAGGTGGACTCAGACCGAGCTGGACGCCCTGGATCGGAGGGTCCGATCACTGCTCACCGCACATCGCATGCTACACCCACGCTCGTCAGTTATGAGATTGTACATCCCACGGAAGTGTGGAGGCCGAGGCTTCCTAAACGCCAAGGATCTCCACAACCACGAGGTGTACAATCTCAGGAACTATTTCCTTAACAACGAGTGTGGGATGCATCGTGATGTGGTGGCAGTAGATAGGAACCTCACGCCGCTTTCCTTGGCAAACGAGAACTGGCGCAAACCTGTGGTACTAAGTACTGCGGATCGCAAGGCGGCATGGGAGAGTAAGGTGCTACACGGGCGGTTCTACAAGGCCCTCACGGGACCCGATGTGGACCTGCTCGCGTCGGTGAACTGGTTACGATTCGGGGACCTCTTCGGAGAAACCGAGGGTTTTGCCTGTGCAATTGCGGACGAAGTGATGATGACGAACAACTATCGGAAATATATCCTGAAGGACGGTACGGTCGACATCTGTCGGGCATGCCGCCGTCCCGGAGAGTCACTCAGGCATATCATTTCCGGTTGCTCTCATCTTGCTAACGGCGAGTACTTGCACAGACATAATCTCGTAGCCAGGATTATTCACCAGCAACTTGCTCTTCTATATGACCTTGTGGACCGCGAAGTACCGTACTACAAGTACTTACCTGCGCCTGTTCTCGAGAATGGTCGTGCCACGCTCTATTGGGATCGATCTATCATCACTGACAGGACTATTGTAGCCAATAAGCCTGATATTGTGATAATAGATCGATCGCAACGTCGGGCCGTGCTCGTTGACATCACCATCCCCCATGATGAGAATCTCGTGAAGGCCGAGAAGGACAAGTCCAGTAAGTACCTAGACTTGGCTCACGAGATAACCGCCATGTGGGATGTTGATTCGACGATCATTGTCCCGATAGTCGTTTCAGTAAACGGTCTAATAGCGAAGAGTCTCGACCAACACCTTGAGAGACTCTCGCTAGGTGGTTGGATCAAGGGTCAGATGCAGAAGGCGGTGATCTTGGACACGGCGCGGATAGTCCGCCGGTTCCTCTCTCTGCAGCCCTGACCACCGGTAGCTTGGGCCTTGCCCCGCTGCTGGCGGCACCCTAGGTTAGGTTTTTTATAATGTGTTTATATTAATTTTTATTGTGTAAGTGTTTTTATATTTTACTTTTATATTCATATTATAAAATAACCTAACTTAAGATGAGAAATAAATAAAGAGATAAAAAATAAAAAATAAAATACTAAAACTATATATTTTCGAAATTAATTTCTTGGGGTTAGATATGAGGATATTGGGTATTACTTGACAAAAAAGAATTCAACGGTTTCGTTTCTGGTGGAGCCCAAACTTGGTATGTTTTGAAAATTATTTTTATTTTAATTGAATGCAAGTGACGGAAATATAATAATGTGATATATTTTTAGAACCGGCTCAAAATTCCCTTTCATTTAATACCACACACGATAGGTTTCTGAACATTTTTTTTTAATTTACCATACAAAAAAAAGATGACGTCATAACTCCTTTCCGTTTGTTTTTTTTTTTGGTGCTACGGGTCAAATTGATTCAAATGGCCTAAAGATTAACCGTGCCGATTTTCATACCTTTAACACCATTTGCAGCTGATTTTGGTCAACCGCTAGTACTATTCGCTATTAGTACCGATAGCAAGATCAACCACCTACCTACTGCAAGAGTAACCAAAAAGTTTCTTCATGATATCAGCTTAAATACATTTAGCTGTGTAATCACTCACCTGTCGATGTAGACCTGTAGTATGACTGAAAAAATATTAAAAAAAAAAACATCGTCGATATTGAGAGCAAGAAAAAGAGTGGAAAATATATACGAGGGTAATTCTTATTCTTATGCATTTTTTGTGTAACACGTAAGAATAGCATGTATTTTTGTGAAAATAAGTAAACTCTATATCAATATACTTAGCAATTTACCTCTAGTTTTAGGTCAACCTAAATGTATTGTCCTAAGAGTATTAGAAACATATATAAAAAAAAAATTATGTGCGAAATGTCACGGACCGTGTAGTGTGACTTCCCCAGATTTTGAGATATTTGATTTTTGTTTGAAAAAATATGAAGTGATTTTGCAATAATTTATATCAAATATAAAACACTAATCCTTGTTCTAGACAACACTGTTTAAAAATTGTATGGATTTATAACGATTTTATATCATTTTAAACAACATACATTTTGTGATTTTCGCGTCACTAGCACGCGTGTTAATATAAACATGCGGTACTCGGTAGAAAATTATCTTTACTACTGGCAGCCTTATGCCAGCAACACTGTGTTGTTGTCAGGTTTACAAATGGCTGAAGGGAGAAGTTTTGTAGAAAATTATTTATTTGTGTTCATTTGAAAAAACGGTCAACCTTAACGCGTCGCCGCCGTGTTAGAGTTTTAAAAGTAAGTTGCAGTTTCACGTTATTGTTTGTAACATAAGATATACATCATACATTGCAGATTAAGCTAATTATTTAACATTTGCAAAATCAAAGGAAATGTTTATGTAATATCGAACATGTTCCAAATTATCACGACCGTGGCCTCAAAAATCTGTCACCGCCACGGACTTTTGAGTCCACGTTCGTGACATATAGACACGTGGTCGTGTCATTCTTAATTCGTTTGATTAATTTAGAGGCACATGCAGCTTTTCAGAAATGCATTTTTGTTAGCTACAGATCATTTGCTATTATTGCCCGACTGCCAAAGCAAAATAACTGTTTTTCGCTTGTATGTATGTATGATGTGTATCGGATTCTTTGTCACGCTCTACAGCATTTATAGTTTGACGGATTTCAACGACTGAGCTGTCGTTAGGCTTGTCGTAGTAATATGAGTGACTTAGGCTATGTTAAAATAACTATATAAATCAAAATAGCCGAGTTGGCCACCAAAATGCCGAAATGTCACGACTGAGGGACACTTGGTCACAACCGTGTTTATGTACTCATTTTATTTACCTTTCCTGAGGGTATTAAGCTTAACCATATGAATCAAAAAATTGCTTTTTGTATGTACTTTTGATATATGTAATAATATGTGAAAAATAAAAACGTTAATGAAAAAAAAATTTATTGGACACAATTTAAGAATCACCCCGAGTAGATACTTACCTAACACAAACCTGTTGGGTTTTACATTTCCAAACAAATCCCAAGAAACATGATCCAAATTCCTGGGACAATACAATGTCTTGGGACATGACCCTACAATACATTTAACCGGCTTACATCGTATGCCAGTATTCAAAAAACACATATGCGAATTGAATTGTAAGAATGAGTTGACAAGGGAGCTCCTCATTCCCTTGTGTTTAGCTACTATTACGAGACCGGCTTATTTGAATTTCAATACGTATACGACTGCTTCCTGTGTTGCTATGAGCCTTTATAGGATAAGTATGTGGTTGTGGTTGTGGTTGTGGTGTGGTGATGTGTGGTTGTGTGGTTGTCTTAGGACGTTAGAGCTGCTTAAGCGCACCTTTCAGTACCAGGACGAAGCAGTTTCCCTTACCTCTATTTTTGCAAAAAAATTGTTCATACTTAGTTAAGAACCTGTAAATAGTCAAAAGTTAATTGATTCCATTGCGTTACGACAATTAAGCCATTTTTATTTAAGTTATAATGCATGAAAGTGTGTAAGCGTATGCTATAGACTTGTATGTGTATGAATTAAGTACAATAAATACTAGTACAATTTACATGGTTAATTTTCGTGGGTAAGTAATAGAACGTATACAATCCTATAATATATTGCTCAGAATATATAAATTCAATTAGTATAATTTTGAATGGCATAACGTGCAATAAGTATAACGTGCGTTACGTATAACAATGAATTCTATTATTTTATAACGTATAATGAACTTTACATATAATATCGTTTATGATAAGTATAAAAAGGTATAACGTTGAAGTAATATAATATACAAAACAAATACCACGCAATAAACCTAACCTTTTAATTTTCTGGGGAGTAACAGTTCTAACCTAACCTAATACTTTTCTGGTAGCAGTTTCTTTCTCTGAGGGGTCCCACCCATATAACCATTCCAGTCGCAGAATCACAAAGTGGTAACTAAATGTCAGATGTGTCGTAACAGAGTCCACACAATGTGTCTAGAATTGTTTCGAAACAAAGTGTCGTCGCCGTGTCTACACTTTTCCGTAACAAGGTGTCGACACATTTGTGTGCACTTTGCGTGCGGTTTGCGACTAAATCTGACAGCAAATTTGTGACAGCAAATGTCAATATAAAATACCTCTTGAAAACCAAGGTTTGTCAAACTACTATTAGTGTCTCGTGTGCTCGTAATTCTAGTAAGTCATCATGGGCAATGCAAATGATAATAATCGACCAAAACCATATAAACACCCAACACCCGTCAACCTTTTACAGAAAAGTTTTTAAAGAAATTCAATAAGCTACTTAGGTCAGGCAACGAATGCTCCAAAAGTTGTAGAGGGAAATGCTCGGAACACAATTTTTGACTCCGTAACTCGGTTTGACAAGTTAGGACGTGAACATATCAAAAGTCCCCGGCCGTAGCCCTTGAGCGGGGACGAGAGAGGGGGCTTTAAAGGTCCCATTTTCCCGTTTTTCGATTATATCTCGGAAACTATGCATCTCAGCGACATGGCCACTTATACAAAATGAAAGTTAATTTAATTTGTTACAAGTTTATTCCGTCAATTTTTTCGATATGTTGAATAGTTTTTGAGATATCCGCTCTTGAAAGTTTATTTAGGGCTCTCAATTTTATCTTGTTATATCTATATCAGTGAAGGTGCTAGGCCGTGTTTGGTATCGTTTTCGTATAAATCTGGGGTGCTGAATCCATTTAAGATATCACATTGACACCATTCCACAAAATAAAAATAAATCTTTTTAGGGTTCCGTACCTCAAAAGGAAAAAACGGAACCCTTATAGGATCACTCGTGCGTCTGTATGTATGTCCGTCTGAATACACAAAATAGTTCTTTACCTATAGATGACAGGAAAACCTATTAGAAATGTGCAGTCAAGCGCGAGTCGGACTTAATGTACGGAACCCTTAATACGCGAGTCCGACTCGCACTTGGCCGGTTTTTTTGAAACTCTTCTTGACGCTTAACCGCTGAACCGATTTCGTTGAAATTTGGTATAGAAATAGTTTGCGTCCCGGAACAGGACATAGGATAGATCTTATAACCAAAATCATCTTTTGAAGGTGTGAAAAGTGGCGTGGAAATTTGTACGGGAAATCAATAACCGCTGAACCGATTTATATGAAATTTGGGATGGTCTACATCTTTGATTTAGTTAAAAATGATGAAAAAACATGACTTCAAACCTAAACTTAAACAGTATTAACTTCAAGAAGTCAATTCTGAATTCCCCCCTACACCTCATTTCACACCTTTAAAGGATGATTTTTGAGATAACTTATTATATCCTGTCTCGGGACTCAAAATATATGTGTACCAAATTTAAATTAAAACTGTTCAACAGTTTAAGCGTGAAGAGGAGCTTAAAAGAAAGTATTTTAATAAGTTTATATGTTTTTACTTCGGAATGGTGTCAATGTGATACCTTAACTAAATTTGGTACTGCGAATTTATACGAAAACGATACCAAACATGGCCTCATAGCTTTACTGTTGTAGAAGTCAAAATAAAATTGAGAGCCCTAAATTCTTATTACTTGGCCAAACTTGTGTAGAAGGAAAAGGTAAAATAAAAGTCTTCGGCAGGAATATAAGACACAAATATTTTTTTTTTTTGCGTTACTATTTCATTCATCAAATATAAACATACCTTGATTATACTATTCTAGTGAGATCCTCATAGATAAACAAAAACATTTACTTAAAAAATTACAAGGTCGAAATGTCACGGAACTTGTGAGAGTAATATGTGAAAAATAAAAACTTTTATGACAAAAAAAATCTGGACACAATTTAAGAATCACCCAATTGCGTCGAGGAATCATCTGTATTTTTGCTTGTTTCATTACTCCTCGCTTCTTTTTTGTCCTTTGTATTCTGTAGCAATTTGTTAGATCTGAAAATAAAGATAACTTGCGTCGTCACGGATGTCGATTTATAGGTTTTAGGGAGTGCAGAATTCGAAAACGATGATCATTTTATAATCCAAGATGGCGGCTACGTATTTTGTCATAAAAGTGGAATCCAAAATAGTCATCATTTTCGAAATCTGCGCCCCCTAAAACCTATAAAACGATATCCATGACGACTTTTATGACATAGTGCATTGCCGCCATTTTGAAATTGAAAATATTATCATTTTCGAAATCTGCGCCCCCTAAAACCTATAAAACGACATCCATGACGACTTTTATGACATAGTGCATGGCCGCCATCTTGGAATCCAAAATAGTCATCATTTTCGAAATCTGCGCCCCCTAAAACCTTTAAAACGATATCCATGACGACTTTTATGACATAGTGCATTGCCGCCATTTTTAAATTGAAAATGTTATCATTTTCGAAATCTGCGCCCCCCAAAACCTATAAAACGACACCCATGACGACTTTTATGACATAGTGCATGGCCGCCATTTTGGATTCCAAAATGGTCATCATTTTCGAAAGCGGGCCCCCTAAAACCTATAAAACGACATACATGACGACTTTTATGACATAGTGCATGGCCGCCATCTTGGAATCCAAAATGGTCATCATTTTCGAAATCTGCGCCCCCTAAAACCTATAAAACGACACCCATGACGACTTTTATGGCATAGTGCATGGCCGCCATTTTGGATTCCAAAATGGTCATCATTTTCAAAATTGGGGCCCCCTAAAACGTATAAAACGACACCCATGACGACTTTTATGACACAGTGCATGGCCGCCATTTCGGATTCCAAAATGGTCATTATTTTCGAAATCGGCACTCCCTAAAACCTATATATCGACACCCATCTCGACTTTTATGACAAAGTGTTTTGCTACCATCTGCATGCAAGACATTTCTATTATTTTTACGTACAAAAATGGCCCCCTGTCAACTTTCAATCGAGATTTAATCGATAATTTATTCGATTAATATTCAGATTAATTCAATTTCAATCTATGTTAGGTCGACTAAACTAATCGCGATTAAAATTTGAGAATTAACTTTTTTTATTCCATTAATTAGTCGAATAAACAGTTAATCGATTAATGCCCATCTCTGACCACGGCATTTTTACACTTTGAGAATATCTGAAAACAAATCAACACAAGGAGCCATTTTGCAAATCCAGTAACATACCAGTAACTTTGTTATTACTTTTGACAGCGCGTGTCATGTGTCAACACAGAGTCGACACAAAGTCGAAACATTGCAACTACTTTGTGACTGCAATATTTCTCAGCCTTAAACCATATTTATACATCATAATTAACAAGTTTCGTAGTATGTAAAGCGTTATTTCTGTTATTTAAGTATAGTATACGCATCGAAGTACTAAAAATGCTTCAAATAATATAGTTATGAACACAGGCACTGAGAAGTAAACAATTTCATTTCCGGCTAAACTAAAACAATGTGGTGGCGCGTTGATTATATTACACTTAGTTTATCAAATCACTCGAGCAGTTTAATTCCCCATAATAATTTAAGTCATATTGTAATATAAATGCAAACAATATATAATTACGTCTTGTAATCCGTTTTAGAGATGGCGTATTAATGTCACTTATTTTTATTTAAGTATTTTTCCATCTGACAGTTTCCATTTGACAGGATCAAAATGAACGAATGAACGAATGATTTTGGCATAAAGTAGTCGCAAACCCGAAACAATGTGTGCACACGGCGACCACACTTTATGTCACTTTGTGTCATGTGTCGACCCTTCCCCATTTCTGGTAACTGTGTCGACACGGCGACGACTCTGCGACTGGAATTGTGACCGAAACAGACGGTGTCGACACAAGATGTGTCAACACCGCGTCGTAACGGCGACTGGATTTGGTTGTATGGGCAGTTCTAACCTAACCTAACCTACTTTTCTGGTAGCAGTTTTTTCTGTGGGGGGTCACAGTTCTAACCTAACCTAACCTATTTTATGGTAGTAGTTTCTTTTTCTGTGGGGTAACAGTTCTAACAGTTCTAACCTAACCTAACCTACTTTTCTGGTAGCAGTTTCTTTCTCTGAGGGGTCACAATTCTAACCTAACCTAACCTACTTTTCTGGTAGCAGTTTCTTTTTCTGGGGAGTCACAGTTCTAACCTAACCTAACCAACTTTTCAGGTAGCAGTTTCTTTTTCTGGGGAATCACAGTTCTAACCTAACCTAACCTACTTTTCTGGTAGCAGTTTCGTTCTCTGAGGAGTCACAGTTCTAACCTAACCTAACCTACTTTTCTGGTAGCAGTTTCTTTCTCTGAGGGGTCACAGTTCTAACCTAACCTAACCTACTTTTCTGGTAGCAGTTTCTTTTACTGGAGAGTCACAGTTCTAACCTAACCTAACCAACTTTTCAGGTAGCAGTTTCTTTTTCTGGGGAGTCACAGTTCTAACCTAACCTAACCTACTTTTCTGGTAGCGGTTTCTTTTTCTGGGGAGTCACAGTTCTAACCTAACCTAACCTACTTTTCTGGTAGCAGTTACTTTCTCTGAGGGGTCACAGTTCTAACCTAACCTAACCTACTTTTCTGGTAGCGGTTTCTTTTTCTGGAGAGTCACAGTTCTAACCTAACCTAACCTACTTTTCTGGTAGCAGTTTTTTTTCTGGGGAGACACAGTCGTAACCGTTCCTACATTTCTGACAGTAATTAGTTTCGATGACCTATGAAATACTGAGCTATCCAAATAATTTTACTGATGTCTTGTTCAGATACTTATATGAGATGTTATTCATTATTTTAATTTATATGCATAACGAATGTTATATTAAATGTAATTAGTTTATTTGTATGTTATACCAAACAGCGGTATGTATTTTGTATGTTATATTATTTTTATGTTATACTAATTGAAAATATAGATTTAGTGCATTATACATAAGATTAGTATACGTTTTGAACGTTTGTAAACTGGAATTATACCAAAAATTCGTATTCATTATGATACGCACCCAATTTTCGTAACACAAATGAATCAATTAACTTAAGACAGCTTATTAACTACAGTTAATTATGTAACATTTTTTTTATTCACGTGTAAATACCCGAAGGCGTGTTAAGCTAAGTTCAAAAAAAGAAACTGGCAACGGAGCAGTCGTATAGTCGTAATACCAATAACATAAACCACTTTTTTTAAGGGCAATTTATTAAACCACTTAGTCTAACTGAAAGACTTTACAGCAACGTATAAAAATCGTCATTTTTATGCGACGAATTGTAATTCCAATTCCAAAAATTGAGAATTCCGTTCATAATGTGTCCGTGCAATTTTGAAGGTCACTGTAGGTAACACATACTCATATTATGGGGAATATCAAAAACCTATTAGGTAACAAACGTTATGAAAAAACTGTGATAAATATAAATACGGGAGATATTAAATTTTGTGCGCCACTCTGGAGCTTTATGTTTTAGGTACCGTGTAAATCATTTAATTTAATCTGTCACATATAACTTTTTCTTGAATGATGAACTGCGAAAAAGGAATTTGAAGAAGCTGCGTAGATTAATGGTGTGCGTAGAACATTAATCTGCGTGATGTTTCAGCCTGAGAGCTGTTATTACACGGAAGTCAAAAAGATTCTGTTTTATATTCAGAAACAGTAAAAATATTTCGTTAGTTAACTGTGCTCTTATAATGTCGGTAGAAATGTGGCTGCATTTTAGATTTAGACTAAGCTACGTTGGTAGCGTTTTTTATAGCCCATAGGTACTGTGCGTGTTATTTAAACGAGTGTTATTCATACTCTCATAGAAGTTTAACGTTAAAATAACACTTGCACAGCCTGAGCTATCAAAATAGCTGGCAACTTAGCTTGGTCTAACTCTAGTTACTTCCTATTCAGTCACTTCATAAATCCCTGGACCGACAAAAAGTTTGAAATAGGTTAAAGATATATGTCAGAATCCTACAATATATATTAACTTAATATTCTAGCGGAGTTCTTTTTTTATTGAAATATGATTAAATAGGTAATTTAATTAAGCGTATACATTCAGTATTGGATCTTTTTACTGCTTAACACGTGTTTGTTTACAGAATAGTGGCGGTAACTTAATCTGTTTACTCTATTTCTATTGTTTCTAGCAATGTGTCTATTAGCCATCCTTTTAAATGATATACAAATATTTATGTGATTTATATAAATTACTTAAGTGAAAGACAAAGTTAATTATGTTGCAAAACTTCAGCTTAACTCACACTTTACCAGCTTGTTAAATATTGTTTACGGGAACAATTCTTAACAAGGCTCAAAAGTTAAAAATATCAAAAGCAAAAACACAAAAAGGAATCGCAACAAACAAGCGTAAACGTTAAACTTTGGAACAAACACGAATTTCCTTAACGATCTTTTTGGTATAAATGTAAAAAGTTCATGGGAATGCAATATAAGAGACTCGTTTTAATTAAATTTGTATGATGTTGCGCATAAATGAAACAGTCGCGAGAGTTGCCTCGCGGAAGTTGTCGCGGCTTCGCTCTTCGATGAGTTTTGTATGAACAAGTGCTTTGTACGTTTGTATTCACCCGACCGTGTAAAAATGAGAACCAGTGACGGCTCGATTCGGAAAATGAATTAAATTTCTACTAGACTTCAACAAGTTACGACACGGATAATTTAAAGATATTTGTAAGATAGATATGTCAAATTTGACGTTTCCGCGATTCTGGAGGTCCTCTTGAACGATTTCGACAAGTTATGACTTAGATATCCAAGTCACATCTAGTCGATATCTAATGTAGATCTAGTTGATCTCTAAATCTTCTCAAGATCTTATGATTATCTCGAAATCCGAATAGGCCTGTGAGTTGGTTATAAAGAATTGCGCTGTAGATATGTCGGAATGTCATATTTAATGACATTTCTCTTCTATCGCTTCGCTTGAAGCACGTTTTTAGGTAGAACATGTTAGATATAATGAAAAATTATTGACATAATAATCAAACTATTTTAATACAATATTTACCTATGTAGTTGAACGTCTACTTAACTAAAAATATACAGGCATACCTTTCCAAATTAAATTAAACTAATACCTATACAGGTAAGTATATGATCCTGTTCTGATCTTTGATTACTGTTCATCAATTCACGAGTTATTTGACAGGAAAACAGAGTCCATGTGCAAAACGAAAATTTAATACCTATCGTTTATATAGCCTAGTTGTATTAGGCTTGAGTCGATAAGTTTTCTCTCTGTGAAGGAAAACATTGCGTGGAAACCAGACTAAGTAATCCCAATATGGCCTAATTTCCTTCTTGGTTGGAAGTTCTTATTGCTTTCATAAAAACGAATGCCTTTAAAAATGATGAGAATAGGTACCTACTACCCGAGCAGACGACGGGACAGCGCTAAAAATCATATTAAGGTTTTTATGAAAAAATTACAAATAATATTGGCAAGCGTGTTAGGTAAACGTACTAGTGCTCGACATGCTAATGCCCAATAGATGGCAACTTGCTGTCACCTCTATTGACAATGACTTAAGTTTCAAGATGACATGTACTGGTACCGCGTCGAGCACCAGTACGTTTACCTTACTTAAGTTGATTTCTTTTTTAATTCTATTAAATTTATAAGAAAGTGTATGTGCTCATGGGTACAATGGGTCGCTGCCACTGGCAAATATCTGCGGAGTTTGGGCGACAGCGGCAGCGTCTAGTTTCCGAAGTTGGCGGTACGTGTGCGGAATCCGCAGCAGCCCGGCGCGTGAGGATCGCTTCATTTTCATATTGATGGAGCTTTTCATGTGTATTATACGGAGTCAATATTAATCAAAGAATACTCGAGCAATTTATATGTTCCTGAAGTACGCACGACATAAATATGGAATTTAACTTCATGCTAGTCATGTCACGTGATGCGACGTTATCATATTCACGGAATTGATCATATTATAGGGCACGATATTAATAGGTATCAGAGCCATCGCCAGCAGCGGTATCATGGACGCATTTTTATCACTTGTCATGCAATGCGTCACTTTCGCACTTACAATACTTACATATTTGTTAGAACGTCACAGGCATGGTGACAGACGACAAAGAGCCGACCATCTTAACCCTACTGGTATTAACATTTGATAAATTTAACGATCGAGACCCGTAAGTAGTGTGTCCTGGGTGCCTGGCCAACATACCAATCGTTTACGCTCCGTAGTGTAGCGTAGTCATCTCTCTCTATCACTCTTCCATATTAGTGCGACAGCTCTAAACTAATCTGATACACTCGACAGCCTCAAACGATTGGCACGTTGGCTAGGCACCCAGCTAAGTTCGAATACTAAGCCGTGCGTCACTGCAGTGCGTATTTACACCCCTTCGAGGTACTTTTTCGACCCCCGTAACTTTTTTACCAGTACAGGCAAGGGCAAATCAAGTAAGGGCAAATCTTTTGGTATACAAATACTTACTTGAATGCTCGTAGCGTTACATCGTAGCCTGTGGCATAATAGCTTCCCAGTATAATCATAATGAAACTGCTTTTGCTTAGTAGAGGCAAAACGACGATGTGATTAGCGCTGAATGGGTTAAGGGAAAATGAGGCTCTAGAAAGTAACCTTCCATGATTGGTGAGTAATTATTATGTTATGAAGTTATCTTTATAGGTACACTCAAATCTACATATACAATTAGGTACCTACCTATATGTTCAAATTGAATTTTCGTGTTTCATATGTATTATATATTTCACAATCGTGCCGCATGTCATACTGCTTTTTAACTAAACCACAAATTAAATTGATACGGTTCGGCGCATATTAAATTCCTCGCGACCCAAACAAACAAAACTGTCGATGGCCATGCGAAATGAATAAAATTACGGGACTAGGAGGCTGATTCCGTTTTAACAATGTGATATGGTCTTGAGCTTATGTCGATACGACCTTGACCGTGAGTATAATATACCAGCGTTAGCGGCTCACGCTGATTAATATTCACGAAATGCAATCAGCCGGCCTAGCCAAGGTTACAATCGCTATCGCTACGACAACGAATCGCTTTGTGTCTCTCCATCACTCTTCTGAATTAGTGTGACAGTGACAGTTGCGTTTCGATCGCTACGGAGCGTTAGCGATTGACATGTTGTCTACGGGGCCAGTACGGATATGATGGTCGTTCTTGTCTACGTGACAGCATGATAAAACGGTGTCCGTCACTTTCTATCCCACGGTGTTAAAAATTGACAGTTATTTTATCACGTCACGTGATTCACGTGGATAAAGATGGATAAAGCCATCCATATTACGCCGGCAGGGGTCGTTTCATAAGTCATTTCACTCGCTTGGCATTGGCGTGAGATGCCTGATACTTAACACTATTCAAGGTTGTATCAAAATGGAATGAAAACCATATCAAATTGTTGAAACAGAGTCAGCCTTCTACTCGATACGAAGTTTGTATTTGTTTAATTTGTTGTTAATAAATAAGGGTCATGAAACTCATGAAGGACCGAGGTACCCGTTATATATATAAGTGATATTATTAGTTATAGTAGTCGCGAATATGTATTTGATTACGATCGTCATTTATCTTTATTAAATTCCAGCCTATGGTTGCCCACTGATTTGTTGGAATTAATAATTAGGTATGTTCAGGTGGCCCAAAAACACCTTGAGAAAAAAGTTTTAGGAGAGTTTATAGTTTAAGGAGAATATTTGGATAGTATTATGTTTTAATTTTTAATGGCATTTTGTAAAAGACAGTAAGAAAAATATTCCTAAAAATTCTTTGTCATTGAATTTTGGGCCGGTTGGATGCGAGTAAATGTAGCTTTTATAAAATTCTTTCTATCTATCTAATTTCATCCAACTCAAGCCCAATTATTTTAATTTACGTATTAAATAAGTTTATTTGCAAACAACTGCACAGTCAGCAACCAAAGTTGTCAAGCGGGCGAGGTGTTCAAAATGACATAGATAAGTAAGTACCTCTTTATTGTTCTAGGAATGACAGTGTACGTGCAGGGGCCTTATTGCGATTCTGTTTAGGACCTAAACTGAATCGCAATAAGGACATCATGGTAGGGGAGATTAAACGTGCCGATTTTCATAAAATACGAATTTAATCTATGAAAACAGTATGAATAAGGTATGTTGCTTGCGCTATATTAAATAATGATTATTTGCGTTTCTGAATAGTGATATTGTTTTGTACATAGTTAAACTGTTTTTTTACCAGAATTTTATTCGTGAGATAGGTCGGAACGGAACAACTAACCCCGCTATGGGGCTGGTTGTTCCGTTGCTTAAAATTCTAACTTATTCGTCAAATATTTTAATCTCGGTTCACACACGATAAAATAGTACTTTGCAGTTCGTCGAAATATGTGATTTAGCTGCTTTGTTACTGCACACCGTTGTATGGGGACCTTGCACTTTGAGACTATGCGCTGAAACTTGGCACAGTTGATTCTTAGCTGGTCTTGAGCAGATACAGACCGGGAGCCGTCGAGAGCCACCTCTCATTTAGTGAGGGGGGAGGGGGAAAGTTCGACGCTGCCGCGCTTCACTTGGAGCAACATTTCTCTAAAACTATACCTATTAGGGAATGTAATATATCATTTTCGGATAAATTAAGGATGAGGAATCTAGTTTTGGAACAAAAACAATCAACAGTTAGTAAAAAAAAATCAAAAATGGGATTTTCCGTGGGGTTAGGTGTGCCCTCGTTTTTGATTTATTTTCCATAACTACTATTCTACTGTAATGGAAGGAACAAAAACGGCTCCTGCAATCGCATAGTGGTCTGACTTTTCGCGACAAACATCATACGAATCGCTCCATGGTTTACTTGCGTTCCTATTCCCATCGGAACAACTTACCCCCGGCACGTTTAACCCCGCTCTCCCCTAAGGCCCCAGGTCATTTGAACATCTTGCCCGCTTAGTTACTTCTGATGCTGACTGTACCAATTTAAAAAAACGTTGCACGTGTGAGAAACAGTAATTTCTTTTTTGCAGTTCGTTTCGCATCTTTTTAAATTTTGAAAAGATTTTAAAAACTGAATCAAGAATATAATCCATAAAACTCTCGAAAACGCTTACAATAATTCACGAGATTCCGTTCGGAAATGCGACCTGGGGCCCGTTTCTCAAAAGCTTGTAACTTAATTTTAATACAAGCGGATGTCACTTTTTGACAGCTTTTGTTAGAAAGGGACTTCCACTTGTATTACAAGTTACAAGCTTTTGAGAAACGGGCCCCTGTACCTACATTAATTTTTTCGCCAAAGCTGACACGCAGACACTTCGAGCTTCACTTCACCCATGTTTCACTCTCGCTCGAGCAATAACAAACGATTAGGCAATTTCGTTAATTTATCTTTATAAGTACTTACCTAAAAAGGAATAAGTAAATAAAAGTAAGGCACGAGTAGGTCAGGCGCGGCTCGCGTCGGAGACACTGACTCGGCTCGGTTGAGTTTCGCTCGCGGACCGCTGAAACTTTACCTACTACGTGACTTGCATTTGCGTTGCGTATAAATCGACCACTTTTAGCTAACTATGAACGAACCAAAGAAGTCTACAATACCGTAAAATGGGGTGAGTGGGGTTCGCGGGGAGAGTTGGGTTATGAATGGGGAGAGAACGGTTGAAAGGGGGGTGAGATGGATTTTTAAGGCTACTGCTACAAAAATAATGTATTCCAATTTAAAATGGAGTACAGTAATACTCATAATAAAAAAAATCGATCCAAGAATCTTCCAAAATCACCCTTGTATGAAAACCCAACTCACCCCAAATACGAGGGACTACGGGGTGAGGTGGGTTTTCCTGTTTATCGTCAAAGTCATGAAACGGAACTACCCAAAATAAAATAAAAACTAAAACACTTATTATATACACCATTCAGTTTGCATATGTAAAAATAAAATGTTATCTAGGTTTGAATGTCAGTTTTGCGCCTACTCACCCCATTTTACGGTAACCGAACAAATCACCGATAGTCGACACAACATATGTACAGCGAACTGCATAATTGCATGGACATATTATTGGAATTCATTCATACAGTGGCCATGCATTTTTGCTGCTCGGTGTACAGTCAGCTGCAGATACCTATTGTTGAGACCCCTCCCGCCTGCGTAA
This sequence comes from Cydia splendana, assembly GCF_910591565.1. NCBI lineage: Eukaryota > Metazoa > Arthropoda > Insecta > Lepidoptera > Tortricidae > Cydia > Cydia splendana. The sequence goes on along the minus strand of NC_085968.1, from coordinate 12,913,647 downwards.
AAACTTCTATGCAGGGGGATGAACTATCTCTGCAATTTAATATGGCTTATGTCGTAGGTACGTAGTGAAGTAACATTTAAATTATGACATGAATGCTGCTTACGGTCGTTGTTGAGCGCAGCGACACTGCAAATCACCAGACAAATCTCGTCATGCACTCGTCATCACAGCAATGTACTTAATTAATAAAAAATAGTGAGTATTTAAACTTACCCGCGCTAAATATGTATTATAAATAAATCCTTTAATTACACATTATTGACTATGCGACTTAGGCATCCAACATAATACTGCTAGCATTATTGTCGCAAAGATTACAATTCGAATGACTGTAACCTTTGAGCTCAGTTTTACAATTTTTTTTTTCGAAAACCATGCATGCTATTAATATCGGTTTTGGCGATCCCTACATCGAGTAGTCTAGTTACACACAGGCCAGGACAGCTGTACGTCCGCGAACTTATCTAATTACCGCAAACAGAAGACGCCCGTCCTTAAGGCGAGTTCCGAGGCGACGAGTAGTTATTACTTACACGTTACTAACGTTACTTAGTTACGACACCCCAAATTACAGTAGGTATAGTTATAACATAATGTCACTGGACTGATTTCTTAATTTTATTTTCATATGAAAAGAAAACAGGTGGCGAGGAGTGTAAAGGGGCCCACTGATTAACAGTCCGCCGGACGGTATCGGCCTGTCAGTTAGAACAAAATTTTGACAGTTCCGAACAACTGACAGGCCGATACCGTCCGGCGGACTGTTAATCAGTGGGTCCCTTAACACTCGATTGCCATCGATTTGCCCTGTTTGCAATCCTGTGAAAGTGGGAGAAAGCAATCTGGTAGGATAAGATTCAAATAAATTTTTATTTTATTTTCACATCATGAACTTTTATTTAACTTTTTAAAGCCCGGTCAGGCCAGTTTGGAATAAAACTACTTTTGAGAAATGTCCTATGTCATGAACTTTTCAGGTGTCCACGCAAGGTTATCAGCTTTTAAAAATCAGAAATAATACATTTTGTTAAAAAAATAGGTATGAAATTAGAATAATGATGAGAATATTGAAACTGCTAAAAATTCTAGTAACCAAAGGTGAACTAACAACGCCCGGGCTTCTGTAACGCGCGTCAGACAAACTGGAGAGGTAAGTAAACATTCCCGAGAGAGCCGAATTTTTCATCACTCGCTACGAAGACAATAGATGATATGATGCTCGCAGGATGAAATAACACGCAGTTTTGTTCATAAAACAATACTAGCGAACCATAGACACAACGTAGGCTTTATTATTTTCTTTGAAACTCGCCTGTTTGGTTGCCGGTAAATGTTGAAATAATATTGCAGTGCTATAGCGCCGAGAAATAGGCGAGTTTACTTTCAATCTGCTGAAAGCCAAGTTGACCCGATTCTATACAGCCGCCGTGATATCATATTTGCCGTGATAAAGTTTTCGATATATTTTCACTTAGTTTCAAATGCTTTTGCGAAACATATTTCGGTTCTTGAGTTCAAAAAGAAGGTGTTAAACGGAATACATTTATGCATGTGTCTTAGTTTCAAGTTAAATGTATCTGATTTGTATTTTTATTTTTTTATTTCTTATCAAAATATCGGTAAATAAATCATAATTCTTTATTTTTTTGACGCTTTCGTTTTTTCTTTACGCCATATTTTTCTTTTATGCTGCTTTTAAACTCAAAATAACTATTAATTTATTTTTCACTTACTTTATTATTATGTTTTTTTTTTTCTCTCTATATATATATATATATTTATATTTTACTAATATTTAATGTCACTCCCCAAGGCCTTGGCAGAATAACAGCGTTGGAATTTGCCTCGTTTGCAAATTGCAACAATATGCTGAGACAGGGCCTTTTCCCTACGGCACACATTGCTGGACCCAAGTGTGTATTCTTTTCTCTGTTTTTTTTTTCTTTAATGTGTACATAATTTCTTTGTTTTGTTGTTCTAATTATCTTATTTCTTTCATCTTATTGTCCTGTGTATGTGTGTTTTATGGAATAAATGTCTTTCTTCTTCTTCTTCTTCTTGATTAAACAAAATGACAGAAAATGTAGCTACCTACTTAGGTTGCTACCATATGGTTACTTTTGTAATTCAATATATTATATATAAGTATATTAAATGGAAAGCATGCATGCTATGCGCTATAAAATTAGGTACTTATCCATTCACAAAATCGTTAAAATCTAGATTCGTAGCAAACCGTATTATGAAAACGTAAGCAGCTTTAAATAAAAAAAAGGATGAACCGTGTATAAATGGCGGCCGCGGCTGGATCAGAGCCCATCAAAAGCTCCTGATAAATGACTTGTAGGTGAATTTAACGCGCGCACAGCGCCCTCTATATCAGATGCCTCTCACACAAATGGCTGCACCACTTTATTCATAAATCACATTGACTGAGCCAACACGCGAGCAAATCGAAAAATATGCTCAATATAGATATCGTGCCATTAGAATGCGAGCAGGGAATTACTCCTGCCTCCATCGTAATTCACATGTGAATCGCGGCGTTATTGGGTTTTATTTTGATTTTAGAACCAAACAATGAAAATATTTGTCCTACATCTTCCCTGTAGTACAATGGAGTCAGATCGAGCTTCAAATTACAACCAATTTTGTTGAGGCTGACAAAAGCCGGGGGTTCTTCATAAAATGAAAAGGATCCGCATACCTACCCGTCGTCGCCTCTTATTGAAGGTTTTCAATACAACCAAACCCATACCATAACCATACTTAGCAGTCAAGTACCTACCTATTACAGATTTACAGCTACTACATATTAGTATAGCAGACTTAGCACCATAGGCACTATCAAGGAAACTACAAACGACATCGACAGAACAATCTGCGATAACGGAAAAAGGTTATTTTCTCGAACGGCGACTTGGTGGATTGTTGCTTGACTCAATTTTAAAGTTTATTGCACTGAGAAAGTGCATTGTACTGACACAGTTTTGCTTAGTGATCATTTTTCTGATCTTTAAAACATATAAACAATGGAATATTACCTCGTTAAGTATTCACTATCTCTAATGTAAGTATCCAAAACTACAATATTTTAAGGGAAATAGGTACATAAAGTACCAGTGCCAACGTTTTTAACTATATCGTACCTAATCATATCCAAGATAGGTATTATCTTATATCGAGGAGCGCGAACGTATAACGTATTCCATTGAGGCAAATAAGATTATTTCATCGATTATGTAATATTCCAACCTGAAACTAACTTCCAACGCAGTTCGGCAGTGATGGGCGCTATTCTAGGATTCATGTGGCTTAGGATTTAGGCTTTTGATTGGCGATTACTACATATAACATAGGTAGTACTAATAGTCTCAAAATAAGATATCTGATTCTGTGAATTACTTTTAAGTAGAAATATTCATCATCATCATCATCATCATCTCAGCCATAAGACGTCCACTGCTGAACATAGGCCTCCCCCTTGGACCTCCATTCGTACCGGTTGGAAGCGACCCGCATCCAGCGTCTTCCGGCGGCCTTAACAAGCGCACGACCACGGACTAGTAAGCGCAGCGTAGGACGTCCACCCACAAGATGGACAGACGACCTTGTTAAGTAGAAATATTAATGACTTTAAAATAAATAGATAGTAATTACTTACTAATGGACACCTTTAGGTATTTACCAATTACCTATTGTAATATCACTCCAAATCTGACACCAACCTAATATTAGTTAGGTAATTACTAATTAGAATTGATACAAAATAGAATTGATTATATTGTTTATGACGTCACTATTAAGTAAATGCAGTAATATTACATATTGGTATCATCATCATCATCATCATCCTGGCGTCAATCCCGGCTGTGCCCACGCGCGGGGCGCGAGAACCCGGGGTCCGCCTTCCGACTCCTTCGTGTCCACTTTGTCCGATCTTCGGCGTCCCTGGTGGTGAGTCCGTTGGCACGCATGTCCTCCTTAACGACATCAAGCCATCGCTTCTTGGGCCGGCCTCTTCTTCCCGTACCGGGAGGAGGCGGCATGGCCAGGCATTTGTTACCCACGTAACTTGCCGGTCTGCGCGAGACGTGGCCATACCAACGAAAACAGCACTCTTGCAGTTTGTCTGCGATGTCACGGACGCCAAGACTACCCCGAATGTGGGCGTTTCGGACGCGATCCTTGCGTGAAACTCCGCACATCCACCGTAGCATCTTCATTTCCGTGACACGCAGTTCCTGCTTGTGCCGCTCTAGTAAAGGCCAAGTCTCGCTGCCGTACAGAAGGGCAGGTCTAATGATGGTCTAATAGACCTGACCCTTCAATTTAATCGGCATTTTGGGGTCACAAATAACCCCAGTCATCTACTATATTAGTGATGTCCCGAAATTCAAATGCACACATCAGCACGACACACGTATTTCCAACAAAAACGTGATTCACCTAGCTGCCAACATTCCTCAGTCCATAAATCGGTAAATACAAACCTCAGTTAGCGGGTGTCAAAGTCCTGGCAACGGATCACCGGCATCCGGTCAAACCGGACCGCGTTATACAAGAACGAAAATAGCAAATTTAACGTGGTTCCGTATCGAATATTATATTCAGTGGTGAAGTTGTTGTTTTTACTTACCTATATCCGGTTCTGAAAACTCAATGGTATGTATGAAATAAATAATATTGCCGTATTTAGCACAAATCACACTCAACCCCTTGAATCCTATGTTGCACGATGGCGAGCGATCTCGGAGTAATTAACAATGGAGCCGCCATTAACAGGCGTTCCCCTCTGTCGAAAAAAGGCGGCCAATGGTCAACCACATGTCAACCATATGTATGGACTGACGTTTATCTGACATGACGTACCTATACATTTGATGTGCCCCTCCGCCGCAAAAAACGGCAGACTATTTTGTACCGAAAATTTTAGACATGGCGTCTCCGTTGGTTATATCCTCTAAGCGAGCGATAGATCCATTGAATATTTAATCTCAATAATCAGCGCACGAACTAGCTTTCATGACTCCATGGTGGAGTCGTCAGGTCCTGGGGAAAATTACACCCTGCTCTGGTCAATCCGGTTTCCCCTCGTTTTTTCCTTTATATTTCTCAAAATATGAGTATAAATTTATTACTGGCAAATATTATTATTGCAAGTACGCAATTAAATCCATTAATATCGGGAGACCGAGCTTTGCTCGGAAAACATATAAAAACTCAAAAATGCACGTTTTCCCAGAGATAAGACCTAGCTAGATCGCTTTATCGCCCCTGAAAACCCCCTTATAACAAATTTCATCGAAATCGTTAGAGCCGTTTCCGAGATCCCCGAAATATATATACATATAAATAAACAAGAATTGCTCGTTTAAAGGTATTAGATAGATATTCCAATATTTATATGTGCCTATATACTGCTTACCTACATTTCCGAATACCTAGTTACTTTAAAAGTAAATGAGGGTGTCGGGCTTATAACGTGGACGACTCATAAATTTAACAATAAGCCCTCATTCATGCAATTATCGGGATTAATCAACGGAAAATAATTAAATGTCGGGTTCATGAATATGTCAAAATAGGCTATAGTAGACAACACCAATAACGGACACTCAATATTGAGTGAACATTACGCTGATTGCAACTCCCGGGAGTTTTGTCATGAATGGGTATTGAAGTTTAGTACATATGATAACGAATCAGAATAATTAGTAGTACCTATATATGTCACGATTATGTATAGCTAATATAACTATCTGTAGCCCCCACGACTTGGTCCGCGAGTTTCCAATTCCTAGAGTCGGTCCAAGCTAACTATGCAGCATGTTTGATAGCACAGAATGTGGAAGTGTTTTTTTTTAAACATCATAATTTCATAAATATTTGCCGTTTATGATACCTAATACTACCACCCTCTGTGCTATGAAAATCGTTGCAGACTTTTCTTGGTCTAACTCTTACGTCATTTACGAAAGAAAAAGTGACCAAGACCCCCAATGCCAGACGCCATAACCTCTAGGCCACCCGAGTCATAGAGGTACGGGTCCAAATTCCTCGAGTAAATATGCAGTCTTTTTTGCAGTCCATAATACCTACCTATATTGTATATACCTTTAATTTGTATCTCTAGTACCAATGTAGGTACCTAGGTAATAGTGTGAAAGAAATTCATAACAATTGATTCATTATATTTTCTCTAAATATGCATCATTTGCATGCAATAATTTAGTTTGTAAATGCACATGCAAACAAAACAACGCACGTTTACATAATACCTAGTATAGGGTTGCCATACGTCCCGGTACGCCGGGACATGTCCCGGTGTGAAGCATGGTGTCCTGGCGTCCCGGCCGATAAGCAAATTGTCCCGGTTTAAAAATCATAGTTATTTAGTAGGGGGCTGGACTTGGTAAATAATAATATACCTACATTACCTGCAATAAACACGACTAACTATTAGGCTAATCGTACGTGGATAGAACGACGAAAGCACTGACACTTGTCCGTTCACTTTTTACGAATTTACGTCAACAGTGTCAACACATTTCGGGATCGCGGATTGACAGAGCGAGAGCGCACTTTGGCACACTATCGAGGTTACTATAACTATCAGTTAAACGGTAGATCTTAGCATCATATCTATGGGTTAATTCATAACTGTCAAATATGTGATATTAGAATAATTTCACTGTAAATGTCCCGGTCTGAGTCCCCATGCTTATGGCAACCCTAACCTAGTAGTCTTAGCTACCAACGTAACCTACCTACCGTAAATACCTGCCTTAAGGTAACGCTCACCCCTTTCCAATACACGCCCTCTAATTTCCGTGGCGGAACCCTAAAAATCAACTTTCAAGTCTCATCTGTATACCGCGACGCGTTGTCGTGACAGAAAAAGCCCTCCATCAATCTGCCGCAAACCTATTTCCTAACACATTCCCGACGTCCTTTCATATCGTGCGACTTGGCATTTCAGATATTGCCGAACATATTACGTCTGTATATTCACCGCATATTTTTTCGCGGCGAAATGAAAATGATACCTATTGAGAAACAGGCTACTTTGAAACAAAATAGGCTCGGAATGGATTGGAACTACATCCCGCGACTGACGTAGCAGGGAGGGCATTGCTTTTAGAGTGTATGATTATTTGCATCATTGTAGGTTTATATGCCTATTCCTGTGGCAACTACTAGCAGTGCCTTGGTGAGCGCCTTCGGGACAACAAATCTAAAAACGTAATTTAAATAATTATTAATTTCGTTTAGTAGTACCACTGTATATATATTGTATGTAAATAAAGATTTATATCTCCATTTAAATAATTAATTTCATAAGTAAGGTCCCCAAAGTTCTACCTAATCAATACAATAGATTTAGACGATAATATTGTCTGTAAGTTTGTCTTAGGTATCGCCTTTATTAGTTCGCCTTTGTACCTCAATTTATGTAAATTTTATGTCAACCTATTTATGTACAATAAAGTGATTACTACTAAATACTACTACTTAGTTGATGTTATTTCAACTTTCTGTCTGTCCGGACTATATACCTATTCTAACCGACATGCCGCCTTGTTTGGAGTTTTTCGAAATCCGCCCACAATGGCTGAGCCAGAGATGAGTTGCGTGCGGTTACCTTCGGGACATGCCGTTGACAGTCAGCAAAACAAAGCAAAAAGTTTGCTACCAGCACACGTGATATTCGGTTGGGGTTTGCTAAAATTTCAAACTATAGAAACTTTCTGTTAGACTCTGTGCGGAAAAAGAGTCGTGGCCCATACCATATATTCTACGAGACTTCTCTTTCCGCACAGACTCTATGTAGGTAACAAGAGAAGCCAGCTCTTTGTTTCGATGGAGTTGAGTTAAATATATCCTAACCATACGTTTTGTTTGTGTCTCAGGACCATTTCTTAATGGTTTAGATTCATGATTGGACCCGAAAGATATTAACACATTCAGTGTCAGCGCGAGCTACGCGCTACGAGCGTAGCCGATAACAAAGGAAAAAACCGTATGTAGCGAAAAGCGCCTACGAACAGAGAACCCGCCTAGCGGGTCGCTGGCAGTGAATGTGTTAAGCGCTGATGTCGAGTTTTAACTTGATGTTTTACTATGCCACTTATATTAATTTAGACCAAAATACTTATTTCGAATGCAACACAATTAACTAGCGTTAGAGCAATTACATCTATTATCGGGATCCTATGTCGGTATACTAGATACATGTTGCACATGCCAAATAATAAATAGTTATTTGTACAACAAGAGATCAAAGTTTGATATTTCTTCGAGTGCTTATTTTGAGTCCCGTGCAAGCGAAAGATTCTATAGTAGATTCACGAGAGTAGCGAGTGAATCTAATTTAGAATCTTGAGCGTAGTAAGGGACTCAAAAGCGCACGAGATGTAAATAACTTTGATCTCGTGTAGTACACAAAATTTTTCATCTCAGCAGTGAGAACATACCTATTAGGCAACTTGAAAAATGTAATCCTTCTTCATCACTGCACTTATGTTTTCTTAAGATATATAAACAATTAAGTTTAATTACCGCAATCGAACACAAAAACAAAACTTAATAATAAATTTCAGTAAAATAATATGGAAATAACCACCAACTGACACTTCAAACGACAACTTTTTTTTGTAAAAAAAAAAATTGTATGATACGGTCCGAATTGCGGATACGTACTATTTGTCAACTATGGTAGAAATTCTTAAAAGTAAAATAATTAATTTTGCATGATAATCTGTATATTTTTTGAGTTAATTATTTTAACTGTACAATAAAATACCTAAAATATAGTATTTTATTAGGTTTTATCAAATCTACAACTTGATTTTTATTAATTTATTATTAAGAATTCATACTCGTACGTGGTTTGGAACGATGCGGTCTGAAGTTTTTCGGGGGTCTATTATAAACCGTCAATATAGCGTTGAATGTCGTTTTAACTTTTTTTGTCTGTTTCTTTTTGCTAACAGTGTGAAAGGGACAGAGATAATAGAACCCAAGTATTTCGATCTTGTATTAGACCCCCATGTTGAAATAACATTTGACTATAAAGGTCACTTGAATGTCATTTTGTCTCACTCAGTGAGCAAAATCGCATTTTGCTCACTGTTTTTACGAAGCAAAGTACCCTTGTTCGAGCTGCTGAGGTGAAAAAAATGTTAAATGAAAATATGTCATCTTTAAGCAAGATATGATCATTTAACATCCACTAAAAGAGAAAACGAGCACGCTGGTGAAGCACATTCACCTCGCCCTCTGAAATTCATCGCTGTAGTCTGAATACCTTAATTATACTTCATACGAATTACAACAGCAAATATTTTTACGAGTACCATAGGCGGCATAAAAGACCAAAAGAAGAGAGGATTTTTATGTAAATCTACAATAATACGTACGGATTAATACGAGCCGGTAAAGCAAACCGAATCCCCAGCGTATACACGAAAATCCCACAGACAATAATTCAAATCTTTTCCGTCTAAAAAAATCTATTCATATTCAATAGATATCTACATCTTTTTTTTTTCCACTGCAACACCAAAAAAATTCACAATATTTTTGTCCAAAAGCAGCAGTGCCCTGATAAATGTTTTTTGCGAATGTGCTCACAAACGGCCCGCGTTTCGACTGTCCGTAAATCTAGATAATTCTACTGCACTGATGAAAATATTCACTTTGACGAGGGCAAAATAAGTGTGCAGCGCATTCGGTACATTTTTGCGGCGGTGAAATAGAAACCCATTTGTCGAAGGCATAATGGAGCTCTTGGATCTACCTACATATCCTGGTACAGGTAGTAATTTCTCATCCATTTGATGTCTACAGTATATTCGACATGAAAAGGCTTAAGTAATGTGCTGCGGCGCAGTGAAATTGTGGTTCTATTTTCGCTTCGACATAACAAGGCAGAGCCTTTCTTCGTTCCAGTTTTTAGTGACAGCAACATGAGTAGCTAATTACAGGGACGTCTGTTCGCTGACATAGATTACCTGCCGCGACGGACGCATTGTCGTGGCGGCAGAATTCCGGCTAATAATAGCAAACCGGATTTTACTACAAAAGTCGAACGATTGTTTAAATTTAACATATAGGTACGTATAATACTTAAATATGAACAATTGTTTTCTTTAAAAACTTTTGGAATCCTTTATTTCAATTAGACTGTATTTTCCCTGCAATTGGTACACAGAATTTCATAAAATTTATCGGAATGAGAATTTGCTTAGTTCCAAAGTTTTGAACAGGTCAGTTAATCGAACGAGTTCGCACAGGAACGCCGTACCTAAATGCATATGCCATGAACAATGGCTACTAAGAATAACAGCATTTTTGAACAAGCCAGGTCGAACAAAAGGTCGCACCAGACGAGAAAAACTCGCTTAGACCCGGCTCTCAATACGACTCGACCCGCAAGGCATACTCCCCTGACACACAGTTTTCAATGCGAGCGTCTTTCGATCCAAGGCGTAAGGATGATTTTTGAATGTTTTCAGTTTTCGATAAACTAAATAGCTTTTGCCGCGTGCTCTTTCCATTCACACGCACGCAGCGCACATTGTTCGCCGCGATACGCGCGAGGCAAGTAGAATGATTTTCTGCTTGGAGCAGTTTTCCACAATAATGAGTCACTTGACGCATTGTCCCGCAGGCGCCATCTCGTCCAAATTACGAAGCCATTGTTACTGAGATATTGTTCGTCGCCTCGTGAATATGTGCGAAAGGAAATGAAACTGTTCCCTCGTGCCCGTCACCGTTCGTTGGTGACACCCGCGGCGGTATACGTGGCAGCAGCCTCCGCCGCCGCCGCTCACTCATGAGACGGTAACGTTAATGCATTTTAAACATACTTAAAGCAACAATCTGTAGCGACAACATTGTTAACTGTTAACTGAAACTTAAAGTTAACTGAAATGAGAAAATGCTTGGGCGAACGTCACTCATTTTATCAAGGAAATTGAGAGATACAGCGATGACCAACGCCGCTGCAGTAATGTCGCAACAAGAATACAGCTGCAGTTGACATCTGAATATCACTTTTATGATAGTTATTTTATAACAATTCAATAGACCTATCACAGGAGACCTATCTCACTATTAAAAAAGACTGGTAAATTTGCAGCGCAGCTGCTTTCAAATACTTAGGTAAGTTAAAAGTTACATGTCTTAAGTACCTACCGAAAGTTTTCATACTTACTTGTTTCCGTCTTGTAGGTACAAAGCACTTCATCGCATAAACACAAGTAAGCTCTCAGCAAATTACCGCTAAAGTAACAAAATGTCTGAAGCTTTTCATAATCATCAAAATTATGGTCAAATTCAGAATTCGAACCTACGGAACCCAGATACAGATGTATTGCATAATTGTTTTCCTTCGTATTTTCTCGTAAACGTTCGCATTTGTCATGCTACTTCAGTCAACGTCAGTACTTTTTGTACCGACACTGACTCAAATAGCAAGACACGTTCGTACGTTTCCGTGAAAATACGAAAGAAAACAATTATGCACTACATCTGTACCTGCATTGCATTATCTAAAATTCTAAACCGATCTTTCGAAGTGCACTTCCGTCGTCTTCTATTTCATAGCCTATTTACTTACTCCATCTGGACAATCGATGATGGCAATCTGATTGCAACGGAAGCGCTATAATTGGATTGTCTTTGACCAGCCACGAGATAGCCCGAACAACACCCGTAACCGGAGCACAAAAAAAAGAAACCTCATGCAATAGGTACCATTTCGTGCGGTCTTTTCTAACACGTTTTTGCAATTTGAATAAAAAGAACTGCGCAATTTAATTCCATTCGATCAGCGAATGAACTTGCACGATTTTCAATAACCCGTTGCCGTGCCCACTGCTACAGCAATCCCACTGTACAAAACCAATTTTATTCTGTAACTAGCTGTGCCCGCGGCTCCGCCCGCGTGGAATTCGGTCTGTGTCAGTAAGCGGCTAATTACTAATCCTAATTTCTCTCCGAGGCGGAACTTGAAGTAAAGTTGACAGATGGATATGCTAGAGGACTGCAGTCCAGATAAAATATTTTACAATTAGGTACCACTAAATAAAACTACACTCCAAAATCAATAGTTTTTTTCGCTCTTATTCAAATTTTACACGTGATTTAAACGCACGACAGAGTAGTAGATGTATATCGGACGATACAGTAAGGTATACGCGCGCGAGCGAAATCGAAGCGGCCTGCCTGGCTAGAGCGCTACTCACTGTGGTCTTCTTCAGACTCCTGAGGAAGACCACGTGCCCCTTGTAACCTCAATGCGTTGCGAGACTTTCGCGAATGATTGGATTTTTTTCTGGAAAGCATGGTAATGCGTATTAAATGCGAGTCCCAAATCGTTTGACTCCGCAAACGACCAGTGCCGTTTTGATGCACTAAGCATTTGTAGACCATGGTGCCCCCTCTCCCTAGGGCCAAAATTGACAGTGCTGCAGCAGTAACGTTGCAACAGAGTAATGTAAAAAAACGCGAGCGAAGCGAGCGCGAAAATTTTTCGATATAAAAACGCAATTTGATAGACAGTTGTACATTTTTACTTTTAGTATGGAAATCAGTCACATCATTTTATCACGAAAATTGACAGTGCTGCAGCAGTAACGTTGCAACAGAGTAATGCTGCTACAGTAGCCATACCCTAGAAAGTAATTGAAAACGCGAGCGAAGCGAGCGCGAACATTTTTCGATATAAAAACGCAATTTGATAGACAGTTGTAATTTTTTACTTTTAGTATGGAAATCAGTCACATCATTTTATCACGAAAATTGACAGTGCTGCAGGAGTAACGTTGCAACAGAGTAATGCTGCTGCAGTCGCCATACCTTACAAAGTTATTGAAAACGCGAACGAAGCGAGCGCGAAATTTTTTCGATATAAAAACGCAATTTGATAGACAGTTGTACATTTTTACTTTTAGTATGGAAATCAGTCACATCATTTTATCACGAAAATTGACAGTGCTGCAGCAGTAACGTTGCAACAGAGTAATGCTGCTACAGTAGCCATACCCTAGAAAGTAATTGAAAACGCGAGCGAAGCGAGCGCGAACATTTTTCGATATAAAAACGCAATTTGATAGACAGTTGTACATTTTTACTTTTAGTGTGGAAATCAGTCACATTATTTTATCACGAAAATTGACAGTACTGCAGCAGTAACGTTGCAACAGAGTAATGCTGCTGCAGTCGCCATACCTTAGAAAGTGATTGAAAACGCGAACGAAGCGAGCGCGAAAATCTTTCGATATAAAAACGCAATTTGATAGACAGTAGTAAATTTTTACTTTTAGTATGGAAATCAGTCACATCATTTTATCACGAAAATTGACAGTGCTGCAGCTGTAACGTTGCAACAGAGTAATGCTGCTACAGTAGCCATACCTTAGAAAGTAATTGAAAACGCGAGCGAAGTGAGCGCGAAAATTTTTCGATATAAAAACGCAATTTGATAGACAGTTGTAATTTTTTACTTTTAGTATGGAAATCAGTCACATCATTTTATCACGAAAATTGACAGTGCTGCAGGAGTAACGTTGCAACAGAGTAATGCTGCTGCAGTCGCCATACCTTACAAAGTTATTGAAAACGCGAACGAAGCGAGCGCGAAATTTTTTCGATATAAAAACGCAATTTGATAGACAGTTGTACATTTTTACTTTTAGTATGGAAATCAGTGACATCATTTCATCACGTAAATTGACAGTGTTGCAGCAGTAACGTTGCAATAGAGTAATGCTGCTGCAGTCGCCATACCTCAGAAAGGTATTGAAACCGCGAAAGAAGCGAGCGCGAAATTTTTTCGATATAAAAACGCAATTTGATAGACAGTTGTACATTTCTACTTTTAGTATGGAAATCAGTAACATCATTTAATCACGAAAATTGACAGTGTTGCAGCAGTAACGTTACAACCGAGTAATGCTGTTGCAGTCGCCATACCTTACAAAGTTATTGAAAACGCGAACGAAGCGAGCGCGAAATTTTTTCGATATAAAAACGCAATTTGATAGACAGTTGTACATTTTTACTTTTAGTATGGAAATCAGTGACATCATTTCATCACGAAAATTGACAGTGTTGCAGCAGTAACGTTGCAATAGAGTAATGCTGCTGCAGTCGCCATACCTCAGAAAGGTATTGAAACCGCGAGCGTAGCGAGGGCGAAAATTTTTCGATATAAAAACGCAATTTGATAGACAGTTGTACATTTTTACTTTTAGTATGGAAATCAGTAACATAATTTTATCACGAAAATTGACAGTGCTGCAGCAGTAACGTTGCAACAGAGTAATGCTGCTACAGTAGCCATACCCTAGAAAGTAACTGAAAACGCGAGCGAAGCGAGCGCGAACATTTTTCGATATAAAAACGCAATTTGATAGACAGTTGTACATTTTTACTTTTAGTGTGGAAATCAGTCACATTATTTTATCACGAAAATTGACAGTACTGCAGCAGTAACGTTGCAACAGAGTAATGCTGCTGCAGTCGCCATACCTTAGAAAGTGATTGAAAACGCGAACGAAGCGAGCGCGAAAATCTTTCGATATAAAAACGCAATTTGATAGACAGTAGTAAATTTTTACTTTTAGTATGGAAATCAGTCACATCATTTTATCACGAAAATTGACAGTGCTGCAGCAGTAACGTTGCAACAGAGTAATGCTGCTACAGTAGCCATACCTTAGAAAGTAATTGAAAACGCGAGCGAAGTGAGCGCGAAAATTTTTCGATATAAAAACGCAATTTGATAGACAGTTGTAATTTTTTACTTTTAGTATGGAAATCAGTCACATCATTTTATCACGAAAATTGACAGTGCTGCAGGAGTAACGTTGCAACAGAGTAATGCTGCTGCAGTCGCCATACCTTACAAAGTTATTGAAAACGCGAACGAAGCGAGCGCGAAATTTTTTCGATATAAAAACGCAATTTGATAGACAGTTGTACATTTTTACTTTTAGTATGGAAATCAGTGACATCATTTCATCACGAAAATTGACAGTGTTGCAGCAGTAACGTTGCAATAGAGTAATGCTGCTGCAGTCGCCATACCTCAGAAAGGTATTGAAACCGCGAACGAAGCGAGTGCGAAATTTTTTCGATATAAAAACGCAATTTGATAGACAGTTGTACATTTCTACTTTTAGTATGGAAATCAGTAACATCATTTAATCACGAAAATTGACAGTGTTGCAGCAGTAACGTTACAACCGAGTAATGCTGTTGCAGTCGCCATACCTTACAAAGTTATTGAAAACGCGAGCGAAGCGAGCGCGAAAATATTTCGATATAAAAACGCAATTTGATAGACAGTTGTACATTTTTACTTTTAGTATGGAAATCAGTGACATCATTTCATCACGAAAATTGACAGTGTTGCAGCAGTAACGTTGCAATAGAGTAATGCTGCTGCAGTCGCCATACCTCAGAAAGGTATTGAAACCGCGAGCGTAGCGAGGGCGAAAATTTTTCGATATAAAAACGCAATTTGATAGACAGTTGTACATTTTTACTTTTAGTATGGAAATCAGTAACATAATTTTATTACGAAAATTGACAGTGCTGCAGCAGTAACGTTGCAACAGAGTAATGCTGCTACAGTAGCCATACCTTATAAAGTAATTGAAAACGCGAGCGAAGCGAGCGCGAAAATTTTTCGATATAAAAACGCAATTTGATAGACAGTTGTAAATTTTTACCTTTAGTATGGAAATCAGTCACATCATTTTATCACGAAAATTGACAGTGCTGCAGCAGTAACGTTGCAATAGAGTAATGCTGCTGCAGTCGCCATACCTCAGAAAGGTATTGAAACCGCGAGCGTAGCGAGGGCGAAAATTTTTCGATATAAAAACGCAATTTGATAGACAGTTGTACATTTTTACTTTTAGTATGGAAATCAGTAACATAATTTTATTACGAAAATTGACAGTGCTGCAGCAGTAACGTTGCAACAGAGTAATGCTGCTACAGTAGCCATACCTTATAAAGTAATTGAAAACGCGAGCGAAGCGAGCGCGAAAATTTTTCGATATAAAAACGCAATTTGATAGACAGTTGTAAATTTTTACCTTTAGTATGGAAATCAGTCACATCATTTTATCACGAAAATTGACAGTGCTGCAGCAGTAACGTTGCAATAGAGTAATGCTGCTGCAGTCGCCATACCTCAGAAAGGTATTGAAACCGCGAGCGTAGCGAGGGCGAAAATTTTTCGATATAAAAACGCAATTTGATAGACAGTTGTACATTTTTACTTTTAGTATGGAAATCAGTAACATAATTTTATTACGAAAATTGACAGTGCTGCAGCAGTAACGTTGCAACAGAGTAATGCTGCTACAGTAGCCATACCTTATAAAGTAATTGAAAACGCGAGCGAAGCGAGCGCGAAAATTTTTCGATATAAAAACGCAATTTGATAGACAGTTGTAAATTTTTACCTTTAGTATGGAAATCAGTCACATCATTTTATCACGAAAATTGACAGTGCTGCAGCTGTAACGTTGCAACAGAGTAATGCTGCTACAGTAGCCATACCTTAGAAAGTAATTGAAAACGCGAGCGAAGTGAGCGCGAAAATTTTTCGATATAAAAACGCAATTTGATAGACAGTTGTAATTTTTTACTTTTAGTATGGAAATCAGTCACATCATTTTATCACGAAAACTGACAGTGCTGCAGGAGTAACGTTGCAACAGAGTAATGCTGCTGCAGTCGCCATACCTTACAAAGTTATTGAAAACGCGAACGAAGCGAGCGCGAAATTTTTTCGATATAAAAACGCAATTTGATAGACAGCTGTACATTTCTACTTTTAGTATGGAAATCAGTAACATCATTTAATCACGAAAATTGACAGTGTTGCAGCAGTAACGTTGCAACCGAGTAATGCTGTTGCAGTCGCCATACCTTACAAAGTTATTGAAAACGCGAGCGAAGCGAGCGCGAAAATTTTTCGATATAAAAACGCAATTTGATAGAGAGTTGTACATTTTTACTTTTAGTATGGAAATCAGTGACATCATTTCATCACGAAAATTGACAGTGTTGCAGCAGTAACGTTGCAATAGAGTAATGCTGCTGCAGTCGCCATACCTCAGAAAGGTATTGAAACCGCGAGCGTAGCGAGGGCGAAATTTTTTTGATATAAAAACGCAATTTGATAGACAGTTGTACATTTTTACTTTTAGTATGGAAATCAGTCACATCATTTTATCACGAAAATTGACAGTGTTGCAGCAGTAACGTTGCAACAGAGTAATGCTGCTGCAGTCGCCATACCTTACAAAGTTATTGAAAACGCGAGCGAAGCTAGCGCGAAAATTTTTCGATATAAAAACGCAATTTGATAGACAGTTGTACATTTTTACTTTTAGTATGGAAATCAGTGACATCATTTCATCACGAAAATTGACAGTGTTGCAGCAGTAACGTTGCAACAGAGTAATGCTGCTGCAGTGGCTATACCTCAGAAAGGTATTGAAACCGCGTGCGAAGCGAGCGCGAAAATTTTTCGATATAAAAACGCAATTTGATAGACAGTTGTACATTTTTACTTTTAGTAAGGAAATCAGTCACATCATTTTATCACGAAAATTTACAGTGCTGCAGCAGTAACGTTGCAACAGAGTAATGCTGCTGCAGTCAGTGTTTTTTTTTTTTCAAAGTACCCACCTTGTATGAATATGGATTTGATATGGGTGCGATATAATTACGATTAGGTATAATTCATGATGGAAAAAATTAATAATTTTAAATAATTATGCAATTATACGCGTGTTGATAATTATGTGTGTTTTACCACTATGTAACTATGTAAACTCATTTTTAGTTTTCTTTATTAATTAATGTTTACTCAGTTCCCCAAAAGACTGTGCAATGAGGGGCAATTAATTTACTGTCGTTTAATTTTGTTGTATTATTAATTTATTAAATCAACATAATTATTCAATTATTTTTGTTGATATCCGTACCCCATGTTCTAAACTTAAGAGTTAATTTGGCAAAATCTTTCCTCGGTAGCTTATTCATGTCACAACGTACTAAATTCAGCGCCATCTGTTAGTTTACCAGGGTACTCAATAGTGGTAGCACATATTTGAAAAAAGTTTGCCCCTCCTTCCCAAGTAGCGCCATAAGATTCAGGGGCAAACTTAAGTCAATCGACTGTTGTGGCTACCCCCCCTTTTAGATGTTGAATTTTTATAGCCTATAACCTGGCCGGGGATTTTCTCGACAGATAAGTAAAGTTTTCATCAAAATCCGTTCAGCCGTTTTCACGTGATGCGCGTTCAAATAAACAGACAAACAGATAAACAGATAAACAGACAAACAGACAAAAATTCTAATAACTTTTGGAACGTGTTCTGTTATCGATTCTAAGTATCTCCAGCCAACTTTTTTTCAAATATCTTCCATGTACAGACTTTCGACCGTCTTCAGCTTTATTATATGTATAGATGGCTGGAAGCTCTTCTGGTTAATATTTAAACTTTATATTTATCGAC
Source organism: Cydia splendana (assembly GCF_910591565.1). Lineage (NCBI taxonomy): Eukaryota > Metazoa > Arthropoda > Insecta > Lepidoptera > Tortricidae > Cydia > Cydia splendana. The sequence continues at coordinate 12,895,090 of NC_085968.1, read as the reverse complement.
TTTCTCAGTCGATTACTCATTTTAGTTTCGTTAAGTGGTTCTTTGAAATCACATTAAAATTACGTTTTACGAAACTAAGACTTTGATGTCAAATCAAACTTTCATTTAGGTTTTTAAGTTATACTTAAATACTTGCTTCTGCTTAGTAATTAATCAGTCAATCAATTTTCTTATTCGAATGTACATACTTAAAAGTCTTGGCAAATAAAGTCTTTCAATAAGAACGAGTTACAGAGCACATCGCAAGTGGTTGCAGATGTCGTGAACAGTATCGCCCCACTTCCTAGCAACTGTCCGGAATCTTATTGAATTCATATCGAATATTGAAAATTGTGTAAGCATTATTTTTACATATTCAAAGGCCACCATTGCGGAAAACTATTTGTATCTTCCAGTTCGCGTTCGGTCAATGCTCTACTCGTATTTATTGACTTCGGTTCAATTAATTAGTGATCGAATATCGCATTCACAGTGCGTTATTGCCAGGGTGAATAATTGTCAAAATCTGATGTTTGCGTTCGCCGGTCAGCGGCCTTTCGTTCGATCCAATACCACTTGGTAGGTAAAGTGTAACTGGCCGTGAGGCACTCGGCTTGACGTCACTCGCGGCTCGGCTCGATAGCCCTCAATCCTGGCTGAGGCGGACAGTAATTGACGGCTCCGCGACAAATGCGGCCTGTAAACTACCGCCATGGCGCTCGTTGCCTGCGAAATTGCCTTGCAATATATAAGTACCTATATGGTGAAATATTTATTTACAGCGAAAAAATAATTCTTAATCCTCTTTTTCGGGTTCCGCAGGCAGCTAGGAACCCTTAAATAGTTTCGTCTGTCTGTCCGTCCGCGGCATTGCTCCCATAATTTTTTTGATAAAGTGAATAGTTTCAGAAATAATCGCCCCGAAAGAAAAAATATGTGACTCCCCTCTAACTTTTGAACCATGGGTCCAAAAAATATGGAAATAATCGTAAGACAAAAGCTGGTTAAATACTTTCAATGAAAACTATAGCCAACATGATCGGTATCAGCCGTTTTTGAGCCGTTTAGCCGTTATTGCAAAAGGTCTTCTCATCTTAGTACCTAAAAACACGTACCTAACTACAAAGCGCTGCGAAGGTACTCCCTTATGCTTGTAATGTACATGATATAGATGGTCAAGCAAATCTTGTCAGTAGAAAAAGGCGCGAAATTCAAATTTCCTATGAGACGATATCCCTTCGCGCCTACATTTTTCAAATTTGCCGCCTTTTTCTACTGACAAGATCTGCTTGACCATCTATATTTACTAATAGCCCCGTGTAGCCTGTATTCTGACTGTATGGTAACACTGAGCGTGAGCGTGGCGCGACATGCTCTTGGCCGTTTTTTGACATTGGAAATGTCTTTTCGTTCGCTCCAGTATACGGTCCGATTTCACGAAAAAGTGCGATCCCCTTATATCTCGGAAAGTTGTGAAGATATGATATTAAAAAATAGGCTCAAAAGACGCATAATCACGAGAGCTGTAAGGTGCAAAAATAATTATTCGAGAAAGTCAAAAACAAAAAAAGTTATGGTCGAAATAGTGAAAATAAAATTCAATTTTTTCCGAATTTTTGATTTTGGTGCTCGATAATTTGGAAACGAAGAATGATATCAAAAATTTGAGAAAAACGGCTCTGGACAATTTAGTCAGCTACAATTTGAGCCTAAAACAAAGACGATCGGGTTAAGGGTTTGCCCTGTAGCCTAACCTTAAAATAGTCAAAAAGTCAGAACGACATTTTTCACAGGACATTTATGTTATGACTTCATGTTTCGCAGAGTTCGTTATCGATGTTTGTTGTGAATTATCGGGATTATGACGGCAGAATAACACTTGCACTGCGTGGGCTTTCAAAATCGCTGCAGATTTTTCTTGGTCTAACTGTTTGAGACGGGCGTAGATAACGCACTATTCGACAATCTATGCATTCTTGTGGTGGTGGAAATAGAGATAGAGGCAGAGATAGAGGCAGAGGCAGAGGTAGAGGGAGAGGGAGAGGGAGAGGGAGAGGGAGAGGGAGAGGCAGAGGCAGAGGCAGAGGCAGAGGCAGAGGCAGAGGCAGAGGCAGAGGGAGAGGGAGAGGGAGAGGGAGAGGGAGAGGGAGAGGGAGAGGGAGAGGGAGAGGGAGAGGGAGAGGGAGAGGGAGAGGGAGAGGGAGAGGGAGAGGGAGAGGGAGAGGGAGAGGGAGAGGGAGAGGGAGAGGGAGAGGGAGAGGGAGAGGGAGAGGGAGAGGGAGAGGGAGAGGGAGAGGGAGAGGGAGAGGGAGAGGGAGAGGGAGAGGGAGAGGGAGAGGGAGAGGGAGAGGGAGAGGGAGAGGGAGAGGGAGAGGGAGAGGGAGAGGGAGAGGGAGAGGGAGAGGGAGAGGGAGAGGGAGAGGGAGAGGGAGAGGGAGAGGGAGAGGGAGAGGGAGAGGGAGAGGGAGAGGGAGAGGGAGAGGGAGAGGGAGAGGGAGAGGGAGAGGGAGAGGGAGAGGGAGAGGGAGAGGGAGAGGGAGAGGGAGAGGGAGAGGGAGAGGGAGAGGGAGAGGGAGAGGGAGAGGGAGAGGGAGAGGGAGAGGGAGAGGGAGAGGGAGAGGGAGAGGGAGAGGGAGAGGGAGAGGGAGAGGGAGAGGGAGAGGGAGAGGGAGAGGGAGAGGGAGAGGGAGAGGGAGAGGGAGAGGGAGAGGGAGAGGGAGAGGGAGAGGGAGAGGGAGAGGGAGAGGGAGAGGGAGAGGGAGAGGGAGAGGGAGAGGGAGAGGGAGAGGGAGAGGGAGAGGGAGAGGGAGAGGGAGAGGGAGAGGGAGAGGGAGAGGGAGAGGGAGAAACACAAAATAAAAACTTATACAGAGAAACATAAAAAAGAAAAAGTGCCACGACATGGTCGCACCTCAGAATGTTGCTGGCGACTGCTAGCAGATAGCTGATGCTGAACCCTGGCAGTACCTAGTGGAGCTCGGGTTTAATACAACATAAACACACGCTGTTTTGGTCATCGGACTCGTCTCGATGAGCACTTAGGAGAGTAGTACCCAAGATAGAGCTGATGCTGAACCCTGGCTGTACCTAAAGGAACTCAGGTTTGTTGCAACATAGGCACACGCTGTTTTGGTCATCCGACTCGTCTTGATGAGCACTTAGGAGAGTAGTACCCAAGATAGAGCTGATGCTGAACCCTGGTTGTACCTAGCGGAACTCAGGTTTGGTGCAACATAGGCACACGCTGTTTTGGACACCCGATTCGTCATGATGAGCATTACCCAAGATAGCTGATGCTGAACCCTGGTAGTACCTATTGGAACTCAGGTTTGGTGCAACATAGACAAACGCTGTATATGGTCATCTCTCGTCGCGTCAAACTGCTGTCAAGAAAATTTCATATCTTGCAGCAAATGGGCCGCTGGCGCCGCTGCCGATCACCACTTCTCGAGTTGACTACGGATTTGCCGTGTAATAATTTTCTTGTACTTTGAACATTAATATATCCTGCTTATTAATCGAAAAATGAAATATGTACCTATACTTATGCGCCACGGCGACAATTATTCAAACTTGGATACGCGTGTGGAAATTTTGCAATTTGTTTGTTCACATGCGTTATGTCCAGGATACTTGTGTTAGTCTAAGAATAAAATAATTATCATTCAACGTTGTAGTTTTATTTTGTAACTTTTTCCTTATCCAGACTTTCTCGTCGCTCAGCGACAATATTTTTTCGAATTCCGTAGATTCATTTCCAATGTGCTCGATAGTCGTGTGAGGCACGAAATCTGTGAATTTTTTCCTTTAAACTGAAATCAATGTATTTTAAAGTAGTGAAGTTTGAATTCGATACCTTAATGGAAGAAATATTAAGTAGGTAGTCAATTAATAAGCTGTTTAAATGCACAGAAAATAAAAATCGCATAATTTATTCAAATAAAACAAAGCATCCACCTAATTGTTTTCAAAAAACAATTATAAGTTTCGGGATGAGAGTGAGCGCTGCAGCGCAGTCTCAGTCGGCAAAGCATGCAGATTAGGATGCGCTCTAATAAGATGGAAATGAACTCCCAACGCCGTCCACAATCATATTTGTTTTTCTTCCTATTAATGAAACGAATACACTTACTGTTTGAGAAACTAATCAACATACGAAAAGGAACAGACTTTTGTGCCGTTTTAGAACTTTAACCGGATCGCGATTTTATTACATTGTATTGTACGCTCATATTTGGCTTTTCCTCATTTTATTTTATAACCTACAATATCAATAGAGTAGAGTGTTCAGCCCACCACCGACATAAAGTAAGAGAACGTGTCGGTAATTCCAAAGATTTTCTTTTTTACACGACAATGGCCAGAGGTAACATTGTGTTTTATTCGTAGGTGCTGCGCCTTTGTTCTAGAATATTCTTTTCGTTGTAACATTTTAGGTGATATTAAATTTTCTATTCGAGGAAGTACCAATAGAAAGCACTTTATTTTATGTTCAATGGTGTGCATTTGTGATAAGAGCTCTTTCAACGGGTTGATAGTTGCGTAGTTTATTTGCTAGTAAATTTGAATGTTGGTAACAAAGGTCGTTGTAGTCGTAAGACGCGCACAATGCCGTGAACCTGCCTCCGAGAGGTGAGCACGGTGCAGCGCAGCGACTGGTGGCATAGCACTGCATTTCACGCCCGCGCTAAAATTTAGCGCGCATTTCCAGATTCCAATTATGTAACAATTTAAACTGCGTTCGGATTTCAGTTTCATTCCTGTCTCCAGTGCTTTATTCGAGTAGGAGCTGTTTTGTTCGTTGTACTATTATTTCGAGCCTCGGTTTCTGCATTTCGAACTATTATGCTATGCGTGTAAATAGACTGGCAAAATTATATCGTCCAAGTAGCTAGTAAACAGCCGTTTATTCGAGGCAAAATTATAACCAGTAAGTATAAAATAAACCAGTTTATATTTAATGAACTTTCGTAAACCAACCCTGCCTATCCTTAATAATTATAAGACAGGCGCACGTTATTAATACCTACTTAGTAACAAATTATTAACGATGTCAATTTCAGTTTGAGAATTTTTAATCACTAAGTACCTATTATAAGCTGGTATGCTAGTACATAATATAATACAGTAGTAGTACAGTGTAGTAGTAGTGTAGTAATGTACTCGTAGTATAGTGGTATAGGGCCGGCTCGCTGACACTGCGGGGTTGTGTAATGCATCGCAGCCATAATGTTTTTTGTAGTGTTTAGTTTTAAAATATATTTTTATAATATGTATGCTAGTTTTAAGGTATTTATGTATGGGCAACTAGTTGCCTGAAATAAAGATTTTCATTTCATTATAATATTAACTACCTTTACGGCGATCGTTTTCTGACAAAAATATCGAGGATGTAATTGTGGCTCATTGTTTAACCTTGTAAAAAGTTTTTGGCAAAAATTTAATTTTTGGTACAAGCTTTTATCGCTGACTGTACTTTTCTTACGACAGACAACTAATACTCATCGAGACAATTCTAAAACTCCTAACACAATTAGATTGCGCTGTTTCATGACAGAGTTCCTATGGCCACCTCCTGTCTCCATCATCAGATCAGCTTGATGGTACCATAATATTGCATTGTCATCCGATTTATACATGCATGCAAAATTTCAGCTCAATCAGAAACCGGGAAGTGGATCAAATTTAACTTGCAAGATTTGATTACAGACAGACAACGGTCAGGTGAAACTAAATAAAAGTTTTTAAACTTTATTGCACATAAAAAAGAGTACGACAGGCGGACTTAATGCCGCTATAGGCATTCTCTACCAGTCAACTATAGGGCAAAACAGAAAAGCGACAAAAGTCGTCTGATAATAACAGTAAATGTAGATGGTTATCTGCTTGTGACTGTAAAAATTAACTTGAGCTTTCCATTTTTTATTCCGTTAAAATTATTATAAAATTGTATAGGCACCCAATCTCGTAACTGCTCCACAACATCGGTCGTTCGCCAATCGATCGTACAAGTTCACCACTTCAAGTCGACCACAATCAGATATCTATCATCTCTCGATTCTGGACTCCTCGCCGCACTCGGTCTCGAACTCGTCTCACAAAGACAAGGAAGTTCATTTGTTAAGTGGCCTGCAATGCACGCTTGCTGCGGGAATTTTAACTGAATTTCACGGGTTAGGAAAGGCATCAGCACCATTACTAAAAGAGCGTATGTGTCCTTACTTCAGAATTTACATAAGACATTCTGTGTCAGATACACTGTCTCGTCTACCGTTGCGCCATTCACTGTCGTCTAACTTCACTTTAAGTTTCAAATACAATTTTGTACTAAACTTAGGTTAAAGGTTAAGCTAATTAAGAAAGTAATAAATGTTATTGGATGTTATCAAACCAAATTATCGATTCCACATTCCACTGTAGGTAAGATTGTTTGGGAGGTAGCTTGGATTTTGTTAAATATGTACATTATTAAACATGCATCTAAGTTATTGGGCTTCGAAACAAACTCGTCCACATCACAGAAAAAAATAGTTATTGAAAGTAGTATTTTCGTAAGGTAGAAACTAGGTTAAAATTGTAACGTGTTGTGTGTGACGTGTGTGTGTCGTCAATTATTGTATTCGTTTTGTGTAATAATGTCCTATTACTCGTATTTATTTATTTATTATTTACTACATACAGAAGCCTTACCTATTCAAATATAGCAGGTCAAAAAGTATCAAGGTCCCCTAACACTGTGGAATTGAAAACTCATTGCAACCATTACAACTATTTGGGTCTCTATTTGTTTCCCATAAAGTGTTACCTAAGTCATAATGTATTGTTTGCCTGCATTTTCGTTAGTTATAATTAATTCGGTTCAGAAACGCGTCACTTTTCAGGATTGCCATAAAACAAATCTAACCTAACCTATCTATAGGATAAACTTACGAAAATCCTGAAAAGTTAAAGGTTTCATTCATTATGACTTATGACTTAACTTTATAGGAAACAAAGACCCCATACTATTTATATGTAGGTATATAAACGCAAACTAAAACATGGCTAAAGCTAAAACTGTTTCCGAAAACCAAAGTTTTATTATAGCTTTGAAAAAAGTACTTCTGACTACCAATGTGTCCTAAAATTGAATAAATCCGGTTTTTATTTAAAAAAAATATGAGATCATGTTTGTGTAGGTCATCATCGTCATCATCATCATTTCAGCCTATATACGTCCCACTGCTGGGCACAGGCCTCCTCTCATGCGCGAGAGGGCTTGGGCTATAGTCCCCACGCTAGCCCAATGCGGATTGGGGACTTCACTAGTTTGTGTAGGTATTTTGATTTAATTCATCATCATCATCATCATATCAGCCTTTTATCGCCCACTGCTGAGCATAGGCCTCTCTTCGAGTACGCCACTTGTCCCGGTCCCGAGTCAATCTCATCCAGAAGTGACCCAAATGGCAATCTTCCGAATGTCGTCCACCCAACGAGCCAGCGGACGCCAGGCACTCCTTTCGTCTGTAAGCGGCCACCATTCCGTTAACATTTTGGCCCACCTGCCATCACTCTGCCTGGCAACATTTGATTTAATTACGATCTGTACGATAAGTATTATGGGAATGCTGATTGCCTACCGCGTTCGACGTGTTGCCTCTCTGTTGCACTTGTAAATTCGTACTTAAGTGTGACAGGGAGGCAACACGTCGAACGTGGTTCACGGTAAGCCCTCCGCTAGTAAAATTCCACAGGTATATTTTTATTAACATGGTTTTCCCTGTGTTCACTAATTAACTCAAATTCTGTTATAAGCCACAGTATGTCAAACCATATTCCTTTATTTATAACAACTTCAATATATTTTTTATTGTTTACCGTATTGTAAAAACAGAAAATACAGAAGACAAAATAAAACGATTATAACGGTTACAATAGGCAAGCGTAGGTACCTCCGAAATGTGATTTCTTCCAGGTAACATTAAGGCAGAAAAATAAATAGAACAATTAATAAACTGTTAGTAAATTAAGTTGATAATATTATAATACAGAGATCAGTGACATAAACCATTATAATTATAATTTATTATACTGTACCGTATTGTTTGTGCAGTGAGATGAGAAGAAGAATCGAATTGAAGCTATGAGGCCAATTTGAACGTGCCCTTGACATCAAAACGATGTTTAAATGATGTAATTTAGTTAAAATGCGCTCGTTCATTTCGCTCGGACTTGTTCGTAAATGTATTAGCACGAGCGATACGCACGTAAGAACAAAATGACACCATTTAGATATCGTTTTGATATCAGCTGTAGGTTCGAATTGGTCTTTATCGGCCCGATTCGAACTTTAAAATACGTCAGTTAATAGAATAGACGTTTCTTCAAACAAAAACGTCACTTTTGACACTGACACGTCTAATCAATATCGTTTCTAGATCTATTAACTGACGTATCTTCAAGTTCGAATCGGGCAGATGAAAGGTATAACCGTAATAGGAAGGTGCAATCTGCAATTATGTTAGTCGTAGCACCGTTCGTAGCTTTGACTGACTACTACGAAGCTCTACGCCGCCGCCGCGCCGTAACCGTGCCCGGATACATTTTAATTAACTCACTTTGAATTTTCAAACAGCGTTCCATTTGTTTATGCTTCTCTTTATTTTGATTCCGAGAATTGACACCAATATAAAAGCGATCTACTTTTGTTTTAGTTTGACGGTAAAGTACCTAAAGTAAAGTCTGTGTGTTAATTGAAGGAGTTCGAAAGTAAACTAGAGATTTAAGGTGCTGTGTATTCACGATAAGCCTATATAAAAGGAAAAGGTATCGCTGCGGGGTACAAAGGTGTACAGTATTATTAATACCTTCTGGGAAAATTTTACCTAGTAACAAACATTTTAAATAAAAATACCGGACAAGTGCGAGTCGGGCTCGCCCACCGAGAGTTCCGTACTTTTTAGTATTTGTTGTGAAAATCTCAACTGTTCTGTCTAGCTATCACGGTTCATGAGATACAGCCTGGTGACAAACCGACGGACGGACAGACAGGCAGACAGTGGAGTCTTAGTCCCGTTTTTACCCATTGGGTACGGAACCCTAAAAAATACCTCAACGATTAAACACGTCGGAACGACTAAATAGAATGAATGACATATCGATATTCGTTTCACGCAGTGTTTTAATAATTAGTTATTGATGCAGTCATATAATATTACTTTCTGTGCATCTTGCGAGCTTTAGTTGCATAAAAATGAATTACCTATGTTTGATGATCCGTTTTTTTTATTGAAGTGAAAACTTCTTTAGCGGCGCTGGACACTTTTTGAGGTGGGGAAAAAATGATAAGCTCGAGACAGCGTAAGGCGATCACGTGACCGTAAGGTTTAGATGGCCACTCATTTAGATGGCATTTAAATCAATAAAGAAAAACTCAATGACATTACATGAAAAAGGTTCTAATCTTGTACGGGTTGAAATACGAGGATCTCACAGTTACATTCTAACTTTATATCACTCAAATATAATTCAATAAACTACATCTTGATGAAATCGCTAATAAAAGTGAACTCTAGTACTGGTGAATAAAACTCAAAATATCATGACCAAATATATTTAGATGCGAGGTCGGCAAGGTAACTTTACAATTTCTATTCGAATTTTAAACAATCAACGCTAGAAATTTGAATTTCGAATTTTAAACAAGCTCACTGACCAGCAATTTCGGAACTAAAGTTTTTCAATAGAAAGGAAGATGGGTCAATTATACATAGTGCTGCAGACATTTTGGACTAGTCATTGAGTTTTCACTTCTGTCGGCACTCCCGGAGTGCAACCCGTTGTTTTTTTATTAATAATTGGAATGCCGCTCAGTACCCATAGGTACCCCGCCGCTAAGTTGTATGGCCACTTTATAAAGGAATTCATTCATAATGTGTCCATGCAATTTTGCAGCTCGCTCTACAACTTGTCAAGTAGCTAAGTCTAGCAACCAATGCATTCGCTTTTGCATTGGCGCTAATTGTAAATCTTAATACCAATAGTGTTCCTGACAAACAAACACAAATATTCTTATTTACTAGCTATAGATAGGGTTACCAGATACAAATTTAGAATTTCCTGACAATATTCCTGATTTCCGAATATTTTTCCTGTCATTCATATTTTTGACGACGACGGGGGTGGGGTGGGTGTCTAGCCGTTAGCGATGGCTACCCGATTGAGCCGATAGCTGCGCTTTATTAATTTAAGTTGTATTAAATTTATTAGTTGTATTAATTTAAGTTTACACTTTACAGTACATATGGCCCTTTAAACTTTTGACATCGCACGAAAAGTGCTATTTTACGCACTAGTGCGGGAAAATAGAACCATATGTACTGTAAAGGTAATTTATAAAAAAGTCTATCAATTCAAAAAAATCCTGACTTTTTCGTGTTCCGTCCCCATTCTTGACAAAAGGCCAAAATTCCTGACATGTCAGGAAAATCCATGTCATCTGGTAACCCTAGGTATAGATAGAGTGCTCACTCCATAGGAGCTGTCCATAAATTACGTCATCAATTTTTGAGAATTTTTGACCCCCCCCCCCCCTAAAATCATCCAAAAATCATGCTTCGAATGACCCCGTTTCCTCCTACATCATGCTACCATCATCCGATGTCCAGACCCCCCCCCCCTAATTTGAAATGACGTAATTTATGAATAGCTCCATACATCAATTTTGGTACCAATATGACTATTATTTTCGTAGTCGACATCTAGCATAGATTAGCGGAATTAACAGTATCGCTACTTGATACTAGTTGTCTCGAGAGTGGCGACTCACGACAATTGTATTGAACAACAATTTACAACTAATATTAAAGCAGGAGTTGAAAATAGAGGTCCGGTTAATAAAAATATTCAGTCGTTCATTCATAATCCGGTTACAATATTAGCTGAAAATTGTTGAGCATTAGACTTTTCGGTCGTTGCAACATCTATTGTCAAGTAGCAGTACTGATAATTCCGCTACTCGATGCTAGATGTCTACTAAGAAAATAATAGTTTTTAGGGTTCCGTACCCAAAGGGTAAAACGAGACCCTATTACTAAGACTCCGCTGTCCGTCCGTCCGTCTGTCACCAGGCTGTATCTCACGAACCGTCATAGCTAGACAGTTGAAATTTTCACAGATGATGTATTTCTGTTGCCGCTATAACAACAAATACTAAAAACAGAATAAAATAAAGATTTAAGTGGGGCTCCCATACAACAAACGTGATTTTGACCGAAGTTAAGCAACATCGGGCGGGCTCAGTACTTGGATGGGTGACCGTTTTTTTTTTTGCATTATGGTACGGAACCCTTCGTGAGCGAGTCCGACTCGCACTTGCCCTGTTTTTTGGTATTAAAACTGATGTATGGAATGAGCACTCTATGTATTTTTTCTCTATGGTATAGTGCTGTAGTAGGTGCCATTAAAATGGTTTATTTGGTTTTTTGGCCGCCGGCCGCGCCCTCTGTCCGTGGCACAGCCAAACCGCCGAACCGCGCCCCCGCCGCACTGCAAGAGAAAAAAATACACGAATTTTCATGCAGTAAGCGCCAGAGTGCATTTCAAACACGTTTTACTGGCCATTACTTATTTGCTGCATTTGGACAGTTAACTTGACATGTATTTTGTTTTTATCTGTATTCTGTACCATGGCCCACACTGTTAACCCTGAAATCATCGCGGACTATTTTCATCTAATCTAACTAATCACTATAATCTTGACTACATGTTCTGTCCTCATCGTAAGGGGCCTTGTCACGTTTTAAGTTGTAAGTATAGCAGGTGGATAAAAAACATCTTTCTCAAGTGACTCGCGTAGATGAAGGGTAAAATTCACTGGGATTATCGTCAATATTTTATACGTCGGTGTATATTAAGCGGGGCGGCATGTCCTCAAAATTAAACAAGAGAGTACATTTTAAGCATAAAGTCAACAGTTTCTTACGGTGTATTTTCTTAACAGACGTCAATTTCCGAAACACTGATAGAATCGGACGTGTTTCGCGTTGCTGAGGAAATTTTATTAAATTGTGGTAAAGGGGAAGTATACCACCGTGAAGAGGAAGTGTGTGTGCAGCACCGATTCTATACTTGTATAAATACTATACAATTACAGCTTGGCAAAAAAGAATAGAAATTAAAAAGTGGCAACACTGTAGTGTCGTCCCTTTCAAACCAATTTATATAAGAAAACGGGACGACACTACAGTGTTGCCACTTTTTAATTTCTACTCTTTTTTGCCAAGCGTACAGGTTTGCACAAATGCACATCACAGTGTAAGAACAATGACAGTAACGTACCTCCGAATATTTAGGAAAACACATTTGAATTTCAAATCTGAGATGCAACGACCACAGCTGCCCGAAGTTAATCCAGGCCAGCTGTGCTTTTGCTTTGTAGCTACCGCTCATATCTTTGTTTACTTACTTTAAATCAATCTACTTTGGTATACTTAACTAGGTATAGACTAAAAAAAAGAGCTGGTGGCCTAGCGGTAAGAGCGTGCGACTTGCAATCTGGAGGTCGCGGGTTCAAACCCCGGCTCGTACCAATGAGTTTTTCGGAACTTATGTACGAAATGTCATTTGATATTTAGATTTACCAGTCGCTTTTCGGTGAAGGAAAACATCGTGAGGAAACCGGACTAATCCCAATAAGGCCTAGTTTACCCTACGGGTTGGAAGGTCAGATGGCAGTCGCTTTCGTAAAAACTAGTACCTATGCCGATTCTTGGGATTAGTTGTCAAGCGGACCCCAGGCTCCTATGAGCTGTGGCAAAAATGCCGGGACAACGCGAGCAAGAAGAAGAAGAATAAACTATGATTCTATGTATTACCTATATTCAAAACTCAAGAGGTTAAGTATGTGTCATGAAAATGGACTTATACTTCGGGAAAAGAACATTTCCATTGAAAAAAGTGGCACAAAAGCGTTAAACCAGCGTTAACAAAACAAGTTAGCTAATTTGTTGTTAACTTTTAGAGAAGTTGCTCGCAGCTGCGCACATTATGCCGGCTCATTAGCGAGGCGTAACGCTGGTTTAACTACTCTAACTCATGAGCTAATATTTGTCATGCCACTATTTGAGGGACAAGTGCATATTAGTGTACTTGAGGTAACTACCGACGAACACTGGTGTGGGAATCGTTATGTTTGTTTATAAAATAATTTGAATATATATTTTACGTCGTTCCTATTGCAATACCTAACCTTACGAGCATAAAAAATAAAAAAATGCCCTTATATGTTATCTTAGTTTAAGGTATAAGCTTCATAATAATTATTCACCACACCAGCACTTCAAAAACTGATGAAGTGATGAGTAACTAGAGTGGCAAAGTAAACCAATGCAAATTTAGAGTAGTTTATTTATATTAGCTGGTAAAATTGACTTTTAAGTAATGATATTGAATGATAAAATATTTTTTTTGCTAATACGAGTACTTAGTAATACTTTGTGATATTTACATAATAGCATTAATAGTAGTTAGAAAAACTTTACCTTAACTTTATTAGGTATGAATCAAAAGAACTCCAGAGTCGAAATTGAAACGAAAATACGTTCCATTCTCAATTTATGCGTTGCGTTGTCGTAAACTCGACAAAAATGTCGATGTCGAAAGTGTTTATCACCACTAAATTAAATTCCTCCACGAGAAACAAACGGCATAAACTAGTTGGCTTGGCACGAAGAAGACAGTATAAAATGCGGCGGGCGTTTATTACGCCGAGCTATGGAATGCCCCAAAGTGGTACATGTCTGCGACAGACCTCCGAGAGATATATGTGGGAGACTGTTTTTGCCTAAATTTTGCTATATTAAGCGAGAATTTTGCGAAATTCTTAATACTTATCTCTTAAGTAAAAAAACACTTGGCTTTTTGTAACAGGAAGCTATTACTTTGCCTTTATTTTTTGTGGCTTGGACTCCAGTTGTATGGAACTCCTCAGCGCCCTTTGAAACACTCAACAAGACGATAAAAGTAACTGCAATCATATCTAGCTATATGCTGTTTTATATTAACCCATTGCGTATTTACCTTGAGGCGTTTGCCGTCTAATTTATGACCGAAGTTCTCGCATAAAAGGGCGGATTGCGCCCGCATCGTGTACAAATTGTGAGCCGCGCAAACTTCCGCGACTATTTTCGCTCGCTAATGTCGACTAAGTACATATAAGAGATACAATAATGCGTTGTACAACATTGATTTGTACCTGTGAAGAGTGTGAAGCTTATACCTAATATTGATATCTAATCGTTATCGGCTTACAAAAATATAACATTAGCTTCTTGCCATATTAGTCATAGCGTAAGGGCCTTACCTATAGTTTATGCTATCCACGAAGACACGCCCGCTCTTCTCCTTCTTCTGTATAATAGCTATGTGTGCTACTGCTAATTCATGTGTATAGACCGAACTACTACACTGCTAAAAGGTTACACACTTGCAATATAAGCGATTAGGAAGAAGAGTGGGCGCGTCTTTGTGGATGGGACAAACTATATCAGACAAAACTAAATGATTGATTATCTTCAAAATTGAGTTATATAGAATACCGGTGTCTCTGAGAAATTGACTTAATTTGTGTTCAGGAATCCATCCTTGCACGCCAAAAGTATCTGTCATCCTGATGGTATACTTTTCCAAATAGCGATAAATCTCCACAGTTCTCGTTCAAATGTATCCGTCACAGTTTAATTATTCTACATATATCTCTTTTTATTACGTTATTAGAGAATGGTCGATCCTTTGAAGCGTAGTATGAACCGCTCTGATGCTGACTGTACTAGTTTAGCGCAGCACCCTAATTTTATTTTATTTATTTTATTTTATTTGTGGAAAACTCTTACAGGTGACCCCAAAACGCTCATAAGATAACAAGATAAAATTACCCTAATAATAGATACAGGCTCATACATGTAGTCATGCTACATGCAAGCTAGCTGCATGTTACATATCCCATCAAGGAGACCGGCGGTCGCAAATTACACGGCATGGCTCAGGACATGTCAAACTTGTTCGGGTCCATCACGCGTTGTACTCGGCAATGCCGGCAACTCCAAACTAATCTAACGGCTGCATCGATAACTACTTAGGTACAAGTAGTGTCTTCAAACACTACATACGTGTGCAACGTAAATAACACAATTCAGAGACAATGGAAATATCATTGTATATTTATATATATTTATGCTATACGCAAATCGACGTAAATTGCTTTAGCGATATCATTATAATTTTGAATATAAAAGGGCTTAAGAAGGCAAAAAATCAATATCTCTCTTTCTTATTCTTGGAATAAATTTTTACTGTTGTTCTCACGCAAACAGCATGAAACGTCTCTTAGAATTGCTATGTAACCAGATATTAAGAAATATTAAGCAATCACAGCTGGTTTTCGAATAAGAAATATGATATCAATAAACGTTAACGCGAGTTGCTAACGATATTTTTAACGGACCAGACGCGAACAATCCCGAATATAAGGAAAAGTTAGTCAAAATCTGAAAGCTGTATCTCTCGAGGGAATCGGAAAAGGATGCTGTATCAAAGGGCCATCAAGAAAACCAAATAATATCGGTGTAAATCAGAAAGCTCAGTGAAATGGTTCTGCGCGAATCGGCCGGGTCTTCATAAATTCTCACGCCATTTGCTTGGAAGCGCAATAATTAAAAAAAAAACCCAAAAAACGAGTCTACCAGATTTGATGTCTTATTCAAATTCTTCTTCCTCGCGTTATCCCGGCATTTTGCCAAGGATTATGGGAGCCTGGGGTCCGCTTGACAACTAATCCCAAGAACTGACGTAGTAGGCACTAGTTTTTACGAAAGCAACTGCCATCTGACCTTTCAACTCAGAGGGGAAGCTAGACCTTATATCAAATGATATTTCGTACATAAGTTCCGAAAAACTCATTGGTACGAGCCGGGGTTTGAACCCGCGACCTCCGGATTGAAAGTTGCACGCTCTTGCCGCTAGGCCACCAGCGCTCTCTTAGGTATCATGTTTTTTTCAAATTAAATAGGTGTAATATTTAGCTGTACATTTACTAAAGCTTCAATATTTAATGCGCGTTGCCGTCTATTGTGTCTAAAAGACATACTTAGAAAGACATACCCCGCTCCTAAAATAACACAACAAAACAAAATTATAAAAAGTATTTCAGGCACAGCAGGGAAATTGTGTATATGCAATGTTCACAGCTAATTTACTACGTGGGAGACAGAAGCTCGGTATATTGTCTCGCGGTTTAATATAGCTGCAGCATTTGTATCAAAACTGACATTCTGGCGCTCGTACACGTCAGTGAAACCAACTACGTACCCCCACAAGAATCTTGAGTTCGCCATCTTACGAAGAAAGGGGACGACCGCTTCTCCATACAAACGTAGTCCCCTTTTTAGACATTAAACAATAATGTAGTACATTACGATACAAGTGCGAAAAGTAGGAAATTCGCAACGAGTGGCGATAAATTGAAACACGACCGAAGGGAGTGTTTTAAATTGACAGGAGTTGCGAATTACCTTTTCGCACGTGTGTTGTACAACGTTTTTCAGTACGTATGGCCCTCTCAATTTTTGACATAGGCACGTATTGTCCATAATCCCGCTCTTTACCGAAAGAAGCCCCATATTACGTACTGTAATAGTTATTTACGATACAAGTGCGGAAAAGAGGAATTCGCACGTGTATCGTACAACGTTTTACAGTACATATGGCCCTTTAAACTTTTATTACGCACTAGTGCGGGAAAATAGGACCATATGTACTGTAAAATATTTTTATGTGATGTGTATTAACCATAGCTATGCTCTATGCCCCTTCGTTTCATTTTTATCTATTTTTTATTAAGTATTATAAGAGTTAAAAAACGAAAAACAACTTCCATACAAATGTTAAAGCTCCTATTTCTTATAATAATTAAAAGTTCGAAAAAAAAACTAATGAAGGTACATAGCCGTTTGATATACTTCAAATTGTATCAAAACATTTTGAATAATGTTAATATCTAGAGAGGAAAACGAGGACTACGTTTGTATGGAAATGCTGTTTCGGGGCGGTCGTCCACTTTCTTAGCCTGAAATTCAGTAAGAAGTACACTGCCGTATTCGAACTTCAAGATATTCACAAGAGACGACACGTACTAGATCCATTCTAGATACGTTATAGTTTAGATATCAACTAGTTCTCTTTTGCAGCGCAATTTGGGCAACCAATGTCACTTTTACGTTAGATAGAGTAAGATATCTCCCATACAACCATTTCCAGTCGCCGTTACGACGCCGTGTTGACACATCTTGTGTCGACACCGTCTGTTTCGGTCACAATTCCAGTCGCAGAGTCGTCGCCGTGTCGACACAGTTACCAGAAATGGGGAAGGGTCGACACATGACACAAAGTGACATAAAGTGTGGTCGCCGTGTGCACACATTGTTTCGGGTTTGCGACTACTTTATGCCAAAATCATTCGTTCATTCGTTCATTTTGTTCCTGTCAAATGGAAACTGTCAGATGGAAAAATACTTAAATAAAAATAAGTGACATTAATACGCCATCTCTAAAACGGATTACAAGACGTAATTATATATTGTTTGCATTTATATTACAATATGACTTAAATTATTATGGGGAATTAAACTGCTCGAGTGATTTGATAAACTAAGTGTAATATAATCAACGCGCCACCACATTGTTTTAGTTTAGCCGGAAATGAAATTGTTTACTTCTCAGTGCCTGTGTTCATAACTATATTATTTGAAGCATTTTTAGTACTTCGATGCGTATACTATACTTAAATAACAGAAATAACGCTTTACATACTACGAAACTTGTTAATTATGATGTATAAATATGGTTTCAGGCTGAGAAATATTGCAGTCACAAAGTAGTTGCAATGTTTCGACTTTGTGTCGACTCTGTGTTGACACATGACACGCGCTGTCAAAAGTAATAACAAAGTTACTGGTATGTTACTGGATTTGCAAAATGGCTCCTTGTGTTGATTTGTTTTCAGATATTCTCAAAGTGTAAAAATGCCGTGGTCAGAGATGGGCATTAATCGATTAACTGTTTATTCGACTAATTAATGGAATAAAAAAAGTTAATTCTCAAATTTTAATCGCGATTAGTTTAGTCGACCTAACATAGATTGAAATTGAATTAATCTGAATATTAATCGAATAAATTATCGATTAAATCTCGATTGAAAGTTGACAGGGGGCCATTTTTGTACGTAAAAATAATAGAAATGTCTTGCATGCAGATGGTAGCAAAACACTTTGTCATAAAAGTCGAGATGGGTGTCGATATATAGGTTTTAGGGAGTGCCGATTTCGAAAATAATGACCATTTTGGAATCCGAAATGGCGGCCATGCACTGTGTCATAAAAGTCGTCATGGATGTCGTTTTATACGTTTTAGGGGGCCCCAATTTTGAAAATGATGACCATTTTGGAATCCAAAATGGCGGCCATGCACTATGCCATAAAAGTCGTCATGGGTGTCGTTTTATAGGTTTTAGGGGGCGCAGATTTCGAAAATGATAACCATTTTGGATTCCAAGATGGCGGCCATGCACTATGTCATAAAAGTCGTCATGTATGTCGTTTTATAGGTTTTAGGGGGCCCCGCTTTCGAAAATGATGACCATTTTGGAATCCGAAATGGCGGCCATGCACTGTGTCATAAAAGTCGTCATGGATGTCGTTTTATACGTTTTAGGGGGCCCCAATTTTGAAAATGATGACCATTTTGGAATCCAAAATGGCGGCCATGCACTATGCCATAAAAGTCGTCATGGGTGTCGTTTTATAGGTTTTAGGGGGCGCAGATTTCGAAAATGATAACCATTTTGGATTCCAAGATGGCGGCCATGCACTATGTCATAAAAGTCGTCATGTATGTCGTTTTATAGGTTTTAGGGGGCCCCGCTTTCGAAAATGATGACCATTTTGGAATCCAAAATGGCGGCCATGCACTATGTCATAAAAGTCGTCATGGGTGTCGTTTTATAGGTTTTGGGGGGCGCAGATTTCGAAAATGATAACATTTTCAATTTAAAAATGGCGGCAATTCACTATGTCATAAAAGTCGTCATGGATATCGTTTTATAGGTTTTAGGGGGCGCAGATTTCGAAAATGATGACTATTTTGGATTCTAAGATGGCGGCCATGCACTATGTCATAAAAGTCGTCATGGATGTCGTTTTATAGGTTTTAGGGGGCGCAGATTTCGAAAATGATGACTATTTTGGATTCCACTTTTATGACAAAATACGTAGCCGCCATCTTGGATTATAAAATGATAATCGCTTTCGAATTCTGCACTCCCTAAAACCTATAAATCGACATCCGTGACGACGCAAGTTATCTTTATTTTCAGATCTAACAAATTGCTACAGAATACAAAGGACAAAAAAGAAGCGAGGAGGTAATGAAACAAGCAAAAATACAGATGATTCCTCGACGCAACTGGGTGATTCTTAAATTGTGTCCAGATTTTTTTGTCATAAAAGTTTATATTTTTCACATATTACTCTCACAAGTTCCGTGACATTTCGACCTTGTAATTTTTTAAGTAAATGTTTTTGTTTATCTATGAGGATCTCACTAGAATAATATAATCAAGGTATGTTTATATTTGATGATTGAAATAGTAACGCAAAAAAAAAAATATTTGTGTCTTATATTCCTGCCGAAGACTTTTATTTTACCTTTTCCTTCTACACAAGTTTGGCCAAGTAATAAGAATTTAGGGCTCTCAATTTTATTTTGACTTCTACAACAGTAAAGCTACGAGGCCATGTTTGGTATCGTTTTCGTATAAATTCGCAGTACCAAATTTAGTTAAGGTATCACATTGACACCATTCCGAAGTAAAAACACATAAACTTATTAAAATACTTTCTTTTAAACTCCTCTTCACGCTTAAACTGCTGAACAGTTTTAATTTAAATTTGGTACACATATATTTTGAGTCCCGAGACAGGATATAATAAGTTATCTCAAAAATCATCCTTTAAAGGTGTGAAATTAGGTGTTGGGGGGAATTCAGAATTGACTTCTTGAAGTTAATACTGTTTAAGTTTAGGTTTGAAGTCAGGTTTTTTATCATTTTTAACTAAATCAAAGATGTAGACCATCCCAAATTTCATATAAATCGGTTCAGCGGTTATTGATTTCCCGTACAAATTTCCACGCCACTTTTCACACCTTCAAAAGATGATTTTGGTTATAAGATCTATCCTATGTCCTGTTCCGGGACGCAAACTATTTCTATACCAAATTTCAACGAAATCGGTGTAGCGGTTAAGCGTCAAGAAGAGTTTCAAAAAAACCGGCCAAGTGCGAGTCGGACTCGCGTATTAAGGGTTCCGTACATTAAGTCCGACGCGCGCTTGACTGCACATTTCTAATAGGTTTTCCTGTCATCTATAGGTAAAGAACTATTTTGTGTATTCAGACGGACATACATACAGACGCACGAGTGATCCTATAAGGGTTCCGTTTTTTCCTTTTGAGGTACGGAACCCTAAAAAGATTTATTTTTATTTTGTGGAATGGTGTCAATGTGATATCTTAAATGGATTCAGCACCCCAGATTTATACGAAAACGATACCAAACACGGCCTAGCACCTTCACTGATA
This sequence comes from Cydia splendana, assembly GCF_910591565.1. Classification (NCBI taxonomy): domain Eukaryota; kingdom Metazoa; phylum Arthropoda; class Insecta; order Lepidoptera; family Tortricidae; genus Cydia; species Cydia splendana. The sequence continues at coordinate 12,874,438 of NC_085968.1, read as the reverse complement.
TAGATATATCAAGATAAAATTGAGAGCCCTAAATAAACTTTCAAGAGCGGATATCTCAAAAACTATTCAACATATCGAAAAAATTGACTGAATAAACTTGTAACAAATTAAATTAACTTTCATTTTGTATAAGGGGCCATGTCGCTGAGATGCATAGTTTCCGAGATATAATCGAAAAACGGGAAAATGGGACCTTCAAAGCCCCCTCTCTCCCCCCCGCTCAAGGGCTACGGCCGGGGACTTTTGATATGTTCACCTCCTAACTTGTCAAACCGAGTTACGGAGTCAAAAATTGCGTTCCGAGCATTTCCCTCTACAACTTTTGGAGCATTCGTTGCCTGACCTAAGTAGCTTATTGCATTTCTTTAAAAACTTTTCTGTAAAAGGTTGACGGGTGTTGGGTGTTTATATGGTTTCGGTCGATTATTATCATTTGCATTGCCCATGATGACTTACTAGAATTACGAGCACACGAGACACTAATAGTAGTTTGACAAACCTTGGTTTTCAAGAGGTATTTTATATTGACATTTGCTGTCACAAATTTGCTGTCAGATTTAGTAGCAAACCGCACGCAAAGTGCACACAAATGTGTCGACACCTTGTTACGGAAAAGTGTAGACACGGCGACGACACTTTGTTTCGAAACAATTCTAGACACATTGTGTGGACTCTGTTACGACACATCTGACATTTAGTTACCACTTTGTGATTCTGCGACTGGAATGGTTATATGGGCTATTAGATGTGAATTCGATCTCTAAGTCATATCCTGTGGAAATCGTTCAAGTGTATCTCCAGAATCGCGCAAATGTCAAATTTGACAGGTTAGATCTTAAACATATCGTTATCGTATCTTGGTGATGTCTAAAAGATATCTAATAGATGTCTATTTCAAAATCCGAATCGGGCCCACAGTGTCGACTGTGTCGAGTGTAATTTAATTTGAATACCCTCACTCCTCCTTACTAGACATGTGCGCCGCGCCGCCGCGCCGCCGCCGCCGACGATTTTGCCACGCCGCCGCCGCCGATAAATTTGACCGGCGTATAATCGGCGTGGAAAATTTTGATACCTATCGTGTCTTATTGCATGTTGCATAGTGAGTAGATAGTGTCAGAGGTATAAATTAAAGATCCTTATGCTTTTTCGCTTATTATTTGCCAGTGAACCAAATTAGCATCACTTTTGTCGTTGCGGTGTTATTATTTGATCACAGTTTACTATTTGATATGTTATCGCACAGCTTTTTTATAGAACGCATTTTGTTTTACTGTAGTAAGCATCTCACCAAGGGTCATCATTAAGCAAGTAACAAAGAAAATCAAGTAAACCTTAATATTCCATCATTTATGAGATACCTACAATGTACTTATTAGAGATTATAGATTTTTATATTTAGATTATATTACATACGAGTAAACTACATAGTAACATACAGGCACATGGACCCTGGGACGCTTCAGTCGCAGTCTCCCGATGACGCGAAGTCATATAGGCAGCTCAATAGACGTATATCTAAGTCCTTGCGACATGATCTGCGTCTCTTTAATACTAACCGTATTAAAGAGACTATTGAGCAAAACCAAGGCTCCAAAATGTTCGCAAAGGACAAGTCTATTGGGCAAAGCCAGCTGACGAAGCTGAAACGGGAAGATGGCAGCATAGCGTCGAGCAAAGCGGAGGTTTTAGGCGAGATCGAGAGGTTCTATGGACAGTTATACACTTCGATCGCAAAGCCCGTTGACAGCTTGGTAGGAGATCCAAGAGCCAAGCTGTCCCGACATTATACCGAAGATATCCCGGACATCAGTCTGTACGAGGTTAGGATGGCCCTGAAGCAGCTTAAGAACAACAAGGCGCCGGGCAAAGACGGAATCACTTCAGAGCTTCTGAGAGCGGGTGGAACACTGGTACTTAAAGTCCTCCAGAAGCTCTTTAATTCCGTCTTGTCCGAGGGCATAACGCCTGAAACATGGAATAGAGGCGAGGTGGTGCTGTTCTTCAAAAAAGGTGATAACAACCTATTGAAGAACTACAGACCCATCACGCTTCTGAGCCATGTCTATAAGCTGTTTTCAAGGGTCATCACGAACCGTCTCGAACACAGACTTGATGACTTCCAGCCTCCCGAACAAGCTGGTTTCCGAAAAGGCTATAGTACCATAGACCACATCCATACGCTGCGGCAAGTTATACAGAAGACCGAAGAGTATAACTTGCCATTATGCTTAGCGTTTGTGGACTATGAGAAAGCCTTCGATTCGGTGAAAACATGGGCGGTGCTTGAGTCTCTTCAGCGATGCCATATTGACTATCGGTACATCGAAGTGTTGAAGTATTTGTATAGTAACGCCACCATGTCGGTCAGAGTACAGGAGCAGAGCACGAGGGCGATTCCATTGCGAAGAGGCGTAAGGCAGGGAGACGTTATCTCTCCGAAACTGTTTACTGCCGTAATGGAAGACGCCTCCAAGCTCCTGAAATGGGAAGGACTTGGCATCAACATCAACGGCGAATACATCATTCACCTTCGGTTTGCCGACGATATCGTAGTCATGGCAAAGTCGATGGAGGAACTCAGCATGAATAGCATGATGCTCGATGACCTCAACCGAGTTTCACAACGGGTGGGCTTGAAAATGAACATGGACAAGACGAAACTTATGTCAAATGCCAATGTTATGCCCATCCCAGTCTTTGTTGGGAACTCGGCACTCGAAGTTGTTGACTCGTACATCTACCTAGGACAAGTAGTCCAATTAGGTAGGTCCAACTTCGAGAAAGAGGTCAACCGCCGAATCCAACTCGGTTGGGCAGCGTTCGGGAAACTACGTAATGTCTTTTCGTCCGACATACCTCAGTGCCTCAAGACGAAAGTCTTTAATCAATGTGTGTTACCAGTGATGACTTACGGCTCCGAAACGTGGTCTTTCACTATCGGCCTCATCTCAAAACTTAAAGTCGCTCAACGAGCTATGGAGAGGGCTATGCTCGGAGTTTCTCTACGTGATCGAATCAGAAATGAGGAGATCCGTAGACGAACTAATGTCACCGACATAGCCCACCGGATTAGCAAGCTGAAGTGGCAATGGGCAGGCCACATTGCACGCAGAGAAGATGGCCGATGGGGTCGAAAAGTGCTCGAGTGGAGACCACGGACTAGCAAGCGCAGCGTAGGACGTCCACCCACAAGATGGACAGACGACCTTGTTAAGGTCGCCGGAAGACACTGGATGCGGGTCGCTTCCAACCGGCACGTATGGAGGTCCAAGGGGGAGGCCTATGTTCAGCAGTGGACGTCTTATGGCTGAGATGATGACATGGACCCTGGTAGGGTATCACAAAAATATTAGTAACAAATCAAATTATAAGTTTTATGTGACAAGCATAACATGACTTAAAGTAAATTAAGAGTAGGTAACAATTAGGAATAATCAATTTTATATTTTTTTACTAAAATGTGTTTTCTTACATATGTATACTTATAATTATAACAAGTTATCTTCCATAAATACAGATATACATAGCACTTTTCGACCAGCTTACTTTTTAGATTTGTTGCAAATTGGTTGTATGATGTTTTTAAATAAGCAAGAATTTTATTGTAAATTTTAATAGCCCTGTAATAGGGGCCGTTTTTGTAGATCTCTAGTTTCGGCCCCGGAAGTTCTAAATACTGTTTGCGTCTGGCATTTTGGCAAAATTTAAAAAGATGTATATTTTTGTGGACAAATATGGCTACTTCTAAAATGTAAAGAGAGGGTTTCAGATTCAGATTATCTCAAGCGAATCTTAAATCTTCCGTCAGAGGGCTCGCTCGTATCAAATCTTTGGGTAGTCGCTCACAGTTTGTAGGTCTGAAGACACGCAAGTGCCCCTGCAAGTGCCATCGACACGAGACACTTCGAAGACATTCTGTTGAGCGAATCAACGTGACGAAATGAATCAAAACGACGACATCTTTATTCTAACATACATTTCTAATGAACTTCAGTTTAGACAAATGTTAAGTAGTTCATCATTATTTCGTAACAAATCATAGGTGAGACGACAGCGGCTGGGAAAAGTCAATGTAGATTTTCTTAACTTACGACTTAACTTATAAATAAATATTTTTGTGTTTTATTTGTATTACGCTTGCAAAGTCATTATACTGCCTTAAATGTAGCGTTTTAAAGTGTCCTTTTTATGTAAATATTTAAACATACCGTTGCTAGCCGTTAGGTTGGTAAGAAATGGTTGCCAAGTGACATAAGTTCTAAATAATATTCGGCAATAATTTAGAAAACACACGTAATATGTTTTGGATAGCCTAGTAAATACTCAGAAGGCTTTAATGTAGAGTTTCTATAGCCATGTTCTCATGCAGTATAAAAAATTATGCCACGCCGATTTCACGCCGATCACGCCGCCGCCGCCGGTCAAAAAATCATCGGACGCCGCCGCCGATGATTTTGCCATCGGCGCACATGTCTACTCCTTACAAAGACACTACAATTACATATAGGTAATATGTATTTGCTGCAAAAGTCTTATTACCCTTTTGCTCTCTGGAACATGAAACTCTACACTCTACAAACACCTAGGTATGTGTAGAGAACAAGCTTCATTACTAAAGTAGTCTAAATAGATATATCTTATGCATCTAATTCAACAAGTTTGCAATGTAAACGATTACATAATTTCCAACTGGGATTCACATACGTAGGAATTCATAACTGGATTTGAAGTCCGATGGATGCTGGCGATATGAGTTCATTAACTAGTTGTTTAGTAACTAATTTTAAATGTGATTTCTGTAAATAAGTTGTAGGACTTGGTATATATAATATCAAGCCGCGTAACATAAGCTATTTAATTCTAGACGTATCTAAGTATTTGTCATCCCTCGTGCTGTTTGTAATTTTGATATAAGATTACATAGTCTGAATACTTGAATCCATCACCAACATAAAAATAAAATCTAATCTAAACATTTTTTTATATAAATCATTTTTTTTAATTGACTACTAATGTAAGTATTTTATTTTATTTTGAATTTAATTGCTTACTGACATTTTGACAGATCATAATATAGTATTAAAATTTAATTTGATCATTGATGGATTATCTATTGAGTAGTTTTTAGTATGTATTACAGTATTTTTTTGTTTTTAATTCTATGTTTTAGCATGAATATATCTTAGGTATGCTTGAATTTACTTTAATTGTAATCTTAATGCTGTGTTCTATAAAATACCATCACCCTTTCTGGAACAAATGTTTAGATTTTATGGCGTCCTGACATCGGATCAATTAATAAAGATAATAAAATAGATACCTACACTATAAAAGTACCAGACGCCCGGATCTAGCTTAGTAATAATTAAATGGATCTAGTATCAAACCAACTGGGGGTGTTTCGTTGTTTATTTTTTTTTTCCGGGGCCAACTCAGTCTATAATGAAGTAGGTACCTATAATTAATTAATATGTATATAAGTAATAGTAAACCTTTGTATACCAATCGCTCTTGGCAAATATTCAAGATATCGCACGTGTAGTTTATTTTGAACGAAATAGACTCCTAATCGGACCTAATCCCTAAATCGTCACATTCTCTCGAGTCAGAAGCCAGAAAAATGGGACGCTCAACTCCAGCTTTTCGTTCAACGTTCATAATTATCTCGCCGATTAAACAAATATTTGTAGATAGGCTTTGTTGCATATCTCGACTATCTCTAGTAATACCGAAAGAGAAGAGTCGTGGAATGTATTGGGCCCCATACATTCCACGACTCTTCTCTTTCCGCACAGACTCTATAAATGGGCGTTTCATTCCATTGTATTTTGATTTTTTATTTTGACTAATCAAAATGACACTTGTCTGAGCAAGTTTTGATCCGTGGGCCGCTGGAAGTTATTACTGGGCTAATGAAGACAAGAATATGAGCCCTAAAATTATAATTATAATACTTGCGAGTCTTGTGACACTTACGACAAAGTTCGAAATTCCTATACGCCACTCTGTGAAGACTCGCAACTTTTGCCAACTTGTAAGTAACAAAGAGTGCTTAATTCAAACTTGGGAAAACTTATACTACTTTCACAAGAGCTTTGATTATTTTGCGATTACTCTGCACGTCTACGTGACTTAAAATCGTTTAAGTATCTACTTTTAAGAGATTTAAGCCCGTAGACGTACCTACTTTTACTTAAGTTACTCACATAATGTGAGACGTACCTACCTAATAATCAATAGTAGAGTTACAATATTTAGGTAAAAAATGAGTACAGTGAAATCAAATGTTTATAAAACTTATAAACCCAACTTTTGTAAAATCAACTAATTACACTGTACTTATGGCGTCTGCGTTGTTAGGATGTAGATGCCGGCAGACCGTGAAATGATTGTCCATCTGCAGTTATGTGATGTGGCGTGAAAATTCCGGTCGGTGCCTAGTCTAATGAAACCGCGTTGGCAACTCCTTTCGACCAAACCGATTAGTTGATATCAGAGTTGGGCAATCATGATTAAAATCGGTGATTTGACTATATAAATCCTCATGTTTAGGTAAATCATCCTGATTACAACGAATTTTAATTCAATAAACTAAATTTATTAAGAAATATATCGTTACCGGCAGGTACTAAATGAAACCAAAAAAATCGCCAATCAACTAAATCTAATCATGATTATATTTTAAATTTCTGATTGAAAGATCTCTTTCAAGTAAGTGTTTATAACTTAAGGTAAGTACTTAAAAAAATATATTTAAAAATATATCTACACCATTAGACCTAGGATCTACAGGGTGGATTTCAAAATCCTGCGAAAACTTATGGTTCGGTCTTTATAAAAAAAACTAGTAGGTTGTGCAAGTTGCAACTTTTTTATATGTTTTTAAGAACTATTATCTTCATGTTCCTTCAATTACCATCTCCAATAACTTAATAGTTTTTTTTATATAAAATGTTTTTTATGTGTCTAAAATCATCACCGTCTACCGGAAAAATCTGAACCTTATTGTTTGCAGTGAAAATTATAGCATACCTATCGTACGATTGCGATTTTTCTTTTACTTATATCTTTTCCATGTTGTTGTTTAACACATGGGAAAATATGCAATAATTCCTTCACCGAGAAAGTACATTTAAAAATATTTAAAATTTTGTCACGAATATTCGTCAACACCGTCATGGTAATGTCAATGTGAGCTTATCTCCGTGTATGAACAACGAAATACCGCTAAAGGTCCTTGCCCTATTTTTCACTTTAATATAGAATGCCAAAAATGATTTCACTATAAAGTCACATCATTGAATCGTGAGAAATATTACGAACAAATTTGTAAAACGTAGTTTGTCACAACAGAGCATCATCACCGTTATGCTTTGGTTTAAAAAAGTTACAAATGATATATTAGAAATAATTATTGAAATGAATGGCAAACTACATGAACTTTATTGTGTAGCATAGACATTAACTACTATTATTCGTATTCTAGAAATAAAAACAAGAAACTCTCAAATCGTCAACACCATACCCATCATCACCGGGAAAAAATGACGACCGGTGATGATTTCATGTGTATGGTGATGACGGTTCTCAGAAACTTTTCTAGTTATTTTGCTATAATTCATTATGAAATTAAGCTGTATGTTTGAAAAACGTTCTCTATGTCTTCTAACACTATATAATGTCTACCTTATAAATGTAGAAGAAGATATGACTATTTTTTTCACACTATAGAGATGGTTAGTTTTAAATAACATTTTGACTGAAGTAGGCAAAATTTAGGTCACTTAGAACTTAGAACATACAAATGATTATTTTTTATTATCTAATAATGTAAATCGTGCAACTTAGAGTCTGTAATTGCATGTTAGTCGTGTTAAAACAAAGTATTTAAACAAGCAACATATATTAAGTTTTAAGCGACCATAGGCTACGGTACTGGCTCACTATCGTAATGGCCTTATGTTTTTTGATAATATTATATTAATTGATGTATATAATTACAGCAATTAATAATTATACCATTGGGTAGTCACCGGACCCAATACCTAACATTTTGTAACTTATGACATGCATTACAAGTAGGGGTCTTGCAACTTATAAAACATTGATTATATATTAATGTTTAGCTATTAAACAATATATATATGGATTTAAATCATTATAGCTATTTTTAAAGTTAATTTATAAAACAACAAAAATACAAACTTATGCAATGAATCAAATTATCAAAAAAAAAAGTAATATATCATAAAAATTAAGCTCACTGGTAAGCCAGCAATTTTATAATATGATATAAATACCAAGTTATGCAGTAGATAAAAGAAGATGCGGGTTTAAACTGATAATAAGAGTACAATATTGTTAATATGATTTAACATTGAAAAAACCCAAAAAAAATAATGAATACATAAATTGCCTATTTCGGAATATAAATTATTTAAAATTATACAATAAAAATACTTGTTATATATTTATTTATATGAATAAAATATATTTTTTATAATTTTCTAAAAATAATTTATGTAGCTAGTCTTATGTTCAAAAACATATTATTTGTAATGTTTATTAAAGTTCTAAAGCCTTACAATTAAAAAGTTTTTGTTTTTTTAATACGTTTTTAATACATATATAAATTAGTTCCCAAATCGTCATTACCGTACATGCAGTGTCATTACCGTCTATAAAAGAGTCATTACCATACCATGATTGTCATCACCATCTTGCGTTTTTATTTTCCGAAAGCGATAACTTCAAATATAAGCCACAAATGATTGTATATATACCATAAATATCCTCAATATACAGCCCCCTATTACTTTACCCAGCTAGAATCGTGTTAAATTAAACATTTAAAAAAAATATTTTTTTGTATGGTGAAATTTTTGGTGATGAAATCCACCCTACAGCATTATTCACCGTAAAATTTGATGTCGAACCTGACCTTAAAATTTGCTGTCGAACTGAACTTAGACACTTGATAAATAAACGACATCAATGGATGACTTTGAATACAAATTTGATAATCCAAAGGCTAAAAAATTTACAACTAATAAAATATTTTTAATAACCGTATTTGTATCTCTTATCATTCTTTTCGGTATTGTGATTGTAATCCTAATAAAATCGTATCTGTGCTGTTAAAATATTAAATGTTACTGCAATACAATAAGCAGACAGTCTATAATAAAAACAATATATACGTAAGGCAATTCAGTAAAATTAATGCACTTGTTTATTTTAAATTAGATGAATCTAAACATACGTATTGCAGAAAGTTGCGGCGGCGCGTCGGCGGCGCCCGACCGTGAAATTGCAGTCGGACTGCACTTAGTTAGACGACGTGATAATTCACCGTGCGGCGCCCGGCCTAATCCGCGCTTTCAGCAGAAACGTTACACTCGCGAATATGATAATGAACTAAAAACATTGCCCGCGAATCTAGTTAAGCGAAGTGAAATTATTAAAAAATCAAGTATTTGAAAACTTAATTTTTAATAATTTTTACATATTTATAACTATAGCTGGTCAAGCAAATCTTGTCAAGTAAAAAAAGGGGCGAAGTTCAAATATTCTATGGGACGATATCCCTTCCCGCCTACATTTTTAAAATTTGCCGCCTTTTTCTACTGACAAGATCTACTTGACCTATGCTTTAGTAATGATTTTGATATTAATTTCAATGCAACTCTATCGCAACAAATATAATATGTGCGGAGATGCGATGATATTAAAAACAAGTCATAATCAATTTATTAAAATCTGATTGTGACTCGTGCTCCTGCTTCCTGCTTCAAAAATAAAAAATAAACATCAGTAGGTACGTTACCAAACTAAAATTAACAAAGTAACTGTTTAACTGCACGTTTTTGAAAAAGCCATCATTAACTGTTCACCTCGTTTTTTTTTTAATTCTCGCTGGTCACTCGTTGCGGTCGTAGCATGCAGACGTTTTGTTTTTTAGGGTCCCGGCGGAAAGCAAATTAACATACCTACTTATACGCTTTGTGATCCGTCAATTCAATACTTCAACTAGACAGCTACCCAGACTCTCAAGATGGCAATCTATATTATAATACATATTATATAACATAAACGTCCAGTGGCGGATTTCCCATAAGGCACAGTAGGCCCGGGCCTAGGGCGGCGAGATATTAGGGGCGGCAAATTGTGACAAAAAATTCGCTGATGATAACAAAAAATAACTCAAAATCAGGCCAGGCAACGAATTCTCAAAAAAAGGTATCTATAGAGGGAAATGCATGAAACACAATTTTTGACTTCGTACCTAACTTTATTTGGACTATCTAGGAGGTGAACATATCAAAAGTCCCCGGCCGTAGCCCTTGCGCCGGGGGTAGAGAGAGGGGTTTGAAGGTCACAATTTTCAGTTTTTCGCTTATATCTCGGAAACTATGCGTTCTAACGACATAATCATCGCGCCTTGTTCCCTGTTTATAGGGTTCCGTACCTCAAAAGGAAAAAAACGGAACCCTTATAGGATCATTCGTGCGTGTGGCTGTCCGTCTGTCACAGCCTATTTTCTCCGAAACTGCTGGACCAATTAAGTTGAAATTTGGCACACATATGTAAGTTTGTGACCCAAAGATGGACGTGTAACGTAAATAAATGAATTTTAAATATGGAGGCCATTTTTGGGGGGTAAATGAGAAAATTTAAAAATAAAGTTTTTCAAACTATATCGTGTTACATATCCAATCAAAGAGCTCATTATAAGAATCTCAAATATTTTTTTTTAATAATTTTAAGATTAATAGTTCAGCAGTTATTCAAGGAAATAGGCAACAAAAAATGTTTTTCTTAAATATGTTTATTTTTTTTTTAATGTTTTTGTAGGTACATAAAAAGTCAATGTTATTGGTAAAACTGTCACTTAAAATGAATAAGTATTTGCTTATTTTTTTCCTAGAACCTATGTTCCTATTATCATGTCACAAGGACGTATAGTTTCTGAGATATAATAAACGAAAACCCGAAAAATGTGACCTTCAAACCAAACCCCCCTACCCCCGCTCAAGGGGACTTTTGATATGTTCACCTCCTAACGAGTCCAAATAAAGTTACTAAGTTAAAAATGTGACCCAAGCATTTCCCTCTATACCTTTTCGTTGCCTGACCTGAATGTAGTTAATATGATGGGTGCTGATGCTGAGAAAGGGGCGGCTACAAGGCCTGGGGCCTAGGGCGGCAAAGACTGCAAATCCGCCACTGTATACGTCTAAGGACCTTCTGAGCTTGAGAAGGGAAAGCATTAAGCAGGGTGGCCATTCCTCGGGTAGATACAACAAACAATACCCTCACGACGGAAGTAGCATGCTGCCATGCGGACGAAACGCCAGGCTGAAGTAAGTACCAACCAATGTAACCGAATTTGACTATCGGAAGCTCTCAGAGCTTGTTTCCGTGATGAAATAAAAGTCCGACCACCTGCGGTGATATTTTATAAGTAGGTACCACGTGTACAACCAACTTTTATTAACAACGTTAGCTATGTTAGCCACATGCACACCAGACAGAAACCGAGTTCAGAGTATAACAGTCCTACTCATTTCCTCAAAGGTTAACTGGAAGAGATCCCATACAGGGATAAGTTTGCCTTTGGTATTTAATTCACTCTGTAACTGTGTTTCTCGTGTTTTTATTTCTATGTACAATAAAGTATATAAATACATACATACATACATACAGTCACCGTGGAGTTACGTATTTCGGTAATTAGGGGTCTCTATGTTTCCCAAAAAGTTTTAAGTCATAATGTATTGTTTGTCCGCATTTTCGTTAGTCATAAAATTTGTTTGGTTCGGAAACGCGTAACTTTTCAGGATTGCCATAAAACAAACCTAACCTAACCTATCTATAGGATAACCTTACGAAAATCTTTTTTACGAATTTATTTATTTATTTATTCGTTCGGGGTAAGCCCAAGGCCAAAATTGTAAAAACTATTTCACATTGCGCAAAAGACATGTCTTAAGATTTTAAGATTGATTATCCTTTTCAACTAAAGAAAATAACGTGGCTTTCCTTGTATGTAGGTACCTAACTACCGAGTTACTTTAATGAATAGCGAGCTCGGCCTCCGCCTAATTCTATTTCCTACATTTTATGGAACCCTTGAAGCATGAAGCCCACTCCTCTTCACATTTTTTTAATGAGACTCGTGTACCATATGAGGATTAACTTCGAAAAAGCGTCTACAAAGTAGTACAGAGTCTGTAAGCCGCTTCGCACAAAAAACCTTAAATTGGAATTAGCGTGGGAATAAAGGAACATAGAAAAGACACTTCCATTTGAAGCTATTATGCGAAAATGTCGCGAGATAAGGGTATCAATTCGACGTTTATTGGCAATATTATAGGCGGGGAGATGGTGACATTGGAGACAATGAAAGCGATATCGGAAGAACTAATTTAAATTTAATGAATGTAAACAGTTAATCCCGGTATTCATTAGGTAAAGGTAGATACTTAATACTTCGCGAATCGCGAATCTTGACCTAAGTATATGTACACTAATTGTTTAGAAAAGTGGATACTTACTTAAGTATGTTAGGGCACCGATTGTACAGTAGGTATCTACAAGTTACAAAGTGACTACAAGGACTTTTGTTTATCTTCGATGGATATCGATATCGTGAAATGAATAGCATTTCTCATCTTTTTTATAGACCTGTTGTCATGTGTTATGATTTCTATATAGCTAACAGAAACTAACTATTAGGCATACCACAACCACATTGATTATAACTCTTATGAGCTTTTAACTTCACCCCAACAGTCGTCTTTTATGATATGATATTCCACTTTCCTTACACAAAAAAACGACACTAGTAAATAGAGTTCGCCGAAAGTTGAACAGAACGAAAAGTTCGGGTTTGGTACGGGTTAAATGTTTTATTTCGCGAAAAGGTTGATTTCGGTCACCGCTGTACCCCTGCCTATTGTCAAGCGACCCGCATTGTCCGCGAAAAAGTTTTGTTTTCTACCACAAAGACACACAAAAATTTACGACAGTTTCCTAGCAATTTCATGATTAATCTGGCCAGACTTCGTAATTCTACCCTCCGTTGTTCTCATATTTGCAAATTTATCTATAACGGCGGGAAAACTTCGAGCTTGTGCCAGAATTTCACCGAAAGTAAAGTTTACTTATTGTATGAAAGATTCTAAAGCCATTCATTAATTATGCAAGGTATTCGCAGGGATAAGTTGTGCATCATGGAGCAAAGAGCTATAATTTCGAAGTTTAAACTCGTACACAACGCAGAAAATCTAACTTTCATAATTTAAAGTCGGAAAGTTGTTACATAGTTTATTTTGGAAAGGCCTTTAAAGTCTGCTTAAAACTGTTTACTGTCTTGTGTCTTGACCTTTTATCCGGGGTTGGCCCTGATTTGTAAGCATTTTATTAGAACGCTGGGACCCCCCAACCCCAGTAATCAGTGACACATCTGCGCTCGGATAAAGGATGACTCGTTCTACACCGTGCCGAGCCCTCGCCGTGCCGTTGACTTGCCGGACGTTACCTATAGCTACCTTGCCTTGTATGTTATATGTGTGCGTGTGTCCTCTATGTTTACGCCTTCAGCCTCCGGATGAAGCTGTACAGTCGCCGAGGTGCTCAAAAATATCTGAACACGCACTTAACGCCTTGACAATAGAGGCGTGTTCAGATATTTGTGAGCACCTAGGCCGCTCCGATATATCTGATGGCGACTGTATGTTGCGTAAAGTATCGCGATTTTGTTGCTGTATATTCTCAAACAAGGCACACAGCATGACACTGACAGCATACGGCTTCTACCGGAAAAGTAACGCCATAAGAGTTCAGTGCCATCCGGAGACCAAGGCGCACGTCAAATATATACCTAATTAAAAGTCACACATTTCACATACCTTAGTTTATTTACTCGTACCTAACTATTTGCTGCATTGTCGCATTAAACTGTTATGATAGCTGTACCTACCGTTATTATAAATAAATAAATAAAAATTAACGGATATGATTTCACGGTCAACGCTCGGCCGCAGTACAAGTGTATAGCTCAAGCGACGGACGTCAATCGTATCGGGTACGGCACGGCGTAGCGCGAGTCCTTAATCAAACCTAACGGGGCCAAGGGACAGTCGCAGCAGGGCAGACGGATGTCCCCGAGAGAGGAATGGCCTAACGTCGTTGAGCGTAATTTCCGAAGAGGGTCATCAGGAAGATATAATGCCATTTCTCTACCCTTGATGTCTTTTTAAGTGAGGACCCACTTAACCCTAACGCGGGGCATAGGCTGTTGCTTATTCGACATTACAGAATAAAATGGTATACCATTGTATGCATATTATGGCTAGGCTATTTCTTCTTTAAGTTGTAGGTAAATATACCTACATATCACGCAATATCACGGCACGGGCGGAAAATATCACGGGTCTTGTATGAAAGCTCCTATTTTTTTTAACGATCGAGAGACAGGAGTCCTTTAATTAATAGTACATTACTACAGAGGCCGGGACAAAAGGGGTTGCCGGCCGAAGACATATAGACGGCCGATCGAAGCGAGTTCGACTACGTCTGAGGCAGGCAACCCCATATTTCCCGCCGAGGTATGTATAGTGCTTTTCTCAAACATGCAATGAAATAATAATAAAAATGGATGATGATGATTGTTTCATGTCCTAATGTGATAGGTTGTTCAGTGCGTGGGATTCCTATGGTTGCCGCTATAACAACAAATACTAAAAAGTCCGATTCGCACTTGTCCGGTTTTTTTCTTTTTTTTTAATTTTCGTATTTTATAAATATTACTTGGGGGTTTTGAAGGGGGAACGAAAATTTGATTATTTTTGCGCTACGACGCACGGTTTAGGAGATACAGCCCTGTAAAGATTAAAAAAAAATCGTACCATAAACCAAATACTGCCTATATTTTTTTTTAAGTAAAGAGCGTCGCACCCATAATAAGGCTCCGTTCGCACGGCAGCTTTTTCAACGCGCGTTATAAAAGCGTTTGAATGACACAAATGGATAACCATGTAGTATGTATTCACACGACAGCGGTGGCGTTTTTTATCAAACGTTGTTGGATTTTCGACTTTAAGTCTTGGTCGTTAAATCGAATTTAGAGTGCAGGCAGATTCAAGCTCTTTTTTAACGCGCGTTGTAAAAGCTCCCGTACGAATGGGGGCTAAGTGATGATGGGTGCGACGCTCCGAGGCCGCGGCGCGGTGCGACAGTGTGTTACCACTTTAATGGCTGAATGCCACGATGGTGTACGTGTCACAAATATCTGTAAAATGGAAATTAAAAAAGAGGACTTTGCCGACCTAGGCCTGCAAGATTTGTATGAAATTCCATTAACGACCTCTTGTCCTAGCCGCACCTGAAACGTCATACTTCGCAGCCTATTATAAGGAACATAAAGCCCCCTCCAGACTATGCGCGTGAATCGCGGCGCGACGTCGCGGAGAGAACATATCGCGAAGTTGACGTATGACTCGATACTCGCACACTTCACGGCGATTTCGCAGTTTGGTTTGCGGCAATATGGCGGAAAAGCATCAGCTGATCGAGTTTAACTGTTAGTTATCTATGGCATCATACGTGATTTAGCTGTTTTTTCATTTTGTTTTATTGTAAAACCGTAAAATATAGCTGCTTAATATAATATAATCATAATATAATTAATATTTATCTTGCCACAGAGGAGCCAAAATATTGTGTAATGTCATGTAATGTGGAGTCTTGCAAGTTCGCGCTTCGCGTCTCCTTTGACGAGGGCCGAAATACCGACAAAAACGGAGAACAAGGCGCGAAGCCGTGAACAATCTGCGAAATCAACGCCACACTCGCGTTCGCGGCTTCGCGCCGCGAATCGCGCATGAGTGTGGAGGGCGCTTACATCAATGCATGTTTGAGAAAAGTTTTTATTTTTGTAAGGGCGTAGTTGCACGAGCTAGAGCGATGTGGGTGGAGGTTATGAAGTTATGAGTCAGATGTATCAAATGGGAAGAGGGATGTAAATGTTCCATGGAAATCTTAAAGATTTTTTAGGATCATTAGACGCTGTAGTGAATATCCTAAATCACGTTATCAAGATTTTTCAGAGTTACCTAATTGCACGCTAGGTGGCGCTGTTAGTTATAACGGAAAACCTGAATCGCGCTGCCGAACATTTTATTGACATAATAAGTAAGTGAAAACTGCATGAAAATCCGTTCAGTAGTTTTTAAGTTTATCGCGAACAAACACACAAACAGACAGACGCGGCGGGGGACTTTGTTCTATAAGGTGTAGGTATTTTTGCTTGTTGGCAAATTCTTATTAAAAGGCACGAGTGATTCTACTATTTTCCGAAAATCGTATTTCCCAGTTGCGATTAGGCGGTCCATTCTAGGTCCAGTCACAGAATAAATAATAGTACTAGGTACAGAAGACTCACTCTCTAACAAAACGCGTCTGTTACGATCAGGACAGATATGGCCGCTAGGTGGCGACAGCGCCATGCGCGGCTTATGGCTAGCCACCAAAATTGGTGTGGAACGGATGTACTTTTAGCTACCTGTAGCAAAGCGACGAAATCGAGGAGTGAGCCACGTCTGGTCCAGTCGCAATTTTTACTACTTTATTTTTTTTCTCAATATCTTCCTTTCCCAAAAGCTTTTATAACCATTCGCATATTTTTCTACCATACAATTTATTTTCTAAGAGGTAGGTAACCTTCCTGACAGGATTTATAACCATTCGCATATTTCGCATAATTTCCCTCTATAAGTATTTCATTTGTTTAGTTTTAGTGATAGACGTACGAACGTACGTAGCATGATCTTATAGTTCGTTTTTTTAGCATTAGAAAGAACTTGTAAGAATGTAAGTGATCTTGACATGTCTTTTAATTGAAAAACGCTTTATAAAAATCAATAACTATTACTTATGAAAGCAGAAGAATATAAAAGATCGTATTAGATTCATAATTGTTACATATTTGCCGTAACTTATTTTTAAAATGTGTTTTTCAATTAAAAGACACATCAAGATTGTTTACCTTTTTCTAATGCTAAAAATTCTAAAAAAAAACCGGGCAAGTGCGAGTCGGACTCGCGCACGAAGGGTTCCGTACCATAATCCAAAAAAAAAAAACGAAAAAAAAAGCAAAAAAAAAACGGTTACCCATCCAAGTACTGACCACTCCCGACGTTGCTTAACTTTGGTTAAAAATCACGTTTGTTGTATGGGAGCCCCATTTAAATCTTTATTTTATTCTGTTTTTAGGGTTCCGTACCCAAAGGGTAAAACGGGACCCTATTACTAAGACTTCGCTGTCCGTCCGTCCGTCCGTCCGTCCGTCCGTCCGTCTGTCACCAGGCTGTATCTCACGAACCGTGATAGCTAGACAGTTGAAATTTTCACAGATGATGTATTTCTGTTGCCGCTATAACAACAAATAGTAAAAACAGAATAAAATAAAGATTTAAATGGGGCTCCCATACAACAAACGTGATTTTTGACCAAAGTTAAGCAACGTCGGGAGTGGTCAGTACTTGGATGGGTGACCGTTTTTTTTTTTGCTTTTTTTTTTCGTTTTTTTTTTGCATTATGGTACGGAACCCTTCGTGCGCGAGTCCGACTCGCACTTGCCCGGTTTTTTTTAGTATTTGTTGTTATAGCGGCAACAGAAATACATCATCTGTGAAAATTTCAACTGTCTAGCTATCACGGTTCGTGAGATACAGCCTGGTGACAGACGGACGGACGGACGGACGGACGGACAGCGAAGTCTTAGTAATAGGGTCCCGTTTTACCCTTTGGGTACGGAACCCTAAAAACGAACTATAGGGATATACAAACTTGTGTATCTTGTGTACTTGTATATACGACACAGTAACGACATCTTGGTCCGACCTCGGCAATTATTTGACAACTGGAAACAGCTGAGCGTGGCCCCCAGCCAGCCGTCGCGTAGCTTGTCTGTTTTCTCTTATCGTGTCAAAACTATGATCAAACGATTTTAGCCAATCACTGTGCAGCATTTATAGGCACGCACTTCTCTGATTGGTTATAATGCATAACGCTTTAGAATAATTTTAGCGTCCTGCATCCCCTCTTTTCATTCTTCTATGCACCATTCCGATTTGAAATCAGTTGGTTCGTTTGCACGTGTTTGGAGATCGACTTAATAGAAGATATTTAACTACATTTAACAGCTAATTAGTGTTTACTTACACCATGGAAGAAGACGTTGGCGTTAAAGGTACGTATTTTTGAGTGATTTGTCAACAATACAGGTTGAGACTTACCGTGAACATGCGTGGTTTATCCGTCATTTACAGATTTCGGCGACGCACGCTTTCCTTTTGCGTAGTAAATATAATACTTAGCAGGGTCACCAGCTGTTTAGACTAGAAAACACTCGAATAACTAACCATCTCTTTGTCAGTGCCTGTTCTCTAACAAAAAGCATATTAATCAAAATTGTAAATACTTTTCATGGTTAAAAAATAGTTCATCATTCCCTATAATAGTAATAAAATTCTATGCAGTAACACGAATTACAGTTTGACCGAGTTGAAAGGGTAAACTGTACAATGACTTAATTAGTTGATTTAGTTCAAAGTTGCTAAATAATATAAATTCTTAAATGATTTCTTTAAACTTCAATATAATATAATAATTTAATAATATATACCATTGGTATACCAATCAAAAATTATTTAAGTAACAGTAACAAGACTGAGACGGCGGATGTCTGTGGAACAATCTGAAGATGGTGGGTCCCCGGCACCCTCAACACCAACCAAGAAGCGTGGGGGGAGGCTGGCAGCCAAACCACAACTGGAACTCATTGATGAAAATGGTAAGTTATAGACTCTTTGTTAACTTGTGTAAACTGTTCATCCTTTGCAAGAATTATGTGAATAAGGGCTTATTCCAGCCTAGTGGCCAGGCCATAATTATTTATGTGCCATTGTGAAAGTTGCATAAATTCAAATTCAAAGTTCCAGATGTGGCCAGTTATCTCTGCATCTTGTACAGTTAGCTGTGATTGTACTGAAAAATGATTTGTGAAACCCAGCCGATAAAGCACTTTGTTTTATTCAAATGAAGTGTGCTGATAACACATTATCAATGGTTTAATGTTATTGACACCAAACTTAAACTTTTACCCTTGTTTTGATGAATTCATAATTACTTGAATTCAAACATAACTGAAAAAAAATTCTGTAATTACACATGACCTAACCAAAAATTGCTGTTTACCTTAATTTGTTCTTTTAATAATCAATATAGTAAATTTAAGGATGGTTTTACAATAACGTAAGAAGTATTGTAATCATTGTCATTATGTCAACAGTTTTTTGTATTAGGTTATTTAGAAGTCAATATTAACCCATGGAGCGCCCTACTGTCACACGTGTGATAGTAGTTAGTATAGGAGTTCCATACTACTATGATACTGGGGCGCTCCATGGGTTAATGTTTTACTTAAATATAGTATTATTTTTTATGTTTAAAACTGACACATGTTATTCCAGCCCAAGTGAGCAGTCCCAGAAAGACCAGAAGGAAGTCCTTAGCCACAGAGGCTGAAGAGAAGCCGATCACACCATCTAGGAGGAGCACCAGAATCAAGTCCAACAGCAGCATTGTGTCAGAAACACTGTCTGTGACAGCAACAGACTCTCCTAGAGCCAAAAGAGCTGCCCGGAGGAACTCACAAGCTGGTATGTTTTATCCAAGACAAGACTGATTATATATTTGACTTTACATAATTCACTTTTTTGTTTATATGCTTTGTTTATGACTGAAGTACAGATGTAGTGCATAATAGGGTTGTTGACACATGTTGAATTTTATAACTAAATCTAATTAAATAGATAGAAAATGGGCAATTTATCACCATAAATTGGAAACTTAAAAAAAATATGGGAATAATAAAAAACTACAAGACCTCAATTTTTTTTCAACTTCCAGATAGGAAAGAAATAATGGTACCATTCCTAACATTTTATTAAAAAATATATTGTATGTCAACAATATACATAAACACAATATTTCACCAACAAAATCGTTTCCTTCCTTGTTTTCCATACACTGAAACGGCTTCTAACGTTACGTATTGTAATTTTGTTAGAAGTTTTTGTCAGTAAAGTGCGGGTGCCAGACTTTGACCATCATTTGTGACTTTCGTATTGCTTTAAGACAATGAGTCCCATACAGACATTTCATCCTCAAAACAAACCTGACCGATTTGATAATATTCATAAAAAATTGTCAAATACCCTATTGTTTTCCATCGTATTTTCTCGGAAACGTTCATATTTGTCATGCTGCTTCAGTCAACATACTTTTTTTTAACAGTACTTTTTGTATCGAGACTGACTGAAATAGCAAGACACGTTCGTACGTTTCCGCGAAAATACGATGAAAAATTTAATAATTATGCACTACATCTGTATCAATTTGTTTATTGGTTACTTTTACTTAATTGTGATTTGTGATTGTCAGTTTTACATAACAGAGTGTATGTTGTGACTTTTTACTACTTATACTAATTTGCATGTTATCAATTTAATCTTCAGGAAGTGATAATGAGGGCCCGGCAACTCCAGTCAGGCAGACAAGGAGAACTAGAAAAGATTCCACTTCAAGTGTCGAGAACCTTGGTGAGAACTTTATTTTTAATATTTGTCGGGTGACAAGTAAAAGTCACTAAGTAGTACTATCAAAAAATTAAAGTAACAATGCACTTTATTACACTTGTAACACGGTTTATTGTCCAATAATTTCAATGGTGTTAGTTAGTGACTTTTGCTTGTCACCCGACGGTATTATGTAATCAAGACAAAAATAGCAGCTAAATTTTTATGAAATAATGTGTTGTATTTGGGGTTAAACATGCAAAACTCAATGCAGATGACACTGCAATCGTTTATCGACATGTAGAATTATCATGTGTTAGTGCATAATAATTTAAGTGAACAGTGGAATCAAGCAACATGGTTTGAGGTTAGTTAGTTACCGATCCAAAGTGACCGCCCTAAGCACTTCCATACTTTCGAAGTCACAACTAGCTACTGGTCTTGGTTGTTGTCTGTAACAGCAGTTGTTGAACTTCATTGAGGCCCTCAAGCGGCGAATCCTTTAAAGGCCTAGTTTAACCTTTATCTATGCTATAAAATCGAATGAAGTATGGTATGTGGCATGTGACAAGGGGTATGGCTTGTTGAATCGCACATGTACAATAATTTGGTGTATAAAATGGGCACAATGTTAGCCAAGTTTGATATAACTCATGGCTGCTGGAAAAATTACAGGGATTTTTTTTATTTTCTGTCGCCATGCAATTTGAGCTAAAAACAAAGTCAAGACTGATATACATATTTATATTTTGATAGTATATTAAGGAATCGCTTAGTGTATGCCCAAACTATAATACAATAAAACGGGAAAAAGAATAATATATGGTTCCAGAGACTCGCTTGTATTGATAATGATAATGAATGTACAGGTACTATATCCGTCCCGTCACCGCGGTGTTGGCCAGACATCATCGGGGTGGCGGGCCCGGATCAAGTAATACTGCCGTTGGCGGCGGAAACCAGCAGCCATGAAGGTGCGAGTTAAGGCATGCTCCTTGCAACACCAGATAATACATTATTTATGTTTTTTACATGGTGAAAGTTTACTAAGTGCCCCCGTATTTCGGATGTAAACTACTAACTAAAAACTTACGGATACTAACGTCAGATTGCTTAGATTCTAGGCTATGTCAAGGGAAGGCCAAGATCTTAATTTAAATGTACTTATTGAGTTTTCCCATTGTAGAGAAATTTGGAACGATTACGCGTTTGCTGCTTCTCTGAACTAATCGCATTTTATGACAGGAGGATCAGGAAGGAGAGGATCTATTCTTGTCTGGGACTCAGATACACAAGTAGCCCTGGGTGAAAAAGTCAAACTGCTTCCTTCATTTCGATACTGATGATTTAACACTTCTTAAATTGTAACTCTTCTCCTTTTCAGAGACCAGCACCGTGATCAAACCACTGCCAGTAGTAGAAATGGTAATTGAAGAAGAACCAGAGAATGAAGTCCAAAAAGCAGATAACAAATCTAAGTCACCCCCTTCTGCTGCTGATACTGAGGAATTGTCCCCCAACAGTGCGAGAAAAAGTAAACGACTTTTAGAAAAAATAAATAGAAGAAGTGGATCATACAAAACGGACCAGGACTCGAGTACTGTAGAAAATAAACGCTTAAACATTTCTACTGGGAATAAGGAAGCTGAATTAGAGTCCCAAGATAGTCCATCATCGGTTAAATCCAAAGAATCGAATGACGACCTTTCTGAGTCTAATATGAGCTTGTTGAAAAAAATTGAGACTGAATCAAAAATAAATAAATCAAATCACAACAAAAGCACATCGGCTTTAGATACTGTTGCAAATGATAAGAGTAAGAGAATTAGAACAGAATCATGGCCAGGAGTCATAATATCTGAAAAAGACATTATTAGTTTCAGTGACAATGAACTCTCTAAGAAACGGAAAGGAAAATCAAGTAGAAATGCTTCCGGATTCAATGTTACAGATAGCCCTAAGACTGACAAATCCAATACATCCATAACTGATAAAAATACTTCACACTCATTTTTAGACACATCTTCAAAAAGGAAGAAAAAGAAAGGTGACAGTAACATTGAAGATAATTCAAAACCCTCTGAAGATAATAACATGCTGCAAGTGCTAGCACCGAAAGAAGACATCAATAGTACTCAAGATATTGCCAGTGAAAAATCTGACAATGGAGATGATATGGCAAAGTTATTTGAAAACACGCCTGGCAATGTGCAGGCCACAGTATATTTCGAAGATTCAGACTCAAACAGTGTTGGCGCCCCAACTAATAAAATTACACATTTAGATAGTGAAGATCAATGTGTCCCTGAAGTAAAACACGATTTCCAAGAAAAAATTACACCTAATGAACTTAATGGAAATGATAATATTATTCTATCGAATCAAGTTGATATAGAAAATGTTCCTAGCGCTGAGATAAGTATCCCGAAAATAATTTGTGATGATGTTAACGACAGTTGCGAGCCAATGGATATTGATGAAACCATTCATGAAGAAATTTTACAGAAATCTTTGGAGACAACACCACAGTCTAATAAATCTTTCAATGGTTCAAAACATAGTATTATAGAAGAGACTAATAGCTCCAAGAGAAAATCATCAATTTCAAACTCTGGTACAAACACTCCAGATTTGTCGCAAAATGATAAGAGAAAATCATCAATATCCAACTCTGGTGTAAACACTCCAGATTTATCGAAAGATAACAAGAGAAAGACATCAATATCCAACTCTGGTACAAACACTCCAGATTTGTCGAAAAATTACAAGAGAAAATCGTCAGTTACAGAGTCTATTGCAGATACTTCTTCACACCAAGCTAAAAACGACAAGAGGAAATCTTCTATTTCAAGCTCTGGGACTGATACTCCAGATAAAACCAAAATTGATAAAAGAAAGTCATCAATTTCAAACAGTACTGCAGACACTCCAGATTTATCTAAAAATAATACTACTAACAATAAAAGCACGTTGATATTATCCCAATTAAAAGACGTATCCTCTACCTCGGATAACGTCAAGTCACCTAAACCACCAACAAATGAATTATTATCAAAATCAGACATTAATGAAAAAAGTAATAAGAATAAAATAATATCTAAAGGTAATCTTTCTTTGAATGATGTTAAAGGAACACCAAAGCAAAACGCTATTCCAAAACTGACAATGCAGACTAGTACTCCTATTACTACACAACAGCTCGGTACCAAAACAAAAATAGAAGAACAAAAGCAAGAAGGCACAAAGAAAAATAAATCTAACTTTTCCGAATCGATTAATGAAACTGATTCTTCAGAAGAGGACAGTGATAATGATGAATCTTATGAACGTTCAGTTGAAAAGAATAAACACATTGACGATGAAGCCGAAGAAGCAAGTGATGACTACGAATCGGGGGACAGTCAAGATGAAGAGGACAGAAGGTACGAAGAAGAGAATGAAATTGTACAACGAGGCGAAACTCTAACCTCAGATGACGATATGTCTAATGACACTGATTATGAGAAAGATTCGTTTGTAGTAAGTTCAGATGAAGATGATATTGAGTTGCTTTCTGGCTCTGGAGATGACCTCTCAATGAGTGATAAAGAACTGACAATGAGCAAGAAAAGCAAGAAGAAGTTTAATGAACGTAAATTAAAAGAACAAAAGAATGCATCTAGAGAAATGTTTGAATCACGCCACAAATTAAACTCTTCGGATCGAAAATCGCCGACTCCTAAAACCAAGAAAAATCGAATGAGAATAGACTCGTCTTTATTAGCATCCGATGAAGAAGTAGTAGTTAACCCTAAGAAATCCAATCGCATGCGTTTGGATTCTACTCTCAACGAAAGTGCCAAACTGGAAGATACCAATGTGTCTTTGAACAAAAGCAATAAGAATAAGTCTAAGCAAGGCTCTGCCCTTGATACCAGTGAAAGACAAGTAGATACCAATTTATCGCTCAAAAAGAACAAGTCTATGCATGACTCTGCTACTGATGAAAAGGAAATAACAGTCTGCAATGCCAGCACCATAGACAATGCGGATCCTTTGCAAGTGCTTATAAAACAAGAACCTAAGACACCCCAAAAAGATATGAACATCTCTGTTGTACAGTTCACTGACCGGGAAGAAATCGAAGATGTACAAATAACCGAAGGCCATTCTGTTATGAACCAAACTGGTACAGACCCGTTACAAGCTACGATGGCTTGTGAAGATACTTCGGATAGTAGTGGAAATGAAGAGATCTTGCAGAATTATGACTCTGTACTCAATGAACTAAACAAAGACAACAAAACTAAATTCAACAAAAACAATGTTTCTTTGAATAGTGGCAATACAACTAAAAGAAATCAAGTTGAGCCAATAATCGATCAATTGAACTTGACCCAGACTAAAAAATCAAAGAAAGACAAGGATACCAAGGCAGATGTTTCATATTCAAAAACAGTTTCTAAGGAAAAACAAGAAACAGATAATGAAGACTCTTCTGATTCAATTGACCTACAGTTACTATTTTCTGAAGACAATTGTGGCAGTGACGATGAACAGAACTCGCAGAAAAACAAAGCAGATGACGACAGTATGTTTATCCCACTAAAAAAAACCCCTGGAAAAACAAATATTCGGGAAAGTATTGGTAAGTTTGGCATTTTTTCCGTGTAAATGGTTTGTTATTAGTATTTAATACTAGTTTGTAATATTGTAGTTTCTAATTAATTTATTATATTACAATAATTTACCAACATTTTTTAACTTTGCGACTTTTTTGAAGCTCTTGCAAGTTGTTGTGTGCACAGGAACCCGGATTTACCTTTTATCAAACAAGATTCGTAATAGATTCCTTTTTGTGTTTCTGGTTAATCTGGACGTTAATTAAAATGTTACGAGCGTTCCATGAAAAAGATTAACATCATATACTATAAAAGATTATTTAATATGATGGTTAATTGGGGGCTATTCATAAATTACGTCATTTCAAATTAGGGGGGGGGGGGGGGGTCTGAACATCGGATGATGGTAGCATGACGAAGGAGGAAACGGGGTCATTCGAAGCATGATAAAATCGTTAAAAATCGATGACGTAATTTATGGACAGCCCCTTGCACAATATTGCTATTTTGTTAGATTATATGTTCATGCCATTTTTTATATTTTTTCAGAAATGAACACATCCCAACAAGATACTACTCTAAACGAAAGTAGTAAAAAGAAAAATAATAGAAAATCTTCGGTAGGACCAGCAGAAACAGTTGATGAGCAAGGTTTGTATTATTCATGGTTGCTTTTATGGGCCGGTCTGGCCTAGTTGGTAGTGGCCCTGCCTATGAATTCGATAGCCCTGGGTTCGAATCCCGGTAAGGGCATTTATGATGAACACAGGTATTTGTTCCTGAGTCATGGGTATTTTCTATGCACATATTTATGTTTATTATTATTAAAGCCTTTATTATACGAACTGTTAACATTTCATTTAACAATTTTATGTGTATGTATATTTCTATATGCATGTTCGTAAGGTCTTTTGACCTTGGCCTCTTCCGAATCGCCTTTTTCTGATATATTTGTATTTGTCCAACATGTTTTTCCATTCTTGTCTATCTATTGCCATTCCTTTCCAGTCTTTTCCTATTGTTTCTATTAGGTCTTTTTCCCATCTTGTTTTTGGTTTGCCTTTTTTTTCTTTTAACAATTTTTGGATTTCAATTTGTTGCTATCTTTGTCCATCTGTTGTTTTTCATCCTGGCTATGTGCCCTGCCCAATTGTATTTTTGTTTCAATATACAGGGTGAAATTTAAATCACTGGCCATATTCATTCCAGGCACTAGGTTACACTTAAGGAATCTATTTAGTGAAAAAAAAGAGTACATTTTTTTTTTATTTTCATTTTTCAATTTTTAAATACTTTCCACGAGTCGTGGTCACCCTATTACGACAAATGTAAACAAACCTAATAGTAGGTTTTAACAACAACATCAGCGAAACCCTTATCTGACCTTCACTAAACCTTATAATCGTTGCAATAGGGTCCACCTAGTTAGTGTTGGCGATGGTAGGCAGGTTTATCAATTTCGAGGGTAGTCTAAACCATTCCGCGCTAGCGGTAAACGTTATCGGTTAGCATAAATGATTAGTCACTCGTCACTCGCCAACCTTAAAATAATAATCGCGCGCGTACTAAGGTTTAAAAAAATGTTTTCGAACCGGGAATATTAGGAAATGGTACGGTGTTATTTATTAAGTGGTGAGTGTTTACGTGGTGTACAAAGATTATACGAAATGGAATCAGTTCCACGCCTTCGCAGACAAGGATTGAATCCAAGAGTACCATCTCGTGGGACTTTCGTTAATTGCGTCGACTTTTAATCAAATGTAAGTACATAAGATGATTCAATTTTTTAAATACGCCTGAATGCAAAGATTCCTGACCTAGTTTTTACTCATTGTTTTTAAGCCACCGACGTTTTGTTAATAATCAATAGTCAGAAATAATATTTTAGATTAAAAATGGGTTGCCTTTGCATTTTGACGGCTCTAAGCCCGTTAAAGTATGAAGGAAAAATTAGCAACTTATGTAGGTAAGCGTCTTATCTCGCTGCAATAGGGTTCATAATTGGTGACGCTATTGCAAACAGCGGGAGGGGCGGGGTATCAATGACCTTAACTGATAAGAGAGAAGCGGGTGTAGTGGGTAGTTGTCGGTTCACCATAACGTACGAGGTTTTTAGGACAACTTGATGATGAGTTATTTCGAAAAAAATGTACTGAGTGGTATTAAAAGAAAAAACACGTGTTTAATATTTTTTCGAGTTCTTTCGGGTGTTTCAATTTGGCCAGTGAATTAAATTTCACCCTGTATGTATTGCCGCATCTATAAATCTTGTTCTTCTTCTTATCTCTGTGTTTCTAACTCTGTTTGATAACTTTATGTTAAGGACACTTCTCTCTATTGACCGTTGACATACTTGCATTCGTTTGATGATATCTCCTGTGAGTGACCATGTTTGACTACCATATGTAAGACAGGGCAGAATGCATGAGTCGAAGGCTAGTTTTTTTTAGTTTCATTGGTAGTTTCTTCTTAAATATATCCTTCATAGACCAGTACTTCTTCCATGTCTGTCCAATTCTTCTTGTTATTTCTTTGTTTGTGCAGTCTGTGAAAGATACCTGTTTTCCTAGGTATATATACTCGTCAACATATTCCAGTGTTGTATTCTCTATTTGTATAGTTACTTTTTTTGAGTTGGTCATAACTTTCGTTTTTTCTTCATTCATTTCTAAACCTACTTGTTGACTTTGAGCATTTAGTTCTTGCAGTAATATATTGAGCTCAGTTGCACTGTATGCTAATATTACCAGGGCCGTGTTGCATAATAAACTACAAGTAATATTACAAGCGGAACTCCTTTTCCATTTTCACTTATTAGAAAAGGAGTTCCGCTTATAATATTAGTTGTAGTTTATTATGCAACACGGCCCAGATCATCTGCGAATCGGAGATTTGATAAATATTTGTTGTTTATCTTGATGCCTTTTTGTCTTTCTTCCCAGTTTAGATTTTTGAATATTTCTTCTAAGACCGCTATGAACAGATTTGGTGACATTGGGTCTCCCTGTCTTACCCCTCTGTTGATCTGGATCTGTCTTCCTAGTTTATCTGTTTTTACTCTGGCTGTACTTTTTTCATAGATCTTTTTTATGACATGTATGTAGACTTCTGGTATGTCCTGATTTTCTAGTGCCTGCCATATAGATGTATGAGTAATCGAGTCGAAGGCTTTTTTAAAGTCGACAAATCCTATATAAAGCGGTATCTGGAACTGTGTGTGTTTCTCAATTATTTGACATAGGGTGAAGGTGGTCTGTTGTGGAGAAGCCCTTCATAAATCCGGCTTGTTCCGTTGGCTGTTTATTATCTAAAATAGGTGTGAGGCGCTGTAGTAGTGTCATCGAAAAAATCTTGTAAATATTAGACATTAGACTGATTGGTCGGTAGTTTGATATGCCATGTGGGTCTCCTTTCTTGTATAGTAGGGATATATGTGCCTCTGTCCATTGAGTAGGTATTTGTTCATTTTTTTCTACAATTTTTATAAATATTTTTGTTAGTGGAACTGCTATTACTGGTTTCATCATATGTATACTTTCATTTTTGATGTTATCTGGTCCTGGGCTTTTATCTTTTTTAAGTTTATGTATTGATTTTTGTATTTCTTCAACTGTGAACGGATCTACATTTTGATTTCTCTCTTCATTTTGTTTTCTAGTTGTCTGGTTTGTCTGTTTTAACGAGTATAAGTCCTCATAAAAAATTGTGGCAATTTCGTTGATATCCTTCCTGTTGGTTTTTTCTTCTCCTTTTCTATTTTTCAGTTTTGGCATGATTGGTTTTCCTTTGTTTAGAATTTTTTGTGCCTTTTTTGTTGTTCCACATATTTATGTACTATATAAATATAATATATTGTTGCCGGAGTACCCACAACACAAGCCTTATTGAGCTTACCGTGGGGCTAAGTCAATTTGTGAAAGGATGTCCCATGTGTATTTATTTATTTATTCTGTGACGACGAGTACTGAGTCTTCTTAGGGCGAGCTACGCCAAATATTTTTTTAAGCCAGTTTTAATTTTGTCGGGATTTTTTGACAATTTTAAATAAAATTAGGTAAATATGTTCATTCGCATTAAATGTATGTATTTGAAAATCTTTTTTCAGATATCAACTCATCACAACAGGACATTAATCTGAATGAAAGTACCAAGAAGAAAAAGAAACATTCCATATCAGAAGCCGCTCTTGAGGAATCTCAAGGTAACAATAACGAATGGTACTTTTACCTGACTGGAAAAGGCTAACTGTTTTTTTTTTTTTAATATTTATGGAATCAGTCTGTTTTTGTAACTAATTATTCTTTGTTTTATTTTACAGATATATTGAATGTTTCCAAAAATGTTAACGTTTCCATGAATGAAAGTGGTAAAAAGAAGAAAAAGAAACATTCTATATCGGAGCCTGCTGAAGAGGAGGCCAAAGGTACTTTTATTTTATTAATATTGTCTTATCTTCGTATGTTGATTTTATTTCGATATGAATGAAAGTGGAATAAAGAAGAAAAAGAAACATTCTATATCAGAGCCTGCTGTGGAGGAAAGTCAAGGTAGTAAAGGCCAACTTTATTCAAGTCTCTTAGGCCACAAATAAAAAACCTATCACGGTTCATGAGATACAGCCTGGTGACAGACAGACAGTGGAGTCTTAGTAATAGGGTCCCGTTTTTACCCTTTGGGTATGGAACCCTAAAAAATTAAAACAGGGGCGTATTTAACCACCCTGACTGACTTCCTGACCAATTCCGGTTCGATAAGTATAGGTCGATACCTGTACCTATACGAGCGCCTATAGAGAGTAGGTACCTATACCTATATAGGCGCTCGTAGTGCGCGGATTAGTGATAAGTATTTATCACTACAAGCGACTTACGAGGGTGTTTACATTTGCAAATTCACCATAAGTTACTCGCGTAAGTTACGTGAGTAAAACTTACAAGTGTAAATCCGGCCTAACCATTTGTACTGTTTTCCAGATACTTTGAACATCTCTAAAAACGTTAACATTTCTATGAATGAGAGTGGAAAGAAGAAGAAAAAGAAACATTCTGTGTCAGAGCCCGCTGAAGAGGACACTCAAGGTAGGTGTTATAAAGTCAACTTCAATCAATATATTATCTTTGTATGGAGATTTCATCACTTCTCTTTAACCTTTTGTACGCCAAACGGCGCATCCATTTGCCGTGCCACTGACGCCACGGGGGTAAAATTTAGTTTTGTGAATAAATAATGCCAACCTAAATGTAGGGTGTTTTTCAGTAGATTTTCATAAATCGTCACGATTTTGCGTTGACGTCAATTGCCGTCTGTGGCATTCAAAAGGTTAATAGAGTATTTTCTCTCTATTTCTACATGGGGTCGTCATGTTGGTTCATTATTGTAAGGTTTTTTTTGTTTCAGATACTTTGAACATATCTAAAAATGTAAACATTTCTTTGAATGAAAGCGGAATAAAGAAGAAAAAGAAACATTCTGTGTCAGAGCCCGCTGAAGAGGAAACTCAAGGTATTTTATTATAAAGTCGACTAGAGTTAGACCAAGATAAGTCTGCAGCGAATTTGATAGCCCCAGACTGTGCAAACGTTATTTTAAACGTCAAATAACACTTGCGCAGTCTGTGCTGTCAAAATCGTTGGAAACTTATCTTGGTCTAAGCGCCGGAACAGACGCCGACTGCACGCCAAGTGCAACGTCGGTGTGCAGTTCCCATACAAGTTGCAGTCCGTGTGTCTTGTCCCTTACTGTAGTAGTCAATCAATAGATCAATAGTATTTTTGTATGGAAATTTCTGTCATTGATCCCCCGAAATATTTTCACTTTAGAGAAAAGATCCTGATGTTGATTCGTCAGTGTTAAGAATATTTTTTTTGTTTCAGATACGTTGAACATCTCTAAAACTGTTAACAATTCTATGACTGAAAGTGGAAAGAAGAAGAAAAAGAAACATTCTGTGTCAGAGCCCGCTGAAGAGGACACTCAAGGTAGTTATTATAAAGTCATGTTTCTTAGAATACACTTAAAATCAACGAGAATAGCCTTGTCCGCCTGCAAATATTTTTACTTCATTACTGTTAAGAATTATACTTTTTTTCCAGATACTTAGAACGTATTTAAAAATGTTAACATTTCAATGAATGAGTACGTATACACTAAAAATCGATTAAAATATGTCTCATTGATTGTTTGTATAGTTGCTCTAGCACGCTACCTGCCTTGTCTCTCTTTAATTAATTTCAATAATTATGCTTTTTACAGATACTTTGAACATCTCTAGAAATGAAAGTGGAAAAAAGAAAAAGAAACATTCTATATCAGAGCCAGCTGTAGAGGAAAATCAAGGTAAATATAGAACTAGTAGACCGAGCTTAGCTCGGAAAACACAAAAACTCAAAAATGCGCGTTTTCCCAGAGATAAGACCTAGCTAGATCGATTTATAGCCCCCGAAAACCCCCATATAGCAAATTTCATCGAAATCGTTAGAGCCGTTTCCGAGATCCCCGAAATATTTATATAAATAAATATACAAGAAATGCTCGTTTAAAGGTATTAGATATTATGTCAATGTAATTATCATTCATAGACATTAAAGTGTGTTTACCTACTTAATTATA
The DNA here is from genome assembly GCF_910591565.1 of Cydia splendana. Lineage (NCBI taxonomy): Eukaryota > Metazoa > Arthropoda > Insecta > Lepidoptera > Tortricidae > Cydia > Cydia splendana. The sequence continues at coordinate 12,842,580 of NC_085968.1, read as the reverse complement.
ATTACGTCGCAAATGTGATGGAAAAAAGTGTGATAAAATTGTTAATGCACGTTTTTTAGGAAATTATGACCTATTCTAGTGTCGACTACAATTTTAACCAAACCCTATGTTATTTTGAAACACTTGCAGAGTACAGACTATATAATACAAGTTGTATATTTTCTTTTCTAGTGGTTCCTGATGCTGTAGACACTGAACTTAATGAAAAAACAAAGAAAAAGAAAAAACGCAAGTCTTCCTTAGCTGCAGAACCTGAAAGTAGTAAGTGTATTAACTCTTCATCTTCTTAAATTTTATCTTACTCAGTAGTGAGTTAATCCTTTGAACGCCACGCCTATTTACACATTCATTGCCACCTAGCCAAACAAGACGTCCGCGCCAGGCCACAACAATTTCGTCATATAAAGCAGTAGTACCACGATCCCGAATATCGGGTCGTCCGGCCTGGGAACGAAATCATAAAATACCCGGCACTGAATGTGTTAAATAATATATAACGCGTCATCGTAAACCTTATTGGAATGCATGAAGGTCTATATTACACTGTAACCTTGCGCTTCAGTTGACGTCTTTGCTGGTCTAAGAGTCAACTCTTTAGCGTATGACGAGGACGTGGGCGCCGTGGGGTCGTCTGGGATCTGGTGGCCTAGCGGTAAGAGCGTGCGACTTTCAATCCGGAGGTCGCGGGTTCAAACCCCGGCTCGTACCAATGAGTTTTTCGGAACTTATGTACGAAATATCATTTGATATTTACCAGTTGCTTTTCGGTGAAGGAAAACATCGTGAGGAAACCGGACTAATTCCAACAAGGCCTAGTTTCCCCTCTGGGTTGGAAGGTCAGATGGCAGTCGCTTTCGTAAAAACTAGTGCCTACGTCAAATCATGGAATTACTTGTCAAAGCGGACCCCAGGCTCCCATGAGCCATGGCAAAAATGCCGGGACAACGCCAGGAACAAGGGAGGACAACGTGGCGCCGCATGCACTTATTTAGGAGAGCGGCCTTCTCGACGCTTCTTGCTAGGATTTTGTAACAAGCTTTATTAAGCTGGCATGTGACTGATGGTCAATGATAAATATTAACAATTGGTATAAAAAAAAATTTGTTTAAAATTAATACTATTTCTTTTTCAGGTGACCTCTTTTTCATAGATACGACTGGAGCCTTACAGGGTAATAAAGGTGGGTGCTTTTAATATTTTCTGTTAATTTACAATTTCATGTTAAATTTAAGGTAAACACATTTTAAGCCGGTTACTTTGATTATAGATGAATGTGGCGAGCTTGACGATCCGCCATTAAATGTTGTGTTCAAAAGTAAAAAGAAAAAGAAGAAATACAAGTTAAATATAAATCGATATGAAATTGAACGGATTGATACTTAGTGAAAGTATTGATCCCATATTTCAGTAGTAGTTTTTTTTTTACAAGTTTTAAAGTTCATGTTAAATTGGGTTTGGTTTGTTCAACCGTTATCAATGTTATCATACATATGTATGACGCACCACCACCGATAACTTGTTTATTTACTTTCACAGAAAAAACAATAGCAGAATCAAATCAACCTATAACACCAAAGAGCGATAAGAAGAAAAAGAAACAAAAAATAGAAGCTTTAGGTAAATATCAATTAAAGTACCACCTACCTATGAAGATTTAAACACCATATTTTTCGGCTTCCACCAATAAACTATGTTCCCTCTGATTTACTTAAGCTGTCTAAAAATATGTAGAAGTATAAAAATACATAACATTGTAAAGATATATATGAAAGGATTTTAAAGGGTTAATAATTCTAATAATTTCGTTTCTTCAATTACAGTTCGCGACGACGATTCAGATGGAGCCCCGGACGAAGTCCCATATCAAAGTGAAAAAGCGTCCGAAGTGGATTTGCAAAATATAGGTACCTAATTTATGTACATACACACAATAGGCGTTTTCCTTTTTCTTCACCAGCCGGGCTAGCACATGATTGGTCCGACAGTATCTCGCGGCGAGATAGACTACCCGTCCCTCTTTAATTAACATAGTTAGAAAAAGACGGGTAGTCTATGTCGCCGCGAGATACTGTCGCGCCAATCATGTGCTGGGCCTACTGACATGTCAGTACTGCGACCTGCGACTTATATAGCGGGATGTTGCTATAATAAGCGTATAGAGTGGTCTCGTTCAAACATCGAAGCGACGTGCCAATCGCATCCAGTGTGATAGCAATAAGAAGTTATCTTTTGTCACTAGATGAGAGTATGATGTAGCTATTGCAACGTTGCCTGGCATCTCAGTGCGTAACGAATATAAAAAACCCTGCTAGAAAAACCTGCATTTATTAATAAACATCAAATAAAAATCTGCAGATGTGATCATGATCTATTTTTTCGTATTAGTATATAGCTACCACAAATAAATACTTGCTTGAGAGACATTATGTTATACAGAATAGGTAACGGTTTCAAACCTTTTTTTTTACAGAAAGTGTTAGTGAATCAGCAGACGGTGCCAAGAAAAAACATAAAAAGAATAAGAAGAAATCAGCGTCTGCTTCTAGTCAATCGGGTATTTATTATTATTTATTATATATTTATTAATCTAATTTAAAAACTAGAAAGTTAAAGGCTACTTCTGTAAGCCGCTCCCTTGACGGTGCGTATTTGGTGTATATGTCGTAGGCCGAGCGTACGATCAGGCAGATCGTAATGTTCCTGTGTAATGTTTTGACGATAGTCACATCAAACCAATATATAGGTAGGATAGGTTCGTTAGGTTGCTTCAGATGCCCGAAGGGCAAATTGCCCAGAAATAGGAGCCCCGCGTAGCGGGGCTCCGTCGACTCAGGGAACGAGTCAAAGATTTTCACGTTTCACGATATGCCTGATCTATTAGCCCGAGTACAACCATTACGTCAATGCCAGGAAGCAAAGAAATACCGTACTGACTCCACGTCACCAAGACACCAAGTGAGGAAACGACCTTACTCAGAATGCCACTACATTATTAACTATTCTTGCTCGCGTCATCCCGGCATTTTTGTCACGGCTCATGGGAGCCTGGGGTCCGCTTGATAACTAATCCCAAGAATTGGCGTAGGCCATAGTTTTTACGAAAGCGACTGCCATCTGGCCTTCCAACCCAGAGGGTAAAGGTTCCGTCACACAGGCGCGTTTTCCGAGCGGGGTGTGAGCGCGGCGTGAGCGTTTTATATGTAAAAGCGGCGCGCCCCGCTCACGCTCCGCCCGCAAAACGCGCCTGTGTGACGGAACCTTAAACTAGGCCTTATCGGGATTAGTCCGGTTTCCTCACGATGTTTTCTTTCACCGAAAAGCGCATGGTAAATATCAAATGATATTTCGTACATTAAGTACATTATTAACATATGTAGTTAAATCATGCATTATATGTCGCTCAGCTAAGATAACAATCTTATACGCTCAATTTAATGTAACTTTTATCTCTGATTTTAGGTGAAAACATTGATACTCAGAACTTAATTGCTTCTAACTCTAAGAAACGTAAGAGGAACTCTTCTAATGCGGAAAATTCCCAAGAATCTGAAGGTAAAGTAAAACTTGATAAATATTTTATATTTCGAAGCCAGATCTAAGATATGACCATTATATGGATGCTACTACGCAATAATGTGTCAACCCACATTAATTTTTCAATAAGATGTCAACTCAAAATATTGACGCTTAAAGTTGACATTTTATTGCAAAATGGATGTGGGATGACTCATTTTTGCTAAACACCATCCATATTAACGGAGGCAATCCACCTACCGTTTAAATAAAAGTACTAATAGTTCCTTTGCGAGCTGAGGGCCTACCGCAAACCACGTTCGACGTGTTGCCTTCCTGTCACACTTGCGTACGAATTTACAAGTGCGACAGAGAGGCAACACGTCGAACGTGCTTCGCGGTAGGCCCTCTGTAAACCTCGCGAACCCTCGTGGCTTCGTCACGGCATCATGGCCAATGCAAAATTACAAAAATTAAATAGTTTAAAAGCATTATAGATACCTATTATATTGTAATTATTGAACCGGCTCACACAATTTCACGGGGATCTGTGGAGACCAATCGGATATAGGAAAGTTTTTTTGCCCAGCAGCTTTTTTTTTGCTTCGCGCTCGCTCGGCCAATTATCGTATTAGAAATGGTCTCCAGAAGCTAGTCAAACCATAACGAAATCATTAATTATGACTTCAACATTTAGAAAAGGATAAATATCTAACATAAACCCTGAAAAAGATCCCTTAAGTTAGATAAGTTCGCTATAATACACATTTATTGTATTCTCTTCGTGTTATGTACTTAAAGTGTTTTACTACTACTACAACGGAAGATACATAGGTAATCGTAAATATTGCGAATTGTTACATGACTTTTTCTTTGCAGATGTCCAAGAGAGCGTGGAAACTGGAAAGCATAATGAATTGGTTGGCAGCAATAAAAAACGTAAAATCTCGCAGAATGAAGATAACAACACATCAGGTAATAAACGTCACTCACGAGATATTGGCTGTATGCGTGAAAGTGGTGTCCGCTTGGGGGTTATGAGACACATAACTTATTGGACTTTTAGATTGAAAATATGAGTTCATAAAAGTTTACATTTTTATCATTATCAGTAGAAGTAAAGTTTATTCTCACTTGTCGTACGTTTTTATTTCTTTAAGTACTAATAGTCATGCCCGCAGCTCTGCCTGCATGGTGGGATTTAGTATGTAATACATATTTCCCCTCCCAGAGAGTGACTCTGCAGTTTTGATACGAGTACATGAACTTTTAATTAAAATTAGATTTACCACCACTATTATTTTTATTGTTTTAGGCTCCATTGAATCTAAAAATGCCAAGAAAAAGAAAAACAAAAATCGTGATGATAATTACCAAGACACTGCATTTACATCAGGTAATTAATTTTACCATTTATTGTTTCGACTACAAAAGCATACCTATTTAGTTGTTTGTTTGTCAACAGAGAATATGGAAAAATATATTACACTTTTAATTTCGTGAAACTGTATATTCCAGAGTAGTGAAATTTCTATGAAGCTTGATTTCTTACTTATTAAAAAAGTGATTACCTATTCCAAGATTAAGTAATGTAGGAAAAATGCAGAGCAAGATTAAACCGGAATGTATGGACAATGACATTTTACATTAGATAATCTAATGACACTATATTGTTTTACGCGGTAAGCGCATTGTCATTTTTCATACATTCCTTTAACGCATGCGTTCAACGCTGCATTTTGGCATAAAACAACCGCGCTCTTTAGCACAGTTGAAAGACAGACTAACACGCGTAAAGTAGTGCTATATATTGTAACTGCCAAAAAGACGGCCAAAGTGGTATTCGATTGGGGATTCGCATCTTGGTATCATTTGACCATATCTTCAGCATCAATACCTATATTATCAAAAATATTGTTCATTTACAGAAACGACCGAAACACAAGTTAAGAAAAACAAAAAGCGAAAACATAGAGATGACGACGGCGATAACAAGCAGACGAAGGTAGAATCATGTTTTATCAGAAGAATATTACTTATTACACTTTCATAAACGATATCGATTCTAGCATATATTACTTTTTCAGGTTAAAAAGGATACTTCGTTCCAGGAAGTGCACGTGCCGCGTCTACCGGATAACATTCTTCGGCAACTAGATGACAAGCCCAGAAAGATCGAGACGCCAAAAGTTATAGCTACATCCAATTTCATTGTTGAAAATGCCAGGCAAAAGAGAGCCAAACCTTCAAACTACTTGGAAGAGAGCATTTACCTTGATGAAAAGTCCCCACTAACTAAAAGACAAAAACAACGCATCAAAAAACCTAAAGTGTTACCATTTATACCCACTGCTTCAATATCAGACAGTGGATATACAACAAATTTCAAAATTAACAAGCTGTCACAAACTACGAGATTTGAAGCAGAACCGGTCGTTTTTTCCAAAGAAACCTATTTGCAAAAGAATAATATTAAAAGATTAGGAACTTATGACCGGTACAAAAAGCAAATGCATCATAAAATGTCTAAATTTTAATGACAATAAAGTGCCAACACACAATGCAGCAATGGTCATGTTCCTTGTTAGTCATGTAGCGAACGCTGGCGTCGCGGTATCTGCAAAAGGCGCATGTTATTATTGAATATATTACCTATCTAAGAAACATTACCTATATAATTGATTTTAAGAAATTATGTTTATCTACACACATATCATAAACTCTCTATGATGCCTTCAAAATCCGTAAATAATGGCCCACATTACGATAATCTGTTTTGTTACAGCAAATTTCTTATCTGTGAAAATGTGGTAATAGCTTCATTACTATATTTATATCAAAATCGATTTGGTAATGCATTAAAATTACGAACATCTCTGAAAAAAAAAGCAAATTGATTTGACCCCTATTCTAATATCAGTCGAGATGACGTTTTATTCGAAATCAAATGACAATTGCATACAATATTGACAAATCTCGCATGTAAGTTGGTATAGGACGATATGGTAATCGACCCCGACTCTAGTTTGTCTTTGAATTTAAAAAAACTACGGATGCGTGACGTACGTGAAAAAAGTTTTCATTTGCGGCCATTTGACGTACAGTTTATCTTTTAATTAGTTTGTAAGTAAAAAATAATTTGTTTGTTGTTTTTAAAATAACTATAACAAAAGTTTCGTGTAAAATGTGCGATAAAGATATTTCGGAGACGCCATCTCATATCCGCGAGTTCCGCCAGAGAGCAAAGTGCCCCAATGTCGGCTGTAATATGAGGTTAGTGAATATATCATAGAAAGTTTATAATATGTGTGTAGATAAAGCAGTGTATGTAACTGTACATAATTAGGCATTAAAACACTCGTGTGATACTATTATGAAACTCATTTCATTCGTTTCATAAACCCACGCTCGTATTTTAATGCCTTTCATTATGTAGCAGTCACATAAACTACTATTGTCAATAGCATTCTGGCCCATATCTCATTATCATCGTATCCATTGTTGATGATTGTTGATAACAAATTCATTATATTTTCATGTGTCACACAAGTACATACCAACATTCCAATTGTTTTGCGAACTGAAACGAATGACATGTATACCTATTTATAGTATAGTTCTTAAAAATTGTGTGCCTATCTATTTTATAAGAGAATAATAATTATCATTTTGTTTAGAATTAACCGTTGTTCCCACTTAATATCAGTATCGTGATCTTGAGTCTGTTAATAGTTTTAAAATTGATCATTTCGTTAATTGACGTTTCATGTTATTTAATGTTTGTAATATTTGAATTATTATTGTTTTATGACGTATGCCATTGTAATGCAAAATTAATGATAATGACAATACTACTTCAAATCTCCCGCCATCAGGATAAAGTTACCTATGATGTCCGGTAGGTGGCGTGAGAGAGCAACTAAAATGGTATTGCCCATGTGCTCTTACTCTTAGACTTATTTATTTTAAGTTTTAATTGTTGTATTGTATCTATGAATAAAATTGTTCTTTGGCATTTAATAATTATTTATACATGGTTATAATTATGTATAGCTTTACACACATAGGTAAAGTACTTCCCGCCTTATCATGCCGGTGTAAACAAACCGCCATGTTGTACAAAATGGACGACCCATTATAACTGGTAAGTGTACGTAAGTATTCTGAAAACAAAAATATTATAGAAAATAATGACCTGATAAAATACGGAAATAATAATAAATAATTACTAAATAGATCTGTCAATATAAAGATTTATTATTTACTAAAATTTCTTGCAAGGAAGTCAGTCGACCGATGACGTCAATCTGTATTACAAGGTGGGCCAATGAGGTTGTCCGACGGTAGGTCACGTGGGCTTAACCCTCCAATAGGAAAATAAGCCATTCTTTGTGTACCTTTTCACATAGCAATAAAACAGATTGTGGTTTTTATGGAGTGAGTGGTGTTATATCTGTCAATCTTATGTGTTTAAATACGTAAATGTGTGAAATTCAGGATTTTGCTATTGAGCATAAGGATATTTATATAAAGAAATATTCGGTGAGTAAAATTTTTCGATTATTCAGTAGTATTTACTGTTGTTATTGTAAAAACAAGACGTACAGATAATGGGCAAGTCCACTGCAACATAGTTAACATGCATGTCCCGCTCTTTTTAGTGTCATTTATTATTGTAGATTTTATAACGATCTAATTGCAAGAATAATTATGGTTTTATACAAAAGCATCCACACATTTCCGAAAATGATATAGCGGCTCTTTTGCTACATTAACATTTCACTTGCCGAAAGTGGCGGGAAATGTTCTCTTCCATTCCACTGCACCGATGTAATTCGTGAATATTCCTTGATGTTTTTCGTGAAATCTAATGCGTATTAATAGTAAATGCTATTATTTTAATTGATTATTATAACTAGGCTCCGTATTTTATAGACATGTGTAGTAATAGTAACGGACTATTAGGAATTTGTTTCATTATTTTTCGTCTCACTCTACCGTGCACGTGGTGTAGTATTTTTGTCTTTGTCAATCGATTTATTATTTTTAAATATTCATGTTTTTATCAACAATACGTTGTTTTCAATCCGGCTTACGGCTAACTTACTTATTTCTAACCTTACTTTTCAATCAATGGATGCGTATTTTTCTGTAATTATCAATCTAAATCCGTTAAAAAGGCGCCAATTTGCCGTCAATGAGTAGTTGTATAGATACAACCTGTCGGTATGTTCATTTGTATAGTGCATGGTGTCGAAGGAGTGAGGTAGAAAGGTATACCTAGGAAAAGGAGGCAAAATGTGGTGGATCAAAGAGTAGACAATTTTTGCAGACAGGAAACATTTTATATTCTCAAAAGAAGTGACGGTGTTTTGAATTTTCTTGCTTGACTCAATATAACTGAACTGTTTTATACCATGAGATATTAGGTGTACAATTAATATTATATTTTATAAAATTAAAAAACCTATAAAATTGGTAGGGTAGGGGACGGGACTATTTTTAGAAAACCCTTTTACCAAAAAAGACAAATTTCACCAAGTAAGATTTCTTAATCAAATAGATATTACGATCTCTGTCCTGTGGGACTGCTTCTGCTTGTATCTATCAATATCAATTGAATTGAATTGAATTGGAACTTTTGGATTCCATCGATTCGGCCATACCTAATTATAGTGTCACCAGGTCACCATGCCTATGCCAACAAAATGTCTTTATTGATTTTTTTTAAACTACGTCAAATTATCGGTAACTTGCGATCGCGCCACCTACTTTGTTAGTATTACATTTGCTTTTTGAAAATTGTATAGAAAATTTTACGTCAAAAAAATATGAAAGTACCTAGTACTACTAATCTTTCTCCCCTATGCCTTTGCTAAAAAAAATATGTTGATCCTTGAGTAGGTACAGGTACCAAATCAGCGTATTGTAGCAATGTGTTAGGTAACAACCCCTATTACTATCTACCGGTTGCATTCAGTTTTGTACCTACGCAGCAGTTGTTCCCACGGCCGATTTCGAGAATTTCAAAACGTTGAACAATGAACGATCACGCGCATGTAGTAGTGAAGGTGCACGAGGGTTGCAGTGTTCCGTCTGCCTGTCAGTGTGTGCTCACAAACACAGCTATACTACGACGGTATAGGGCTATTGACTTGACTGCACTCGACGAGACTGCAGGGACGACGGGGCAGGGCGTGTCATTCTCAAATACCAAATGCACCGGTGACGGTGGTGACCCGTGAACCAGTGTAAATCTGACCTTCGGTATAACATAGCGGGAACCATTCTGGGGATCAAGAAATATTGGCACCATTACGATAAGAATTGTATCGTGAATTAGATAGCAAGCTATGCACCATGACGGCATGTCTACGGTCTACGATACAAAGTTTCTTAATAATATAGTTATGGTCATCTGTATTTTTGTAACCTTTTAGTTTGTATAGTTAGACAATTAATTTCTTGATAGATTTTATCTTCTATTTAAAACGTCACATGAATAGGAAACATGAAACAGTCACACAACACACAAACAGCGAATAGGTAATCTGACCCCGTCCTACAAAGAAGTTTGAAATGAATTTAATAGTAGCGAGTAATAGGTACATCTATGAAGCGCACTACATTTCCGTTCTCTCAGAAATGTTTAGGTCGTTTCACGAAAGCTAGCGCGGGTTAGCTATGAAAATTTTGGCAGTTCAGTACAAATTTCGTGCCAGCTCTTAAAAATTTACCCATACATAGGTAAGGCCTGTCCGATTTCTAAGATCAAGTTCGCCATACATTTACTATGGCGTACTTGATCTTAGCAAAACGGACTGATTATACATTAAGTAAGTTACAGTCCTAACCATAAAGAAAGGCCATACCACCGAAGAATGTAACGTTTACCCACTAAATTAGCAACTGTCCTAAGTTAAATAATAACTTTAGGTCCCTGCAACCAGAGATGGACAAAATTTATTCGAATAACTAATAAGAATAACAAAATTTATCGCGTATGACGAATAAAAATGACGGATGATTATTCTTATTTGAATAAATTACTCGTCGAATAATTTATCCGTGAATAATTTATTCGTCGAATGAATTTCCACGAATAATTTGTTTATTGGAATACCTTATTAACCCTTTGACCATTATTTTTTTATAGCAATGAATCGAGAACTTTAACGATACGCACAGCATGAATTTTCTTTTTAATGATTTTTGAGAAAGAGAAATATATATATTATTTCGGGGTTTCCGAATTATAAGACGGCAATATGTTTGCTGCTATCAGCCAAGGGCAGTAAGTGACAAGACCGTCATGTCAGTTTGCCGGGGGAACTACGGGTTGCATGAAGTATCTAAAATGAATAAATTAAAAACCAATAGAATGATAAGAAATAATTAAAACCTTTATTTAACTTAAAAATATTTGTTTATTCTATTTATAATATGTTTAATATAAAGGTAGGTATTGTATATTCTTTCCAAGTCGGTATTGTAATCCCAGCAAAACTGGATAGGTTGCTAGCATGTAATAATTTGAAGTATTGAATTAAGCTATTGCTCCATATATAAATCAATAACAATAGTAGCCTAACCTACCCTTTCCTTTAATAAACACCAGACACTATCCAGTGGCAAATATATTGCCGTCTTAATTTTTTAAAATTATCAAATAACAGATTTTTTTTTCTTGAAACTTTATATCGCCAAACTTGTCTCTGAAACTAGAGAATTGTGACTATCGGATAAATCCAGCAAAGAAAATTTTATTTACAAACATTTTTGTTCAAATGTAGACAATAGTTAAAAATCTAAGTTCAGGCCTAAGAATCATCATTTAACAAGGGATGGAATAACGTTTATCAGCTCTCCTTTTTTTCGTAGATTGGTACGAGTATATTCTCTTATGCGAACCAAAATTTATATTAACTAACAACACGTTCATTGAGAAAAAAAAAATCTGAGTGGTATGACGGCAAATATCTTGCCGTTACCCACTAAAGGGTTAACTTTTCAGTTTCACAACTACCTAAATAATTACTGTAAATATAAATATACGCTGTGAGATTCGCTCCCAAAAAACTTTAATATTTTTCGTGGTATTATTCGAATGAAATAACGAATAAATCATTCGTCATTTGAAAAGTGGTCGAATGATTTATCCGCCGATAAATTATTCGCGAATAAATCATCCGCGAATAAATCATTCGCAAATAAATCACTCGCGAATAAGAATATTGTGAATAATTGTTTATTCGAATGATTATTCCGATAAAAGTTTATTCGAATGATGCCCACCTCTGCTACAAACCTACCTGCCAAATTATGCGAGTAACAAATGATAAAATTAGCGTAACTTACCTTTATAATCTATTGAAAATAATGAAAATAGAAGAGGAAAGATGTTGGGACACCTTTTAATACATGTCGATTAGGCTGGTATTCCACCTGTCCAATGTCAGTGCGTCTCACTCTCTCATTAAAGCAAAATGTGAGACGCAATACACATTGGACAAAGAAATTGGATAGGTGGAATACCACCTTTACTTACCTTACCACCAAGACCTTTACAGAAGGGAAAGTGGAAGTAAGGAAGAGAGGGTAGCCAAGACGATCTTAATTGACTAAGTAAAAGAAAAAGTAAACATCGTGTCGTATGACGCATCAGGCGGTCAAAGAGAAGAGGATAGAGATACTTGGATAGTGGTCCACCGACAAGACCCTAGCTCTTGAATACATGATGGCGTTTACGCGGGACGAGTTAGATAAAAAAAAATACACCCACATATAGTCTATTTTCAGTTAGTCTAGTTAATAACAGTTTTCTATTGAAGTCTGTAAAAACATTGACAGAGATATCTAGGGACTGGCCTTACGGGCAATAATAATGAGGCATGACAGGGGCCAGTACAGCGGTGTGACACCGCTACAACGCGATTGGTTGATGAGTTCGCATCTCGCGCGCGATTGGTTGATGAGTTCGCAACACGCGCGCTATTGGTCGTAACACTCGTAACTAGTTGCGTTAGACTACACGATTGGCTGGAATTCGTGAGTGACACCGCTGAACTAGTACCCTTTTAGTGCCCGTAAGGCCAGACCTTAGATATATACGTCAATGCCTAATTATAATTACCTACATTTAAGTACAGTTTGTTTGAATTCAATAATCCCTTCCGTCTTGGGTCCGAAGCAAAAGATACTGTCTACATCTGTTTTTATGTCTTTGAATCTCAAACATAACCGCTTGCACCAAACTGTTGATTTCGCCGGCCGGCACAAAATAATACCTAATCCATGTCACTTCAGTTTTAAGCACACTTACAAGTCAATATTCCGACTGCATCCAAACAATTTTGAGTATTCAGAGGGATCTAGAAAATACCTCTCATCGAATCAATATTGCATGTTTATTTATAACTTCAAAATTGACAATATTTCCAAATAGCCCACTCCTTTCGCATAATATCCTTCTTCGACCTGCTATTTTAAATATCTCTGACCTGAATAAATTTAACAATTTAGAGCACATATTAGGACATAGAGCACCTACCTACATTCTCCAGTTACGACTAGGCTCTTTAGCCGAAGGTCGGTCTACCTATGCAGACACCATCTCTATTACATTAGTTATTAAAGTTAGTTCCATTCTTCGCCTTAACAGCGAAAGCCGGGCTCCAAAACAGTATTGTGAGGATTCCTCACGTCTGCATCCTCATGCAACCGGGATAAACGGGCTGTTCAAAAAGGTATTTATTTGGTGGGACGACTTGATCTGACTTCCGTCACTTACCTATCGCATTTTTTTTATTGACTTCACTATGCATATTTTATTCATGAAAGGTAATTTGAAGTTCTAATGAGGGTGGTTTTCCATTTCTGGTACCTAGACAGATTATTTAATGCTATGGGTTTATTCAAAACATTTACGTGTACGTGTTATGAGTTCAGTCAGAACTACGTGCAACAATAAGTAGTAGACCGCCGAGTTACTAATTTACAGAGAGGTTGTTGACCCGATCGTCGTCATAATCGGTGGAGCGCCGCGAATCCGCGAACGTTCAATGTTTCTTGTATTAAAATACGAAAACGTACCTACATTGCCAGGTATATAGGTATTTAACTTATGTTTTAACTTATTCGATATTTCGAAAATATAATATATTTACTTTCCTCCCTTCGTTTCGAAAAGGGAAATTGAAGACCGAGGGGATGGCGCCGCGCATGAGATCAATACGGAACCCCTGATATTGCGCGCGCATAGGGCGGGTTGTATGGAAATTTGTAGTCCCTCAGATATGCAATGTTCACATACATTTTCCTCTGCTACCAATAAATACTACAAAATTTTCAAATTTGTCTAATTTATAAAAAAAAATCATAATAAATATTAATTAATTATGAGGAATAACTCCCTTCCACGAAAAGAAATGTATTAATAGCTGTTACGCGGCTCCAAAATTATTAATTATTTTAAGTACCTACTAGAATCTGGTGTTTAATAATTAACAGCAGGACCTACTATGACTTGTCTATTTCATATGAATAGCTAATAATAATTACACTCTAAATTGTAGGAACACGTGTACAATTTCCGTGCACGAGTTCGGATGATATTTTTCTCGGGCGTCGATTTTTCCGAGTACTCTGTGCGGCGGCTGAGGCGACCGCTTCGAGTTCAAGGCGACCGCGCGCGGTCAGGTTCGAGGACACGGCAACGCCGGCGCGGGCCCCTCGCGGCGCCTCCACGAGGGTACACGATACCCCATACTTCTGAAAACGTAACCATCTTCCGTTTACTACAAAGGATGTTACAGACTGTTCCTGTGTCCACTCTCTGACCGTAATTTTGATTTGGGTTAGGAATAGTACGTATAGTTATTTATTTATTTAATTTTAGCTGGATAAAATAGGTACGACTTGGAATAGGTAAAGGATGTTTTGTGAATGAGGGGCTGGGCTGCAATGACTGCATCCTCCTTTTATAAAAAACTTCATTGCCTTCAATATTTATGAACCTGTTAGGTACCTAGGTTCAGTAAGTAGGTACTTACTTCAAGTACATTTCATGAATGATGAATGCAAGAAGGATATGAAAAAAACTTCCTGATTCGATTATGAGGCTTGAAATAGGTAATCTCACGTGAGCAAGATGAACTCTAGAGGTAATAAAGACTGAGTTCATGGCCTTCTGAGCCACGACTCTGCTACGAAAAAACGCATAGACTTTTGTTCGACTTGTGAAATATTACAACTGAATAATCACAGACGAATATAACAAAAAGGCAGGCTAGGCATGTCACTATGAATAATAATTTAGTTGTTTTGTTTAAATAGTATATTAGAGTATTTTAAGGAATACACACGTAAGGTAGTTTTTGCTTTAATTTACATTTTTAATTGTTATTCACTGTGTAATCTGTGGGAACGGCGTGAACTTCACTGAGCGCGACTCGCCGGCTGCTGTCGTTAGGGGTCGGTTCACCCTCGTCCAACCCGCTGTTGTCTTCTCTTTCGTCCACCCTACTTTGAGCCTTCTCTTTCTCGCGGGTTTTTAAACCAATTTATCAAGCGACGGGAAAATGTTTGCGCTAATCATTTAAAACGGATTTCATGCTTGTAGGTGTGGTGATTGTTTACATTGAAGGTAGTAAAATCCTAAACACCTACAATCCATTAAAGCATGTTCAATCTTATTTTTGTTGGTAAACATCCAAAACTTGTAATTGATAAAGAAATCGTTTCGTGTTCTTATCTGCCGTTGCACTCTTCTTGCTTTTCGGTGCTATGTTTTTTTTTTCCTATCTTGAAATTACGGTCTGAAGCCTGATAACGTACGGTAGAGTCAATAATAAGGTCAAAACATTTTTGAAGATTAATAAATTATACCTATTTATGTTCAATCCAATTATTAAATTTATTGTTAGTAGACTTGCTTTATTATCTCTGTTACCTAATGTTACCGGAAGATGGAAGTTGATTAATAATAACGTAATGGGCCGCTGTACGCCGAACGAGTTTATTTATAGTCACGGCCGGCCCGTGTACGTCGAGTAAAAGTTCTACAAAAAGCATCGTCCCAAATCTTTGAAGCCTTCGAAACGTTTTTTATGCATGCCGCCCGCTCGGCCGATCCAGTCCGGTCCCTCGCCGACAACGAGGCATGGGTTGGTATAGGTCTATCAAAAAAAAACGCACGGAATGTTTTTGAATAACTAGATAAACTTTAGATAAATGATCAAAAATGTTTGCCAGTATTCTAGTTTCCTTGCAAGTAGTCATTGCGCTGTTACATATTAGTGTTAATTGATGTGACTAAGATATCGCTCAATTTAGAACATTGAACATTCAATAAAACTAGATGCCAGTCTAACAAAATATCAATTAACAAGTTGTAGGTTACTGTATAAAGTTTATGCGAATTACGGTTTTAATTTTCGCCACACTATGGTTTGGTAGCGCATACCACAAGCAGAACAGGTTTCCACTACTACTTGCGTAGTGGTTTCATTGTGCTGCCCTTCCCGTCCCGTTCCACTGCACGCGGCGCCCGCCATCTGCGCTACACAAAATGGCGCGAAAATGTGCTTTCAATGACTGTTCTCTCTAATCAAACTGAAAACGTTCCCAATTTTTAGGGTTCCGTACCCAAAGGTATTTCTTTTAAATATTCCTGGCGAAATAAATAGTCGAAGATAATGGTATCGTAGGTATAATGCGATGATTGTTGTTGTTACCAGTCTGTTCATTTAAAATTTTTATCTTTGTTTTTTTTTTTTGGCCTTTATGTTTTGTAAACATTTCGTTATTTGATTAAAACAAAACTAAAAATTATTTTACTTTTAAATTTAAATTTGGAGATTTGGGAGTGGTTTAGATTCCATATCTAAAAACGCCACGACGGATGACGGATTGCGGTGGTTGCGGGTTCAAGTCCTGCCGGAAGCGTACATTTTTCCATTTTTTCCTTTAATATAAAATTTGGAATATCTAGAAAAGCCATTTTGTTCATATTGGATATATAATGTAAATTTTTTGTCGTTTCCTGTTTCAGGGGTGCTCAGAAATGGACTTATACATCACCGACTCACTCCAGGATATGCTGGACATGGACATCAAGAACGAGATGGCTACAGATTTAAGCAGTATAACGGATTTTCCGGTTAGAAATCACTCATACCTACATCATACATTAATCTTCTGAATTTATCTATATCCGGAAATAAAAAATAATATTTGTATTTCAGGATTCCCTGGGATTAAATTTTTCCGAACTCCCTCCCCTATTAGATATGGATACAGACAATTCTTCGATATGGCTCAACAACTCGTCTAATAGTTTTGTTCACAATTTAGACCTGTACGGTTCCGAAGCAAACGCCGTAATGGTGAATCCTAACTCTGTAATGCCGTCCACATTCGCTGAAACTCCGGTAAAGAGTATTGTTAAGGAAGAGGCGTCAAATTTATTACTAACGTCAGCAGCCAGCGGTGATTCAAATAGCAACACGTCGGCACCCAGCCCTAAAGAGGAGAAGAGCCATCTTACCTTCTCACCGAACACGATCAAGGTACCTAAGGTGGAACCAGAGGAGCCCGTTGTCAAGAAACCCCTTGAAGAAGCCACACAAATGGTCATCTATGTGCGGAAACAGGACAAGCATGTAGTGAAGGATTTATTTAAGGACTTGGACACTAGCAAACTGAAGACCAACACCACGCCAACGCACACTCAAACCGTCAGGATAAAGGCAGCTCAGGAACTAATAAAAGTCAATAATAAAAACTGTTCAATTCTGAACACGAGCCAAAAAGTAACGCAACAATTAGGAACTAAAACCATTATCTCCGGCAATATTCATATATTAGACGCACAGCAATCTAGGACAATTTTAGCAAATAGTAACAAGAGTCAAGCGACAATACTAATTGACAACTCGTTGAACAATAATAGGCAAATAATTAAGACTTCGGTCAACGGAGCGTTTACAGTGGACGCGAGCCAAGCAAAGTTCGTAAACACGACAACCAAGCTCACTGCCGGGGCGGGAGAGTTCCCTAAGCCCGCGTATTCTTACTCTTGTTTGATCGCGATGGCGCTCAAAAACTCGAGGACCGGTAGTTTACCCGTGTCAGAGATTTACAACTTCATGTGGTAAGTTCAGGAACTTCAGTTAAATATTCTACTAATTATAGCATAAATGGCGCTTATATTAATCGCTTTTGTTTCTTTCAGTCAACATTTCCCTTATTTCAAAACGGCTCCAAATGGCTGGAAAAATTCAGTACGTCACAATCTTAGTTTAAATAAATGTTTTGAGAAAATTGAAAAGCCGTCGACGAATGGCAGTCAAAGAAAAGGTTGCTTATGGGCGATGAATCCGTCGAAAGTGGGGAAAATGGACGAGGAAGTTCAAAAGTGGTCGCGGAAAGATCCTCAGGCTATTAAAAAGGCGATGGTTTATCCAGGTTCGTAGAAGTTCCTTTTATTTAATGTCAAGTTTTTCTAACTGTCCTATAGCACAAAGTAACTAGATCGTTTACTTACCAATCGAATCACCTAAATACGTTCGTCCAATAAGGTTTAGCAATCTTATTTATAATGCATCCAAAGCCAAAGTTATTGAAACTCGATTTCGCGACTTGCGACGTAAATATGGACGAGCCTCTACAAACTTACTGGAGTACGGACTGGTAGAACCGACTGACCTGAGTTGTTGCCAAATTATTTTAGATATTGTATTAAAACCCTAACATTCCTGATGTCTATTTAACATTCCAGAAAGCTTAGAAGCGCTAGAACGGGGCGAGATGAAGTACAGCGGAGCGGCGGGAGACGCAGAAGACGACGACGCAGACGTAGACCCCGACGCCGAGCTCGACGCGGACGTCGAGATCGACCCCGAGATCAAGACTGAGGTCGACGAGGAGGAGATCATCGAGCAGGTGTGTTGTAACTCTGTTAGTAGCGCTAGAACGGGGCGAGATGAAGTACAGCGGAGCGGCGGGAGACGCAGAAGATGACGACGCAGACGTAGACCCCGACGCCGAGCTCGACGCGGACGTCGAGATCGTCCCCGAGATCAAGACTGAGGTCGACGAGGAGGAGATCATCGAGCAGGTGTGTTGTAACTCTGTTAGTAGCGCTAGAACGTGGCGAGATGAAGTACAGCGGAGCGGCGGGAGACGCAGAAGATGACGACGCAGACGTAGACCCCAACGCCGAGCTCGACGCGGACGTCGAGATCGACCCCGAGATCAAGACTGAGGTCGACGAGGAGGAGATCATCGAGCAGGTGTGTTGTAACTCTGTCAGTAGCGCTAGAACGGGGCCAGATGAAGTACAGCAGAGCGGAGACATAGACCCCGGGTCGACCCTGAGGTCAACGAGGAGGAGATCATCGGGCAGATGTGTTTTAACTCAGTTATCGTAAGACAAACGGATCAACCACGGAATATAAACAGTATAAGAAGCTGGAAACTCGTATACACCTTTATTATGGCGTTCTAAAAGTTGTCTTATGCTTAAAAGTCACGAAAATTTCGTGTCCGCGTCAGAAGATTTTCAAAGTCAAATGTGACGAACATCGGTTCGCGAATATCAAGATTTCTGTACTTAATGATGTTTAACATCTAAGTAAAAATGTTGAGCATAAAATTTGCGACAAGTTATGTAGTGTGTAGACTGTAGTCTCCGCATGACCTTGAAGTGATAAGGTTAGGGCAGGTGTGCATAATTGTAAACACATCAAGAGTAGAGCAGGTGCGATGTGTCCGGGTGACCTTAAACTCACAGGAAATATTATGGAGCAGCTTGATATTTGCGCAATTTGTCAGTAGTGTCTCATCCTGTTTATAGAAATGGGAAGAGGAGGAGGCAACTATTTTTTGCACCGATAATAACTATGGTGATATTCGGATGACTGGTGCGACATTGACATTACCGCTGCGGCCTCGATGTGGGCGCTATATTCTGTCAATTTCCTTGATAAAATGCGTGACGGATTGAATGTCATAATCGCGGCAGTAATCGGCGGCGAACGTCACTCATTCTATCAAGGAAATTGATAGCGATTATGGTTTGTGCAACTAGCCTTAGAAGTGCCTGGCTAAGCCATTATATCTTTATTAAAATTCTTTAAATGATTGCAGGAGGTGTCGGACCAGGAGCTGGAGGTGGAGGAGGTGTCAGGCACGGGAATGGTGGGAGGCACGTACCGCCTGCTGGCCGCGTCCGGCGCGCTGCACGAGTACCTCGAGCCCGACGACGACGAGAGCGACATCGAAGTGAGTACACCGCCTGTACACCGTGCTGCAGGTGTCAGACAGGAGCTGGAGAGTGGAGGTGGTATCAGCACGGGCATGGTGACGGCACGTACCGCCTGCTGGCCGCGGGGGAGACAGTTGTGTATAGTGAACGCCAGTCGAAGATGGAAATGATGACGTGACGTGGCCTATCGTCGTATGTCGTCCCGAAACATTTTTACTTTGCGATTGGCGTTTGTCGATAAACAATTGTCATCTTGGCTAGGCCCCCTAAATGTCGATACGACACATGGTACTTTTGCATCCAATCCACGCAACATGTTGCAGAGTGCAGTTGCATTCACAACTTTCTAATCTTCCTAAAAAAAACTCTTGAACTTCGGTCGCAAGGCAAAGCAGTACACGCAATAGCCTGATGAATCCGCACTATTGTCAATTGGTCACCAATTTAAGGCAACTAGGTACTCTGCAACATGTCAATAATCAGTTATTTATTTCGGAATTTTATAGTGAATCATGTCGAAAATAACAATTTTTTTGGTTGTGTTATGTTGAAATGGTTTTAAATCTAGTTCTACCTAAAAAAAAACGCTACAAGCCGACAGTTGCAAAACAATTCATCGGGCTATTAGTTTATAGTTTACATCTTATATAGTAATGAATATTAAGGACTTCTTTCATTTGGTTCCAGGTGTTAGATCAATCCTATGAAGAAATCGATATCGACGTAACAAAACCCATGAAGTTTGACCTATCAGTCACAGAAAATTATACAAGTAAGTATTCAGTAACGAAGAATTGATTATTTAATGATATCATAGTGGTCTGTGAATTAAAAGAACTTCAAAAACACAATATACAATACACTCTTGTTAGCGTACTTGTAGGCTCATACGCCAGCCGGATTTGATGCTATAGACGAATTCGCGTCCCCAAATTGCATATAGCAACAATAACGGGGTTGGCCGGTCGAAGTACTTATTTAGTTTTAGCAGATGGCGCTAGCATAGCTGTCCCTGTCAATCCCTAGAGTTGTGTAAATTCTTTGTTTTTTTCAATGGATTTTTATGCCAAATCTCATAGAAAAAACCGGGCAAGTGCGAGTCGGACTCGCGCACGAAGGGTTCCGTACCATAATGCAAAAAAAAAAACGAAAAAAAAAAAGCAAAAAGAAAAACGGTCACCCATCCAAGTACTGACCACTCCCGACGTTGCTTAACTTTGGTCAAAAATCACGTTTGTTGTATGGGAGCCCCATTTAAATCTTTAATTTATTCTGTTTTTAGTATTTGTTGTTATAGCGGCAGCTGAAATACATCATCTGTGAAAATTTCAACTGTCACGGTTCGTGAGATACAGCCTGGTGACAGACAGACGGACGGACGGACGGACAGCGAAGTCTTAGTAATAGGGTCTCGTTTTACCCTTTGGGTACGGAACCCTAAAAAGGGGCAAGCTATGATGGCGCCATCTATGCAAACCTTTGACAGTTGCCAACTCCATAGCAGCAAGTATGACATTGTCATCTCATGGGGTGTTATTGTTAACAGTTCATTCCGCGAAGAGGGCGAAGACGAGCTTCATCTACCAGCCGGTGACGACGCAGGCGCACACGAGCCGACGGAAAACGCCGCTCGTCAACCGGGTCGCGCTCATCTAGACCACCACACACACACACACACATGTGATCTACAGGGGTCGAGGCGGTAGGTAGTTTAGCGTAGGCGAACCAGTGATCGTTCTGTTCCATTAAAAATTAAATAATGTCAAATTCGAATTGTAATAATTAAGTTGAGCGTATGGTGCCCCTTTTTGGCACGTAAAAAGTATGCCCGTATTGTGAGGCCGTTTAGCGAGCGGACACTTGTTACATATCTTACACTGTATATTAGTTTAGTTTAAGGGGAATTCGAAGCTCACGCGTGACCGCTTCTGCGTTAGATAGTGAGGTCCGTGAAACTTTTAATAATGGTACTATAAAATAAATAATAGTGTTCAAACGTCGGCGATATACGAGTATGAAATGTTCCCATATTAGTTTGTAAGGGGCCGTGTTGCGGCCGCATTGTGAGTACAAAAACGTTTCTGCTACTGTATTGACACTTTTATACGCTTACTGTAATGTTGCGTTACGTAGCATTTATAACTATATTTTGCTAAAATTGGTAGTTATCCCGTAAACAGTAAAGCATCAGAATTTACTGAATGAAATAACACCAAATAATTATAGTAAATAAACAAATTGATAGTGTTAGTGAATAATTCATTCCATAGGCAACGGTTTTTAGTTCTTTACCAATTTGCGCGTAATCTATTGAGCATGGTTGACAGGAACTATAGAAATTAGTTGACTTATCGACTAAAGTCTCGGTACAGTAGCGCGCGCGCGCCATAGCGGGTATTAAGTAAGTTCCCACCGCTATTACATATTTATGTTCTACTTTACATAAGACAGTTGACACAGGCAGCTAGTCTGTTATGCAATATAGTGCCAAATACTGTTCCACGCGGTAACCAATAACTAAGTTGTGTTATGTCTATCTGTATACGAGTACTGGAACTATAATATGGCACTATACCGACTTGTAACCTCCCATCACGCAACTCTATGGTCTTGACAACAACATGCTATTAGATTCTAAGGTCGTGTCACGGAAAATGCAACGTGGTTCACTACGTCTTGTATTCGTATGAGTCAGTATTTGTCTTGAGTCAGTACTCGGACAATAATATAGAGCAATGAACTTGTATACCAGTTGGTATTGGTACATTGTATATGCAAACAGTCGAGACTAGTAAAATATTGACTTGACTCTTTTTAGGCACATCATTATTGTTTTGTTGTAAAGGCAAATAAAAGACGAGCGATGATGGAAGGTTTTTACCAAAACAAATGACTCTTCTCTGAGCCTACAGCCCGGGATCGTACCTGTCCCAACTCCTAACTTGGCCGGGATCAGAAAAGACTCATTTTTATACAATACCTCTCATTGATTAATTAAGTCTATTAAGTATGTGACGTTATTGTGTTTGTTGTTTGTTAAGTGTTTCTCGTACGAGCAAAACAATAAGTTTGTCAATAAATACGCCGGCTAATCATGTCAATAAGCTATCTATAGGTCATTCCAGGCGGTATCTTATGATATAGGTAGGGTGTGCTCAGTTAAATCTTCTAGTCGGCAGCATACGTTCTAAATAGACGGATGCGCTTGTCGGCTAGCCCTGCTGTTGTGCCTAGATTCTGTTATTTATGACGTATTGAATAATAACCATACATTATCCCCAACTCTATTGTGTTGGTATTTTCATTCAGCTTTCAGGATATTCATACATCTAATTACTGTAATCGTAATAAATAACAGCGACTAGTTTCAACATCAAGTCTTCCAGGCAATAGACAAATACTTTCATGAAAGTGGCTTTTACAGAACTGAATAAAGTTTGCTATTAGACTTTTCCAGTAGTATTTTAACTATTTTAAGTGATTGAATTGAGGTGCAAAATTATATTAAGGTTGTGTTGATAACGGTAGATCTCATGTCTTCAAGATCATGGTTTGTTACGGATAAGCACACCCCTAGTCCAATGCATTT
Organism: Cydia splendana; assembly: GCF_910591565.1. Taxonomy (NCBI): domain Eukaryota; kingdom Metazoa; phylum Arthropoda; class Insecta; order Lepidoptera; family Tortricidae; genus Cydia; species Cydia splendana. The sequence goes on along the minus strand of NC_085968.1, from coordinate 12,819,211 downwards.
AAACACGTTACGCGGTAGGGACGAGTGACCTGTCATATAAGTTCAAGACTTGTAATACAAGTGTTTTACAAGCGCTGCTTGTACGGAATACAATCTTTATAATATATATTTGGCCGGAAAACGTGATTAGACACATCTGAATAAATAATCTATTGTCAAGAAGTTAAAGAGTCAAATCATGTGTGCTTGTTATGGCGACCGTAGGTAGGTACCGTGACGACACACTTGCAATGCAAGAGTTTTAACTTTTATGACACGGACACATAGGATTGATGAAATTTCAAGTGATACGATGTTAGGAAAAGTAACGTGCAAATAGGACTTGTGATTTATTGGATGTGAATGTGTTAGTGAAATTGTGTTAACAAAAAGATTGTATTAAAAAAGAGTAATGGCGTAATGGACTGACAACAAAGCCTAAAATTTATAAACATGATCGTTTATATCTGGCTATACGTACAGTATTGTAACGTCCACTATTACCGTGAGGGGGACCTAATAAAACACAAGATTGTATTTACGTTCACTAACGGTACGTCTGCTCCCGCCGCGGTCTGTCCTCCGAATGCCGGGTCTGCCGCGAGCGGAGCGGACCGCAGTGCACATGTATTTATGTATACATTACAATTATAACTTGCAAATTAGGTTTATTGAAGTTTTCTATGTACCTATATCTTCATTGGCATGTTCAGTGGCATTCTTCTCCGCAAACATCGCTTCACGCGACTAATGTCAGTTGCATAGAACTGTAATCAATTTGTACAGTCGCCATCATATCGGAGCGACCAAAGAGCTCACAAATATCTGAACACGCGTTTATTGTCTGCGTAAATTGTTAGTCCAATCTGTTGACCATCAGCTCGACAATCGTTTATATTTTTGTCATTGACGTATAATATCTAAGGACGGGCCTGATGGGCACTCAAAATGGTACTAGTTCAGCTGACACCGCTGACGAATGTCACTCACGAATTCGAGCCAATCGTGCAATCTAAACCCAACTAGTTGCGTCCAATCGCGCTCGTGATGCGAACTCATCATCATCAACCAATCGGGTTTTAGCGGTGTCATACCGCTTTACTGGCCCCACTCATGCCCCATTCATATTGCCCGTAAGGCCAGTCCTTAGATATTATACGTCAATGATTTTTGTCGATGTTTCTTGCTCAGAAGAATCCACCTCAATACACTGCTGTCAAGGATGCGCTTTGCTGCATTACAATACGCATCCCTCCATATGCCCATTACTCTTTAACGGTATATGTAAGTAGCTAATTAGATCATGGCCCAAGTAACAAATCTGTCTTGAAGGGTAGCAGCGGTTGCGCACGTGGCGATTCGTTTTTAGTACTTTTAACTATTATTATGTTATGTAGCATCTAGGACCTAAAGTTCGTGTGTAAAAACGTTCGTCGTGCAGTGCACAGCCGCCCTAGTTTATGGATGTTGGTTAATCTGAAAGAAAGGAAAATGTAACTTGTACGACAAAATGTGACGTCATCAACCAAAAGGTACCACATTGTCGGTTGTAATAAGGCTGATTTCAAATTGAAGCTATATGGAAATAGCGCCTTATTGACAACCTACAGTACCCTTTTGGTTGAAAATGGCACAAATATTGAAATCACCAGCGTTCTAAAGTTGGAACGCAACAAAACTTTGTTAGGTGCATACTGCTATTATTATTGACATAATTAATAAAATTTCAATAGCGTGCAATGTGTAAATAGATTTAGCGGGAAATAATTTGCTTATAATAATTAATAACACTGCGTATGTTTGTGAATTTTTATTGATAATAAATTAATACATAAATACTATTTTAGCTACACTTACGTGTTTATGAATTATGTGTAAGCAAAACATTTGCTGAAAAAACGATAATTTTGTATTGCTTGAAGGTAAACCCCACTAAACTTGTCGTAATATATAGTAATGATGATATGGTTGCAAATGGCGTATTGGATGTATGTATCTAGTAGAACTGCCGCATAAAGCAATGCCAAGAATCTGAACTTTTAATATTGGACTTCCGTAAAGTAATAAATAATGAAGCATTGTAACGTATCTCTAACCAATTTTGTAACATAAAATAGAATTTGTATTTTTCCACTGCCAGTATTTCAACATCCATGTAAAATATGATTAAATAAAATAAATAGTTTGTAAGACAGCAGTAGAAATTTAAATGTAGGTTTATTACTAAATAATGTAAGGATGCCGAGTCGAATATGATTTTTTAATAACATTTTTGTAATAAAAATGAAATTCAATAAGTTTCTGTTTTATTTCTTAACCACACCCCAAATCCTTACATAACCATGACACCTGCGGAATTTCCAGACCGGTACGACCACACAATAAAAGAGCGTACTTCTATCTTAAATTCCGGCAACGCACTTACAACCCCTCTGGTGTGGCGGGTGTCCATGGGAGGCGATAATCGCTTACCATCAGGCGATCTGTCTGCTCGTTTGCCTCCTATACGATATACCGGCTGAAACTTATATTTTTTGAAAGAAAATAATTATGTTCCTGAACATAAATAGATAGGGTTGCCTAAACAAATATGGCCAAAGCTATCTTTAATTAGGGCAAGCGAAGCGAGCCCTCTATCACTATTCGACAAACTATGCATTCTTGTGGTACACTTTACGGAAAAACTATCGCACTATTAGGTTTGAAATTTAACATAGTAATTTAAATTCATGTCTAGATGTGTTATCAAACATAAAAATATCATTTTATAAACCTAAAAAAATAAAATAATGGAACACTTTGTATTACTACTAGCGCCATCTGTTAGAAAATATATGAAATAAAATTCGTGCTAATGTCACAGATTAATAAATAGTTACTACCTTTGTTACTACGTAACAGATACTTCATTCCCAAACAAAAGCAAAAATACCTACGCTATAATAGCCTACAGAACCTTAATAATTAGGGCGAGCGAAGCGAGCCCTATCACTAATCGACGAACTATGCATTCTTGTGGTACACTTTACGGAAAAACTACTGCACTGTTAGGTTTGAAATTTAACATAGTAATTTAAATTCATGTCTAGATGTGTTATCAAACATAAAAATATCATTTTATAAACCTAAAAAAAATAAAATAAAGTAATAACACTTTGTATTACTACTAGCGACATCTGTTGGCAAAATGATGAATTAACATTCGTGCTAATGTTAATTATTTCTTTCTCTAACAGATGGCGTTAGTAATAAATAAATATTGGACATTCTTATACAAATTGACTACTTAAGAAGGCTTGTGCTGTGGGTATTCAGACAATACGATACCTATGTGGTGTTTTCAAGTTCAATAATGTCGATGCCGTCGATGGCGCTTACGCCATTAACAACGATGAATACCAAAGTGGGTACAATTTTGGATTCAACCCACCTCGCTTCACTTGGTTTGATTCCCATTTTAGCAATTAAGTTTTTGTGAATACCTACTAGAACAATCAATCTTGCTGTATATTTACTGCCGAGGTCAATTTACTCGTATGTTTTGTGACGCTGACGATCTGACTCGACTGATCAGTCATGTTGTGTTAGCAAACTTATATCGGGTATTTTCAGTTCGAGATACAGTTTTAGCGCCATTCATTTATTACGTAAGACGATTTTGGGGTGGAGGGGGGTCGAACATATCTTATTTTTTCTTACAAGGGGGTGGGAGGGGGTTTTCATAGTTTTTAAGTAAGATCACAAAGATGCGATATTTTTTTTAATTTCTATGAAATTATGACGTTTAAAATAATACTTCCACACTCTATGCTATCAAACACGGTGCAGAGTTAGCTTAAATGAGCTCAAGTACCTTTGTACAGGTCCAAATAAACATTCATAAAAATATTTTTTTGAAAATAAATTATATTGGTGGCTGGACGGGGTCAGCCTATTCTTATTATTTCTTACATAGGGGTGGGAGGGGGTCAAAAGCTGGCAAAAATTGTCTTACGTAATTAATGAATGGCGCCTTTAGTGTTACTATTGCTTGGAACTGCTAAAATTATAAATAAAGATAAGCATAATTAATACAAACTTCAGTGACTTAGGGCCGATACAGACGGACTACAACCCGACTGCAACTTGTATGGGAACTGCACGCCAATCGAAACGTCGGCGTGCAGTTCAGCAAAATGACCCAGTACCCTGGCAGTACCTAGTGGAACTCAGGTTTGGTGTAACAAAGGCACATTATATGGTTTGGTCATCCGACTCATCTTGATAAGCACTTAGGAAAGTAGTACCCAAGATAGAGCCGATGCCGAACCCTGGCAGTACCTAGTGGAGCTCGGGTTTGATGCAACATACATAGACACACGCTGTTTTGGATATCCGACTCGTCATGATGATCACTGGGTAGATCAGTACTTTCAGTACCCAAGATAGCTGATGCTGAACCCTGACAGTGCCTAATGGAGCTCGGGTTTTATACAACATAGGCACACGCTGTTTTGGCCATCCGACTCGTCTTGATGAGCACTTAGGAGATTAGTACCTAAGATAGAGCTGATGCTAAACCCTGGCTGTACCTAGTGGAACTCAGGTTTGGTGCAACATAAGCACACGCTGTTTTGGTCATCTGACACGTCTTAATGAGAACTTGGAAGAGCAGTACCCAAGATAGAGCTGATGCTGGACCCTGGCTGTACCTAGTGGAACTGTGTGTGTTAGTTTATGTGCGGAGCAGCGTGATTACCGCCAGTAGGTGTCCAGACGGGAAAGTTTTTCGATCAATTGTGTGGAGTGGACGCAAAAATAAATTCAAGAACATTGGCTCGCTGACCCAACATTATGTAGGAAAGCCAGTTGGGTTCCTTACAAAAAGTACTGGGCGACCGTGTAGGATGTAATGCACTTATGAAATTGTATATTACGTGTGGATGATATTGGCAATTTGATTTTGTCGTCTGGACACGTTTTTAAAGGACAAAGTAAAAGCTATAACAGACAGGCGTACCTACCGGACAGCAACCGGTTCGGTACGTTAAGGTAGAAAACCTCCGCGAGCCCTTACAAAGCTCTGCTTTTTGCTAGTAATACCTGCTGCTCAGGACAAGAAGAAATGTACCATAATTACGCGCACAAAGAGTCGAGACTGTTTCCCGCCGTTCGAGTCACGTGCCAACGCGTCATCGTAAGAATGCGCTAGGGTTCTAGCTACTCTACCTATGATGATTATTGTAATAAAACGAATGTTGCGAATCAAATATGTTTTAGTTTTAATATAATGATTTATAATTTTTTCACTTCTCGGAATTCTCTGTTATTAAAATTTTATAAGTAGTTGAAAATATCCTAGATCGCGTAAATAATTTTAATAAATATTCAGGAGCAAAGCAACGGACAATCAACGGTTTTTAAAAGTTGTAATACGGTGCTACCAGGGGGCCAATTCCAGAAGGCACATTTGACGTTTCGATGGAATATCCAGTTGACGCGGATAATTCGTCACTTGTCGAATTGCGTACACTTGCCATCTGTCAGTGAACTATATCCTCACTAGAGGTGGGGCGTTGTACTGAAATAGTTTTTGGGACAGGTTTTTCTTAATGGACGACTTTTTGTTTGTCGAGTATTTAAAAGCACGGACTTTAATTTTCAAAATATAACAAATATGAAGTTGCCAACACCTCGTACCTCCATTCTTACCTTTACTTTAAGTAAAATATTTTTTTGTTAACTGACAGTCGTACGGGTATCTGTTGGATCAAAAAATAATGGAAATAATTTTTACATTGTTAATATGTCATTTGATTAATGGCCTTGACTCAAAACGTCACGATACGTCGGATCCCTACTAATGAAAAGTCGATATTTGCATAAATAACCCTTATTTGTAAGACGCTTAAGTACGGTAAACACTTAAATTGCCTATTTGGGGTGGTACACGTAAAACTGGTATTTTCATAGAAACGTACTTTTGGTACGCATTTTGCCAACGTGTCCCAGCTCTAGTTAGGATCGCAATGGATCGCAAGTTGTTGCATTTGACAGCGTGCGATCGTAACTGTCAATGAAATCACATCATCACTAGACTTTTTTGTCGATGGGTATGGCCGCCATATTTGGATTTATGACATTCAAAAGGAGATCCTACGGCATAGAGTAAACTGCATTCTTATTTTTCTACAATATTTTGATTCTTCTACTGGACGCAAGATGGAGTTAGCATCTTGGCGTTATAAAAATAAACCGCAAGAACATGACATGCAGTTGCGTGTGGTTGCGTGGGTGTAGATCTATCATGAAAACGAACATGACTGTGACAATTGTCTATGATTAAAAAAATAATTGACAAATATCATAAAGCAATACATATACTCCAAAATGGCAAAAAGAAAACAGATTTATTATAAACATACTTACAAATGATATAGGTAAAAAGTTTGATTTGTAAACCAATGGTCGTGGGTCCTAACCCCGGCTATTATTAACAATGAACTTGTTGTAACTATCTTAACCGATTGCTTTTCGGTGAAGTAAAATATCACGAGGAAGACGGAGTAGCTACTATAAGGTATATATTTTTCCCCTCTGGGTTAGATGGCAGGGAGAGATAGTGAAGAATGCCTGAAAATAAGCATTTATTTTGTTGTTAGACTAGTTTTCTTTTATAAAATTTTTAATTGTCACAACAGCAAGCTAAAAGCCCTAAGCCATGAGCCAGGGTATGTTAGGTGCAGGCTTAGGGGCTAATCTCGAGGAAACCGGAGCTTCGGCGACTAGCTGCCAACTTTCCCAACTCACTTTTACATCAGCTCCTTTGATTAATAAATTCAGGTAAAATTCGTAAGAACTAGTGCCTGTGCCATACTCTACATTGGACGCTATGCCTAATTAGTTGTTATTAATGTTGAATTTTCAATGGCATATAAGACACCGGTCGTATACCGACTTAGAAATTTGGATTTTCTCAGTTTGAATGAATAGCAAACTGGAGAGTTTTAGATTAATTTAAAACTTTACTTATTATTCATTTTAGGTATTTTGTGAAGAAAGGTCTTCACAGACATTGACAGAAAATCGGGAAACACCGGCCAGGTGCGTCAGACCACGCAAAATGGAGGATTCCATGCCTACTTATTTTACCATGTATATCCATATATCATTAAAATACCGTTTCTTCGCAGCACTACACTTCAGTCCTTTTATTAGAAAAGTAATATGTTTACTTGTTTAGGTACCTATATGTAAGTAATTTTGTTCTGTGAAACTTATTGTTTGTGTTACGAGACTTACGAGTAGGTAACTTTGGCACAATAAAGCCTAGATCTCAATAAGGCCTAGTTTACCCTCTGGGTTGGAAGGTCAGAAGGCAGTCGCTTTCGTAAAAACTGGTGCCTACGCCCATTATTGGGATTAGTTGTCAAGTAGACCCCAGGCTCTCTCTCATGAACCGTGGCAATTATGCCGGGATAACACAATAAAGAATATTTGGCTAAATAGTTAAATCCTTATTTGATTAGACTCGTGTATTTAACCTACTCGTATTTTGCCACCTAGAAGGCTCGAATTGGTTGTTATTTGTGGCTTTCCATAAAATAAGGGCACGTCTTTATGCTTCAAGTGCAATAAGGACGTTTTCATCTGAAATTCCAATAGAAATTGGACTAAATTGAACCAAAAGCCACATTTTTACAAGTTTTTATGTAGTTTCACTTTCACCTGTCCCGTTGTCTGTTTGTAACAATCAAACCTAAAGACCCAAGTAATCAAGTTTTCACAGATGTTCCGAATAAATATAGTTTTTTCAAAGGACTGTCTCATTTCAATCGTATACAGAGACAATCATAGGTACTATCTTTGTCTTACACATTACACTAGTACTAGCATCCAAAAGAAAAGGACGACTATAGTTTTCCCGGTTCTTACTGACTGATAAATTGGTTTGACCAACTATATAACATTGATGGATCAAGGCGGTTTGTTTACAGAGGGCTTGCGGCGAAACCCGAAAATCGAAATTTCGTTATCTGCCACTCTATCGCTCGGATATGCAAGAGTGATAGAGAGGCAGTTAACAAAATTTGGAATTTCGTGTTTCACGGTAGGCCCATTGTTTGTGGTATTTTTTCCGCAAAGACGAAGTACGCACGATAAACGCCAAAAAGTTAGTATTTAAATGTTTTTGATATTCATTTAAATCAATTTAAATCGTCGTTGGTGGTTCTTGCTTGTGTGAGTTATAATGTCACTGTACCATTGCTGTACCATCACCTGCGTACTCAACCTTCACGTTATAATTTTTATTTTTTTAAATATTAACGCTGTCATAGTAACGAAAATAATAAACACGTCAATCGAAGTAAAGAATTTAATATCCAAGAAAAAAATGCTGAATATATAAAGCATCATTTATTATAGAATTAAAATGATATACCAATTATACGGGTTACATCTTAAAAAAGATGATTATCTTGGAAAGGATACACAGGTGAACAAAGTTAAGGTAAAATAGGTAAGTACATAATTCACTCGGCTTGAAACGTGGGGGCCCGTAGAGGCAACGCGTGCTAGGCCCCTGGCGTGGCGGCCTAGCACGCGTTGCCTCTATGAGGAGCTGTCAAAGCGCCTTAAGGCCTGCGCAAACCGGCGGAGCGCAGCGCAGATCACTTTAAAATAAAATTATCAATGTATTTTCTTCCCTATTTCAATTACCTTCAGGTATAAATTTAAATGCTTTGAGACCGACTTCGGAGCATCACGGAGGATTGTTACTCCGTGGCATCGAGGAGCACGTTAGAGGATACCACGGCGGTAGGCGCCGGCATGCCGCGGCATCCCCCGGCATGCGCCGAGGCCTCCCGCGGCGTGCGCCGGAGTAGCGCCGGAACGACGGGGGAGAACTCGTGCACACTAGTCACTAATCCCTTGTGATAGAGTACACGCGGCGGCATGCCGCGGCATTTCCCGGCCTGCGCCAAAGTGCTCTCTGGTGCGCCGGCCGCCAGCGCTTGGGCTGTGCGCGCTCGCGATATCGCGGGGGATTTCACCTCGCCGGTGTGCGCTGCGCGGCGTAAATCCTCCTCGGTGATCTGCGCTGCGCTCCGCCGGTTTGCGCTGGCCTTTATACCTATATGCTTCTGGTAATGCTCTAGGTAATGGGACGAACATCCACTTTGGTGGACACGTTCAGAAAAAGGAGAATATTATACAATGAGCTTTATTTCCATATGACCCAAGACTCTTTCGAAGATTTCAGAAACCAATATCCAGCAAGCACCGTCTGGCTTTCCGCTTGGAAGATATGGAAATACAATGCACGTACCTACATATATAAATATGTGTAATCATGTGCCGAAGCATATTAAGTTATTAAGAGGAAAGGGGATGACCGGTTCTCCATACAAACGTAGTCCCCATTTTCCTCTCTGGATATTTATATTATGGAATATAGGTAGTTAGCCATCAACAAACTGTAGTGCCCAATGCATTTTGCTACATTGTACAAATTTAGATTTCAGCTTGTCAGGTTTTGGCATTATTTTCTTCCATCAATCCCACGTTCTTCAGTGTTCATGTGTACAGATTTTTTCAGTTTCAGGAACGCGTGAAAATCGAAAGTTTAAATAAAAGAGAAGAAATTTCCGATGGCTGTGGGAATGTAACAAAATTTTAAAGTAGCGATTTAAGATAATCAATCATCTACAAACACGTTTTCGGCCACAGCGAATACGTTCACCACTAAGAATGTCGGTGGTGCACTCTCAAAGTAAAAAAAATGAGTAAGTAAATATTAACTATTAAGCTCATTACACTAATTGTCTAACAGTTACAAAAAATAAACTACATACTTATTGGGAAAAATATTTTGTTTGTCGATAATAGGTAGTTGAAATTTACTAAGCACTGTAAGTTTAGGGTTCCGTAGCAATAATGGCAAAAACGGAACACTAACAGTTTCGTCATGCATCTGTCTGTCTGTCCATATGTCACAGCAATTTTACTCAAAACTATAAGATAATGAAGGTAAGGTCACTGTGGGCAAGTCCGGCTACAAGGCAAGCCCGGCAACATCAAAGAGATACCTAATCACTACGTTTTAAGAGACGGGACTTCCATACTAGCGACTGGAATCAGTTTTTGTCAGTCTGTGTGTGAGTTTGGTTCTCCAACCATACCAACATGTACGACAAAGAACTGTCAAAGAACAATAGTACCAACATAACAGAGTCCAGGGCTCGGAACCGGTATTGATATACCGGTTAATATCGTTCATAAACCGTTATATTATTTCGTTCATTAATAAACCGGTTAATTGATGGAACGCGAACTTTAAAATTTAGTTCTCTCTTCTAACCGGTTAGTTGAGAGAACCAAATGTTTTCGTTCTCGAGGAACGATATAATACCGGTTAATCTCAGCCGTCTACAATATTAATCTTCGAGCAACACCGGCTTCCGACACATCGGAAGGGAGGGGCCCAAGCGATATCTCACCGTACAAATCTTTCTGCCATTTTTCGCGGGGGGAAAGGTGCACACAGTCGCACTTCTCACACACTTACATACAAAATCCAATCTGTAATGACGACACAAATACATAGGAAATGACACACGTCAAAGACAAATCTTGCAAACCTCGATCTCTTTTTGTGTACGGACGAGTGACAAGTGTCACAACACGCACACTAACAAATTTTCGTTGAAGTATGTTATTGTATTCTGAGCTGAGATGAGAAGTCGGATTTGTCGCTCGACCGATCCGCAATTTGTACTGAGCGAGCAAAATCGATAAATCCAACAATTACATGAGACTAAAATATAATAATTGTGTTTGAATGTAATTAAACGTATGATATGTAAAAAAAAATATTACATGTGAAATGTAACACTTTCTTTTTGTAAATTTGATGTCCCCGACCTCTTTTTATAACAAAAAACCGAGCAAACAGGCATTTTTGTGCAGCAGTGTTCACGCGCGCGTCTGGACTCGGTCTAGTGAAAAATCCAAGTGCAACTAGTTTTATTACCCGCGCTAGATTAGATTGACGCGCTAATCTTGTACCTCGGCAGAGGGGAAATAGTGCGAATGCCGCCTCCCTTCCGTGTTGCTCGAAGATATTAATACATTATCCGGCTACCCACTCTAAGTACTCGATCTCGATGTTGACTTGACGGTGCTGCTTGCTGACTGAATTGTTTATTTTTAGGGTTCCGTACCCAAAGGGTAAAACTATTACTAAGACTTCGCTGTCCGTCCGTCCGTCCGTCTGTCTGTCACCAGGCTGTATCTCACGAACCGTGATAGCTAGACAGTTGAAATTTTCACAGATGATGTATTTCTGTTGCCGCTATAACAACAAATACTAAAAACAGAATAAAATAAAGATTTAAATGGGGCTCCCATACAACAAATGTGATTTTTGACCAAAGTTAAGCAACGTCGGGCGTGGTCAGTACTTGGATGGGTGACCGTTTTTTTTTGCATTTTTTTTCCGTTTTTTTTTTGCATTATGGTACGGAACCATTGGTGCGCGAGTCCGACTCGCACTTGCCCGGTTTTTCTTATTTATACTTTTTGGGCGTGTGAGTTTTGACTGTTGGTGTTGGTGGTGTTTTGTTACATTTAAAATGGATTCACAAAGTTGTAAATATATTCCGGACAGTCAACCATTTTTCAATGAAGAAGAGACCGATAATTTCGATTCTGACAACTGTAAGTAAAATAAGTGGGTACACATTTTTTTGATAATCCTAGTCTGAAAGGATATAACGCTCTGAATTGTATTAGCAGCTTCTCCTCCTCTCCTCCTTGCATTTTGTATGCAAATTAAAAAGAATATTAAATGTTGGTGGACGTAATTAAGCAAACAATGCTGACACGCTGGCGTGCAAATTATTTATTGTCTATAGATATTCATTTTGAATTTTGTTAATCCTTTTTAACCGAGTTCCAAATCCCAAAGGAGGAGGTTATCAATTCGATTGTATGTTTTTTTTTTATGTTTGTTACTCCATATCTCCGTCATTAGTGTCATTACTTAATTACTGGACCGATTTTGAAAATTCTTTTATGATTGTACGTATATGCATACAGATTGGTCCCGTTTTTGTCAAAACCCAGTTCTGATGATGGGATCCATGAGGAATCGAGGGAACTCCTCAAATCTTAAGGGCATACATATAGTGATTTTTGGGTTTTTATCAACAAATTAAGCATATACATCCAAAAAAGTGACATTTGATGAAGTGGAACTGCTGATGATGATCAGAACGGAACTCTTCAACGACGCATAGTTCACGTTTGGCGATTTGTCGTCTTCGTTATGTTTGTTAAGCAAGTTAAGTTTTTAAGCCACATTTTTGTCAAGCTCGAGTTCTGATGACGGGATCCATGAGGAATCGAGGGAACTCCTCAAATCTTAAAGGCATGCGTATAGAGATTTTTGTATTTACATCAGAAAATCAAGCATTTTCATTAAAAACTGTCGCATTTGATGAAGTGGAACTGCTGATGATGACTAGAACAGAACTCTTTAACGACGCATAGTTCACGTTTGGTGATTTCGAATTTCGATTTTGACTTGGACTGCGACCCGGACGCGAAACCAGAACCGGACTCATACCCGGATCCGGTTCGGACCTGGACCCGGACCTGGACTCGGACCCGGATTCGGACCCGGACTCGGACCCCGGACTCGGACCCGGACTCGGACCCGGACACGGACCCGGAACCGGATTCGGACCCGAGCTCGGAACCAGACTCGGACCCGGACTCGGACCCGAACTCGGACCCGGACTCGGACCCGGACTCGGACTCGGAACCGAACTCGGACCCGGACTCGGACCCGGACACGAACCCGGACTCGGAACCGAACTCGGACCCGGATTCGGAACCGGACTCGGACCCGGACTTGAACCCGGACTTGGACTCGGACTCGGACCCGGACCCGGCCTCGGACTCGGACTCGGACCCGGACTCGGACCCGGACTCGGACTCGGACCCGGACTCGGACCCGGACCTTGACCCGGATAACCACTATGATACCTTAGGAAAATCTATTAGAAATGTGCAGTCCAGCGGGAGTCGGACTTAATTACTTCGTTTTTGATCCGACCCTACGGGTTTTTCACTCACGTTTCACATAAAAAATACATTGTTAAAAATTGTGTAATGTTACATTTCTAATGTACGAACGGAACCCTTGCAACGCGAGTCTGACTCGCACTTGGCCGGTTTTTTTTTAAATTTTCAAGCAGATGGGCTAATTGATGGTGGCAAATATGAAACTGATTAGTTTTCTTGTATAAATAAATAATTGGTTGATTTTAATCAATAATATAAATAATTAATAATACCTTCTTCTATAATCATTCTAAAGCTGCTATAAAAAAAATTATTAAATAAAATTATAAAATAAAACATCTGAAACTATTATTTATTAACAAACAGGAAAAACATGTAACAAACATACACTAATTAATTAATAAGTAGAAAAGTAATAAAAAAACAATAAACAAAAAACACATATTTCGGCGCACACAGCGTACTGCAGGACGCAAAAGGATTCCTACGCAGCGATACGCTTCGCTTTTTCGAGGAAAGCACTGATATTCTGCCGGTGACAAATAATAATACTCATTTTATCTTGCTGCGACGTTTTCAATTTAACCGGTTTATTTCGTTCCTCAAGAGAGCGTAATTGGTGTAAACCGTTATTTCAAAAGAACAGTTCTTTAACCGGTAACCGCAAACGGAAACGAAATCCATTTCGTTCCCGGGCAAATGAACGAAACCGGTTTGAGCGTTGAGAACGGTTTCCGAGCCCTGTAACAGACTTAAATAGTGTAGTATGCTACATGCTTGCGTATTTTATCGATATCGATAAATTGGGGAGGGTTGAAACATAGGCCTGGTTAGGCATAGGTTAGAATCGATCACTGCGCACGACGGCCTTTCAGTCTTGCTTGTGACCAGTTAGAACTGTTTGACGGGATGACGAATAGGAACAGATTTGCCGTGTGACCAATAGCTACAAAACTATGATGTGACTTAATGACTGACGCTGACGCTTTTGTGATGATGCTGATGATGTGACTTTTTTTTGAGAACTCAATTTACTTGTGAAGAATTGAAACAAATAATTTCGCTTTTGGCGGTGTGACAGGTTATAACTAGTGTCCGACCGAAGGTTCGGTTTCGGTTTCGGTTTCGGCCAGTTTCGGCCAAAAAATCATGTTTCGGCTGTAGTTTCGGTTTCGGCCAAAAAACGGCCGAACCTTTCGGCCGGGCCGAAACTTACGAAATGGTACTTCAAATCAGACAAAGACCAAAAGTTGGGCAATAAGTAGGCTACGCTCAACTAGTGCCGCGAAGTTGATTTTCTCAATAGTTAATATTTTGCGAGGCTGAACAGCCGACTATTGATTAAAACGAAGAAAAAACCCTTAAAAGTGTCCCAGTACAGTTTTTCATACGAGTGCTCGACCTTAGCCTCACTTTTTACCTCGATTTACCATTTTTTTGTGTTCCACATGTCCTCTACTTCAGCTTAGCCTTTGGCCTCGCTGGGCCATGCTCGGCCTGCGGTCTCGCTTTTTAATACAATGGACATTGGTTGGAGTCTGTGCTCAACTACTTATCCTGAAGCCTGAAACACGGCTTTGACTTCGCATGAAAATTCGCCTCACTGACGCACTTCGGACTTTTAGGCCCAGGTTAAGATCGGTACCCGGCCTTTCAATATTGTCAACAAAAAATTTCGCGCTCGCTACGCTCGCGTTTTTGGTTCATTCTTGGTTGACCCTGTATCTACATGTTAGCATACGCAGTGTAACTGGTGCAAATGTTATTTATACGTCATAATTACATAGAAGTTTTGTTGTTTAAAATAACACTTGCACTGCGTGTGTTATCAAAATCGTTGCAGAATTATCTTGGTCTAACTCTAGTAATTTTCTTAAAAAACTGCTTAAGTATCATCAATTTCAAGGACATTGGGTGTTGATAACCCCATAATATGAGTGTAAAAGCGGTTTTAGGAAATTTTTTCAACGATTTTAACAAGTCTACAAAAGTTTCGGTTTCGGTTTCGGTTTCGGCCGAAACTAGAACCAAAGCCGAACATTCGGTTTCGGTTTCGGTTTCGGCAAAAAAACATGTTTCGGTCGGACACTAGTTATAACAAAATTTTGGTGTGACGAGTTGATGCCTGAATCCTTTTCGCATGGTGTTAGGTACTTTATTAAATTTTGATCTCAGTAAATTAAAAGAAACGATTGAAATTCAGTTTAAATGACTATTGATCCTTTATTTCGGAAATCAAAAAAATAATTACCTACGTGTAATTATTTGCCAAAAAAGGTTTACCACCCCATTTTCGTCGTATATGGCCTATATGGGCGACTTGCCTTTGTATTAGAAAAATGGTGTTTATTTCTAATCTACACCCCATATTAACAAGTTTAAAGTACACTTTTCATTGTCTTGATTCGTTCCTTTTAGGAATTTGACTACGAACATAATATACGCACCCATAGATTGGCTGATATCATTACTAGACGGACTTCCCTTAAACTGCACGGGAAGTCCGTCTACTCGCCAAATTTAAAAAAAAAACTATTGTTTTTGCTTAATTTGTGTTTGAAATGATCTGTCACTAAAGCTAAACTATTAATCGAACGAGCGAGCGAAGCGAAGTACTTACATTCGACTTTGAACACGCGGCTGGCTAGGGGCACGTCCTGGCATTTCGATGTTTTTAAGCTGAACTGGCAGAAGATAGTTTGATACTCAATAACTTAAGTAAATTTGTTCTAATTTAAATGAAATTAGGTAAACGTGTAGTCGAGGGCATTATATTTTAGTCATTAAATTATGAGCAGGCCCGATCAAGGGGTTATTGAGCTAGAAGAGCTTAGAAGGCCAAAAAGCTGTTTGTAAGAGGTCTTGCTATTCTGGTCATTTTAATTGCAAGAAACATGGTCGAGTTTAGTATCAAATGAAAGTGCTTGGTTTACACTTTTATAATATCGTTTTTAAATTTACCAGTTTGGAATAATTAGCAAGATAAAAATAAAATAAACATAAGTATTTGACATTTGACAGGAAATGTTTCAGGGTAGCACAGATACAGTTTATTTTTATCTCTATGGTGGTGACTTAAGTCCAGGGGAGGGACAGCCGTATACAAAGCCCTTTATTCGAAAAAATAGCGCCATCTATATTACTTAACGCTAAACTTTTTTTTGTTAATATGGCTTCACTTTATTTCGTCAGAACGTCTTAAAAGTCTTGTATCCAGGGCATGAAACAAACAAATAAACATCGCGTTGCCATACTTGCCATGGAGGCAATTGTCACAAAAAAACAACTTTGTCGAATAAAACTCAAAATATTATAACACCGTATTTATAGTCTGTACTACGACATAATTCATATAAATAAAAATACTTTCAGTTTTACAATGTTAAAAGAAACAAAGTTTTCATACGCCATCACAGTTGCTGAGAACTTTATTATCAGAAAATTCAGAAAAAATCAGGGCGGGTAGATTCACAACCTGTGCTGCGTTCAATTGTGTTTCGTGGTCAATTGTGTGTTATTCCAGCCGTGTATGATAGGTATTTTATTTACATCAACAGTCAAGTTAAAAGTACCTGTTTTCGTGTATTAATAAATATCCTGAAGCCTTTCTTCAAAGTCGAAGTTTTTTACGTTCGCAACATAGGTCCTTAGACGCTATTTATGCCCCTTCACCCCTGATATTGACGTTGATGTTTCTGGTTAAGAATTACAGATGGCGCTTCAAAATTGATGCAAAAAAGTTCCACGAGAAGGTCTCTTTGTCCTATACAGGGTGTCCCTAGCCATTGGACAAAGCCGAAATGTACATATGCATCAGGGTATATAGAACCAGTATACAAAGTATCATAACAATCGGTGTAGCGGTTACGAATAAATTAACAAATTACAATTTTTTTACTTTGGAGCAACCTCTGTGTTAATAGCTCCTGAGGTAATAAATAGTATAAAACCTTCTTGGACCGTTTTGATTATCTTTTTTATTTATGACATTAATAAGATTCTGACTTTTGACAAATGTCATCATTGTCGCACATTTTCAAAAAAAATGCCAAAAGCACTGCCAATGATTAATAACAATTAACACGCGTTCGACAAGGATGACGGTCAGGGCATGAAGTTATCTAGATCCGAATTGTCAAATGTGACAGCGCTATCCTGTTTTGCCAGTAATGTAAACAGAATTACCCGAACGTCTGAAATTTCTTTCGTGAATCGGAAGATATTGCTAACGAATAATTAAAATTGACGTGTTATTGTAAAATTTAAGATAAAATACATTATAAATGAAAATTATAAAATTATAAAGAAATATTTTAACTTATTAACCATAGCTATAATGTACCCATGTAACATGTTATGTTGAAATAAAGTGGCAATGTTATTGTGACGTAGGCCCGTGTCACTCTGGGAATAGAAGACCATGTTTTATTAGACCATGATTAAAATAATAATAACCGTTAGAGCATTTCTGAGAAGTAACCCTACGTGGGATATCAGGGTTTGTCCAATGGCATAGTCTAATAAAACATGGTCTTCCATTCCCAGAGTGACACGGGCCTACGTCACAACAACATGGCCGCTATATATAGCGCTATCGCATATTATCATATAGCGCTGTCGCATGATGACGTAGGCCCGTGTCAGTTAGGTGACCTAAAAAAGACGGGAATGGAGTACCAGGCGGAGTATATTATTATACCATGGTCCAATGGCTAAGGTCACCCTGTATATAGATGGTCAAGCAAATCTTGTCAGTAGAAAAAGGCGTGAAATTCAAATTTTGTATCAGACGATATCCCTTCGCGCCTACATTTTTCAAATTTGCCGCCTTTTTCTACTGACAAGATCTGCTTGACCAACTATTTATATTATACATACTACTCTTTGCTTAAATCTGTCAGTTGCCGCCTATAGTGCGACATAAAATAGTAGAAATTAAATAAAATGGAACTCAAAAATGTCCATACTAAATTGTTGCCATGTGTAAGCATTTTACGTCAAAAATGTGACAGTTACGTAGAAACTGGCGCCCTCATTTATTTTCTATTATTTTATGTCACTATACGAGTACCTAAGTAGGTGCAACAAAGTCAATCGCTATATAATTTTTGGTTAACCGCGATTTCTCAGTTCGGGGCGAACTACTAGTTATTAAATACTTCATCGTATGCGATTACAAGCGTTAATGTAGGTTAATAATTAACGAAACTAGATCACTCCAAAGTGAAAAAAAAATATGCCGGTCTTGCCTACAGTGACCTTAAGTATATTTAATTTTGTAAACCTCTACTTAGGTTACAAGTTCAACCGGTTGGTGGTGGTGAACCGATTTGGAAAATTAGTTTTTTGTTTGGAAGTATATACATAGTTCCAAGTTGGTCCCGTTTTTATCCCAGTTCTGATGATGGGATCCATGAGGAATCCACGGAACTCTTCGAATCTTATAGGCATACATATAGCGTTTTTTGTGTTTTCATCAATAAAGCAAGTAGGTATTTACATTCAGTTTTTATTTATATCAGTTAAAGTGACAATTAACGAAATGGAACTGCTGACGATGATTAAAACGGAACTCTTTAACGATGCATAGTTCACTTTGGCGATTTGTACTCTTGGTTAAGTTTACTAAGCCCGTAAGATTTATAAAGAACATTTTTATCAAGGTTTAGTCTGATGATAGGTTCCATGAGGGATTGAGGGAACTCCTCAAACCTTATAAGCATACATACAGCGAGTTTTGTATTTTCATCAACTAAATAACTAAGCATTTACAGTTACAAAGTGCCATTTGATAAAGTGGAACTGCTGATGAAGGCTTGAAGTCGGTTTTACTTTTTTTAGGGTTCCGTACCCAAAGGGTAAAAACGGGACCCTTTACTAAGACTCCGCTGTCCGTCCGTCCGCCCGTCTGTCACCAGGCTGTATCTCATGAACCGTGATAGCTAGGCAGTTGAAATTTTCACAGATGATGTATTTCTGTTGCCGCTATAACAAGAAATACTAAAAAGTACGGAACCCTCGGTGGGCGAGTCCGACTCGCACTTGTCCGGTTTTTTCTTAATTATCTTAAGCCTTTTTACGTAATTATATTATACTTTTTTCGACTTTTAAATATTTGACGCTGTCATGTTTTTCGAATAGTAAAATAAACATGTCAAGAGAAAAAATAGTGATCTTATTTATAGAAAGCTACTAAAGTATGAATAAATACCTACGCAAGAGTAACATAACAACATAAGATGTACTAATTAAGGTATTTGCTTAAATATGATATGGTGTAGGTTGTTTGTGTTATCCGCCTGTATTTTAGGATTTCGTTATCTATCCAAAACATGCGCACCCAAGTTATTTCCATGTTTTTGTCCCCCAAAACCCTGATCGTGTGAAGAGATTTTATTTACTTTGACAAATAGAGCATTTGCATTAACTACAGATATGAAAAAACGGGACCCTTTAGGTATCACTTCGTTGTCCGTCCGCCTGTCGGTGGGTCTATCCGTCCGTCTATCCGTGTATCCGTCCGTCCGTCCGTCCGTCCGTCTGTCAAGACCCTTGATCTCGGGAACGGGTGGAGGTATCAAGTTGAAGAGGAATAAAGTAAATACGAGTATTATTATTTACTAGGTATACAGTATGTCCAAAGGAAGAGTGCTATGATAAGCAGAAGTAATTTTTTAGGGTCCGGTACCTCAAAAGGAAAAAACGGGACTCTTTAAGGATCAATTCGTTTTCCGTCCGTCCGTCTGTCCGTCTGTGAGTCCGTCCGTCCGTGTGTCTATCTGTCTTTCCGTCTGTCCATCCGTCCGTCTGTCCGTCCGTCCGTCTGTATGTCAAGACCCTTTATCTCGGGAAAGGGTGGAGGTATCGAGTTGAAGAGGAATAAAGTAAATACGATTATTATTTACTGTACAGTAGGTATGTCCAAAGATTTTCAAATCTTTTATATACAGGTACTTATAGTATATTTTTTCCACGACAAAGCATGGTTTCATGAAACATTTCCCGAAAACGCGTAAAGAGGCACAATCCACCTGATGATGCCGACATGGCTCCCAGCTTCAACTGCCACAAATGCGGTCGCAAATGCCGGTCCCGCATTGGCTTATACAGCCACGAGAGACGTTGTTCCTCGCTTACAGACGCTGCATAAATCATCTGTCAAGATGTTAAAGGCCTGAATGATGATAGTATTTTTTTTAAAAAGCTTTTATTAGTTCGACCTGTATGTAACTAACTATGTAATGGAATCTAAGGTAACTAATTTAACCATCTTCCAAGGATCGTAGCGTCATGAAAATTGGCAGCTGTATGTAGTTCTGATGACAATACAATAATATTATGGTACTGTCGAACTGATCTGATGATGGAGACAGCAGGTGGCCATAGGAACTCTGTGATGAAACAAAGCAACCTAATTGTGTGTGTAGGGAACTTGTCCATGACAAGTATTTAATAGGTGTTTGGGCTTAGGCTTTTAATTATTTATTATTTATATCCTCCCGGGTGGGGAGAGACGAAGGAAGAGACATTGACCAAATTCCACACGGGCAAAGCCTTGGCCACAGCGAGTATATAATCACTCCACCTTATAAAACAAAGTCCCCCGCCGCGTCTGTTTGTGTGTCTGTTCGCGATAGACCCAAAAACTACGGATCGAATTTTCATGCGGTTTTCACCTATCAACGGAGTGATTCTTGAGGAAGATTTAGGTGTATAATTTGTTAAGGTATTGTGTAACCCGTGCGGAGCCGGGGCGGGACGCTAGTACCAAAAATGGCGTAGTTGGTGTCAATTTTACGTAGGTTTAGGTAGAGAATCTTCAAAAATAAAACAATAGATACCTACAAAGCAGTTGTTATTGGCCCGTCTTTATACACCTGTATACAGTTATACATACACCATACGGAACATTTCATTTAATTGGATGGGTGATGGGAGGCATGTTTGACCTTATAAATGACTGTGCCCAAACATTTCCGAAACATATCGAACGTTTTAGTTGCAGTTTTCAGTAGTGTAAAATAATTTGTATATTTATAGTACCTCCTGTTATAAATGTAAATATAATATATTATTTTTTAAGGTTCAATGGACTGGCACTGGTTTCACCAAGAACGATGAGCGAGAAGCGATTGGAGCTACAAAATAAGAAATGAGTTGGCGCGCGAGCAGCGAGAAGCGAGTATAGTTCTGGTACTTACTTCTGATAGTTTTGCCGCCCGGCTATAAAGCGAGTGGTCGAATACGAGTTTGACGTTTTAAACACTGTATTTAAGGTTAATAAGGTCTACAAGGAAATATCAGCCTTCGTGAATTAAGTATTAATTGTAACCTTAGTCACAGAATAGAAGTACAATGGAACCTCGATAGCACGGATCTCAAGGGAAACGCCAAAAACTTCGTGTTAACGAGGTTTCGTCTTATAGAGGGCATCGACTTAGAGAGGTTCTTGTAGGTTTTTGTTCGTCTTAAAAACGCATTAAAAATTCGTGTTAGGCAGGTAATTATAGAAACGTAGAAATACAGTTTCTTTTTTTCGAGTTACAGAGGTTCGTTAGTAATATCGATATAGATGTGGTAAAACAATACGACTATTTTTTCTAGTTGCATGGTCTCTCCGACCGCCAAGCGAACATCGCTTCGCGAGTACCTACCGCTGAGCGATTTTATCGTTGACAGCTTTTATCGCTGCGAGTAAAGAGTGTAATAGTGCACTGCCTTATGGGAATTTAGTTCAGATTCGGAAACCGCTACCAACTTTTAGTATGTTGTTGGACATGGCATTGGGTCTCGAAAACTGCCGGGAAACAGCGGCGCCGACCATCTACTTCATTCAGCCTCGATTAGCCTTTTATAGAAGCAAATTTTAACTACGAGCGTAGCGAGTAGTTCGAAAAGTGGAATCTTGAGTGTTGCAAGGGCTTCAAGGCTGTGAAGGCTGGCAGTATTTTCCCTCTGATCCTCTGAAATACATACAGGTCAGACTCTTCTCTTTCCGCACAGAGTTTATAGTTTATATTTGTAGTGCCAGGCAATGATAATAAAGGTCTAATTAATTTTAATCTTTTGCTCGACTACGGCAGAATTTGCTGTCTATGCGTGCATGTACTGTTTACATGAAACTACTGAACTTATTTAATAAATGAGGTGTCAATTCATTCGTGTTTGTAGCCCAGGTGACAAAAACCACATTTTAACCAACTATCAAAGGAGGAAGGTACAGTTCGTTTGCTTGTTTAAGAAGCAAATTCAATTTATAAATTAAGATTCCAGTCGAAAATGTCGTTTTCATGTATTTTATGTAATGTCCTTTCATTTAATACTCGATAATTAGAACAATTCTTTGCATAATAAGAGCGCATTAAGATAGAATTGTACAAATACAAAAATAATAGAATTGTTGGCGAGCTTTAGTTTTTTTTCTACAACTTTCACAGTTTTTATCGGAAATTTAAAATTTAAATTGTAATGTATAGTTGAATAACTGGTTTCTTTAATATTATACGCAACATTTTATTAACGTTTTTAGTTTAGCCAGGGGTGCGAAACTCCTGACTTCGGCCAAACTCGGCTCCACTCGGCTCAGCATTGCTCCGAGCAATTATTAGGGTTGGCACCACTTGACTTCCTTTTGCATGCACGACCACAGATAAGATAATCACTTGAATTTTGACAACCCTAAATAGCAGAAAGAGATAGTGCCATATATTAGAAAGGGATAGCATGATTCGACCCTGAACCGCTGTCAAACTTCGGTTTTCTAGGAAGTTTCCTTTCTGTACGATAGTACTATTATTTGAGTCGCTTAAGTTCAAACTCGGGTAAATCCATCTGTCAGATTATGCGATTTTGGTATTAAGAAAAGGTAATAGGGTAGATATTTGCTGAGAGGGTCGAATGGATTTACCCGAGTTTGAAGTTAAGCGACACATTTATTCTGTGGTTTAGCTATAAAATCGATATACACCTACTTTTTTCATAAAAAATGGTATTCCTGTGTTTATAGCTCTTAAACCATTTTTTTTCTGCAAACAATGTTTAGGTGACTTATAATACATTTCATTTCATAATTTCCACATATTTGGTCAAATTTGGATTTTTTTGATATCAGTGTATGCCTTGAGATGTCATCTTTAATGTTGTGGTA
The DNA here is from genome assembly GCF_910591565.1 of Cydia splendana. Classification (NCBI taxonomy): domain Eukaryota; kingdom Metazoa; phylum Arthropoda; class Insecta; order Lepidoptera; family Tortricidae; genus Cydia; species Cydia splendana. Next base: position 12,796,014 of record NC_085968.1, on the reverse strand, counting down.
CATTTCTTTAACGTCCGACTTTTGGTTTGGTTATAAAATCCAAATAATCGAATATTTTTTTACCTCATTTTGTTTATTTTGTAAATAGCTCTTAAACTGTTGTATATTTTGGTACACACTGTATAAATGAAGTATAGAATATTTCATTAGCTTTCATTTAATACCCCACACGTGTATGTGCCATGCATAGTTTGGGTGCAATATGCAATATTCGCAACGAGACGGGAGTCATTTTGATGATATCATTCCGCTGAAGGCCTGAAGTAGATGGCCGGCGCCGCTGTCTCCCGGCAGTTTTGGAGACCCAATACCATGCGCAACAACATACTAAAAGTTGGTAGCGGTTTCCGGATCTGAGCTATCTCTTCGACTGTTTCCCATAAGGCATAGTACTTTAAAGAGAGTCCTCGTGCAATGTGAACAGCCAGCGATCTATCTATCTCTTTTACCGACACGGAATCTCTATCTTATCGCTTACGGGTCATTTTATTTAAAGTTGTCCCCTACACTTTTTTTTTAATATGGGAAATTTTATGTTATTTCTACTCAGAATCACGAGCTCTTTCTATCCTAATAGAAGAAAAAAAGTGTGCCAAGGTTTTTATTTCCATTCCGGTACCATTTTTCATAGACTTTGTATGGCAGTCACGGAATGTAAAGATCGAAAATTTTATGGGAATTTCGGGACACTTTTTTTCTCCTATTAGGGTCAAACAGATCACTGTGTTATGTCTTTCCTGTAGACATACACAAGAGTTAAGGGCTATAAAGGTTAATTTTCTTATTTAACCCTTATCCATGTGAAAAGGTCCTCCTTTTATTTAAAGAACTATGATAAAATCATTACTTACATGCCCACAAGCTGTTAACTATTGCCCACAGGAGAGAAAACTAGTGTGTTATCGCGAACAGCACATTTTTCTCTCCTGTGGGCAATAGTTAACAGCTTGTGGGCATGTAAGCAATGATTTTATCATAGTTCTCTAAATAAAAGGAGGACCTTTTCACGTGGATAAGGGTTAAATAAGAAAATTAACCTTTATAGCCCTTAACTCTTGTGTATGTCTACAGGAAAGACATAACACAGTGATCTGTTTGACCCATTACGATCAAAAAAAGCTCATGATTCTGAGTAGAAATAACATAAAAAATCCCAAATATGAAAAAGAAAGTGTATGGGACAACTTTAAATAAAATGGCCCTTACTTACACGTCCTTGAACTAGTGCATATCCATCCATACTAATATTATAAAGGCGAAAGTGTGGCTGTCTGTCTGTCTGTTACCTCTTCACGCTTAAGCCGCTGAACCGATTTATTTGAAATTTGGTATAGAGATTGTTTGAGTCCCGAGGAAGGACATAGGATAGTTTTTATTCCAGAAATCATCCCTTAAAGGGGTGGTGTTTTGTATGGGGACTTAACACCAACTGCACATCAAACTTTGTCAATAGGAACTGTCCCGCCCGCGCGGTGTAGTACCGGCGCTGGTGCACGATTTAGTTGGGTATAGAATAGGGTTTACTAACGAATGGGCCAAAAACGTTTCCCAAAGTATCACATCCCAAACTATGTTTCCCAAATTATCATTTCCCAAAAAAATGTTTGGCAAAACAACTTATCGCAATTTTTCAGTTAGCAATAGTCTTTTTTGGCAAGTTATTGTTTAGCAAATAATTACTTGGACAAGTTTCATTTTACCAAGTATTATTTAGTCAAATAAGCATAACATTGCATGGCATACAGTTTACATACCAATAGATATTTTTATTTTTGTTTTATTTGAAATACTTAATCCCGACCTTGGTATTTTTATCATTTTGGTTATGTTTTACGCATAGGGGGAAGCGGGGCAGATAGGCACAAGGGGCAGTTTTGAACACCCACACTAATTCCTTAACTAAAAACTTATGTTCACCTTCTGCAACACTAAAACGTGGCTTTGTATGTGTGATTGAGGTACCAGCTTCGGCACATCTCTCCTGCCAGCCGTTGCCGCTTAGTGCGTGAAAACGTGTTTCCGCGGTCGCATAGTAAATAAATTATGATTTTTTTATCGAGTTGTGGTGCGAAATTTTAGACTTTACCGGATGAACATCATAATGAGCGCTTAGTACGTTTATTCAGTAATAGAGTAAGCTTATTATTTTAAAGTACTTAATACTTAATAATATATTTTTAATAAATTATTTTTCATTTATTTGACCATTGGGGTACTTTGGTACAATAAAGATTGGGGCAGTTTTGAACATGTCAAAGTGCCCCTCTAGTGTATCTAAGTGCCCCTGCCAGTTTTTTTGTTGTGAAATTTTTTTTACTGAATAGTGCCATGTACAAAGAGAAAAAAAAATTACAAAGAAAAGTTAAAACAACCAAAGTAGCTTTTTGTGAAAAACTGGCACTGATTTCATTTTTTTGTAGTTTTAGTGCACCTGCTTAATAACTGGTTGTCAGCACTTTTTATTTTACTTCGTGTAAAAAAACGCCGAAATAACTATATACCAACATGAGAAACATAATTAACTTTAACTTACGAATGTAACATATTGAATATAAAATAACTTATTAAAACAAACTAAAACTACAAAGAAATTAAAATTAAAACTAAAATAAAAGAAACTTACCTATAAAATAAAAACCTAATTATAAAAAGAATACCCCCTCTAGCAGGTCCGCCTGTGGCATGGTACCCATTACGCTGGCGGCGTTTCCTCGCTGAACCGCCAGGGCGATTCGTTGCGAGAAATACGCGCCAGCTCTGGGGTCCCCTGTGGCGTCAATCAGCCGCCCCGACAGGGCCCTCACAAAGGCCTGCATGTCGGCTGACCAAGGGCCCAGTGTCTCTACCGCGAGCGCCGCAAACTCGTAGTCCTTAAGTAAGGACGAATATTTGCGGCGCTTGAGAACCTGGGCCTGGTCAGCCGCGCCGCCGGCCTGGGTGCGGGTCGCCTGGATATGGGACTGTGCGAAGGTATCTACGCACGTTGCGTCCCACACCAGGGCCCTACCTAGTTCCACGGCACCAATGTGGCCCCGTCGGGGCGCCTGCCATCGTCCCTCGCCATGCCCGCGGGTTCGAGAATCGCAGGCACAGACGCGGTGGCAAGCGACCGACGGACCAAATCATTGATGGTACCGTGGCGAAATAGGCGGCCGGCGCTTTTGGGGCATGAAAGGCCATGTCGGCCCAGCTGATCGACGTTTTTGCCACAGGCGCAAGTGTGAGGGACACATATTTTGGACCCAAGCCTTAAGCATATAGCTATTCTCAAGTTACTTGGGTCAAAAACGGTGCCTATTTGACGGGAAGGGAGTGCTCGTAGCCAATGGCCCGACTCGGGGGCTGATACGGCTAGAATTCGGGCACGTTCGAAGTCGTCCGGACTATCCTGAAGAAGTGTGGTATGAGCTGCTTTTAAGGGAGGGGAGTCCCAAGCCCGCTGAATGTGACGGGCGACTGGGATGTCCTCACCCGGACACGACTCACACCAGGCCTCCCTGGCCTCACTTAGATTCGCTATCTCATCGTCAGGTATCTGAGGAAGGTTTAAAATAATACCGACGAGAGATAGCGAGCCGTATACTGAGGACAGGAACGCGGGTAGAGCCAAACTGGCCGAAGTGCGAACGCCCAGTCCACCCAGCCTTATGGGTAGAACCGCTTGGGTCCATGAACTATTGTCGAGATGAATGTTCAGTGTTTTGGAAAGGCTTGCCTGAAGGGAGGAGTCTATGGAAGACAGGATGGACGGAAATTTCCAAATTGGGCAACTGCGGAGTAAATACATAAATTTGGGTGTAAATAAGCAAAAACGAATGATGAAAAGAGCCATATGGGGATTTATTTTAAATAGGAGGTCTGATGTATTATTGAATAAATTTAATTTACAGTTAATGACGGGTGCGATTGATTCGTCAAAAATTGGTGAGCCTAAAAGGGTGAGGGATGTTTTTGAATGAACGGAAATATTAGGTAAAACTGTGTTAGATAAATGAATATAATTTTTTTTTTAATATTAAATATTAAAAACTCAAAATTTAATAGTAAATATTATTTTCAAGGCATAACTTGTCAGGAAGTTATTTATTTACCTTGATTCATAATTATGTAAAACTGCTAAATCAATAACTGGATACTATTTAAGTTTTAAGCAAGATAAATAAAATAATAAACAGATGTAATTGAAAATAAAACTGTTTTATTAAATTGAATAATACAATTTATTCACCTTATCATCAACAACTAATATATCGTCGTTGAGAATGCCAAATCCGTTATGTGCACGATTCTTGATTGACAAATAGTTACCTAGCAACAAAATACATAAGGTATTAATTAATTTGATTAAAATCGCGCACATACCGTATTTGGCATTCTCAACGACGATATACAACCACTATTAGTTTATAATTCAGTAAGAGATTATTTAATTAATTATTAATTAATTAATCCATCTAATTAATCAAGTAGGTACATAATTATTACAATAATTACCAACATAGTATTTACTTAACTTTCAATATTCCTTTGGCGATGATTAACTCAGTGCTGCAGGGCAAGGCAGAATGCAGAATCAGAATGATCAATAATGGATCGGTCGGTCCCTTTTATACCCATTTCTACCTGGCAACTGGTTGATCATGCCACTTGTCATTCGATAAGTGACGTCACAGAAGTAGTTTCTCATGTACCTTGTCCATTTATCGAATCATGCAGAATAAAACTATTAGAATATATTTTCAATAAACTCCGTTATACATAATTATTAATCAGTAATATTAATACAAAATATAATCACTTCAAAGTAGATTACAAATCTTAATAGTAGGTTAACTTACTGTTTCTCTTGTCAACCGTGGTTTCGTATCGTACCCACATAAATAACAAATTCTGTCAAATTCACGTGATGTTGTGTTAAGTGTTTAAATAGTGTAATATATTATCAACATTGGACGTCAAAGAGTAACAGGTCAGTTTCATACGTAATACAATTAATTTGTACATAGAACAACAATATTCTAACAACTGCGTTAAAATTTGTTAGTATATCTATTTTTGTATTCAATGGAACGTGATCTGGAATAAAAATTTCGCATTTAGTGAAATTTAATGCAAGCCCGATTTTCGAAAATTTATCTATGATAGATTGTATATCTTGTAGTACGGTTAGTGCGTCTCCGCCAAGGGAGCCGTCATCTAAGTACCAACAATTGAATTTTGAATTTAGACTAGAGATGATGGGGTGAATGACCAAACTAAAAATGGCAGGCCCAAGCGGATCTCCCTGTTGGCAGCCCATACTTGACAAGATAATATCATTTCCAAAAAGTAATTTTGAAGGTGCTCCGTAGCATTGCCAAATGTATTTGTAAAGTTCTGGTAGCTCTTTTTTTACTTCTGCTAATAGAGCACCGCGGTCGACCGAATTAAATGCATTTTTGACATAACTGTAGTATGTTCTAATAGCACCGCACTTAATAGACGTTTTGTAATGTTTAAAAAGTTTACTACTGGTCAGCTAACTGAGTTGATCTGTAAAGTGTGCTCTGCGGGGCAGTTTGAAACACTTACGGGGCACTTTGATTCACGTGCCAAAGTACCCCAAAACGATGTATCAAAGTGTCCCATGTAATGTATCAAAGTGTTTAGAGTTCATTTTGAGGCCTAAAATCGATTTCAAAAAAAGGTGTACCAAGCTGCCCCGCTTCCCCCTACGGATGTGATTAGTTGAACCATAAACATTATAATTTTTAAGAAAAAAAATACCGATTTCTATGGGGGCCGGTGAAAGATTATTGTAGATGGTGCACTATGTAGAAAAGGAGGTAAAACCACCCACTTTTCTAGTAGCATTTCGTTTCTGTAAGGGTCTTAGTTCTAGCCTAACCTAACCCACTTCTCTGATAGCAGTTCGGTTCTGTGAGGATCGCAGTTCGAACCTAAACAAACCCACTTTTCTAGTAGCATTTCGTTTCTGTAAACCTAACCTAACCCACTTAACGGCTTTTTTGGAATATAATATTAGCCAATAAAAATCGTTTGCTAAATAATTTTTTGTCCTAACAACATTTGACAAAGTAAAATCATGCCAAGTGATAATTTGACCAAATAAATTATATGCGAAGTGTAACTTTGCTAAAGGTTTCTTTGGGAAATGAAACTATTGCGATAAGTTTGTTGGGAAGTGAAATTTGGCAAAAGGTATTTGGCCCAAACGAAAGTACACCATAGAATAGAGATAGTTTGACTCCCGGGGAACGACAAAGGGTTATTTTCATTCAAGAAATCACCCTTTAACTGATTGAATAAAATAATAGCTACCTACCTAAATTAATAATTCCACGCTGACGAAGTCGCGGGCAAAAGCTAGTATATATATAACAGTAAGCTACAGAGATGAGCCACCGAAAATGGGAACACCCAAATATTCCGAAATATGTTTTTCCGACTTTCATAACCTCGATTTTCATAATCACGATTTTTTATACGTCCGAAATATCGAAATCACGACTTTGAAAACCACGAAAGAAGAAAATCACGACTGCGCTATTTCCGAATACTTAAAATCCGATTGTCATATGAACGAAAGCTTAAAGTTCCGATTATTAAAAAATCCGAATTTTTTTTTTCCGAATTTGTCTATTCCGAAAAATCATTGACCGATCGGAAATAAAATAATTCGGAATTCAGAAATTCGATCTTTTGTAAACTCGGAATAACGAAATTCGTGATTTTCAAAAGGGAAGTAATTAAATGGTCAGCCGTTTTTAAAATTGATCTGCAAAAAAAAATGCATTTAAATCATTTGGACATGCTAGAACTGCTACCTTTCGGGTTAAAGAAACCAACTGCTACTAGAAAAGTGGGTTAGGATAGAACTGCAACCTTCACAGAAGCCAACTGCTACTAGAAAAGTGGCTTAGGTTAGAACTGCGACCTTTACGGAAACCACTGCTACTAGAAAAGTGGGTTAGGTTAGGTTAGAACTGCGACCTTCACAGAAACCAACTCCTACTAGAAAAATGGGTTAGGTTAGGTTAGAACTGCGACCTTCACAGAAACCAACTGCTACCAGAAAAGTGGGTTAGGTTAGGTTAGAACTGCGTCCTTTACAGAAACCAAGTGCTACTAGGAAAGTGGGTTAGGTTAGGTTAGAACTGCGACCTTTACAGAAACCAACTGCTACTAGCGAAGTGGTTTAGGTTAGGTTAGAACTGCGACCTTCGCAGAAACCAACTGCTACTAGAAAAGTGGGTTAGGTTAGAACTGCGATCTTTACAGAAACCAACTTCTACTTGAAAAGTGGGTTAGGTTAGGTTAGAACTGCAACCTTCACAGAACCCAACTGCTACTAGAAAAGTGGCTTAAGTTCGAACTGCGACCTTTACGGAAACCAACTGCTACTAGAAAAGTGGGTTAAGTTAGGTTAGAACTGCGACCTTCACAGAAACCAACTCCTACTAGAAAAATGGGTTAGGTTAGGTTAGAACTGCGACCTTCACAGAAGCCAACTGCTACTAGAAAAGTAGGTTACGTTAACTGCGACCTTTACAGAAAGCAACTGCTACTAGCGAAGTGGGTTAGGGTAGGTTAGAACTGCGACCTTCACAGAAACCAACTCCTACTAAAAAAATGGGTTAGGTTAGGTTAGAACTGCGACCTTCAGTGAAACCAACTGCTACCAGAAAAGTGGGTTAGGTTAGGTTAGAACTGCGTCCTTTACAGAAACCAAGTGCTACTAGGAAAGTGGGTTAGGTTAGGTTAGAACTGCGACCTTCACAGAAGCCAACTGCTACTAGAAAAGTAGGTTAGGTTAGAACTGCGACCTTTACAGAAACCAACTGCTACTAGCGAAGTGGGTTAGGTTAGGTTAGAACTGCGACCTTCGCAGAAACCAACTGCTACTAGAAAAGTGGGTTAGGTTAGAACTGCGATCTTTACAGAAACCAGCTTCTACTTGAAAAGTGGGTTAGGTGAGGTTAGAACTGCGACCTTCACAGAACCCAACTGCTACTAGAAAAGTGGCTTAAGTTAGAACTGCGACCTTTACGGAAACCAACTGCTACTAGAAAAGTGCTAGTAAAAAATAGGAATCACGTCAAATCGGAATTCAAAATTTCGGAATTATGACAATTCGGAATTCGTGATATCAAAAATCGTAAATGTTAAATTCGGTGTTTCTCCCTATCGGAACTGTTATATTCGGAATTATGTGGTTCGGAATTTAAAAAATCGTCGGCTTTACTATTCGGAAATATAAAACTTCGTGATTTTCATCGTTCGGTAATTACGACAATCGGAATTTTGATGGGTCGAGCATTTAAAAATCGGAATAATAAAATTCGATATTTTAAAATTCGGCATAAAATATTTCGGAATTATGTAGTGTACCCACTGAAAATATCATTGATACACAATTAGACACCTAACCTATTTTTGTAAGGATATATTATTATCACTGCCAAAAGAAGGTTAAAGGTGCCCTCTAGCGTTCCGGGAGTGGGCAGTCAACGTGAAAAATGTTAAAATGCTGGAAAGTGCAGGGGTCAAAATGTCCATACGGAACCGGCTGTCTATGTGGCAAAAAGTAGGTAGGTTAGGTTCGTTAGGTAGCTTCAGATGCCCGAAGGGCAAACCGCCGAGAAATAGGAGCCCCGCGAAGCGGGGCTCCGTCTAGTTACGTCTAGTTGCATAGACAGCCGGTTCCGTATGGACATTTTGACCCCTGCACTTTCCAGCGTTTGAACATTTTTTAACGTTGACTGCCCACTCCCGGAATGCCCTCTAGTAGTAGAAGGTATTGTCATACAATGAATGGTATTATAATTTTTTTTTTCATATATATACTATGGACATTCCTCGATGGCATCAAGTTGCAACCGGAAAGCGATGATCACACGGCAAATCAAATCCTGAAGACTATAGCAGCCACGTCAAAGAAAGATCTACCTACCTACCTACCTACCTATTAAAAAAAATGTTCATTCTTTCTCGTTTGATATGTAAGAATGTATGTCAATAAGATGTTATTAGTTAAGACTGCGTCGACCGTCCAATGGCACCCTCATTGGGGCAATTATGATTTCTAAAAAATACAAGGCAATTAATTAAACTATCATATAAATGATCATATTAATATAATATGGGATCCTATTTGAAAGCAATTTTACAATCATGATCATACACGCCATATTTGTTAAAATTGTTGTTATTTAATTACCCTATGATTAAAAATTAAATTAAATTGATTTAAGACCAACAAAGGATCAATTTCGTCATTTTAATTTTAATCTTTCAACGAATGTTAGTAGGCATACACACAAATTTATTAACTAACTACATATTTACAGATGATGGTGTAATAACAACAATTTTGTGTGGTACTATACAGCACGTCCACGGATGATTTTATTATTTCTTTTGCGGTACATATTCATGAAAAGAAATGTACTTTTATGTACTTATGTTTTAAAAAAATGTACTCGCACGGTTTTGGCATAGCGACATACAGGTCGTGGTCGTGCTGGGTAGATACTGCCTGGCACGACCACACTATATTTATGGTTAATTTAATGTCAAATGAATACAAAACAAATGTACTCAAATTGTACTATCTACAAGCACATCAAAATGTGACAGTCATACTGCAAAAATCGCTGTCATGATTAAAAAAGGTGAACCTAAGGGCTGATTTAGACGGCGCGCGAACTCGCATGCGACTTTCATTATATTTTTTTTGATCGGCTGGTGGCATCGTTTCCGCCATTATAAACGATGCTCCGATACAAATACAACGCTGCTCGTCGCAGTGCGGCGTAAACGCCATCGACAATAAGGTCCCTTTACATTGATGATCCCACATTTAGACATTATGCGCGCGCGAACTCTCATGAGATTTTAGTTATTTCAACCAGCCGATCAAAAAAAATTTAATGAAAGTCGCATGCGAGTTCGCGCGCCGTCTAAATCAGCCCTTAGGTTCACCTTTTTAGAGCACCGTACAAAACTTTGTTCACGGTGCTCTTATTTAATCATGACAGCGATTTTTGCAGTATGACTGTCACATTTTGATGTGCTTGTACATAGTACAATTTGAGTACATTTGTTTTGTATTCATTTGACATTAAATTAACCATAAATATAGTGTGGTCGTGCCAGGCAGTATCTACCCAGCACGACCACGACCTGTATGTCGCTATGCCAAAACCGTGCGAGTACATTTTTTAAAAACATAAGTACATAAAAGTACATTTCTTTTCATGAATATGTACCGCAAAAGAAATAACAAAATCATCCGTGGACGTGCTGTATAGTACCACACACAATTTTAACAAATTTGGCGTGTATGATCATAATTGTAGGATTGCTATCAAATAGGGTTCCATATATACGATCATTTCTATGATCTCATTGCGGCCTTTGTATTAGAACAATAATAATCCAACCTAAATTTCGGGTCGACTATTGAGTCCAGGACTGCTGCCAAGAAACTTGATGTCCTAATATTTAAGGTGAGGCGGCACCAAGCATAGGTCCCTTCGTGCATGGAATACTGCTGCAACCTATGGGACGGTTCCGCCAAGTATCAGCTGGCAGCCCTGGACTCGATAGAGCGCCGGGCTCATATACTTTTTGGCGATGGCTGTCAAATCAAAGTTACAAAGTCTTGTTCATATCATCGCCGACGAGTTACATGTCTATCGGTGTTTCTAGGGAGTGCGCAAAAGAATTGCACGACCTGATCCCAGCTTTCCCTTTCCGGACGTCCAGGCGCGAGGAGCGAATGCACCCGTTCGTTGTTAATATTCCATTTGTCCGCACAAAACGATTTGCCTCATCTTTTTTGGTAAGGACGATTAAGGAATGGAATGCGCTTCCGTCATCTGTGTTTCCTGGGAAATTTGACCTCGGTCTCTTTAAAGCAAGAGTGAATAGGCTATTACTTACTGAGCCGGTAAGCTCCATCATCTTAGGCTCTGTTTTCACTTTCCATCAGGTGTGACTAGAGCCAATGCCCGTTCAGTTTATTATAAAAAATATATATACAAAGAGTACTATTGTATTATTTCAGTAGTTAGTGCCTTTGGGTATAGTGCGACATAAAATAGTAGAAATTAAATAAACTGGAACTATAAATATTCAATACTAAATTGTTGCCATGTTTAAGCATTTTACGTCAAAAAAGGGATAGTAACGTAGAAAGTGGCGCCCTCATTTATTTTCTACTGGTTTCTGTCGCACTGTAGTTTGAGGCAGGAAATAGGCAATATTACGCAAAACCCTGCGTAGAGGGCGTTACCGTCCGTGCATTACATGACATGCACCGTCAAACTATTTGTATTTGTGCATTACCTGTAATGCACGGACGTATCGGTCCATGTCAGTAGTGAAGGCGAGGGACAGTTAAAGTGTTAATAATAATAGCACAACCCAGGGCCTATCACTCTTGGCCATTCGATCGACAGAGAGGCAGAAGAAAAAATTTCGATTAACGCGTTTTGCGGTAGGCCATCTGTAAACATAGGTACTGTAAACAAATCACCTTGATGCATCAATATCATAGTGAAAATTGTGAAGAAACCCCGGGGGGTCAGGGCTTTGCACATAGCAAGACCGGGCCGGGCCCGCACCGTGCCATTCCCGAGCCCTGCATGGTGATGACATAACGCTTTGCATAGAAAACGAAGCTCCGGAAGCTCCGGCCCGGCCACAGCCCGGTCTAACATGAGTCATCCTAAACTGGAAAAAAAACCGGAAAAACTAAATTTTGTGAAATGATCGATAAGCATTTGATTTTTTCCGGGATTTTCATCCCTAATTCCACCCAGTAATAAAAAACGGACTTTTCTAAATATGGTTAAAGTACAACTTGGTTTATGAACGTGAATAAGCATTTTTGAGCGTTCATAGGTGAATGTGTGGAGCGAGCATTATTTGACGTATAGGTGTGGGTTTAACAAAAAGAACGCTTGTCAATAAGGCGTTCGTGCTGTTAAAATTCAATTAATAATAGCCTTTATCGACCATCAACAGTGTAGTCCCCTTTTGATTGATGGAAATTGTCACGTATAGTTCCACTACTCGCCGCCGCACCGTGAATAGCGCGTTAGTTCATCTATCGCTCACAAGATGTCATTAATTCCTGTAAACGTATATACTAAAAAAAAAGCTTTACTCTATGCTATAAAATACCCTTTCGCACGTCAAAAACTCCAAGATGGTGCCCAAGCCCATGGACAAAAAAGTCTAGCGATAGTATCCACACCTGTCAAAATTTGACATTAGCAATCCACAGTTAGGTGACAACGAAACCAAACCGACGTAACCGACATACCCCGAGTTCAAAGTTATAATAAACCGTATAGTAGTAATAAAACAAAGTTGATTTTTTCTTACTTATTTTTTCGATCGCATGTTTGCGATAGAATGCGATTCGACGAACATGCGATACAATCAACTGAGGATATGAAGTGGATTTCAAATGTCAGATAAGTACGTGTCGAATTAGGCCCCAGGCCGATTAATTATTACGTCGTCAAAGTTATTTAAAAATACTTTTTTTAACCCTTCAATATAATTATTAAACTTTCAGGTGGGACCTTTAGCCCGCCATAAAAAAATGAATTTTTATTATAGGCTTTTTCCTTTGTTTTTTTTTACTTTTTCACCCTACTTTTGCACAATAATTACGTGGTTTCGGCATTTCGAAGCATAAGCGCGGGAAACGTGCAGTGCGAGCGCTGAGGCGGGCGTTCGGCGGCCCTCTGTCGGTTGTATCGTCGACGATACGCCGAGCGGTAGGCATATAGCGCGTGGCCTTGAGCGTGTGACGGAGGCCTGACTAATGTACTATGTGCTAACAACGATGAATACAAAAGTGGGTTATAATTTTGGATTCTGACCCATCTCGCTTCGCTCGGTTTGATTCCCAATTTAGCAATTAAGTTTCTGCGAATACCGGAAAATTCAATCTTGCTGTACATTCACAGTTCTGTCACGCCGATGAACTGATCAGTCATGTTGTGTTAGCAAACTTAAATCGGGTATTTTCAGTTCGAGAAACAGTTTAGGGCTGATTTATACGGCGCGCGAACTCTAAAGCGATTTTAGTTAAGCCCCCTCCAGACTATGCGCGTGAATCGCGGGCGAAGCCGCGAATGCGAGTGTGGAGTCGATTTCGCTGTCTGCGAAAATCGACGCCACACTCGCGTTCGCGGCTTCGCACCGCGATTCGCGCACGAGTGAGGAGGGGGCTTTACATTGCGGACTGTTGGTTACGTCCAATTCAACGGACCGATCAAAAACCGAAATGTAATGAAACTCGCATGCGAGTTCTCGCATCGTCTATAATAGCAAATATTCTATTAGGTAATACAAACTTCAGTGATTTAGGGCCGATACAGACGGACTACAACCCGACTGCAACTTGTATGGAAAGTGCACGCCGACTGCACGCCAATTGCAACGTCGGCGTGCAGTTCAACAAAATGACCCAGAACCCTGGCAGTACCTAGTGGAACTCAGGTTTGGTGCAACATAGGCACACGCTGTTTTAGTAGTTCGACACGTCTTGATGAGCACTTGGGACAGCAGTACCCAAGATAGAACTGATGCTGAACCCTGGCTGTACCTAGCGGAACTCAGGTTTGGTGCAACGTAGGCACAAGCTGTTTTGGTCATCCAACTCGTCTTGATGAGCACTTACTCATACTCATACTCATACTCATAATATTGATTGCATATCACATTGTATCTTAACCTATTACATAGAATTGTGTACAATATGACACCCTGTAGGGCACAGCAAACAGTTTAATAAGAGGAGATCGAGTTTTTTGTACAAAATAATAAGATTATATTAATTAGTGTTATTTATTGTATAGGTGCTTTATTAATTGCAATTATTGGTCGTGAAAAAATTCATTTAAAGTATAATAAGCTTTTTTAATGAGGTGATCTTTTAGTTTTTTAAAGAATTCATTGTCGGACTTGGTGTTATTTATTTCGTTACTAATTTTATTGAATATTTTTATTGCCATTGAGTTAGGACTTTTTGAATGTAGTTTGAGTTTTGAGGGGATAACCTGCACCAGCTTATTTTGAAACCTACTGGCGTAACGTCGGGGTATTTCTGAATGTTTGGTATAAAATTGAGGGTATTTTTTTACAAACTTACATGTTTCCAAAATGTATATTGATGTTAGGGTAAGTATTTTTAGATCGATGAAGTGTGTCTTACTACTTTCCGGTATATTTATGTTAGCCAAGATTCGAACACATTTTTTTTGTAATATAAATAGGCTTTCCACATCTGTGCTATTCCCCCATAGAATGACACCATAGGTAAGCCAAGCATGGGCATAGGAATAGTAAGCTGTTAAGGCGGTGTTGAGGTCGCATGCGTTTTTTAATTCGCGTAAGGCATACGTGAACTGGGACAATTTCGTTTTTATTTTTGCTACATGCGCTTTCCAGTTAACATTGCAGTCAACTTCGAAACCTAGAAGAGGAGCGGTATCTACACATTCTAATTTTATATTATTGAAGGTGAAATTAATATTAAGGGGTGTTTTTTGATAAGGCCTAAACTGTAAGATTTTTGTTTTTGAAAAATTTACTTCCAAATTGTGATCCGATAACCAGTCAACTACGTTTGTTAATAAAGTGCTTAAGTCTTGTGTTATATTATAATCGTCTGTACACGAAGTGAGGATGGAGATATCGTCGGCAAATAAAGTACACGTCTCTGCTGTATAGTTTTTGGAAGGTCGTTGATATATATCAAGAACAGGAGACATCCTATTGAGCTGCCTTGCACTTAGAAGAGTAGTACCCAAGATAGAGCTGATGCTGTACCCTGGCTGTACCTAGTGGAACTCAGGTTTGGTGCAACATAGGCACACGCTGTTTTAGTCATTTGACATGTCTTGCTGAGCACTTGGGAGAGCAGTACCCAAGATAGAGCTGATTCTGAACCCTGGCTGTACCTAGTGGAACTCAGGTTTGGTGCAACATAGGCACACGCTGTTTTAGTAGTTCGACACGTCTTGATGAGCACTTGGGAGAGCAGTGCCCAAGATAGAGCTGATGCTGAACCCTGGCAGTACTTATTGGAATTCAGGTTTGGTGCAACATAGGCAAACGCTGTTTTGGTCATCCGACTCGTTTTTTTGAGCACTTGGGAGATACCCAAGATAGAGCTGTAGCTGAACCCTGACAGTATTTAGTGGAACTCAGGTATGTTGCAATATAGGCACACAATGTTTTGGTCATCTCACTCGTCTCGATGAGCACTTAGGAGAGTAGTACCCAAGATAGAGCTGATGCTGAACTCTGGCAGTAACTAGTGGAGCTCGGGTTTTGTACAACATAGACACACGCTGTTTTGGACATCCGACTCGTCATGATGATCACTTGGTAGAGTAGTACCCAAGATAGCTGATGCTAAACCCTGGCAGTATCTAGTGGAGCTTGGGTTTTATACAACATAGGCACACGCTGTTTTGGTCATCCGACTCGTCTTTTTGAGCACTTGGGAGATACTCAAGATAGAGCTGTAGCTGCATGAACCCTGGCAGTATTTAGCGGAACTCACGTTTGTTGCAACATAGGATACAACAACACACACTGTTTTGGTCATCTCACTCGTCTTGATGAGCACTTAAGAGAGCAAATTATACGTAAGTTTATGTGCCGAGAAGCATGATTACCGCCAGTAGGTGTACAGACGTGATAGTTTTACGCTCAATTGTGTGGTGTGGACGCATAAATAAATTCAAGGACATTTGCTCGGTGTATTATGTAGGAAAGCCAGTTGGCTTCCTTACAAAAAGTACTGGGCGACCGTGTAGGATGTAATAAGCGCTTATGAAATTGACAATTTCATAAGCGCTTCAAATTGTATATTACTTGTGGATGATATTGACAATTTGATTTTGTCGTCTGGACACGTTTTTAATGGACAAAGTAAAAGCTGTAATAGACAGGCGTACCGGATAGCGACCGGGGTCCGGTTAGTATATTTATTTCTTGCTCTCACTTATAGCTGCGTCCTTAACGGACTTATTACGTACCCACTCGATCGAACATGGAACAAGCCTCGGACTGGATCAAAGTCGCGGTCCGGTACGTTCAGGTAGAAAAACTCCGCGAGCCCTTACAAAGCTCTGCTTTTTGCTAGTTTTATTATTTTTGAGAAATAGTACATTGTGCAACATGGGGCGTAAGTTGAATATTGCAAACGAGAGTAAGTTAAATCGCGACGGCTTGCCGGAGCGATTTATAGACTCGAGTTTGCAATATTTACGCCCCGAGTTACACAATGTTTTTCATCACACTTGCGATACAAAAATTAAGTATAAAGACAAAAAACTGTTAATTATGGCACTAGAAACTTCATAACTCCCTAGGGAGAACGCTTTTTCTATAACTCCCGCTAAACCTGCGTGTAATCCCACATTTACTGAGCGAGTGTGATGAAAAAATATTTTTCCCTTATTTCCAAAATAATACAATTTATCAGAATAGTACATTTCGATGCTAGTGCGGAAGGTATGTCATTACTACACGAGTACCGAGATATTTTGCCACGAGCCGCAGGCGAGTGGCAAGACTCGGGACGAGTGAAGAATGACATTTCCGCACGTGTATCGAACGACGTTTTTTAATACAGTTGCGAAAAAATAAGTAAAACATTGTTAATCGTACACTAAACAAAAGTGGTAACAGTGACAGCTCGCTTAGACGTCGTCTTTAAGTATATTATATCTATGGGCGTTTGGCAGCTATTCCGTTCCATTCAGACAACTTATTAAGAACGGAATTTTCAATATTCAATATTAAAAAATAAACGTGTTATAATGATGAAGAGGTAAGTATTAAAATATGAAATATGTATATTTTTCACATTCTTACATTAACAGTAGGTTTTTATGCTGATTACGACGTTTAAAGGAAACGAATATTAAGGCCCCATTCGCACGACAGCTTAAAAAGCGTTGCGTTAAAACCCGACGTTGGCGCTTTTTTACCGTTTCCAATATTTGTGTTCATATGAACGCTTAAAAATCACTTGTGAGTCGTAATGCCTCGTACGCATCTCAGCAAAGCCATACTTTATTTGCTATTACGACGTATTATTTGAATATAGCTTGAATATTTCAGGAATTTGTAAGCATAAGTTGACATTTTTAAGGTGAAACTAATAATAATCTTGACGATTGACACCAAAAATTGACACTTGACAGCCAACTGACAGCAGCGCCGGCGCTTTTTTAACGCTTGTGAGAACAGATACACGGAGTTCCGTATGCTCTATTCAATTTGACGCCAACGCTCAACGCCGAAAATAGAACAGTGCTCGATAAAAAAGCGCCGCGCTTAAAAACCGCCTTCGTGTGAATACATACATGGTTATCCATTGGTGTCATTCAAACGCTTTTTTAACGCGCGTTGAAGAAGCTGCCGTGCGAACGGGACCTAACACTCATCAATAAGTAGTCGTGAATTGGAACAAGTATAAATTTAAAAAAATTGGAAAAGTAAAAAGCACTAGTTCGAGATAACCAACTTTCCGCACGCTAAACAGCTACGTAAAGTAGCACTTTTTGAGCAACTGTATTAAAAAAGTTATTTAAAGGCCCACATCCAACGGCATCCCACACCAACAAAAAAAATTGTCACACTTTCTTTTAAAGTTCTATTTCCGAAAATATTGACTTATAATATGATTGCGAACAAAATATCTCTTTCTCGCTCCCACTTATAGCTGCGTCCTTAACGGACGTATAGCGGACCACATGAAAAAAAATGCCCCCAAACGCGAATACTATTAGCTTCACAAATTGGTATTCTTGCTTCGAGCAACACGGAAGGGAGGCGGCATTCGCACTATTTCCCCTCTGCCGAGGTACAAGATTAGCGCGTCAATCTAATGAATCTAATCTAGCGCGGGTAATAAAACTAGTTGCACTTGGATTTTTCACTAGACCGAGTCCAGACGCGCGCGTGAACACTGCTGCACAAAAATGCCTGTTTGCTCGGTTTTTTGTTGCAAAAACAAGTCGAATACGTCTAATTTACAAAAAGATGGTGTTACATTTCACATGTAAGTATTTTTTTTACATATTATTACGTTTAATTACATTTAAACACCAAATAATGATATTTTAGTCTCATGTCATTGCTGGATTTATCGATTTTTCGCGGTCCAGAGGGCCTACCGCGAAATACGTGCAACGTGTTGCCTCTCTGTCGCACTTGTAAATTCATACGTAAATGGGACAGGGAGGCAACACGTCGAACGTGGTTCGCAGTAGGCCCAGTACAAATGTCGGAACGGTCGAGCGACAAATCCGACTTCTTATCGGGCTAGTTACGTTACCTCTATACAAAATAACTTGTGTCGATAAATTTGAATGAGGTCGTCTACTTGTAAAATAGTTCGGATTAGACAAATTCTTATTATGGTTTTTATGTGAAGTGTACATATATTATATTTCATTAGTAAAACATTAAATAGATGATTTTTTTTACTAGTTCTTAAGTTACAGGCGATGAAGTTGAATAAACCTGTAAGGTGTATTCGGGTATTACCGAATGTCGGATAATTCCGAAATTCAGATGAAAATCACCCTTAATTCCATCATAATAAAAGTCTCTTTCGGAATTATCCGACAGTTTTCGACATTCGGAATTACCCGAGTAAACCTTATATTATTATTATGTATTTAACTTTTTTTTGATAAATAATTGAATTGAATTTTATTAATACCTATGTATTGAAAGGTTACAAACAATGGGTAGGTACATTCAAAAATTACATTAAAATTAACTATATACTAAATTAAAACTAAACAAACCCACAACTTCGTCATACACCTTGCCGCGCTGAATCGCGATAGACCATAGGCCTCTGCATCAGGAATGACCCGGAATGAGGGTCGTGACCTCTCTCCCTCAACCGCTGCCCCAATACGCTCAAGAATATTTTGGCCTCGGCACACCAATACCCAGACGTCTCCACGGCTAATGGGACAAAAATATACTTGGTCAGCAGCGCCGTGTACTTATCGCGCTTCCGAAATGCCGCTAATTCAGCTGCCGCTCCTGCAGTCCGGACCGTTCTGCCAATGTGCGAGGCGGCAAAAGTGCTGACACACGTGGCATACCAAAGTAGACACTTACCCTTTTCCCACGGAATAAGTGTCAGCCCGTCAGGTCTTTTGCTATCGGACCGGCTTAAGCCTGGAGGTTCCAACATGCATGGCACATTTGCAGACAAAAGTGCCCTTCTCACAATGTCGAGAAGGGTACCCATGTGCGTATTTAACTATATATAGTATAAAATATAGTCCTCGGTTACCGCGATAGTTCCTACTCTTGAAATAAAACTACCCCCTGTCACCCGTTGACCACAAACGCTGTAAAGGGTTGAAAACGTCGGGATGTATTATAAATTCACTATACGCGATATTATCCGTTTTCATATTTTTCGTTATATTAGCGGCTTCGAAACCCTCCACTGAGCCAAGGAGCTATGAGCTCCCATTGGGAGCCTCCCAATGTGTTTTTGGTCTGCTATTTATGACTTTTCGATCTTTCAGACTGATGAAAACATTATTATTTTCATGATGTCGTGACTTATCCCACTTTTTGTGTTTACAGCTTCCCCAAAAATCCGAAATTAAGGAATCTATGGAAAGAATTTTGCAATAATAAGCGAATCTGGGATCCCAAAAGGACTAGCACAGTTTGCTCAGTGCACTTCCAAACATCGGATTTTCAAAATCTTGCGAACAGGAGGAGAAAATTAGTGGAGAATGCAATTCCAAAATTAATCATCATCCTGGCGTCAATCCCGGCTGTGCCCCCGCGCGGGGCGCGAGGACCCGGGGTCCGCCTTCCGACTCCTTCGTGACCACTTTGCCCGATCTTCGGCATCCCTGGTAGTGAGTCCGTTGGCACGCATGTCCTCCTTGACTACATCAAGCCATCGCTTCTTGGGCCGGCCTCTTCTTCCCGTACCGGGAGGAGGCGGCATGGCCAGGCATTTGTTACCCACGTAACTTGCCGGTCTGCGCGAGACGTGGCCATACCAACGAAGGCGACACTCTTGCAGTTTGTCTGCAATGTCACGGACGCCAAGACTACCCCGAATGTGGGCGTTTCGGACGCGATCCTTGCGTGAAACTCCGCACATCCACCGTAGCATCTTCAATTCCAAAATTAATACCAAATTGCATTTGCATCGTAAGTAGCAATGTCCAAGTTGCAGAATATTCTCAAAAATTCAGTTACATTCTCGGGAATTTCCGGAAACTTACATGAGAATTTAAATTAAATTTCCAATGAGAACATTCCCTATGAGAATTATCAAAAAATGTACTATTATATTAGTATTATTTTAATAAACGCGTAAATAAAACAGTCAGTTAAAATAATTGGTAACGGCGGTGTCCAGCGACTTCCTGAATTATTTTTATGGTTCGTAAAATTTAAGTTCTGAGAACATTCCGTACTTATAGAAAATTTCGCAACTTTGGAAACTTCTCCTTGGTGCATTGCTAACCGTAAGTATGTTTAGTACATACGATATAATTTAAGTAATTAATAAATACTTCTTTAATTATATTTGTTTTCCAGAGCCATCCATTACCCTTTGAACCATCGTGCAATACTGTTGGGGCTAACACTTCAGCTACGCCAACCTTTTTGACTTCTCTTAGTGAATCATCTCATCAACAACCTCAAAAACAGGAAGTAAGTCACTATTAGTTGCATAGGCTTTTTACCCACGTGCATGAAATGGTATTATGGTTAGCTTATAATGGGCATGAACAATGACGTTAGTAAAGTAAAAAACTTATTAGTCCATATAAATATATTTATGTTTTCAGATTCAGACTACAGTTTCTTCTGAAAAAAGTGCTCCAAAGTCTCTAACTCAAAGCGATAGTCTTTCGCCAAGAAAAAGAAAAATGCAAAATCAAATAGACCACCAAAAGAAAAAAATAAAGCGACTTCAAGCTAAAAATCGATTTTTAAAGAAAAAAGTGGCTACTCTGGAAGAAATTCTTCAGACTCTGGATGAGAAAGCATTTATCGATAAAGAAAAAAAAATGATTCTTGAAACAATCGTTGTTGAAGAAAAAGAGCTTATACAGCGACAACAGAAGAAAAGTGAAAGTGATAAGCTGTCAAGGGACAAATATTCACCTAACTAAGATGTTTCGCTCTAATCCTTAACTTTTAATCGCCAAAAGCCTATAAATTCGTGCATAAAACTTTCGGAACATGTTTGCCGCATACGAGGATGCTGACTAAATGGTACAGTAATATTGAAGGTCGACCGGGTTTTACCAAGGAAGCATTAACAGCGTTGAAGTATAAAGCAGAGGCCAATCCAGATAAAAAAAATTACTGTTCTCTGGTTTTTGATGAGATGAAAATAATGTGTAATCCAGAAAGCCCTCCTAATTACTAACAGACAATTCGGCCGTGTTGATTATGGGTTCGATTTAGTAACTGACAATTCAGTAGAAGCTACAGATGTCCTAGTTTTTCTACTAGTGGGTATAAACACATCATGGAAGGTTCCAATTGGCTTTTTTTTAGTCAAAGGCACAAGTGCAAAATTAAAGGCACAATTAGTAACTAAAGCATTTGAACTGGTTCATGAAACTGGAATTCAGATTAAAGCGTTAACATGTGACGGCACAAGACCGAACCTAGCTATGGCAGCCGAGTTAGATTGCTGTTTAGATGCAAGCAAATTACAAACAACCATGTTAGATCCTACTACCGGGCAGTGCGTTTATTTATTTTTTGATCCTGGTCACATGCTTAATAAGTTGATCCGTAATACCTTTGGCGACTATAAATGTTTCTTTGACAATGATGGAAACAAAATTGATTGGCAATATATAGAAACATTGAATAAAATACAGGAAGAAGAGTTGTTTTATATGGCAAATAAGTTGAGGACAAACCACATTTATTGTAAATCAAAAATTATGAATGTTCGTCTTGCAGCTCAATTATTTAGTGCAAGTGTTGCTGACGCACTTATATTTTGTGAGACAAAATTAAATTTACCAGAATTCCACGGTTCTACTGCAACTGCAAATTTTATTTTGCTTATCAATGATCTTTTTGATATACTAGATTCGCGATCTTGTCAGCATCGCTTCAAAAGAGCATTAAATAAAGAAAACATTGGAAAGGCTTATCAAAGAATGGCCGAAGCTCAAAAGGTTTTGATGAATCTGTCGGCTTACGTTAAAAAGCGTAATGGTGAGATAAGTAAAATGAATTTAGTAAATTCTCCTCGGTGCACTGGTTTTCTTGGATTTTTGATCTGTATAGAGAGTGCCAAATCTATATTTCAAGAATTAGTTCAAGATACTGAGAACGGCCTTCAGTATATGCCTCTCCATAGAGTAAGCCAGGACTATTGAACTTTTTTTTTCAAATGTAAGAAGTCATGGTGGTCACTGCGATAATCCCACTCCCCGCCAGTTTGAAGCCATATATAAAAAATCGGGCAAGTGCGAGTCGGACTCGCGCACGAAGGGTTCCGTACCATAAAAAAAAAAAAAAAAAAAAAAAAAGGAAAAAAATAAACGGTCACCCATCCAAGTACTGACCACTCCCGACGTTGCTTAACTTTGGTCAAAAATCACGTTTGTTGTATGGGAGCCCCATTTAAATCTTTATTTTATTCTGTTTTTAGTATTTGTTGTTATAGCGGCAACAGAAATACATAATCTGTGAAAATTTCAACTGTCTAGCTATCACGGTTCGTGAGATACAGCCTGGTGACAGACGGGCGGACGGACGGACGGACGGACAGCGAAGTCTTAGTAATAGGGTCCCGTTTTACCCTTTGGGTACGGAACCCTAAAAACTACTAATCAATACACAATTTATGCAAACTGGTAGTGGGACTAACTGCATATACCATTAGAAAAAATATCAATACTGAATTGCACATCCGCAATTCACGGCAATTCAAAAGATTAATGCGTCATCTATACGCGAATTCAGCAATGACGACACTGATGAAGTCAATTTCCAAAATGTCGTTGATGATTTAATGGATGAAATTGAGACTCAAACTTTTTTATCTCCTTTTGGCAAAAAAGTTGTGGAGTACATAGCAGGTTTTGTTGTTTATTGTATATAATAAGGCATTCAGAAGTTAAGGTGGAATAAAGAAACTCACATACATACAAACATGAACGCTGAAAACAATACACTCTTTTTGTTTGGGCAGTCGTGTAAAAAAAAATCAAATGCAACACTTGCATCAAAGGTTTACTCGGTCCAGTTGACAAAAATAGCTTAATACATCAAAAAAGCAGAGGCAACTTACAACATGCTTCAAAAGAGGTAATCAACTTATGTCGAGTTTGCGAAAAGGAGATAAGACAGCGATTAGGAGAAGATAATAAATCTACCCGATCATGTATCACAAACCAAATTGAAGAAATTTATTGGCAAAGATTTATTTCCGTTCATTTCTTATCACTCCTATGAAAATGATTTTATGGACCATAATATGGAGCTTGCTAGATTAATCTTAGAAAAATACTCCGACACTAGAATTTCATTCCTGATAAAAACATGAACCCAAAAAAATGTGTACGTCAAATATACACAAAATTAATACATTTTAAAAACCAATGAAAGTATTGTTTGCATATTGTAGAGGAAACTTTCCTTAATCGTACCTGCGCCTAAAGCCCCCTCCAGACTATGCGCGTGAATCGCGGGCGAAGCCGCGAACGTGAGTGTGGAGTCGATTTCGCTGTCTGCGAAAATCGATGCCACACTCGCGTTCGCGGCTTCGCGCCGCGATTCGCGCACGAGTGAGGAGGGGGCTTATAACGTACCCTATCAAGATCTCGAGTTGTGAAACTGCAGTGGCGACGCCAGTGCCATGGTATAATAATATACTCCGCCTGGTACTCTATTCCGAGATTCGCGTATGACCTAACTGACACGGGCCTACGTCATCATGCTGTTTACAGGTTCTCAAACTTTAAAATGTGGGAGAATTTTAACCAACGGTGAAAATTATTTTAACGGCATTAATTTTAAGTTATTCATGTAAAAACATAGTAAAATAAAACAAATCTAATGTATTAAATTAAACTTTATTTATCTATACAAGACAAACGTTTGAAAAACTAATTCACAGTTACACATTAATTACCAAGCTTACGACGTAAAAAGTTTGGAAAACACTGCGACTGCTGACACTGAGCGAGAAGGAAATAACAATTAACACGCGTTCGACAAGGATGACGGTCAGGGCATGAAGTTATCTAGATCCGAATTGTCAAATGTGACAGCGCTATCCTGTGTTGCCAGTAATGTAAACAGAATTACCCGAACGTCTGAAATTTCTTTCGTGAATCGGAAGATATTGCTAACGAATAATTAAAAATGACGTGTTATTGTAAAATTTAAGATAAAATACATATAAATGAAAATTATAAAGAAATATTTTAACTTATTAACCATAGGTATAATGTACCCATGTAACATGTTATGTTGAAATAAAGTGGCAATGTTATTGTGACGTAGGCCCGTGTCACTCTGGGAATAGAAGACAATGTTTTATTAGACCATGGCCAGTGCTACAAAATGAAACTACTAGTTCGCCATGTCTCATCACCCGTACAACAACTCCACGCTGCCCTTCTACATAAAAATATTCAAAAACTTAGTAATTTTACTCTTTTCGAGTAATTTTTTTAGGTTGATACGTAAGATTTTCAATTCCGTACATGTTGAGATATGTAAATTAGAAGTTTTATGCTTAATTATATACTCTTTTACGGTTTCAAATAATGGACGACAGACGCCAGCCCGGCAGCCATTTTTTTATGCGGCAATATTAAAATCGTTAGTTATCATATGCCTTATTCGTACTGAACACTTTGTTTTATTTCGTACTTTAGAAGACATGGTGCAATGCACATATTGTGAAACCTGCGGGCTCAGCACGGTTCCATTTTTATCGACTATCACTATGCGCGTCCCTTTCGCACTTACATACTTGTTAGAACGTGACAGGCATGGTGACAAGGGATAAAAACGCGACCGTGCTAAGCCGCTTTCACGTACTATGTGCTGGGGTTGACAAAAATACTCATAATTTTATTTGTGATTACTGCAAAGATTACTTATGTCAATTGCTGTGATTATAAGACCGATACTAATTATAAGATCTCATGGTTTAACATGGAGACAATACGTACGATAGGTACGTAGTACGATATACGAATATACGGGTACGTTTTAGGGACAATTAGGCCTAAATCGTACCTTTTCCACTTTTTTTTTAAACTTTTTTTTCTCAGAAGTTGTAGAGGTTTATGTCTAACTTGTTACTTTTGTGGGTTCGTTATTAAATAAACATTCTTTAAACATCATTTGATTTTTTTTTATTAGTTGTATTTCCAAGAAATTAGCATTTTCTCTTAAGGGGTACGAATTAGGCAAGTTTCCCCTATCGGGTATTATTCAAGGATCGAATTGGATACTAATGCTGTTTCGGATGTGAGACAGGCATTTTTGCATATGAATCTCGTCTCGTTCACGGTGTAAAAGCTAGTCGGTTGCTGTAAAGAGTGCCACACAACTTTTTGCCAAAAGGTGATAAGTTTGCGTCTCAATTTCATCCATTAAATCATAAATAAATAAATATTATAGAGACATTCTTACACAAATTTACTAAGTCCCACGATAAGCTCAAGAAAGCTTGTGTTGTGGGTACTCAGACAACGATATATATAATATACAAATACTTAAATACATAGAAAACATCCATGACTCAGCAAATATTTGTGTACATCACATAAATTAATGCCCTTACCGGGACTCGAACCCAGGACCATCGGCTTCATAGGCAATTAGGCAGGGTCACTAACCACTAAGCCAGACCGGTCATCAACGACATTTCGACGTCAAACTGTATTTGCGTATAGATAACGCATTGATTTTATGAATTGCGGATGCGCAATTCAGTACCTATAGATATTTTTTCTAATGCAATGCAGTTAGTCCCACTATGACACTTATGTAAGACACTTATGTAAGTAAGTACTTAAGTACTTACTGCTATTTAATTGTATTACTTATGACCTGGTTCTGGGACCTATAATTCTCTCTATTTATGTTTTCTCAAATAGTTTTCTTTATTGTGTAACATAAATCTCTAATTTCTCTATCTGGTTTAGGTGTAATTTATACTCGGAGTTTTACAATTAATTTTTACTGGGTTCATTGCATTGTTTATAAAATGGCGTGAACAGGAACACTGAGGTTACCGCAGTTACTTATTGCAACTTATCTTGCTCATAGGTATTTTACGTTTTGCTTTTATATGCCTACATAATGGCAAGTTTTAATTTTAATGCTAGTTTGATAAGTCGATCTCAAGGCCAGCCTTGACAATTAAAACTTATATTTGTACCTACCTAAGTAGTAGTAGTCTATGTCTTCTCTTGTTTAAGTAGGTACTTATTTGTAAAATAATTTCTAAGCGTCGGCAACCCTAGCGTTGTGCCGCTGCGCGCGGTGCGGGGAGCTGCGCGTTGAAGGTCACTCCATTGTATTTTTTTGTAGGTATCAAACCGGTAGCTATTTGCGTTTTCTTTGAGAAATAAGTATCTCTTCGTAAGAATTATTACCTATGTAATGTGCTATAGGCCTGTAAAAAGTAATAAATACTGTATTTTAGGTTGAAAATGTTTCAATTAGTTACCTTTATTCCTACCTCCTTAGTACCATAAATGCCTCAACTTATCGATAATATTTCGATATTACTATGTCGACACAAGCACATCTCTCAAAAACATAGATTTAGTATTACATAGATGAGCTGTACGCGTGCCTCCGTGAGGGACAAAACATGCGCAAAGCGACAATATTAAAAACACGTTTTAACATTCCTGACAACATACCAAAAACAATCTACGTAATTCGGTCGGGTTATTTGTTGCCCACCATAAACCATACTAAATTTTTGGTGGGGAACAAACAAAAAGTGAGACTGTGACAAGGACAAGCAATAATACCGCTTTCTCTGCTACTCCTACTGAAATTTTCATAAGTGCATCTCGTTCGGTCGTTTGGCTCCTCCCCCGTGTCATCTCTAGATTATTGTACCTCTATGCTCAAAAAGCAATAAAATTCAAATGTGTTATAGCCGGTTTAGACTCGCGGCTCGCGGCGCGTCTCGTGGTTCGCCTCGACACCAAACTCGACACACTCGTGTTCGGCTTGTCATTCGGTTATAAACCTTATGCCGTGCCGTTAGTGTTTAAATTATATTAGCTCGACGATACGAGCCGCGAGACGAGCCACGAGCCCACCGTTTACACTCACGTCTCGTGGCGCGGCTCGCGGCTCGGCTCGTGGCTCGCGCGAGAGTCTAAGCCGGCTATTAGTATGTATTAAGTAGCTAACACACTATCGCACCGCACCAAGGTCATTGTGAGACGCACCCATAAGTAAGAGGGAGAAAGCGATATCTCTTTCTCCCTCTTACTTATGGGTGCGTCCCACAATGACCTTGGTGCGGTGCGGTAGTGTGTTAGCTACTTAAAGCGTGCGTGTTGTGACAGATTATGACACTTGTGACTCGTCCGTACACAAAAACAGATCGAGGTGTGCAAGATTTGTCTGTGTAGTGTGTTATTTGCTATGTATTTGTGTCGTCATTACAGATTGGATCTTGTATGTAAGTGAGTGAGAAGTGCGACTGTGTGCACGTTCCCCCCCCCCCCCCCCGCGAAAAATGGCAGAATGATTTGCATGTTAAGATATCGCTTGGGCCCCTCCCTTCCGATGTGTCGGAAGCCGGTGTTGCTCGAAGTATTCTTGCGTCCGCACCTCATTGTGTCGGCAATATGCAATATCAGTCATTCGGCGAGTCAAATTGGCGTTTGCGTCCGCACGGCCTGATTTGATCGGTCAATGTAATCAGATGGGCAACAAATTGTCCCCGCCTGGACAGGCCTTTACAATCTGGCAAAAAAGAGTAGAAATTAAAAAGTGGCAACACTGTAGTGTCGTCCCTTTCAAACCAATACATATAAGAAAACGGGACGACAGTACAGTGTTGCCACTTTTTTATTTCTGCTCTTTTTAACCGACTTCAAAAAAAAGG
The DNA here is from genome assembly GCF_910591565.1 of Cydia splendana. Classification (NCBI taxonomy): domain Eukaryota; kingdom Metazoa; phylum Arthropoda; class Insecta; order Lepidoptera; family Tortricidae; genus Cydia; species Cydia splendana. The sequence continues at coordinate 12,767,831 of NC_085968.1, read as the reverse complement.
AGGTTCTCAGTTTGACCCGTATGTTTGTATGTATATTTGTCAGCGATTATCTCGCGTTTGGCTGAACCGATTATGATGCGGTTTTCAGAAAAATGTTTGTTACATTCTGGAGAAGGTTTTAGTATACATAGATCTGAGCTGATGCTGAACCCTGGATGTACCTAGTGGAACTCAGGTTTGGTGCCACATAGGCCCACGCTGTTTTGGTCATCCGACGCGTTTTGATGAGCACTTGGAAGAGCAGTACCCAAGATAGAGCTGATGCTGAACTCTGGCTGTACCTAGTGGAACTCAGGTTTGGTGCAACATAGGCCCACGCTGTTTTGGTCATCCGACGCATCTTGATGAGCACTTGGAAGAGCAGTACCCAAGATAGAGCTGATGCTGAACCCTGGCTGTACCTAGTGGAACTCAGGTTTGGTGCAACATAGGCCCACACTGTTTTGGTCATCCGACGCGCCTTGATGAGCACTTGGGAGAGCAGTACCCAAGATAGAGCTGATGCTGAACCCTGGATGTACCTAGTGGAACTCAGGTTTGGTGCAACGTAGGCCCACGCTGATGTTTTGGTCATCAGACGCATCTTGATGAGCACTTGGAAGAGCAGTACCCAAAATAGAGCTGATGCTGAACCCTGGCTGTACCTAGTGGAACTCAGGTTTGGTGCAACATAGGCCCACGATGTTTTAGTCATCCGACACGCCTTGATGAGCACTTGTGAGAGCAGTACCCGAGATAGAGCTGATGCTGAACCCTGGATGTACCTAGTGGAACTCAGGTTTGGTGCAACATAGGCCTACGCTGTTTTGATCATCCGACGCGCCTTGATGAGCACTTGGGAGAGCAGTACCCAAGATAGAGCTTAAGGCACTTGTCCCACCAAGAGCGAGTAAGCGATTAACTATCGGCGATTTTCTCGCCCAAGAAACGAACAAAAGATTAGGATCCTGTGTTAGTAAAAGAGACACATATATTAATAGTTCATCGCTGGCTGTTCACACTGCCGGCGAGAACACTCGCTCTACTAGTTTGTCGCCGCGATAAGATAAAACTAGCTCAGCGGTACTCGCTCGGCGATGCTCGCTTCGTAGTTAGAACTCAAGATGCGAGACCGATCAGTCTGCGTGTTCGGCTACGCTGCACCGGTGCACCGCCCGAGCGAGTGACGCGACTGACGCGAGTAATAGCCCGTCGTACAAGCGTCGTACTCAAACACTCGCCTATGGCCGAGCGACAAAACTATTGGAGCTAAAACTCGCTTCTCGCCCACTCGTTTCTAGTTTATCGTTCTACTCGCTTATCGCTCATCGTCGGAGGTGGGACAAGTGCCTAAATTCAGGAAAGTGTAAAAAGCTTTTTAACAACACGAATACTCAAAGTAAAAATCCTAGAATCCAAATATATATCTTTAAAAAAACTGAATGTCAAATCAAATGTCAAACTCACGTTTTGTTGTTCCTCGGTTCGTCATAGTTCCCTTTGCTTTGTCTTGGTGGTTTTAATTGAAATGTATTAAATTAAAATATTTTATCTTGTATTCAGTGTCATCGTCATGTCAAAACGTGAAATACTTACGATACAATTTGGGCACTATTCAAATTACATTGGATCTCATTTTTGGAACATACAAGAACTTGGTTTCGACTACACCGGTGTTAGCAAAACCGAATGCAATAATGATATCCTGTATCGAGAGGGACAAACCGCTACGGGAGAGATCACTTACACTCCTAGGTTACTTTTATGTGATTTAAAGGGCTCTTTGAAAACATTGCCCGCAAGTGGTGGATTGCCTGATGAATTTGAAAATGTTGAGGATATTACTTGGGAAAGTATTGAAAAAATTGAGGAACCGGTTGCTCCTAAGAATGAATTCTTAGAGGACATTGATTCTGCCGGGCCCTCTGTTGCCGGATCAAAACAATACAGATTGGAGGAGAGTGTGAACACTTGGACTGACTTTTTATATCCAAGATTCCATCCTCGCACTGTTAACATTGTCAAAGAATACAGCCATGGAGATGATAAGGTAAGTTTTTCATTTTCTGTCATTTTCTTGTTCCAGGTATATATTTGAAATTAGGTATTTCCCAAATTCTCATTTTACTATACCATTTACAATAACCGCCGAAAAAAAACTAAAAGGAAATAAAAAAACCGGCACTAACGCCACTAACACGAAACGAGTCGACCAACAAAAACAATAGCACACTGAAAAGAAAAAAATAATTATTTTGTCTTCAATAACGCAAGTGAATACCTATGAACTATGTATATACATACTTCTGAAATCAATCACACAAATCTGCGTATTTATATATTTACAATCTGTTATTTTTGGAGTCGGTGCAGGTGCTTCACTAAGGTGCTCAAGTTTGTTTGAGGCTGGCACCGACTCCAAAAATAACAGATTGTAAATATATAAATACGCAGATTTGTGTGATTGATTTCAGAAGTATGTATATACATAGTTCATAGGTATTCACTTGCGTTATTGAAGACAAAATAATTATTTTTTTCTTTTCAGTGTGCTATTGTTTTTGTTGGTCGACTCGTTTCGTGTTAGTGGCGTTAGTGCCGGTTTTTTTATTTCCTTTTAGTTTTTTTTCGGCGGTTATTTTTTTTGTTAAAAAGTTTTTATTTTATAATTTTCTGTGGCTATAATTTATACAAATTATTACATGCTTAAGTTTTGATTACTTTTAAAATAGCTACCTACCTTGCTTTAGCTATTAACTGTTATATTAATAATCCTACTTTAACTATTATTTTGTTCTGTAATATAAATAAATTACCCCTATTTTCCCACCCTTAGGGTAGGATTTTTTTCCATTTTTTTATTATTATTACGACTACTCTGTAAAAGGTTATGCGTGGTCATATGTTACAATCGGTGAGTGAAAAAATCAATCATCCCCTATTTTCCTACCCTTAAGGTTGGATTTTTTTTTCCAAATTTATATGGGACCAACTTCGGGGTATACCCTTTCCAATAAAAAAATAATTATCAAAATCGAACATCTCTGTAAAAAGTTATGCGTGGTCATACATAAAAAAAAAAAAAAAAAAAAAAAAAAATATACGCGTCGACTTGAGAACCTCCTCCGTTTTTTTTTTTCGTCGGTTGAAAAGTGCTATTGAACCTTTAAGTGTACTCCTATCTTAAAGGCCAGCAACGCACTAAAATCCCTCCATTGTTGCTGGTGTCCATGAGGAACAGTAATCACTTACCATCAGGAGATTTGTCTGCTTTTTTGCCTGCTATAAAATAAAAAGTTGAGTAGATCCATTATTATAGCCACTTCATGGTTTGTTATGAGTTACAATATTAGCATCATTTTCACAATATGTAAAAAAAAAAGTGATGCAGTGATTAATCACAGTAAGCTGCCAACTGAGTTAATTGAGCATGTCATTTAATTTCCAGTGGTATAGCTAGGCCTGGGTGAAGTGGGCCCTCGCCCACAGCCTCGCTCTTAAGGGGGCCGCACAGAAGCCAACCCTTTTTATTATCTTGGGAATACACATTGACAGAAAAGGGCCTCGCAGATGCGACTTCGCCCATGGCTAAATTAGTTCACTACGCTACTGATAATTTCATACTGATTTTGTGTCCTGTTTAAAATCACATCAGGGGCCTATTGCATAACAAACTACAACTAATATTACAAGCGGAACTCCTTATTTAATAAGTGAAATTAGAAAAGGAGTTCCTCTTGTAATATTAGTTGTAGTCTGTTATGCAATAGGCCCCTGGTCTGTAAAATTTTACAAAATTCTAGTTCCAGTAGGCTAACTAATTATTTTTATAATTCCAGGCACCATTTGATTTGTTTCATCTTGGACGACCAGTGTGGAAATCTGAATTTGGCGAAGACTTCAGTGATAATATCAGAAAATATGTTGAAGAATGTGATAGTATACAGGGTTTCCAAATAAACTTTGACTGCACTGATGGGTTCTCAGGCCTTGCTTTAGCATGTATTGAAGATATGGTGGACGATTATACCAAACCCTTACTCTGCCATCCTATTATAGCTTCTCATTATCCAGACAACTCTCCACAGAGTCAAGAAGAAAGGGATATCGCAAACCTAAAAGATTCAATAAGAATTGTCAATATACTTTTTTCCATTGAAGGATTATCTCAGCATTCTAGTTTATTTGTTCCATTGTGTACAGGAGAGAAAGGCTGGAGAAAGCCAGGTAGTCCCAGGCTTTTTGAACATGTTACTTACAATCCAAAAAATTACTACCACTCATCAGCACTGCTGGCCTCCGCTTTGGACACACTGAGCCAAAAATACAGGCACAAAAGTAATACTTACACCTTGTCAGATATGTGTGCAGATATGACGGGCTATGGAAGAAAAATGGCCGCAGCATCTATGGGCATTCCATTTACAATGAATGAGTCAGAGTATCTAATTGACTATTTGAATAGGACTACAAAACCTATCTACACACCTATAACGCCCAGTTGTAAGATTGCAACAGATAAGATGTTTCAACTCATTACAGTGAGAGGTATACCAGAGACTTATCTAAAAGCTCCTCTTCAGAATGCTAAAGAGCAGATGAATTTACCAGCTTACAGGTGTAGAGATGTCAAAGAAATGATGGAGTTATACTTCCAAGCAAACAACTTCCTATCCGCTACTAATGTTACAGTTTGTGACCAATCTTTAGAGCTGAAAAGTCCTTATCCAAGGATTTTTTCAGAGAACTTAAATAAAAATGGTTTTGTCACAAATGGACTTAGTGAAAACCAGATCCAAAGTTGTCCAGTGATAGCAGGGTACCATAATGGCAACTTCCTAACAGATATGCTTGAAAAGCTACACAGAGAGGTGAGTAGGGTAAAATTTGCAAAACTACACAAGTTTCGAGAGGAAGGCTTGGAAGCTTCCGAGTATCAGGAGACTTTGGATAGGCTTGCCGAATTTAAAGATAACTATGAAGATAATTTTGAACTTTAATAGTAATAATATAACTCTGATGTTAAACTTGTTAATAAATTAATTCACTAATCACTGATTTTTTTTATACTACCCCCTACTAGCCTATGAACGCGAGTTAAAAGCAAGCGCAATATTTTCACTACCAGTTGCTGAAACTCTCTAGGATCAGATCGAGTTTATACAATCTGGTATAAACTCGATCCGATCGAGTTGGCTCGCGAGCCAACCCAGTATCCATTGCGCGCGGCTGCCTCGCGAGACAATGTTCGATAGTTTGCCGCGCAATATGAAGACAGGGCTTAAGAATATGGGTCCTTGGCATTTAGTGTTGTTGCTCCCAAATGGCAAGCCTACCTAATTATCATAACTACTGTGTCGTGTTAATGTATCTTTGGTAAGGGAAGGGAGTTGCTTTATAAAATACTAGTTAGGCGTGATGACCCAAAATGAGTCTTGGCCTCCAATACACGAGCACGCCATTTTACCCGGTCTTGTTCGGATACACGCCGGTTTTCACTGACGCTGAGCTCCCGGAGATCTGTCTCCACTCTATCCGCCCATCGATACTTAGGATGACCTACAACAGGACGGCATCCAGTCGGTCGACCCAAATATGCTTTAAAATATGTACACATAATTTAATTAGTGTCCCTTAGGGTGGTATTCCATGAGTCCAATATCTTAGTTTTGCATCCCACATCTTGCTTAATGAGAAAGTGGGACGCAATGCACATTGGACAGGTGGAATACAACCCTTAGGAAAGATGTTTCTTGAAATAATCAGACAACAAAATAAAATTCATAAAATTTATTTTAAAGATGATTTAGATAAAATAAATCATATCCCAACCACACAATCTCATTGTACACATAATATACATCTACTCGAGCCTACACTGATCATGAGGAGCGCTCCAGTGCTCTCTCTTTCATTCTTGTGATAAATGCTGCACCTTTGTTCTTTCTGAAGTTTTCGTATGGATCATTTAAATTAACACCAACACCTGAAAAAAAAAAATAGTATTCATAAATGGAAACTTACAAGTAAGTACACAAAACTTCATTATTTTAACTTTTTCGACGCCGTATCAAACACAACAGCTGTCACTCAGACGCCACGTCACCGAAGTGTCAAAACTGAAAGTGAACTTTATGCATATGCACGTAGGTCTGTGTTGCTCTGTGACGAATTAATCGGTCTTTGGCGTTGGACCTACGGTGCGGATATATCGGTTATTGGCGTCCAAAAGGTTAAACATTTGTGTTCGCGTTTATATTAGGATGGTATTCCACCTGTCCAATGTGTATTTGCGTCTCACGTTTTGCTTAGTGAGAGTGAGACATTGCACATTGGACCAACAAATTGGACAGGTGGGATACCAACCTTAAACGCGACTTCGTTTGCGTGGATTGATGAAAACTATTCTAGGCCTCATATCATCTCCATACCAAATTTCATCTAAATTGGTTCAGCGCTTTAAGCGTAAAAATGTAACACAGTTACATTAGCTTTTAAATTTTTTATTATTGTATTATGTATGTATGGGCCTTAGTTGCCTGATAATATATGAGACGTTTTCAACCAAAAGGTACCACATTGCCTGTTGTTGATTTCAAATTGAAGCTATATGGAAAAAACCGGCCAAGTGCGAGTCGGACTCGCGTTCCAAGGGTTCCGTACATTACACAATTTTTAACAATGTATTTTTTATGTGAAACGTGAGTGAAATGTCTTTAAAAAATCCGTAGGGGTCGGATCAAAAACTAAGTAATTAAGTCCGACTCACGCTTGACTGTACATTTCTAATAGGTTTTCCTGTCATCTATAGGTAAAGACCTATTTTTTATTTATGTTTTTTTTTTCAAAATTTTAGGCCCAGTAGTTTCGAAGATAAAGGGGGGGGGGGGATGGTCATTTTTTGCCTATTTTCTTGAATTACTCCTAAACTGTTATTCTAAAATTATAAAAAATATATATTTGAGATTCTCACAACGAGCTCTTTCATTTGATATGTAACACGATATAGTTTGAAAAACTTTTATTTTTAAATTTTCTCATTTACTCCCCCAAAAGTGGCCCCCATGTTTAAAATTCATTTGTTTACGTTACATGTCCGTATTTGGGTCACAAACTTACATATGTGTACCAAATTTCAACTTAATTGGTCCAGTAGTTTCGGAGAAAATAGGCTGTGACAGACGGACAGACAGACAGACAGACGCACGAGTGATCTAAGGGTTCCGTTTTTTCCTTTTGAGGTACGGAACCCTAAAAATAGCGCCTTATTGACAACCGACAATAAGTACCCTTTTGATTGAGAATGGCACATATATTTTTTAATTTGTAATATTACTTAGTAGGGATAGTGACTAGGGGACCGTTTCTCAAAAGCTTGGGACTTGTAATACAAGCGGACGTCAGTTTTTGACAGCTTTTGTTAGTAAGGGACTTCCACTTGTATTACAAGTTTTTGATAAACGGCACCTCAGCAGTCAACAACATACAGCTTGGCAAAAAGAGGAGAAATTAAGAGCCAACGGGAGTGGTCATTTCTCCATACAAACGTACTCCTCGTTTTCCTCCGTGGTTTCTGAAGCTAGAGCAATGATTTTTTCAACACAGATTAATATTGTCAATATCTGTGTCGGACCGTTTTGCTTTTTTTGATATTTTTGTTTTTTAAGGCGCTAGAGCCCTTCAAAAATGGCCTAATTGACTATGCCGCAATGAGAGGCGTGGCATTCAAAACTGGTATCAATTAGCCAAAAAAGCAAAACGGTCCGACACAGATAATTTCATAATCATTTAGATTTCCAAATTTGGTTACGATTGGTTAAGTTTTGGAGGAGGAAACAGAGGAGTACGAAACCTCGATTTTTGAGATTTTTACGCAGAATTTTTCGCCTTGTCCTTATCGCACTACTTTTAGGTGCCGCTTCCGTTAGCGAGACGGGTATATTTACCTAAAATATTTAAAACTCAGCTCCTGTTTCGTCTTAAAAAGTGGCAACACTGTAGTGTCGTCCCTTTCAAACTATATATAAGAAAACGGGACAACACTACAGTGTTGCCACTTTTTAATTTCTACTCTTTTTTGCCAAGCTGTATGTTGTTGGACGTTATCCTTATAAGAATAAAGTAGTGAAGCAACCTTTGTACTGGTCCTGCTTGTCCCGCACGTGTCCGCCGCTGATGGGCTCCGCGATGCCCTGCCCGGAGGCGCCGAGCCCGCCCGCGCTCCACCCCATCTTCTGCAGCAGCTGGTGGCCCTTGTTGCTCGCGTCCAGCCCGCTCGATGACGCGACGAACGTTGAACCGGAACCCCTGCAGGACGTACAACTAATATTGATTTATGTCGCTAACGAATGAACTACGTGCAAGCTTTAACTCAAATACCAAGACCGAAACAGAAATTCACAGCTTTATAATAGTTTCCGTGGGTGTGTAGCCAACGTGCAATCGTTAACGCTCTGTAGCGAACGAAACGCAACTGTCACTGTCGCACTAGTGGGGAAGAGTGATAGAGAGATGACTACTATACGCTACGGAGCGTTAACGATTGGCACGTTGGCTACGCGCCCAGGGCAACTACAGCTTGGCAAAAGAGTAAAAATTTATAAGTGGCAACACTGTAGTGTCGTCCCATTTTCTTGTAGAGTCTGGCTAGCCAAAAATTGTTGACAGATATTTCGTTGTTGTATCACCAATTATATCCCTATGACGTGTGTCAAGTGTGACGGGAGGAAAATATTTACTTATTTAATTTTAATTTCATTTATTGTAAATTTTTGTGACTTGGGAACGGGAATGAGTGAAAAAAGTCAAGGGGCGGAGTCCCTCGACTCCACCAACATCGAGTGTGGCCAGCGGTCAAATGAGTTGCCGTCGTGGGTTTCGACGAGAAGCCGTGGTGGGAGTTTTTTGAATTTAAGTGGGTTTAGCCAAGCGGAGTCCCTGCTGGACGTCTATACCAAGTCGGATGTGCTACAATATTTGGAAAAGTCATCGGCTGATGGTGACCTGAGTGATGATAGCTGTACGTCGGATGCTAGTTTTTGCACTGTGGGGAAGAAACCAAAGGGTTTACGCATGAGGACAAGTAGTAAAATAGAGGCTGAGAGGATTTCGATATCTGAAAAAGAATTCGAGGTGTATGTGGCTTCGAAGTCGGGACTCCCAAAACAATTTAGTTTAGCCAAATTACTACAACATAATGATATCAAAGGAGTTTTGAGGATCAAATATCTGAGTTCTTATAAAGTCCTAATACAGCTAAATACGATAGAAGAGGCTGAAAAGCTCCTGACCTTGAAAGAATTTAATAATAACGATAAACACACATATTGGACAAACGAAACAAGCTGCTCTTATGGAGTTGTGAAACAAGTTGAGTTGGAAGTTGATGAAGAAGAGTTTACAAAAAATATTAAATGTCAGCAGGAAATTTTAGCAGTACGAAGATTAAATCGACTAGGTACTGATGGTAAGTGGACGAAGTCTGAAGTCATACGTTTATGTTTTAAAGGAGCTGCCCTACCGCCATACATCTACGCTTACGGATGCCGGTTTCAGGTGAGGCCATATAATTTCCCTGTCAGCCAATGCTCTCGATGTTGGAAGTACAATCATCTAAGCAAATCCTGTCCCACAAGCAAAATTATCTGTCCGAAATGTGGAGGCGGGCACGCCAATTGTATGACAACTAACTTTAAATGTATCAACTGCAAAGGACCCCACATGGCCTTAAACAAATTGTGTCCGGTCTTCTTAAAAGAGAAAGACATTCGGAGAATAATGGCATCCGAGGGCTGTACTTATAAAAAAGCAATATGGATCTATAATGAGAACAAGAAAATGCCAGCTATAGAGTCCAGGACTTATGAAATACCACCTATTTCCAAACCAGTTATTTTGGGAAAATCATATAGAGACGCCGTCCTATCACAAAAAGTAAATAAAGATTCCAACGACACCGTTAAAGTCATCAAACCATGCGCGGCCCAAGAGTTGAGGAATAATACGCCACTGCAACAAGAGATGAGAGATCAAGACATTACACAGAACGAGAATGCAAAAAGTCACAAAGAGGCCGAACAACCAATACAAACGATACCCTCATCACACTTTCTGAACACCCCTGACACCGAAGATTCTACCGCTAGGGATAGCAACGAGGGCTCTACGGTTTTTACACGAGTGATTGAAAGTGTGAAAAACATTCTTATGTCTAAAGATAACTTGACCAATAAGCTAAGCCTCATAGTTAATATTTTAATTAAGGAATTTGTTGTACTGCTAATGGGGATTTTCAACTCCGTAGATTTCTTTAAGTTGCTTTCTCCTAATGTAAATGGCTAGTTCCTTTAAAAAATCAAAATTGAATCTCATGCAATGGAATTCGCAAAGTATTAGGCCTAAGTTAACTGAATTTGAAGCCCTATTGAATAGCGAAAAGGTCCACATTGCTTTAGTTAGTGAAACATGGCTTGATGGCAATTCTACACTAAACATAAACTCTTACACTATATTTCGTAACGATAGATCCGACTCGTATGGGGGTGTCGCGGTCATTATACATAACTCCATCAAGGCCCAGTCGTTTCACATTGCCTTAAATAACCCTGGTATTGAAATTGTATGTGTTAAGCTTTTAAACTGTACCTCTTTAAATAATATTATATCACTGTACTGCCCTTCATCAGTGCGAACAACTCAACTCGACTGGGATTCAATTTTCACGGCTCTTTCGAGTAAATCATTAGTAGCAGGGGACTTCAATGCCCATCATACTAATTGGTCATATAAATGTGACGGTAGAGGAAATCAGCTGTTTGATTCGGCACTTGAGCATGGTTTTGTGTCTCTTAATAATGGAAATGCGACAAGGGTTAAACTCGTAAATGGGTCACTCCAGGAAAGCGCTCCAGATATCTCCTTTTGCTCGTCTGATATTGCTGTTGATTTTACCTGGCAGGTCACCAATGAAAATTTAGGGAGTGATCATCTAATTGTGAAGTTTAGTTTAGATTATCGAGACATCAGGCATTTTGAGCAAAGATTAAATTTTAAAAAAGCCGATTGGCCCGGCTTTCGCGATTTCCTAAAAGAATACTTCTCTAAACAGCCAATCCCCACGCAAAACGATATTCAAGTTACTTATGACATCTTTGAGACTGGTATCAATAAGTCCTTAGCGATTAATATCCCTGTGATTAAAACGTGTACTGATCCTACAAGGAATTTCAAACCCAAAAGCTATTGGAATGGCTCGTTATCTTTGGCTGTAGCTCAAAGGCGACTAGCACTAGCAAAATTCAGACGGAATCCGACCCCTTCTAATCTAAAACTGTTGCAAGAAAAGGTTGCAGAAGCACAACGCCTCATTCGTAATGCTAAGGCGTCTAGTTGGCGGGAGTTCTGCCAAAGTATAGATCAAACTATTTCCGCGTCTGACATGTGGAATCGTATGAGGTGGGTAAAAGGTCATAAGCGTTCTAGGGTTGTTGCATCTGAAGAGAAAAAAGTCGAACTGTTGCGTTCTCTCACGCCTGATTTCGTGCGACAGGAGTCACCGACGTTTACATCTGTGAACCCACAATTAGAGGTAGAATTTTCACTAGAAGAATTGACAAGGTGTTTAAAAAATAAGAAATCTTCTCCAGGGGTAGACGGAATAACGTATGCTGTATTATGCAATTTGCCATCACAAGCATTGTTATTTCTACTAAAGCTGTATAACTTGATTTTTGTGTCAGGCGAGGTGCCCAGGCAGTGGAGAGTTATCCAGGTCGTACCTATTCCTAAGTCAAGTCAAGATAACACTTCGAAGCTAAGGCCGATTTCTTTGATGTCCTGTGTATCTAAGATATTCCACACAATGCTTACGAGACGCCTGGAATGGTTTATAGAACACAACCAGATTCTATCTCGAAATACCGTGGGCTTTAGGAAAGGTCTATCCTGTATGGACTGCCTAACTCGCTTAATATCCCACATACAAGTGGGTTTTGCCAAAAACACTTGCACTCTAGCTTGTTTTTTAGACATTGAAGGTGCATATAACAATGTTTCGGTCTCTAAAGTCGTTTCTATTCTAGATACCTTAGGAGTTGGGGGACATTTTTGTAGATATTTATGGGCCTTCTTGAGCGAGAGGCACCTTCTGCTAAAAGACCCTGATGTCGGTTTGTCTATGGTGCGGTGGACAGACAAGGGCCTAGCTCAAGGGGATCCACTCTCCCCTCTTCTGTTTAACATTGCTACATACCAGATTTGTAACGACATAGTCAATGTCTCAATTTCCCAATATGCTGATGACTTCGTGCTGTATGTCAGGCAAAAGAATTTACATGACAGTGTCTGCTTAATGCAAGACAGTTTAAACTCAATGTTAAAAATTTTGGACAGTTTAGGACTTGAGGTTTCAGCTAGTAAGTCAAAGTTTTGTATTTTCAGCAAAGGTGATAAAAAACAACAAGTAAACCTATTAATTCGAGGACAACCGCTTTGCTCTGATAAATCTATTAAATACTTAGGTGTATTGCTAGACCAACACCTACGATGGGGAGAGCATATTAACTATGTAGTCGAAAAAACCCAAAAATACCTCAGCATTTTGAAAACTTTAGCTGGCGCGTCTTGGGGAATACATCCTAAGCACCTACGAAGGTTGTACATCTCCTTGATTAGAAGTAGACTGGATTACGCGAGTGCACTTTTTCACAATAGCGCCAACAGACACATCTATAAGCTTGAAAAAATTCAAAACCAAGGTCTAAGGGTAATCGGAGGGTTTATTAGGTCTACACCGATTCATGTTATGCAAAGCGAACTATGTCTTGTGCCACTGCATCTCCGTAGATGGTTCCTGGCCACTAGGTTTTGCTTGAAATCACTTACCTGGTCAAATAGCGCCACGGTTGATGACGTTCTGGAGTTGCGGGCCTCATGCCAAAGGGGGTACTGGACTAAGACAAGGAAAAGACCTTTGCTAGCTGTCGTAAATGAGGAAATCTCTGAAGAGCATATTCAGTCGTCATTCCCATTACCAATGTTTCAATTAGATGTTTGGGTGTCAAAAATTGAATTACATGAAGTCTTGTACAACGGTTTAGAATCTGTTGTTGGTGCAAAACACAAACACAACGCCGATGCTCTGCGGATTGATGTGGTTCAAGAACTGAATAGAAAATATATCAATTTCTATAGAATATTCACTGATGCGTCGAAGTGCGATAAAAAAATAGGGGCTGCCTTTTTTGATCCTTTTAGTGCCACAAGAGCACAATACAAAATTTCGACTGGAGTTTCTATAATGACCGCGGAACTCAGTGCGATTTATCAGGCTTTAGTGTTTGTTGAAAATCAAAATTATCCCAATGTGGCAATTTTCACGGACAGTAAAAGCTCCATTCAGCATTTGAGCCGGTGTGCCTCAGGCGAACGGTGCTTTTCACTGGCGTACAAAATCCTAATGAAAATTATTAAGCTCCGAAATTGCGGAAGGTGTTTGAAAATACAGTGGGTTCCGTCACATATCGGCCTGGTGGGAAACGAGGAGGCTGACCGGTTGGCGGCAGCGGCTGCTTCTGGGGGAACTGAGATTGATGTCGCTCCAGACTTCTCAGAAATAGTCGCAAAGTATAAAAGTAAAATGTATGGTCACTGGAAGGAGTTCTTTGATGAAAGATCGAAAGAAAAAGGAATCTGGTACAAGACCATTCAATGTGAGCCTCCTCGGATACCCTGGTGGGAGCTAACTGACTTAAACCGGGCGAATATTGTACGTGCCCACAGGCTTCGGTCCGGTCACATTCCATTAAATAAGTTTGCTCATCTGATGGGGAAAGCAGAGTCGCCCAACTGCGATATCTGCGGCTCCGTCGAAGATGTACAGCACTTCTTAATGGAATGTGTCCGGACTCGAGTCAAGAGGGCACAATTATTTGAAGCTGGGGACTATAAAGAAATTGATGTTGGGGTTTTTCAGTCGATTTTGGCGGAACCCCTGTCTAAAACTGCAAAATTAGTGTACCATTTTTTTGATAACTAGTATAACATTTATTGAAACTCATATAATGTAGAGGCCCAACGGAGCCGACATGTCCCGTTTGACAAAGGTTCCTTTTAAAAACGTAGATAAAAAAAAAAAAAAAAAAAAAAAGTATCACCAATTGTCTATGATTTAAAAAAAAAGCTAAAAGTCAGTTGTCAATTTATGTCATTCATTCAAATTGTTTGCGGTTTATAATGGGTTTATTTTAAATAATATTAATAATGTCTATACTGAGTGAGGTTCGCAAACTATTATTTAAGCTCTTAAATAATTACGACAATGTGCGAAGTCGACGTGTAGCGTTGTATAACGAAAAACTGCAATGTTTACAACTCCTAAACAAATGTAAACAAATTAGGAGGTTGGTGCTCTATAAATATCTTGATACTTAGCATTTAGCATATTTGGCATAGTACTTATGTATTTTTTTGGTGATGGATTAATATTACGGTATTATCGAGCTAGGTCTTATTTAAACTACATTTCATTTTTCGCCTTGTTACAATGGTATATGGTGAGAAAGTGTTAACATATGTGTTTATCGTTGACTGTACTTTACATAGTGGTAGAAATTATGTGAACTGACTTTGAGTGCACGTCAGTATATTTAACTTAAGTATATCCTTAGGTACGTACCTTATGTGTACAGAAAATCAAAAATATTTTCTAGTATCAAAACTATAATTCCTACTACACAAAGTGTGACCAGCCCGAGATTTTTTGAATTTCCCGCCAACCATTTGTGTAATATTTCAGTAGCCAGGCTCTATATATTGGTTTGAAAGGGACGACCGCATCCAACGAAGAGCGGCTCGAATTGTTGACTGCCAGCGTCTTTCGGAACGGCTTGACTCCTTGGCGCTGCGTAGAGATGTAGCCTCGCTCTGCATTTTCTATCGCATGTATAACGGGGAGTGCTCCGAGGAATTGTTCGGATTAATCCCTGCCGCTTCTTTTCGCCATCGCCCTACGCGACAACATTACCATCTTCATCACTTGGATGGTTGGCAGTCCTCAACTGTGCGTTTCTCCAGAAACTTCCTGCCTCGCACAGCCAAACTGTGGAATGAACTGTCGCCAGCGGTATTTCCGGACCGATACGACCTACAAACCTTCAAGAAAAGAGCGTACTCCCATCTTAAAGGCCGGCAACGCGCTTGCAACCCTTCTGGTGTTGCGGGTGTCCATGGGCGGCGGTAATCGCTTACCATCAGGTGATCCGTCTGCTCGTTTGCCTCCTATTTCATAAAAAAAAAAAAAAAAAAAAAAAAACGACACTACAGTGTTGCCACTTTTTAATTTCTACTCTTTTTTGCCAAGCTGTACTATAAAGCCGTGAATTTCTGTTTCGGTAACACAGAGTTCAGAGATAGGATCGCTTAAGACAAAACTGTGACTTGATAACAATCCTATTTCGCACGCACACATGAGTATGTGAGATCTTATCAAGTATAGGTGCGTGTCGCGCGTAAACACGAAGAAATCTGCTTGTTATCAAATCACACTCGTGTCAGTGGTTTTTACCTCTTACCATATTTTGACTTTTGACTCTGTGCTGGTCAAGTCTGTTATTCAGTTTTCTACGCTAATTAAAACATTCAATGCCAACACGAGTTACGTGCCGCGAGCGTAACCGATAACATAGGAAAACCCGTACGTAGCGAAAAGAGAGAGCCTACGCCTACGAACAGAGAGAGAACCCGTCTAGCGGGTAGCTGGCTGTGAACGTGTTAATGAAGGCATTAGCCAAAGGGCACGAAAAAAACACTGTCAGTGTCGAACGAATTGGCTAGGAGCATTGTATTCATAGGTGAGGCATAAGTGTGTGTTACTCACAGGAAGCTAGGCGGCGTTGGCGACCGACTCCGCTCGACGCGGCGCGTGCGCGGCGACTCGCGGTGCTCGCGGCGGTCTCGCTCGCGCTCGCGCGACCGCGACCGCGAGCGGCTGCGCGACCGGGATCGCGAACGGGACCGCGACCTTCTGCGACCTAAACAAAACACGCCATTATAAATTCAAATCAATATACTTATATATAGAGTCATAGACGAATTTAATCTGAACCCCTGACACATTTGTCGTAGTTCCTTTTGGCAAGTATAAAACATAAAACTGAGGAAGACGATTGTTTTGCATTGAATATATGGGGGAAATACTCTAAATAACTAGATATCCACTTACACTTAAATCGAACGCGGTTGGAACACTTTCCAAGTGGTCCGTGTGAAAAACCTGTATCCATAGGCGCTCCTATTCACTGCATTATTCAGAACCACTAGAAACGCTAGCTCTGCCGTGCGGTGGATACCCAGCAATTAACCATGAAATGGCCTAGACTAATCTTAACAGACTACCGCACCGCACCGTGTCCTTGGTGCGGTAGTCTGTTACGGCTACTAAAAGTGTAAGATATTTACTGTCTCGTTCTCTTCTCCACGCTGTCGAGCGCCGCCTCGGCGAAGGTGACCGCGATTTTGACTTCACTGGGGATGGTTTCTCTGGTGTTTTACTCTTTGACCTGTCGAAGTAAAAAGTTAATTACATAGTTTTAAGAGGTGAAATAGTGTTAGTAAAAAAGTTAACGCGAAAGGAATCATGGCCAGGAGCTAGTAGATTTTAACTCCTCGAGTCCAAAACAAGGACAATTTAAAAACCTCCCAGGGATTTTTACTTTTCAGACATTGTCTATGAAATTGCGTGTGCCCTATTGCGTCCGTGTTACTTAGAATGTAAACTGAGTGGGCGATCGAGTTGGGACGGGGCGTGCTCCGTGCATGCAAACATATAGGAAGTGCACGCTGCTTAAATCACTTGTGAGCCCGACGCCACGCTGCACGCCCCGCCGAACGAGCCTCCACTCAAGCCTTACACTTAGAAGTAACTTTAATACCGACGCGATAACGCGTTCACGGGAAATCAATTGTTAATTTGCTATAGCATAATATGTACCTTTTGCTATAGCATAATATGTACCTGTATCTTCTACCGGGTGGTGAGGGTTGTTTCTGCAGGTCCTTTGGTATGGGTGATGGAGTTCTTGACTTCTGTCGTATACCCTGAGAGATGTCTTCCTCTTTCTTTTTTCTTGCTGCGTTCTTCGCTTTGTAATATTCATAAAGACCTAGTTTCTCCCAGCCCTCACTGAAAACAAAAAGTTTATAAGTCACTGGATAAAACACAAGTGATAATAACCTGATTACAGCGTAATGAATTAAAATTGCGGAATATGTAAATTGATACAATATGTGATAAGGAGTAATAAAAACACATTTTTGAACGGCGCGGGGAAGTGAAATCTAAGTAGGACATCTGAGCATATTTGAGCGATAGTGGCAGATACCGAAATTAGATGTTCGCGGTGGGGGAGATTTGGACTAATTTTGACCTCCAATAATATAGTAAGCTTCTGAAATGTGGCTTTCCATCAGAAAAGGGTCCTTATACCCTGATGGAAAGCCACATTTTAACTAGCATTGGCTCGATGGCCGATGCCTCTGAGACTAATCGTATCATGTGAAAGTGACTGACTTGTCTCGTGGCCGCTCGTGGTTGGGCGAGGCGTAGAAGGCGTCGACGGCGGCGAGCAGGCGGTCGTTGGGCGGCGCGGGCGGCGGCAGGCGGATGGTGGCGGGGTCCAGCGGCCGGTACTGGTCTTCTTCTAGCTGCAGGATGTTTACAACTATTCAATGTGTGATAATCGTTTGTCCCTATCCGTTATTTAGAGATTTCTGTTTGTTAGGAAGAGACAAAATTTAACAGAAGTTTGTAAGAGGTTTCTAAGTTTTATGAATAAGGGCGCATAAATGTACAGTCAGCAAAGCTATTATAGCCTGGCACCCCTGCATTTTAATCCAGCTATAAGTAATGTAAGAAACCAATTAACTTTGCAGTATTCGTTGAATGGTGATCTATCTTACACATATTTCAATCGATCTAAAATCATGTGACCCACGTGGTTCTCAGCTTTTTATGAGTCTTTACGGCACAAAAAAATTGCAAAATGCCTACTATTTTTATATAAAAACTTACCATAATGAGTGGGACCATTAAGCCGGCCGGTAATTCAAAATAGGGTACCGAAGGCATCAACTCTTCGTTGTTGACTTCAGGGAACGGCGGGAAGCCCGGCGGGGGCTTGGTGAGATCCGGAAGACCGTTCTGGAATGCGAGCGGCGGCTCGGGCTGGAAGCCCGGAGGCGGCTGCGAGAAGTTTACATTTGGCAGATTTGATAAGTCAACGTCCTCAACTTCAGAGTTATTCTGATTTTTCATCTGATCAAATATCTGACTATCATAGCTGTTCTCGTTTCCGCTTAAGCTATTATTGGAAGCATAATTATCACCACTCTCGCTACCGTATAGCTGCTGAGTTGTCGTGTTGAAATTTTTATCATAATTCGAAGAGTTGAAGCTTTGATCATTGAAATTGTTTTGGAAATTATTCTGTATGTTATTCTGTTGGTTATCATTGTTTTGTTCGTGGTTATTTTGCTGTTGTAATTCTAATGCGTGTTTTTGCATTTCGAGTTGCTGTATCTGTTGCATTGTATGCGCCACGAATGCTTGGTGCTGGGTTTGGTAACTGAAAATATAAGGGGTTAGTCAGTAACTATTGCTTGAAGAGGCTTACTATAATAAAATACGAGTACATACTTTTCGAATGTGGCTTTGGTTTGCTGCGTGAGATGGGCGATGGCGCCCGAGTGTTGCGCCACCAGATTGTTCTGGTATTCCTGGTAGCTGCTGGTCGGGCTCTTCATCTTCTCAATGACCGCCGTCTCGAAATAGTTAGACTTGGACTCCCACAGCCGGAGCAGCTTATTTAACTTAGCCTCCTGCTCCTCCGTCACCGCTGAAACAGCAAATGATTAAACCGATGTCGTATGGGCCAGCATTTCTAAGCAAGTTACCTTGACTGACGTAAACCACATGTGATGCTCTAAAGATGCGTTTATACAAGATGAGAATGCACAATCGAACAAAAAGAGACCTATATCTCGAGGGCATTATTATAAATATGTTACCTATACTGGCATTGCAAAACATTGGTACCACCACATTTTCCAAATTTTTCTTGAGATCTTCTGCGTTTTTGCGTGCACTGTAATTAGGAATAAAGTATCATAGACACCGAATTTATAATGACAACAGGGGGGAATAACAGAAACGGTCATGGTTTCCAATATAAATTATAAATGACCCAAAAAAAGACACTACCACATGTTGACTACCAGTTATAGAACTTTCATATACATTAAGATAATTTTGTCACATTTAAATATCATGAAAAATAAAATTTTGTGTGACCAATAAGAAGATTAACAGTAATATCAACTTTTGAAGTATAATATCATTACAGTTTAAAAATTAAGAACAAATTCTAATTATCAGGAATAACTTCATAATTTTAATAACTCAGGGAACGAAAGACATGCTCTGGACATCTTTGGTGTCATAATAGGTAATCACTAAAGATTTGTTGCTTAGAATAAAAACTAAAGAGGTATTTAAAATAATTTTTTCATGTAAATAAAAATTTTACCAATCAGAAATGTGTAAGGATATTACATGAAGACCGAAATATTAGTGACGAAATGAGAATGAGAACAAATATGAAATACCCAGTAAGAGATATGAAGTAGTGTATACTAACCAATGGTGCAGCACATCATTCACAAGGTAGATGATGTGGAGCTTCTGTGTGAACGCAGCCCCCGGCTGAGTCACTTTACGCAACAGGTGCTGCGATATGACTTTCCCCGCATCATGAGATGTGGCATGTTGCAAAATCCAGCCCTTGCCTAGAAACAAAGGAGCAAAGGTGAAAAAATCCATAGAAGCAAGTAAATATGTACGTAAGACTTCTACTTGCTCTAATTACTTTGTATTACAATTTATAGCAACGAAAACTGGTACAAGATATAGATATACATATGTTACTTGAATGTTCAGAATTAAAAATGTGAGTGTAATTTCCATTGTATGGTGGCGGATAGGTTCTCATGACTCTTAAGGCTTTGTTCAACCCATTAATTTGAAGTTTCAATGCAATGCATTGAAGACTAGTTCTAGTTCAATTTAAGAAGTAGGCTTTTGACCCTTGTTAAAGCCCCAAGGGCAACCATAATACAGTTTTACAAACATGTATGTATAAGAAAAGGTAAACAACCTAAGTAAACAGTGGCAAATCAAACAGTAAAGTTTCATGTATAAAACATTTTCACATGCAATGCTGTACATTGACTTTTTAATATTGCTGTATCTCATAAGAAAGAACTCCATTTGGATTTTTGGAAGGAAGTATAGGTAAGGTACAGTCAGCATTGTTTAGATAGTGATGGTCAACATGGTCAAATATATTGAAACACACATTTGTTACCATACAAATAAGGATGAGTTCCAATCTTCCAATATATTCTGCCATTTTGGCCATCCCTATTTGATGCTGACGGTACCTATTGAAATTTATAGCACATCTCAGTAAAGTGAACTCACCAGCAGATATGCTATCTTTAGTACAAGTATCAATAATTGGCTGCAGAATGCTGTCTAGCTCTGTCAGACTAATGTTGTGTTCACTGGCTAGAGACTGAATCGTCTCCACCTGAGCCTTGCTAACCAGCTCATTTATTTTAGCTTGTTGCTGCTGAATCAACACCTGAAAATTTAAATCCTTTTTAACTTATTGAAAAGTATGAATTCACATTTTAAATTAACTTATTGTAGCAATGTGCCTACATCCTTTTATGAGGACAAAGCCTCAAATTGATGCCTGTAAAAATAATATTCCATTTTAAGTACAGTGTAAAATCATATTTAAGCATGCCTACATAGGAAAGGGGGTAGCAGTATGGAAAAACAAATGTTATGTTTTTTAAGGAAAAGTAAACAGTAACTTTGACTATATCTTAGTCTAAAATTCTTATTTTTTCTTGGTCATCATCTTATGTCTAATAGATGTATCAGTAAAGACTTCTCACAGGTATTCTGGCATAGCCAATTCCCTAAATGGTTTCTTATGCATGTGATTTGATCTTTTTAGTCTCTGTCTGGTATAGAATCTGAATTGATAACAGAGAAACATAACACAATTCTATTCTCACATAATACAGAAGACTGATAACAAAAACCCTTGTCAGTGCTATACAAAAACATCCTCAATTGTAGGTACAGAAAATAAATTAGACATATGATACAGGTAAGAGTAAAAAAATGGTATGACATCTCACCTTATGCTGGGCATTGAGATTGCTCTCAGACTGAGTGATTTGCTCTTTGAGTATGCTGATCTGCTGCACCAAAGCATCGGTGTCAGGGCGCGGCGCGGGGTGCGCGGGCGCGGTCGCGGCGTTGGCCGCCAGCCACTGCTGCAGCGCCGGCGCCGCCGCCATGGACGCCGCGAGACCCAGCTGCGCGGCCGTGGCACCGCCCTGTTGGGGCAGTACATATTGCCTGTTCTGAGCCATAAAGGCCCCGGCGGGAGCGGCCGTCTGGCCCCCGGCAGATTGCTTTAGAACTATAAACAGCGGGGAGGCACTTGAGTTGGTTATACCAAGCAGCGATACCGCGCGATCGCGCATATTTAAATTCTTCCATCCACACTTGGTTATGCTTACTTGCTTGCTCGGTCGTCACTTTGTATTGGTAGTAGTTAAAGTATTCGCCGCCGTACAGGAAACTGAATTTGGGGTTGTTTTTCTGTTTGTTTTTTGTCATCTTCTCGAATTCGGGTCCATTTCTTGCGACAAACTGCGCCAGTTTGTCTATTATGTTGCGCAGGTCTTGATCTAAAAACATGACGACGTGCATTAATACTGGCATAACAAGTGTACAAACATATTAAAGGGAGGTTTTTGTACAAACCTTGAGGTGGCTGCGGAAGTTCCATTGTAGCTACGTTATATTGAGGTTATGGGGCTCTAGAGAAGTCTTCTTTTTAGATATGGAGGTCGCGGCGTCCCAACATTCCCACAGTCATTTTAACACAATAATGAGCACAGTGAAGTTCACTTTATATGTCCTTTCATTAAAAACTACACTAGTTATTTATACAAGTTCATTTATGTAGATACGTCTCTAATAATAATGAAATATTCAAGAAAAAACTCCACGTTCGACAAACCGCAATGTCAGCCATGTTCTAAAATACTTTTCAATCATTCATTCATTCATCCAATATCCACTGCACTTGACTGCACTCAAATCATTCAGTTCATTCACTCGTTGCATTTAAGCTATTCAAGTAATCATTTAAACAGCCTTATTTAAACATTTTTTTGATGTTTTTTTGTAATACCTATAAGGTAGATTTTGGGGTGATCGATTATGTTTTTGTATATAAGTAAATTGAATATAATAATATTAATTTTATAGTAGTTTTATCTTTCTGGCGTTCATTGCTAAATTATTTTCGTACACCGACAACACTAGCGAACCCGTATTGATCGCACCGACCAATGATTCTCAAGCAAAATAAAGGTCCATTGCAGTCATTCGCTGACGGGCGGAGTAGGTTCCGTCAAATCTTCCAAATATCACTTGACGTGAATCATTGTCAAATTATTAGATACCTATTGGGAAAATAACAAATTTACAAAATGTATTCCTCAATGGTAAGTAAAATAAATTCGACCTTAGTATACCCTATATTTAAAAGATATGGCACTTGTAGATACGCATTAAAAATTATGTGACTTGTATTGTACCATCTTTCAGTCTCATATTTAAGGTTTTTATAGTATATTTTGAAATAAAAATCGCTTTTATCTACAATAAATTTTCATTTAATTTACACATGGTTGTAATTTAATTTAAATCAGTGCTTAAGTGCTTTCATGCATAAGTGCTGTTACAATATTCCTGTAGTTAACATTATTTATTTACTACTGTGTCTACTTCTATTCATTGTACACATATGTTTTACACAGCGTATGAAGGCCGCAAAATGTCCTTCGGACGAGTTGGCCATTACAAACTGTGCCCTCATTAACAAAGAAGATTTTCCCAGTGATGTCAAGTGAGTTGTTGTACCCTAAATACTCTACTTATAAGTTACAGTAAATATATAACTTCTGTAAATCAATTTATCATGTTTAAATTAGATAGGATATCATTAGTTATTGAAATTTAGAGGACACTTATTACTGGACTGGACCATTAATTACTGAGGCAATAAAATGAAATGTAACATAACTGTAAAATCCAGAATGAATTTATCATTTTGAATCTGTATTTGTACTAGAGGTCAAAACCTCATCTGAATTGATACTTGTACAAGGAGACAGGGACTGACAATGTTAGTGCTTAGCCGGCTTGGTGAAGCTAATGTGATCCAAACCAAAAGAAACATAATATAAAATTATAACTGTTATAATCTACTCGATCAATTATATCTCTAAACCCATTCAAGAGCCATCTAGTCATCTCATTAAGCTTAGGTAAGTCTAAGTTGTGACTAACTGGAGCACAAGCAGGGAGATACAGTCTTTTTTATACTAGGTTTACAATTTAACACCCCAAAAATATGGGATAACTACCTATAGGTGATTAGGTCAGCCAGCCCAAATTAGGAAAGAATGTATTGTAATATTAACTGGCTCAACTGGCTGACAGAAATTGAAAACAAAAATCTTAAAATCACTTCATGTTTACCCACATGCAAATATGTTGTAAATTTTCAGACACATTGAAGTAACAACAGGGCCTTCACAGAGTTTCGTCTTCAGCACCCGCTTTTACAGTGGGGTTGAGAGTGGCACAGTGGGATTCTCAGCACCACAGAGAAAATGGGCAACACTCTCCATTGGCCAAGTATGATATTTCTATATAATTTTTTAATGCACTTTTCTAATTTCACACTTTGTGTTCTTAGTCCACTAAAATATCAGTTGCTCTTTGAGATTCTATAAACTGGTGATTTGTACATTTTGTATGCCGACTGGTCTACTCAAAAGTTTACCAACCCTTGTCCTGCCAATCATCAGCTTATAACAACCCACCACTTATGTCCTCTCACAAGAGGTTTTGGGCTGTAGAACCCCGATAAGCCTAATGCAGATGAGTGCAAGAATTGGAGACTTCACCCACACATATTTGAATTTCTTGGCAGATTTGTGCAGGTTTTCTCACAATGTTATCTAATTTCTAACTTTGAGTATTAACCTACTATTTTATCAGGAACAAAATTGTTGGATTTGTTGGATATTGAGATGAATTACTAATAACTTTTATGTATATTTTTACAGCCGATCGATGTCAAGCCATTCAAGCCCCAAAGTGCAGATTGCCTGTGCAGTGTTACTTTAGAAGCTGACTTTATGTCTAAGAAAACGTAAGTATGGCTTATCCTTTTTTTAACATTTTGCGAGATGATCTTATAGGTCATACTGAGCAACTTCAACTATGGGACGGGTAGTGAAGTTATGTTATTTTAGTTATTTTTTTCCTTAAAACTTACGCAGCTCTATTTAAATTTCATTTATTTAATATATTATTTGGGCGAACTTTGGCACCATCGGTGAAGTTAGGTTTCCTATGGTAGATAGTTTGTCCAACTCATAGTCTAATAAAACATGGTCTTCCATTCCCAGAGTGACACGGGCCTACGTCACAACAACATGGCCGCTATATATAGCGCTATCGCATATTATCATATAGCGCTGTCGCATGATGACGTAGGCCCGTGTCAGTTAGGTGACCTAGAAAAGACGGGAATGGAGTACCAGGCGGAGTATATTATTATACCATGGTCCAACTCTAATTTTCAATGAATTGCAATATTTATCACAGGGTTTCATCATGGTATATATTCTAGCGTATCGACGGAGCCGTACGACTCTGAGCAGATGGCGCGCGACTTCTTGATTCAGTTCGGCAACCAGATGTTCACCGTCGGCCAGCAGCTCGCCTTCTCCTTCCAGGATAAGAAGGTGCTGTCGCTAACTGTCAAGAACTTGGAAGGTAAACGAGTACTTTATAGTAGTCCTACTTATGTCTGAAACCATTAAAAAAATCGGGCAAGTGCGAGTCGGACTCGTGCACGAAGGGTTCCGTACCATATAAAAAAAAAAACAAAAAAAAAAGCAAAAAAAAAAAACGGTCACCCATCCAAGTACTGACCACTCCCGACGTTGCTTAACTTTGGTCAAAACTCACGTTTGTTGTATGGGAGCCCCATTTAAATCTTTATTTTATTCTGTTTTTAGTATTTGTTGTTATAGCGGCAACAGAAATACATTATCTGTGAAAATTTCAACTGTCTAGCTATCACGGTTCGTGAGATACAGCCTGGTGACAGACGGACGGACGGACGGACGGACGGACGGACAGCGAAGTCTTAGTAATAGGGTCCCGTTTTACCCTTTGGGTACGGAACCCTAAAAATACCGTCTACTGCGAGATTAGAGCTCGGACTCGGGACTTAATCTTGGATTTTGATGTTAATATCGCCCTAATTTTGAATAAATGTACCCAAATAAATAGCAATTAGAGAAGGTGATAATTTTAATAACTAACCTTTTTCGAGGATAATGCCTGGAAGTTAAAAAAATACAACTGTTGTAATATATTCATAAGACGACAACTAAGCAGTTATCTTATGTTATGATCCTAAGATAAGGAGACTTCAGCGCCATCGCGCTGCGCTTCAAATTAAATTGATTTATATATCAGTCAGTATTAAATGACAGATTGAAGTGTTGGAGTAGAAAAAAAACCTTGAAAAATTATAATTTGTGATATTTTAGCTGTTGACGCGCAAGCCATGGCGCAGGGCTCTAAGGTGGTGCCGCGGCGCGTGCGCCTGGGCCGGCTGCTGCCCGACGCCTGCATACAGTTCGACAAGGCAGAGAACTCCTCACTCAACCTCGTCGGGAAGGCCAAGGGGTAAGCTTTTACTTGGCAGCCGAAAGCGTTTCAGGTGGCGTCATTGTCAGAGCGTTTTTATATTGCCAATCCGATATCGACCACAAAGAAGTAAAAATGTAATAAAAAGCGCCTTTTTATATATAGCAGCTAGTTTTCTCCAAAGATCATCCGAAGTTTAATGTGACTAATGAAAATGTGATGAGATACAAGTTGTACAGATCTTGTACCGTTTTTTTTTCACAGCATTCAAAAAAGTAAAATATCTGGTCTAACAAAATAGAAAGTAATTTTAAGGGCAGGTCTTTTTTAATCTGGTTCACAGATGTAGGAAGGTAGGTACACTTTATGATATTTTCACTAGTAAGTAACTAAAACGTACGTCGGCGAGTTACCGATGTCTACAAACACGTATTTCGTCCTGCGTATGAGATGAGCACTGTTAAACCGTAACGACATTTAACGTTTTGAACGCCAAACGACGCATCCATTTACCGTGCCACTGACGCCACGGGGGTAAAATTTAGTTTTGTTTATAAATAATGCCAACCTAAAAGTGGGGTGTTTTTCAGTAGATTTTCATCAAAAAACGATCGACGTCAAATGCCGTCTTTGGCGTCGTTGTCACGATTTTGCGTTGACGTCAATTGCCGTTCAAAAGGTTAAGTTCGTATATCTCTGCAGAAAACAACCGCGGCAGTCCATTATCAACCCGGACTGGGACTTCGGCAAGATGGGCATCGGCGGTCTGGACAACGAGTTCAACGCCATCTTCCGGCGAGCGTTCGCGTCTCGCGTCTTCCCTCCCGAGGTCGTCGAGCAGTTAGGTAAGATAGCTTCAACGTGCCTGCACAACACACGACAGACATGGCAGTCCATTATCAACCCGGACTGGGACTTCGACAGGATGGGCGTCGGCGGTCTAGACTTCAACAGACCAACTTTAACATCTACCGATGGGTATGTTCTTGTTGCGTCTTCTCTCATAGATCTTTGATTAGTTACGTAAGATAGTTTGAATATCTATTAGGAAACGCCCGCAAAAGTTTATCCGATGAGGACATAGGCAAGATGGGACGGCCACTGACGGTAGGAATTGGTTGAGTAGACAGTAATACAATAAAAATGTAACATAAATGCTGCATCATAGAATAATATGGATATTTAGCGCCGATAATACAATCTAGTAGTACAGTGTGAAAGTCGGAAGACATTTCGAAAGACAGACATGGTAATGAATCTGGTCAAAAGAGTAGGGGCTTAAGCAGCGTGTTTTCATTAGATTTTTTGACACATGCATATGTCACAAACAGTCAGAAATAACGTTAGATTTCTCATTTCTTGTTCTACGCAGGCTGCAAACACGTGAAGGGTATCCTTCTGTACGGGCCGCCCGGTACGGGTAAGACCCTGATGGCGCGGCAGATCGGCCAGATGCTGAACGCGCGCGAGCCGAAGATCGTGAACGGCCCCCAGATCTTGGACAAGTACGTGGGCGAGAGCGAAGCCAACATTCGACGGCTGTTCGCTGATGCCGAAGAAGAAGAAAAGAGAGTAAGATTGATACGCACATAATTTTCCCATTGTTTTAAAAATAAGTTACTTGACATGTAAACACTTACTGTAAAAATATAAAGATAAAGATAAAAAATAGTTTATTCAAGTAGGCATATTACAATGCGCTTATGAACGTCAAATAAATCTATACCGTAAAATCAGGTAACTATAGTCCTATAATGACTATAATACAACTATGGTCCAATTTTTAACGTTGATTATCAACGAGCCTTTTTGATGTGTACCAACTCGTTACATTTATTTTGTTGCTTAGATATACTAATGCTTTTTCTATATTAGCTCATTATAATTTGACCATAGTTGTAAGTTGTGGACTAAAATTACCAGATTTTACGCTACATAAATTTTTTAACACGACATTTGTTTACTTTTCTTAACGCGTATCTTTCTTAGGTTATTGTAAAATAAGGAAGATTTACTAGTTACCAAAAAATCTTTGGTATTTTTTTCGGTTCATCTTTTCCATTTCACTCAATCCAATGTCAGATTTGTCATGTATACATGCAGTATACAATAATTGTGATATTTTCAGGCCGGTCCCAACAGCGGTCTGCACATAATCATATTCGACGAGATCGACGCCATCTGCAAGGCCAGAGGCTCCGTCGGGGGCAACACAGGAGTCCACGATACTGTCGTCAACCAGCTGCTGTCCAAGATCGATGGTGAGGACTACTTTACAAAAAGATTACAAGTTTTAGAAGCTGGAGACTAAAAATATTAAGCTCTACCAAAAGTCGCTCCGTGCATAACTGTGGCGCCGCCCTAGTAGGTGTGAGACATATTGTTTATTTGACAGTAGGTAGCTGCGAAATACTATGAACACCCTTAGTCTCATAATATCTGCGGAATAATAAAAAAAATGCTCAGTCTAGGGCAGGTTGCACCAACCACAATCGACGGACTGACCAACGTAAGTCAACAAAGAACTATGAAACTTCTACATCTCTCCACCACCACCATCACCATTCTCTATGAAACAAAAAATTGCGAACGTAAATAGCCCGGTCCACACAGAGCGAGCATAGAAATAATTTTATTCGTAAGCACAAACACAAAATAAAAACTTATACTAAACAGAGAAACATAAAAAAGAGAAAGTGACACGAAATGGTCTCACCTCAGCATGTTGCTGGCGACTTCCAGCGCTGATCTTCCGATAAGACCATCCGGTGAAACAATCACGACAGGTAACATGAATAACAAGAGAATTAACAACAAAATTAATACATACAAAATACAAAGATAGTAATAAGAATACAAAGGACAAAGATAGCAATTAGTCAAGAATACATTACAATAAATTACTATGTATAGTTTTACTACGTACAATACAGCTGTTACATTATCAGGTCAAACTCATCTTGGCCGTACATTACGCCTGACATTACATCTAGCGCCATGCGGCAGCTGCGCAAACTAAACTAAAATGACAAATAAAACAGGTCGATTTGTTACGAACAAAAGCAGTTTAAGCAATATTTTATCGATCATACAGATTTAACTACATATAGAGAGTCACAAGAGGGCGAGAATAACATTTTTAAAAGTAATGTGCTATGGCAATGCAGAGGGAACGTAATCTAAGTGGTAAGTAAAAGCAGAAACTACAGGCAGCTTGTATCGTGTAAGCAGGTTTCCTGGCTAAGTTGGTGGCTAAGCATGTACTGTTTAAGCTTCGTTTTAAAAGTATGAATACTTTGCAGGTTCCTCATTGGCGGTGGCACGTTATTCCAACATTTTGAGGCAGTATAGCGATAGCTGCCCCGGAAAGCTGCCGAAGCGTGGCGTGGCGTCAACAATTGAATCCCACATTTACGGCGGTCGCGGAGCGTGATGCAAGATAACTTGTTACAAAGATATGCAGGGGTTTTATACTTCAGAACTCCGAAGAGCAAACAAGCCAAATGAAGTTTACGACGGTGCTGCATTTTGAGGATCTTATGACTATTAAGAAACGGAGTGACGTGGGCTCTCAAAGGAATATCAAAACAGAAGCGAGCACAGGCATTTTGAACACGTTGTATGAGTCTTTTTGTTTTAGCAAGTAGCCTAGGCCCAGTTACAACATCCATATAATTAAGTTTTGATAGTACAAGTGACTCGATCAGTTGAATGCGCAAGGTTTCGCTTAGGTATGGCCGAATTTTATATAGCACCTTGAGCTTATAGAAGCAACTTCTTACAGCCTCTGCGGTATGCTTTTCATATCGAAGTCCACAATCCATTAAAAGGCCCAGATTTCGCGCTTCATACACCCTCTCAATTGGTTCATTCATTAACATAACATCTACTGAAGTACTGACACCAGCCAGTTGGTGCTTGCTGCCAAAGACAAGGTACTTTGTTTTATTTGGGTTAAGCAGTAGGCAATTTTCTGTAGCCCAGGTTGCTATACTCGTGAGGTCTTGATTGAGTTTCTCTATAGCAGTGTTAACTTCCGATGGCTTACATGATATGTAGACCTGTATGTCGTCTGCATATATGTGGTATTTGCAATGCTTAATGTGAGACACAATATCAGCAGAATAAAGTATGAAAAGGAGCGGGCCAAGTACCGATCCTTGAGGGACTCCTCTAGTAAGCTCTGCTTTTTCTGAAAAAAGGGAGGAACCATCACCAAGGCGCACTTTAACTATCTGTGACCGATTGCTGAGGTAACTTTGGAACCACTTTATAGTTTTCTGGTCAAAACCATAGTAGGTTAACTTAGATAATAGCAGATTTATATTTAAGCAATCGAAAGCCCTCGAGAAATCAAGGAGCACTAAAAGAGTGCACATGCCTTTATCCTGAGCATCCAAAATGTTGTCAGAAACATCAAGTAAAGCGGTTGTAGTGCTACGTCCTTTCCGAAAACCCGATTGGACATCCGGCAAAATGTTGTTGGTTTCTAGGTAGGTGGTTAACTGAGCACCGACAACTTTCTCCATTATTTTAGACATACATGGTAGTATGCTAATTGGCCTAAGGTCCTTAATCACAGATGGGTTAGCTATTTTAGGCAAGGGGTTTACAACTGCTAACTTCCAAATATCAGGAAAGGTGGATGAAAGAATAGATGTATTAATTAAACTAGTAATAATGTCAATTGTGTAAGGCAGCGTTAAAATAAGCATATTTAAATTTATTCCATCAACACCCTCCGCATTAGATTTTAAACTTCTAATTAGTTTAGTAATTTCATTAGAACTAACTGTATTTAAATGAAAAACTGTGTCACTGTACTTATGGAACTCAAAAAAAGTTAGCCGTGACAATGCTACATCTAAAATTCCTGGCAGATCGAGAAAATGTTTATTTAAGGTACATGGGTTATTGAAAAGTGAAGGTAATTCATTATTCTTACTAGGCAATATTGTGGATTTCAGGTTTTTCCATAAAGTTTTTGGGTCATTTATTTTATTGTTTATATTTTGTTTAAAATAAGCCACTTTTTCAAAATATAGAGCCTTATTCACAACAGATTTCAAGTCCTTGTAGTATTTTTTTTTTACATCATTCTGGTTCTTGTGAAAGTCTGATGCAGCGTCGTCACGCAACCGCATCATGAACTTGACAGTATCAGTAATCCAAGGGTGGGATTGTACTTTAACTATGGATGTTTTTAGAGGGGCATGTACATCAAATATACTAAGTACTTGTTGGTTGAATGCTGTTACCATGTCATTGATACTGCCAAGATTTGATATTAAGTCCCACTTCACGTCCCGCAGGTCCACATCTAAGTCTTTGTCACAGATTTCCTTAAAAGGTCTGTAGGTAATGTGATAAGGCTTTAATTTCTCACGCTTGACATTGAAGTTGCAAACCACAAGGCAGTGACCATACAGGGAACCCACGTGATCAATGGTAGTGTTTTTTGCCTGCATGTCTGAACACACAATATCGATCAGCGTTTGGCTGGTGTCAGTAAAATGTGTAGGCTGAGACACCAATTGAAATAGTCCAAAACTGGTAACAAAATTATGGAATTGAGTGCATTTTGTGTCAGAGCTGTTCAATAGATTTACATTAAAATCACCCAGTATTATTATGTTATCATAACTGCGAATTGAACTTATCGAGTCACTTACAGCATCCAAAAATAGTTGTAGGTCCATCCAAGGTGGTCTGTATGCCGTTCCAATTGCCAGCTTCTTGCCGTTGAGAGTAAACATGATCCACATCTGCTCCACCAGCTTATGCAACGGGTCAACGGGATGAGGCCAGGTCCGAGCTTTGAGATTACACTTAATATAAAAGCCTACGCCCCCACCGCGTGACCGGTCGCCCTGCGGTCTAGGAATATGCCGGAAACTGTATCCAGGAAGTGTCGGCGCCCGCCCTTCTTCGCCCGCCCTTAACCATGATTCGTTGATCGCCAACACATCAACATCCTGCCGAGTAGCAGCCGCTATGAAATTGTCATGATTTGTGCCAAGAGAACCTGCATTGTACAAACCTATTTTAAGTGTTTTATTTACTACTATAGTTATAAAGATACACCTCAGACCAGACAGACCACCAGACAGATGTCGTTACTTTAACAAAACGTATAACAGTAACAGAACCAGTGTCGCGTAGATACCAGAGCCTGCAGATTATCAACAACTTTATAATTATATAAATGCTGAAAATTAATGAGATGAACAAACAGACATTGCCGCCCCATTGTGTAATGATAAAACAATATATGCTACATTCGCCCGCCCAGACCTCAGACGGTGCTGACTCCAAAAACACGATGCAGGTCTGCGTCAGAGCGAATGGAGAAAGCTGGCTTTCCCTCGCCTTGTCGGGCATAGACTCGGCCCCGCCTTGTCCACGAGAACCTCCACTGATGTTCCCTGCACAGCTCTCGAACTTTGTGGAACAAGAGGCGGTTCGTGCGTGTGAGGCGCTCGTTGACGAAAACGCGACGCGGGGGGCCTGGCAAGTCGTCAACAGAGAAGGTGAAATTCCGCCGAACGCGGGCGGCCTGCAGCAGTTCGTCCCGCAGCTGCCGCCGCGCCAGCCTAACGACGACGCGACGCGGCCGGCCTCCAGCCTCTCTGTCGGCCCCTTCTCCGGCCCGGCTCACCGCCCCGACTCGCTCGGCGAACACCACGTCGCGCTGCTCCAGGGCGACACCCAACCTGGCCGCGAGGACGGTGACCGTGTGGACAACGTTCTCGCCCTTCGTCTCCGGAACGTGGCCAATGTCGAGGTCCGAGAGCAACGCGTCCTGGTCGCGGTCATTCAGCTCCAGCTGAAGGCGCGCCACTGTCTGCTGCAGCTCCACCGTTGCTCCTGACGGCGATCTGTCTCCTGGGTCACCGTCGACGAGCTCCACGGGCCGCTCCTCCAGGCGCCTGACCTTCTCCTCCAGGACATCCAGACGGCCAGTAAGACCACCAAGGAGCTCATTGAAGCGCGCCACCTCTTGGCGCAGGCCCGCAACTTCATCGCGCACAGCGCCGAAGTCCCCACGAAGCAAGCGCAGCTGCTCAGCGACATCGGGCTGCAGATCCAACGGCGCATCGTCGTCGCCGGCCCCACTCGGCTTCACCGGCGTATTGTCGGAGTTGTCACGTCGAGGGGTCGTCGCTTTGCACGCCGGGCACGCCCATGTGCTTGCGACACGCGCATTTTGGCCCATGCCCACACAAGCTTTATGGTATGATTGGCCGCAGCCGCACTTAGCGACACCTGTCGCACCAAGGGGTTTACCACAAGCCGCGGCGCAGACAACCATTTTGCTCGCTATGGATTAGAGCTGAGAAGTTCCTACGGGAGCCACTAGATGGCGCTAATATTAAAGTAGTGTCTATATAATTTATATAAAATGATAATATTCCGATTGCGGTGGTATTATTGAGAGTTTGTAAGTGTATGCCGTCGTAGTACCAAATTGTATTTCTTTAAGAAAAAGTTTTGAAGTTATTTACTGAATAAACGGCTGTATTTTCTTAATTGGCACCTACCCCCACACGCAAAAAAGTCACTTAGTGTTACACAGTAAACAGTCGCTATCAATTTTATTGCACTATCACAAGCGCGCGCGGATCACGCACACTCACATAGCTTAGGACAACACAGATACACACAGCGATGATTGCGGATGCAGGTAAATATCACGTTTACTATTTTAATCAAATAAAGTAGCATACACGCGAGGAAATTGCCTCGCACGTATGCTCGCTCTGTGTGGACCCGGCTATTACGATTATTACAAAGTTTGGTGCAATCGACCCTTAAGAGGAAGAAAGAGACGTTTGAGTCAAAATAAATGATTTTATTGTCATTCCATTTTCTACCTCGGTTTACTCACTAAAATCAAGTTACTAAAGTACCTACAAACATTCAGCTTGGCATCTCCTTAAAGCACTAATATTATGCTAATCCAAACTAAACTCAATTCCCAATATCATAAAGCCTCAATTCGCAGGCGTGGACCAACTCAACAACATCCTCGTCATCGGCATGACGAATCGCCGCGACATGATCGACGAGGCGCTCATGCGACCTGGTCGTCTGGAGGTCCAGATGGAAATCGGTCTGCCGGACGAGAAGGGCCGAGTCCAGATCCTTAATATTCACACTAAGCGTATGAGGGAATATAAGAAGCTGGCAGAGGACTTTGATGCGAAGGTTTGTTGACACTATTCCTATCTGTGATGTGACCGCCGCCTCGAGGTCCAGATGGAAATCGGTCTGCCGGACGAGAAGGGCCGAGTCCAGATCCTTAACGATCACACTTAGCGTATGAGGGAATATAAGAAGCTGGCAGAGGACTTTGATGCGAAGGTTTGTTGACACTATTCCTATCTGTGATGTGACCGCCGCCTCGAGGTCCAGACGGAAATCGGTCTGCCGGACGAGAAGGGCCGAGTCCAGATCCTTAACGATCACACTTAGCGTATGAGAGAACATTTGATATAGAGGTTTGTAGATTTTGCCGTTTCAATATCAAATCTTTATCATGTCTTAAAACATTTCGGTTTCGGTTTCGGCATAAAAACAGTTTTTACTCACTTTTCTGGTATATAACATTAATGTTTTTGAAATTAACCGGTTTACTATTATGTAAAACCGGAATTAAAGATACAGATCAGATTATGCCTTACGGATATCGACGAACGTAAGATATCGTATAGATTTATTGAGCGCTACACTGAAATAGAAGCTATTTCAACTCCTAACATTATAAAGCCTTTTCAAAGCAGAAGGAATACATTTTACATAATGATCAAAAACTTTATTTCAAAGCGATAGGGTTCCATTTCGTGTAATTTTTGACAAAGAAAATAACCCGAAAAGAGAGGCTCTAGTACTTGCAGTTTATCTAATACCACAGAATAAGTAATAGTATTATCATACAGAACGGCCACGCACCGCCCCGCCCCGACTCGCATTACCTCGCCCCGCGACTGGCCGCGACATGAATCTGGCGGACTTCTGGCGTCCTCTCAGTAAAGCGACTTACCCACACATACACAATGACGCGTGTATAGTCAGCCAAGAAAGTGGTTTACCACTTTTCGACTCTATCATCTGCTTGATAGAGTCGAAAAGTGGTAAACCATTTTCTTGGCTGACCGTACAGACGTGTCGCGCACACATATAAACTCAAATGATTTTGATGTATGGCGTGTCCGCCCTGTGCTAATACTATGCTCATATTTCAATTTATTGAACAGGAGTTCGCAGCGGTCACGAAGAACTTCTCCGGCGCCGAGCTGGAGGGTCTGGTCCGCGCCGCGCAGTCCACGGCCATGAACCGGCTCATCAAGGCCTCCAGCAAGGTGGAGGTGGACCCGGAGGCCATGGAGAAGTTGAGGGTGGAGAGGGCCGACTTCTTGCACGCCTTGGAGAACGATATCAAACCGGTACTTTCTTTTATGCATGTTTAATTAGTAATTTTTGAGCGTTTGTAAAAAAATCGGTTAAAACTTTTATTGTCGAATAAGATAATTCTAACATTGTAATGATCCCAAATTAAAAACAAGTTGTATTGTTTTGTAACAATGTTCTTGTAGCTACCATCTTGCTGCACACCATTGAATTGTCATCGAAGCATACGTTATGTTAAATTTTAGTTCAAGTGGTCATCGGAAACTGGTATAAATTTACTTACTAAGTATAATCTAGGTAGCTAAAATAAGAAAACAATGTTATCATACCAAAATGAAAGTGGCTCATTCAATAACTATTAACTGTGTTCCGGCAGGCGTTCGGCACGGCGGCAGAAGCCTTGGAGCACTTCCTGGCGCGCGGCATCGTGAACTGGGGCGCGCCCATCTCGGCGCTGTTCGAGGACGGCCAGCTCTACATACAGCAGGCGCGTGCCACTGAAGCCAGCGGTGAGTTTACGATAATATAAATAAAATATGTGGGAGACCGAGGTTTGCTCGGAAAACATACAAAAACTCAAAAATGTGCGTTTTCCCAGAGATAAGGCCTAGCTATCGATTTTTCGCCCCGAAAACACCATATAACAAATTTCATCGAAATCGTTAGAGCCATTTCCGAGATCCCCATAATATATATATATATATATATATATATATACAAGAATTGCTCATTTAAAGGTATAAGATAAATATTTCAAGACAATTTTACACAGATCGACCTAGCCCAAAACTAAGCAAAGCTTGTACTATGGGTACCTACTAGGCGACGATATGCATACTTAGATAAATAGATAAGTTCCATAACTCAGTAACAAATATTTGTGATAAACACACAAATGAATGCCCTTACCGGGATTCGAACCTGGGACCTCCTGCTTCGCAGGAAGGTTCACTATCGACTAGGCTAGGAGGCCGTTAATTGTTCCTTCCCTATTTTTATGTCTAAAATTCTATTACCTATTTTGTGGTAATATCAGTGGTACTGGTATATTATCACTCAAATGTTCAGACACACTCATTTCACCTTAATATCAGCATTAATATCACGAAGAAGAAATGTAGATGGTGGGCATTTTCACTTTAACTTGTACCTTAAAGCGCGACTTAAGTTATGTTTAAGTCACGTCTTACGTTCAATTTTGGACCTAACGGGCCGTTAATGGTACACGTTTAAAATAGAACACCCTGCTAAATTGTGATGATCCCAACAGGTACTCTGTATGTCTAAACTATGGACAAATTTCAGGTCTAGTATCAGTACTGCTAGAAGGCCCGCCCAACAGCGGTAAGACCGCGCTGGCGGCGCAACTGGCCAAAATGTCCGACTTCCCGTTCGTGAAGGTGTGCTCGCCCGAGGACATGGTCGGCTTCACGGAGACCGCCAAGTGTCTGCAGATCAGGAAGGTAAGAGATATTAAAGTATGTTCATTTTAGAAGGAAAAAGCACATAAGAAGTCGTACAAAATCCTGGGGTGTTTGCTTCAAGTGCGCATTTTAATTGCATGAATAGTATATTTACCTAGCCGAAATCTAAGTACTTCATTAACTATTTCTTCGACACGCGTTCTGCTGATTCTATTAACTTAACACTTACATTGCCCAGTGAGTTTAAATGCAATTAGCGATAGAAAAAAGTCGATCCACCAAAATAAAGGAAAATATACAACTACATTCGATGCTTCTTTTGATATTACGACCTAAATGCACACTAGTTGGGGTCGGCTGGTCCGACGTTTCCAAAAAACGCTTGGAAAACCCAAGAAATACCTTCACTTGCGATAGTAGTATAAGAGAGACTAAAAAAAATTGTTCCTTTTCAAAGTACTTCGACGACGCCTACCGTTCCACGCTCTCGTGCATCCTGGTGGACAACATCGAGCGCCTGCTGGACTACGGCCCCATCGGACCGCGCTACTCCAACCTGACCCTCCAGGCGTTGCTCGTGCTGCTCAAGAAACAGCCGCCTAAGGGCAGGAAGCTGCTCATCCTCTGCACCAGCAGCCGCAGGTGAGACGACGTATCCTGGTAGACAACATCGAGCGCCTGCTGGACTACGGCCCCATCGGGCCGCGCTACTCCAACCTGACCCTCCAGGCGTTGCTCGTGCTGCTCAAGAAACAGCCGCCTAAGGGCAGGAAGCTGCTCATCCTCTGCACCAGCAGCCGCAGGTGAGACGACGTATCCTGGTAGACAACATCGAGCGCCTGCTGGACTACGGCCCCATCGGGCCGCGCTACTCCAACCTGACCCTCCAGGCGTTGCTCGTGCTGCTCAAGAAACAGCCGCCTAAGGGCAAGAAGCTGCTCATCCTCTGCACCAGCAGCCGCAGGTGAGACGATGTATCCTGATAGACAACATCGAGCGCTAACTCAAGAATTTTACAAATGATTGATCTTTTAGGTTAATTATATTGATTCCACTATCTTGGAATAGGACATCTTTAGCTGGGTCTTTATGAAAGTACCATTAATTCCTGGGGAAAGCAGGAATGTCTCTCTCTCTCTCTCTCTATCTTCCTCTTTCGTCACACAAGCAGCTTAAACGGAGACTCTTCTCGATTCCTATGTTCAACGATTGAAACTTTAATAAACTGGAATCACACAATAAAACCACGGCTAGACTAGGGACAATTGTCCCACGTAACGTGTCGCCAGCGACGTCGGATGAAGTGCCGCGACGCTGCCGGACTTCGCTCAACATGTCGGGAAACATTGCGCGCCTTACATGTCGTCCGAAGTCCGGCAACGTCGCTTGGTAAATATGATTACAATTACATAAGCACAATTGACACAATTGCATAAGGGTTACTGGGACTTGAATGCACACATACCTACGTATATGTATTGTGTTTCATTATGAACACTTGTTTCTAGACAAGTCCTGGAGGACATGGAGGTGACGTCGGCGTTCACGGGCGTGCTGCACGTGCCCAACCTGTCGCAGCCGGAGCACGTGATGTCCGTGCTCGAGGAGAGCGACGCCTTCTCTAAGCGCGACCTGCAGAAGATCCAGCACGACCTGCGCGGGGCCAAGTACGTTACATTATCTAACATTTTCTTAATGGGGTTGGCGACTGTCAAAGGTTTGCATAGATGGCGCCATCATAGCTTTCCACTGTCTCTAGTTTTGTTTTATGAGATTTGGCTTAAAGGGCTGGCATCCAGGTCATAAAATTCCAAAAAAAAAACAGGGCCATCTATGCTGGCGCCAACTGTAACATGTTTCGATCTGCCAACCCCATTGTATAGCGACAGATAAATTCTTGTGACTCTTAACACCACACGCTGCGTAGATCGACATGTTGCTGTATATCCTATGACGCACCATACAACATCCTCTGGTAACCAAGGCACTAAATTCAAAAGAAAAGCTTGGGAATAACAGTATGGATGATGAATATTACGTTCCATTGGATTGCAGTCTGTCGTATGTGCTTCGTATGGTCGTGCGCCAGGTACGCTATATTATTAGTGACAGAATACACTTGCACGTTAATTTTTGCTAACAAATAACAATACGAAAGAGACGCCGGCCCCATGTACTCTAAAACAACAAGGTAATTAGGTAAACTAATTATATCTTATTGGTACTTTCATACTAAGTATACAGGACATAAGATTTCATTGTTAAAGGTGGTATCAACGGCTACAGCCGTCAATGACGTATAAAAAGAAGTTGACGAAACCTAAAGACCAAGAGAACTCCAAGTATGTAAAATACTTGCTTGCCAATGAACTTATTCGTATATAACCACAACAGTAATATGTTATACTTTCCACAGGATCTTCATCGGAATCAAGAAGCTGCTAGCGCTAATAGACATGGTGAAACAGACGGAAGAGGAGAACAGAGTATTCAAGTTCCTCACAAAGATGCAAGAGGAAGGCGGGCTCGACCTGGGCACCACTATACAATAAGGATCATCGCAACCTTAGGGACTACACTCGCATACCACGCGCACCTCACCCGACCTCACGCACTCCAGGCCTAACTCCAAGGCCACCGAGTGCACGCCATGTACAGCAGACCTTAGAAGCTACGAGATAGACTACGACGAAATAAGCGAATGTTCCGAGATAGCAGAGTCCAGGAAGAAGGGCCGCTCGCCCAAAGGCAACGAACTCTCCCCCGCCAAAATGCCCCTAATGAGGATAAGGAGTGTCGAGATCGTCTTCGAAGACGAAATGTCCACTTGTACAGATACCGGCCTACTGGATAGAAGTATTGAACTGATCGTGTCCGATAGCAGCGACGACTCCACTAAATGCGTCGACGATTTGGAACATTTGCTAGAGAGGGAGGGCAACGACTCCGTCACGCTTAACGCAGAAGGAGACTTCTCTGAAGACAACTCGGTGTCATTGAAACCTGTCAGCCCCGATATTCCCAAAGCCGACAGTCCCCAGTCCAACGTCCAAGATCAGGACACTCAGGCGCTAAGCGAAAGCGTAACGTTCCCCATCGAAGACGTCAGTTTGTCTCTCCTGGTGTCCGAAATGGGCGACTCCGGTCGGTTCACGGAGGACCCCAGCTCATCCCACTACCCGGCTTCGCAAGAAACGGTCCCGGTGTCCTCGTGCGAGGACGCCCTGCTTTCTCAGTCATTAGACGTTATCAACGTAGACACATCCACCATACCGAGTACATTAGAGATATCAGACATTTCGAG
Source organism: Cydia splendana (assembly GCF_910591565.1). Taxonomy (NCBI): domain Eukaryota; kingdom Metazoa; phylum Arthropoda; class Insecta; order Lepidoptera; family Tortricidae; genus Cydia; species Cydia splendana. Next base: position 12,727,831 of record NC_085968.1, on the reverse strand, counting down.
TATCATAGACGACTCGCGCGGCAAACTGTTCGAGTACATCGACAGCTCGAGCTCGAGCTCGGACAGCACGGCGGTGTGCGACGGCGACGCGCGCCTGCCGCCGCTGCAGTTCGCGCCCTCCGACGACGACACGACGGTGTGCGACAGCTCCGACCTGCAGTATGACTCCTTTGTAGATTTGGGCAAGTTCTAAATTTTAACATTTACCCTTTTACTCTTACTATTTACATACGATGTTGTAAAGCTTCCGCACATGTTTACTTGTATAATAGACATGTCACTGTTTAATATTTATCTAACATATGATTGTATACATGTTATGTTATCTTGAGAGTATAAAAGTTTATAAAAAGAGGATGTTGTGTTTGCGAAGTGTGAAGATTATGTTGTAGATAGTGTGGAAGCGGGCCTCGATTCTATTGCACTCCATCCTGTTTTTGTATCCGGGCAAGTTAGTTGTTCTGAGCTATTCTGGCACCCGAACCTACACGGCTTCTGCACGGAGGGGGCATGGTGGTATGCAGCTCTAGTAACCATGTCATTTTCTTTTGTAATTTACAAACTTATTTATTACTCTTGTTACTAGTTCTGTGTAAATAACACTAAGCTTTCCGTAAAGTAGAACACCATATCTGTAGATATAATGTAAGAGCATCATGACATGGTTACAGAATCCCAGGGTTGTTAGTTGTGTTATAGCTTAATATTTATGCTAGGCAATAGCTCAATTTCAAATGTATTATATTAGTTGAAAGAGCAATATTATTTATTTCAGTTTACTGTTGATATGTTTTTCAGCGATAGCTGTCCCTTTATGTTTATATTAGAAATGTTTTGATCAGTGTATAACTTGACGAATAGCTATAAGATGAAGATGTTGTCAATTTGATAAAGTATATTAATAGTATTAAAGCATATTGTTGTTATGAAGTAGAGGGTAGCACCTTTACAAAGCTTCTATTGACATGATTAATAATTACTGGGGTCAATCAACTTTTTTTCTGTTGCTCATGGGCATTATGTTGCCTACTGAAGTGAGAAGAGCATCCATCCGAATTTCCTTGGATGTGTCTTAGCTAGCAATCCATCTGGGGAGCGTCCAGGTATCACCCAGACAGTATTGCAGCATATACAATTTTAATTTTGAATAAATAATAAATTTCTTATTTGGTCGGGGAAACAACATGATAAAGAAGCAAATATCACATAAAACTACTTCACTCACTGTTATTTTCTGAGTCAAGTCAAAAATATAATATTAACGATAAAAAGTTGATTGACTCATCAACTAGAAATGAGTACAATTAAACAAATATGATAAATAATGCACTTTAGGGTCTTGATTAACTGCCTGTGCACATTGGCAGTACAAGGCAAAAAATAAAAGTATTTATAAAATATTACAAATCAATTTTATTATATATACTTATAACAATTTGGTGTTTAAATTGAGTTCTTAAATAGATTTTTGGGTATGTTATATTACGCTTTTATTAACGAAATTGTATTGTTTTTTTATATTTTTTCTAAACAAAACTCTCTTAATATGTTATTGGTTGACGTGATGTGATTTAATGATTACATTCCATGCTCACATTCATTTAAGCAATAATCTCATTTTAATATTGTAGTCAAATGTACTTATTAAAGGAATTCCATTATTAATGTATACTGTGTTGAATTTCAATCATGCTTTTAGAGTGTAACTCAGTAGTGCTTGAGTGTATTACAGTGTAATGAAATGTAAAATTGATTATGGAATTACCAAATGACTGTTGGGAAATAAAGTGATTGATAAACTATATAATGTTATTTCATGTTTTTATTGATAATCATTATCTAATACAATTAGTTGATCTTAAGTTTATAAACTATTCTTTTATCCTCAAAGCTAAAAACCTAGGTTTACGTTGATATCTGATTGTCTTGCTAATTACTAGAACATTGCAAATACAAGGTGCATATAGGTGGTAAACTGGGGCAACTCTGGCTTACTGTATACAAAAATACCTTAACTTGGTAAGTTGGTTTGAATACAATTTATAAATTCATTGCAACAGGAAATTGGTATCAGAAAATGGCAACAACAATAGTTTCAAGTCAGACATTGACTGGGTAGGTGTGACCCAAACCCTAATGTAGCTTACACTTTTAAGAGTTGCAACTGCTGCAAGGCGCTCAAATGGTTAAAAAATAGTCAAGGCTGTAGAATCAGTATTAATGGTCTGGGCTAGGTACAGTACAGTGTAACTTACAAGACAATAATATGGCATACATTTAGCCTGAGATCTCTGTGAGCATTTCTTACAGAAACAAGCCTTTAATAAGTTTATATTATGCTCATTGAACAGTGAGATACATATTTGAAAATAATTAAGATTGTTAAAAACTGGAAATAAATACAAAAGTACACATCTTAAAATACATATTATCTTAAAGATTTTATAGAGACTCCCATAATACACATTTAGGGCATTTTGCAGGGCTAATTTGCGCTTTCACAAGCATCTACCCAGTCATTATAAACATCTATGGGCTCAGACAGTACATTGGTGGTGGTTTGAAAGTCTTCTAAACACACTCGACATTGTATTCGAGCTGTATTACGCGCTCGATCCCTGAAAACAATGAAATTACAATGAATCATTCCATCTGGCAAATATAAACAATGAACACATAAGTAACATTTGGATAATGTAGTTTCAAATTACACATACATTTTTACTTCACAAGATTTTTCGTGATTACAAAATGGGCAGTTGAATTGTTGATCAAGCGGCTCTATGGCTTTCCTCTTTGCCGGCGGCTTCCTTTTTGACTTGCGGCGACCCATACTGCAGAAACAAATATTTTAATTATTTACTGCTAAAGAGCTACGTAATTAAAGTGAACTATACATTAAATAAGGAATATTTTGTGCTGTACTCACTCGGGACTTTGCTAGCTTTTGCTGTTATAGATCGGGAACTGTTGAACAAGATTGTTTTAGATGATTTTACTCAAGTCCCATATTTTGCTCTAAAGGTTGAGGTTTCTCCTGCAATTTCTAAGATTTGTCCTTGGACGGTCTCACAAATTGGCTCTAATCTAAGGAATGTAAAATATCTTATAATTCAAGTAGAACAAGACGAAAAAGAAAAGAAATGCTGTTCAAATGAAGAATTGGAACGTCAATTGTTTGACAGAATAGTGGTGTGGCAGTGGCAGATTCACCGTTTGGATGGACGTTTTAAATGTGGTCTCAGACAGATTTTTATTTTTTATGGAGGGTCATTCCAGGTGATTTCAACAAATCGAGTGTGCCGTATGATTTTTGATTTGAATAAAAAAAATTGAGGATATACTTCATGGTGGCAGAAGTGCTGAACCACCGCCAGTTTTTTTTTTATCTTTTAATTTCCAAGTTTTGCCCATTCGAAGTTAACAGTGGGGTTAAATTCCTGCTTGTACAAAATCAGACCTAACTTTTTTTCTATAAAAGGTAACGAAATAATTATTACTTTTTTTGATTAGGTAAGAAATGTGCATATTATACTGTATGACAAAATTTATCTGAATTAACTACAAAAAAAATGGTGACCCCCCGAAGTGTATACCTAATTGGTCAATTATTGCAATTTTAAATTGGTTCTTGTGCCAACCCTGGTGCATATCAAATATTACTTTTTTCTGAAATATAAAGTACTTGCCGTGTTCATCTTGTAAAATAAATATAATTGTGTTAGATCAATTACTTCTAATAGAAAAATATAAGTGAAAATTGAGAAATTCGAAAAATGCTCATGTTTGACTCTAAAAAAATCCATGTGGAAGATAAAATAAAAATTTGATTTTAGTCAGCAAATATAGCTGATATCTTCGTTAATTAGATTTAGAAAAAAAAGTTTTGTTATTTTGCCTATTTTTTGAAATATGATTTTTTAAACTGCTCATCTCATACATTTTCGCTCTTGTTGTATTTATGCAGATTAAAATACATATGACCTTAAACTTATAAATATGAATGAATTCGATGGAAAAATATAAATAAAATCCAGACGATTGAAATTTACTTTATATATTTATACAAAAAAAAATCATTTGCAAACCTTTGCTACTTCAAAATTTTCTGAAGTTGAATAACGTCGCACTTTTAATTCACCACTTCATTATCTCCTAGATAAATACGATTTCCTATAGAATTTCGATAAGGATTATTGGGCCGTTTACTTATGTTCGTAATTTACCCATGTAACATGCAAATAAAGCTTGTTAACAAGTCAGGAGGCGTCGGTTATTCACTACACGGCTAAATTAAGAAACATTCGCAAGTGATTCACAATCCTTGTCAGGTAACAGTGCATTGTCGAATTTCTACCCTCATTAAATTTACAAATGAAATTATTGCCATGTCAAAAAAATTATTTGAACATAAAAAACGTAAATAATATCCGTATGACCAATTACCGTCCCATTTTTATTAATTTATAACATAAAACATTTTGTATCGATAGTTGTAAAAAGTAGCATGTTAAAAAAATCATATTTCAAAAAATAGGCAAAATAACAAATTTTTTTTTTCTAAATCTAATTAACGAAATTATCAGCTATATTTTCTGACTACAATCAAATTTTTATTTTCTCTTCCACATGGATTTTTTTAGAGTCAAACACGAGCATTTTTCGAATTTCTCAATTTTCACTTATATTTTTCTATTAGAAGTAATTGATCTAACACAATTATATTTATTTTACAAGATGAACACGGCAAGTACATTCTATTTCAGAAAAAAGTAATATTTGATATGCACCAGGGTTGGCACAAGAACCATTTTAAAATTGCAATAATTGACCAATTAGGTGTACACTTCGGGTGGTCACCATTTTTTTTGTAGTTAATTCAGATAAATTTTGTCATACAGTATAATATCCACATTTCTTACCTAATCAAAAAAAGTAATAATTATTTCGTTACCTTTTATAGAAAAAAAGTTAGGTCTGATTTTGTACAAGCAAGAATTTGACCCCACTGCTAACTTCGAATGGGCAAATATTGGAAATTAAAAGATAAAAAAAAAACTGGTGGTGGTTCAGCACTTCTGCCACCATGAAATATATCCTCAATTTTTTTTATGCAAATCAAAAATATGCGGCACACTTTTTAATTCAAATTTGTTGAAATCACATGGAATGACCCTGGACTACAGACCTTGCAACATAATGCATACAATTTTTTGATACATTGCTGACCCAGTAGGTGCAATAAATTAGGTCGTTCAATCAAATGACGCAATGTATCTAAAATCGCATGCGACTTGTTGCAAGGTGAGTGGAGCCCTTAAAATGCGACATGTTCCGACCGCCATTCAAATTCAAAGTAATCAAACAAACCAAACCGTGAATGAAACCGAACCGAACTGCCAGTGCCACTGCCAAAAGCCCAAAAGCAACTAAACGAACGAAACGAGTTTGGGGAATCGGTAACTAATATTTTATGTCTTTTATGTATGGATTCTTAAAAATAAATTGTATAAAATGGGTGCAAATGTGTTTCTGAAAGTGGTTATACCAATATTAATATTAGGAGGTAAGTAATTGCGTGTTGTAATTATTTATATGTTTTGCATTTATAAAGGCGACGCCCTACGTAAGATTTTTAATTTGTTTCAGTTGCTTCGGTATGTTCAGAGTGTACTATTCCGATTGTTTTACGAAATACTTGGTTTTCTTTTGAAAATGGCAAGCAAACTATTACCGACATCAACGCAAGCGATATGACTGGAAGGTATATTTTATTTTACTTTGTCTTCAGTTAGTCGGCACATGTAGTATTTGTTTGATTAACGTATTTTTTTATTTTTTAGGGGAGTCTGCCAAAACATTAAAGCCGATTTTCACGTAAACTACACGATGGTTTTCAAATATACAAATTGTTACTACTGTGTGAAGTTGATTGTGAGGACAATCAATGTTCTGGAGAAGTTAGAGACGCCTTGTGTCGATCTGGCGTTAGATGAAGAACCAACGGTTGAAAGAGTTTGCAGGGGTTTGAGGAATGACCAGCAACTGACAACACTGTTTTCTGAGAACTATATCCCAGTAAGTTTCTTATGAGATTTTTTTTATTTAACTTATATACTTTTAGTTTTGAGCAATCCAGTACTGTATATAAATCAGTATTTTTTATTGTAATAAACTGTGTACAGTCAGCATGAAATAGATAGTGATGGCCAAAGCAGTCAGATATATCGGAACACATGGAACACATCCTTATTATTTCTATGGTAACAAAGGTGTATCTATTTGATGTTGTACAAGCAGTAGGTACTAGCTGTATAGAAAAGTGGATACTTATGTTAGGGCACCAACTGTACAATAATACCCTGACTACTTACTTGCCATTTTGGAATATATTTTTAACTATTACTTTTGTATCAGGTGAATTGCCGTTCATCATTAGAAGGTGTGTGGACATTTGGATACCAGAACCGGTTCAGGTTCACAGGAGAGTGCAGCCACCCAGACGCGCAGATCAGGTCCTGTCAGACAGCTGGCACACAGTTCTTGATCACCAACCAGAAATTCAACATCACTTACCGAAAATGCCCTGGAATGTCTGGCACATTTGATGGAGTTGTGGAGTACAGTTGTTTAGGTAAAGTATTGTACAGTTAAGTTCATATTTATGTAAACATTTCCAGACCTTAATCCATTGCAATAAGGTGAAAAAATGTATACATATTTATGAACTTAACTGTATATTGACCTTACAGGTCAAAGATTGTGTGTTCATGTTACTTTTAAAGCACCAAATTGAGTTTACTATCTGTATAGTTGATAACCTAATATGACTAAAATTTTGATGTTTATGTCGGCGGCCGATCGTAAGATCAGGCAGATCGTAATGTTCCTGTGTAATGTTTTGACGATAGTCACATTAAACCAATATATAGGTAAGATAGGTGCGTTAGGTTGCTTCAGATGCCCGAAGGGCAAACTGCCCAGAAATAGGAGCCTCCGTCGACTCAGGGAACAAGTCAAAGATTTTCACGTTTTACGATATGCCTGATCTTACGATCGGCTGCCGGCATTTACACCACTAATACCTATGCTTTTTGCTCACAGACAAATAAACATAAAATATCTACCCAATTATTTTGTCCATGCGGGATATAATATTTTGAAATCCCTTAGATCTGGTTCAACTGGTTGATGACTTGTCCAATCAGTTGAACAACTAAGTTTCTTATTTCCTGCTTGTTTGTTTCATCAGATATGATGACTTTTCAGTGTTTTGTAATCCTACAACCACCATTTTCTTTTAAGAGGTAATACTGGCCTATTCTAATTAATAAGTGGTGATACTGGAAATACAGCTTGGCAAAAAAGAGTAGAAATTAAAAAGTGGCAACACTGTAGTGTCGTCCCGTTTTCTTATATAAATTGGTTTGAAAGGGACAACACTACAGTGTTCCCACTTTTTAATTTCTACTCTTTTTTGCCAAGCTGTAAATCCGACCGATTCATTTGACTTTTAGGCACTTTTATCATATTCCAATTAGAATTTTATTTTTTTAGGGCATTGGTTTGTTGGTAAAAATCATTTCTTTGCTGTGGCCAACACTAAAGAATCTCGAAAAGATGAGAAATACCGCTGCTTCCTTAAGAACAGAGATGATGACTTGTACCTCGGCGCGTCAATTACTCCCGAATGTAATGCACTGAAGACTGTTGAAAAGTCCCCAGAAAGATACAAAGTCAACCCTGTCAAGGTAAGTTAGGTTAAAGAAGCTACACATTTTGACCCGGTGGAGGTGGTTTGTGGGTGTAAAATGAATAGCTAACTGGTTGAGCAAAGGACCAACTGGCTATTTATTCAGGCAAAAATCGAATGAGGAAACCTGTCTTCAAAACTTACTGATTCTTCTTTTAATTTTATTTACAGTCTGAAGTTGTTGAACCTGGTTGTCGGCTACCTCAAAACTTCTCTGGAGATTGGATCAACACGGCCAACATTGATGCAGATGTGTTTATAAATGAAACACATATAATAGAGACATATTACCCTGATGAGGACAGATTCAGAAGGACTATCTATGTCTGCCGGTAATATTTGTGGCAATCATAGAATTATTTGAAAATCCTGTGGGTCTTTGAAAACAGCATTTTAGTCACTTATTAGGTTCCGTACCCAAAGGGTAGAAACGAGACCCTATTACTAAGACTTCACTGTCTGTCTGTCATGTCACCAGGCTGTATCTCATGAACCGTGATAGCTAGACAGTTGAAATTTTCACAGATGATGTATTTCTGTTACCGCTATAACAACAAATACTAAAAACAGAATAAAATAAATATTTAAGTGGGGCTCCCATACAACAAACGTGATATTTTGCAGTTTTTTTGCGCAATGGTACGGAACCCTTCGTGCGCGAGTCCGACTCGCACTTGGTTTTAAATTAATAAATAACAATTCAGTTGCTTGCTCATTTGAACGAGACCCCACGATTTTTACACCATGAACAACTTACTTTTTTTTAGCTATCAAATAACTCAATTACTGTATTTTACAGGGAACAGCGTGACAGCAGGGTGATGATGGCTCGCCTTACAGTAGATGGCTGTCAAAAAGATTATGTTTGCTTCGATTTTGTGCCACAACATCACAATATAATAAGGTATGTACATAATATTGAGAGGTGTAGAAGTCAAACTATTGATTATTTTCATGATTTATTAACACCTGACTACTTTTTCAGATACCGCAAAGGTCTTGCTATGATCCAGAGTAATTTCCATACAGTGTGTTCATGGGTGCAGTTCCCGAATAAGAAACAATGGCGCTATGACCTTTTCCTTAAAAAGGATCCATCTCCCATCCGCTGCCCTGTTGCTGGAAAGTTCAACTTTACTCAAAGAGGCGATGTCAGATTCGAGACTAGAATCCTTGGCGGTGTTACATTGAGCCCTCGTCCCAACTTGTACTGCAAACTGAACATAAGTGACTTCTCTGTCTGTGATACTGACCAAAAGACTATACAAATCAAAGAAAATTACTGCCTCTCAGTGGATTACCTCGGCCGACCGGTGGATATTTACAGTGATCCTGATTATAAAATGAAATGCATTGGATACTGGAAAGAAAATTTAAAGTCTTATCTTATTACTTATGACGAGTTGGATCCTTTCTCCAAGTACAGATGTTGGGTGTATCAGAGGGCCGATCTCAATAGGTAATTTCTTTCTAGCCTCTTGGTGTGTTTAATTGCTGGGCAAAAACCTTCCCTCTCTTTTTCCTATTTCATGAATGGTCTTTTAATCTTTTGCGAACTATAGGTACCGTTACGTTCCGGGCCTGTCTAGGCCTACTACAATAATTATAACCATCTTATATTTATCTTTAGTAATATTCCTCTTAGTTTCATTTTGCCTTGAAATTTGTGGATATATTCTTGTTTAAATTATTATAAACTGAAAATGTTTCAACAAAGTTTCAACACTTCATAATTATTTCTTTCAGAATATTGATGTCTCAGGCTATAGGGCCGTTTTGCGATCTCAAGCAGGATGTGACGTCATGGAACTACACAGAGGGCGCCGCAGTCGCCGTCGAGATGGAGGAGTACGAGAGAGAGCGCGACCAGTGCCCGATGCACTTTGACGATGGCAGCGACCCGTGGACCACCAAAGAGAATTATATCAAAATATTTAAATTCAGCTACTCGTTTTGGAGGAGTAACGACGCAACATTTCTAGCTTTAAGCTTTAAAACATTTATACTGGCTGTTCTTATTCAGCTGTTATAATATTTAGACCAATATCAAAATTGTGGTTAGTTTTGTGATAGATCACATGACATCAAATAATGTAAGTTATATAATTGGCACTTAGTAAGACAACTTATTGAATTTTATCTCTGAATGAACTATTCTGTAATATGATGTATGAAGTCCGCATTTTGCTATAAACTAGTTTAGAACTATAATAGAGGATACTTAATTTACATTTTACACATTTACTGTAAAATTTTCTTTAAACTTAATGTAAACTGTGCAGCTGTGTTGTGCTTTGAATGTAGATATAAGCTAAAGTGAATCTCATTTATTTTCATTTTATACAATTTTCTCTCACTTTTACCAGCAGAAACTAAAGAGAAAATATATTATACATATATGTTAGGTATGTGCCTTAATTAGGAAGTAACACAATGGTAGTTAATATAGGTACATATGTGGCGTCTCATGTCTAAAGGGTCCTTACGCACATGCGCCACATATACTTAGTCATTTTGTGTTTTGAATACTTTTATTTTAAGACTTAGTTATATTGACTAGATAATCATCCGTCCTAATATGTGATTATGTGCCTTGTTTTTTTTTAACATGTCTGGTAGTTGTTTAAAAATGATAACTATATGCATTACCATTCCATTTTTATCCGTCCAAAATAAATGATAATGAATAATTTATATATGTATACAATTTTTTTTAAAGTAAAACTAGTATTAAGTTTACAGGTTTTCCAACATCTACAAAGAGAACTATGTAATAAGCCTAATTTTATTTTGGTCAAACTTACACAATAAAATATATAAAAGGAAACTGTGTTTTTTTACATTTTACAATTTCTCAAGTCCTTCAGACTATGGAATCCAATCTAAATCTATAACAATGGTTCTTTCAGTGCTAAGGGACCACTCAAAAATATATATTTTGCTGGCACCAATTGTTTGGAAGTTACTAAATATGTTGATTGTCAATTAAAGTCAACAAAGGTTTGTTTTATTTATAATCTCTTTAACCCTTAAATGCATAGTGTAGGATGCAGCCTACACAATATAAACATCAAATTGTATGCATAATTAGACAAATTCTATTTGTTCCTGTATATTATTTCAATAGTTAAACTAATCCATTTTCCGAATTTGTACTTAAATATACGCAATATTTTAATTTATAAAAATTACATTTGTTTTAAGACGAAATGTGGGAAAACTTGGAAAAACCGGAAGTTGATGATTTTTAGTGTGTGATTAGGGCAGATTTTTCGGGGTTGGTAATTATTTTATATTTAAAAGCTTTATCATAGGAATATCAATAGGGGTCATCCATTAATTACGTCACACGAATTTCTAGGTTATTTGGCCCCTCCCCCCCTCCTTGTCACACTTGGTCACATTTGGCAAACCCCTCCCCCATGGTGTGACGTCACATTTCACGTCAATCGGCAAATATTTATTTAATATTTTATCAAAATATTTTTGACAAAAGAAATATTAGTAATTTAATTTTATAATCCAAAAATGATTAAGAAATAAAATTAAACGCATAAAAACGATTATCGTTTCAAAAACTTATTATTTATAACTATATAGCGAATAAAATAATTTAAATAAATTTTCGGTTACTGATGAAGTTAAAGTGACGTCACAAAGTTTGTGACTCCCCCCTCCCCCTTGTCACAACATGTCACATTTTCTTGATCCCTCCCTCCCCCTAAACGTGTGATGTCATTAATGGATGACCCCATATCACAAATAGTGTACCTTTCTGATGCCAGTAAGATTTTTCCTATACCAAGGGGTAATACTAATAATTATATATTCACATAAATATGATTTAGCCTATGCAACTTCTAACACTGATTTCGCAGTGAAAATCGATGTTATATATTTTTACTATTTTTCCTAGAACCACAGCAGAATTATATGATACATATATTAATCTCGGGCAAAAAGAAAAAATCATGCATTTAAGGGTTAACCTCTTGAACGCCACAGACTGCAATTGACGTCAACGCAAAATCGTGACAACGACGCCAAAGACGGCATTTGACATCGATCGTTTTTTGATGAAAATCTACTGAAAAACACCCCACTTTTAGGTTGGCATTATTTATTCACAAAACTAAATTTTACCCCCGTGGCGTCAGTGGCACGGCAAATGAATGCGCTGTTTGGCGTTCAAAAGGTTAAGCTCTGTGTGTACTCCTAGGGACTACTGATCTTTAACCCTTTACCAGGCTAAGGGATATAATATATTTCCCACATACGGCACTTCAAACATGTGTTCTATTTTCGATGAGTAAGATTGACATTTGATTGTCATTTTTGAACTGTCAGCCTGGTAAAGGGTTAAGGTGGACTTTGGTGGTATTCAGTTAGATGGTTTAGTTTAGTTGTATTTGGTTAGCCTCAGGTTAGTAGGTACATACCACAAAAGGTTGATAATAATAAAGTAGTCTTCTTCATATTACATTTATTAATTATCTCATTCACCAAGTAATTATAAAACAAAAAAAACAACGATTCAGTACTAATTTTGTCCAAAGACAAACTCAGGTTCTAATTAATGAGAAACAAGCAGGCTGCATGACTTATGTTTAACTTAACCTAACCAAGAAAGAGATCTTCAGCAATTGGTAAATAAACTGAACCACAAATATGTACAGTTGTTTTCAATCCAGTGTGATTTGTATTTTGAACCTATTAAGATTAGAATAAAATGGGCACAATGATATTGAACATCTCCACAGTATTTTTACTTCGTCCAAGATACTTTAGGTATGTCAAAGTGCTCCGTAAGACTATCCAGATGTTGATTGAACTTTTCTACTCTTTGCTTGTGAGTCATCTCTGCCTTCTGTAGTATTCTCTGCTTTTTCTGAAATGGAAAATCTTTGGGTTGATCAATATTGGGGAAAATTTGAGTTTATATGTATATGAAATTCAGTGGCAAAACCTTTCATGTTTATTTTATTCAACATATAAGACATACAGTAAAACAAAAGCATTAATTAGTTCTTTGCTGTTTATTGCTGCCCTCTCCTGTTTGCACCTGACAATATATTTGTCATTGCTGTGTTATAGAACCACAGATAGGTACTGTTAATATTCTAGATTCACTGTAACATTGTTGTGTCCAACAAATACCACAAAAATGCATGTTTGGTTAATTCAAACAATGGTTTTAAGAGTGACCCAGTGAATAAATGATAAATACTTGATTCACCCAAATAAATGAGTGTAATTCTGTAATGGCTACAAAAAACATTTGACCATGCCATACCATTTTGTCCTGCATCTTCTGGAAGGCGATTTCGGCTTTGGTCCGTTTGTCTGTGTTTGTCTGCTGTTTCATCTGTTCTTTTAACTCTTCTTCGATGATTTTGTCAGTATCTTTGCTAGCCTTCTTCTTCTTTTTCTTTTTTATTCCAGAGTCCGTCTTGATTTTGAGTTTGGATTTGTTGACACAGGCATACTCGTCTTCTTCCCCCATGATTATTATTAAGGATTATTGAAACCGTTTGTTTAAATAAACAGCAAAAATCTCATTGAAATACCACAAATCACAATACAATATTCACAAATTTCACAACGACAACGAAGTGGCTGACGTATTTACTATTTACGCAGCTGTCAATTTTCATGACACTGACATACGTCTTTAGTCTGTGGTTTTCGCTATGGTTGTGTTTAGGAAGTAAGCTACACGTAAAAATTAATCCCATCAAACATGATTCAACGGTAAGGCCCCATTCGCACGACAGCTTAAAAAGCGTTGCGTTAAAACCCGACGTTGGCGCTTTTTTACCGTTTCCAATATTTGTGTTCATATGAACGCTTAAAAATCACTTGTGAGTCGTACTGCCACGTACGCATCTCAGCAAAGCCATACTTTATTTGCTATTACGACGTATTATTTGAATATAGCTTGAATATTTCAGGAATTTGTAAGCAAAAGTTGACATTTTTAAGGTGAAACTAATAATAATCATGACGATTGACACCAAAAATTTACACTTGACAGCCAACTGACAGCAGCGCCGGCACTTTTTTAACGCTTGTGAGAACAGATACACGGAGTTCCGTATGCTCTATTCAATTTGACGCCAACGCTCAACGCCGAAAATCGAACAGTGCTCGATAAAAAAGCGCCGCGCTTAAAAACCGCCTTCGTGTGAATACATACATGGTTATCCATTTGCGTCATTCAAACGCTTTTTTAACGCGCGTTGAAAAAGCTGCCGTGCGAACGGGGCCTAAAGGTGCGTTAAGCAATAGGGAATATTAGGCAAAGCTCTGCGTAGGTGGCACCTTTGTGGCACATACAGTAAACAAACCACATTGACACATCACACGTCACGTCAATCACATGGCCTACCGCGAAACAAGAAAATCGAAATTTTGTTATCTAATCTCTCTATCACTCTTGCATATTCGAGCGATAAAGAGGCAGATAACTAAATTTCGATTTTCGCGTTTACCGGTAGGCCCTTGTTAACAAACCGACTTGATGCATCAATGCCATATTTTATCGTCTGTGAAAACTTGTCAAAAAACAGTTTAAGGCACAGTATGTATAAGTTAGTCTCATAGAAGGAGGAGTGAGGAACAAAACATACGCAGATGCGACACTGTGATTGGTCGAATTCATTTGTTGCCCACCATAATCCATACTAAAAAAATGGTGGGGAACAAATAAAATGTGAGACTGTGACAAGGACAAACAATAAAAGCGCTTTCGCGGCTACTCCTACTGAAAGATACATAAGACTATCCCGTTCGCTCATTTCCCCCACCCATCATGCCTTATCCAGTTAAAATACTAGATTCATGGTTAGTCTACGAATTTACTGAGTCGGTAGTGCTGCACTCTGGCGGCAGAACATTGCAGTAATATCCCCTATTCAAAAACAAAAAACCGGCCAAGAGCATGTCGGGCCATGCTCAGTGTAGAGTTCCTTAGTTACCCGTCCGTCACAATATACCTTGAACGGGCTCTATTAATAAGTATCATGATAAGCAAAATTCAAAGCGCTTTGTAGGTATGTATTTTTACTATGAAGGGCGCGAAAAGCGCGATAACTAAAAAACGGCTAAACTGATCATGTTAGCTATAGTTTTCATTGAATATCTATATTAAGCTCTATTTTCACGATATTTTTTGGTTCCATGGTTAAAAAGTAAGATAAAGTAAGATATTTTTTTTCTTTTAGAGCAATTATACTGCGTCAAGCAAATCTTGTCAGTAGAAAAAGGCGGCAAATTTGAAAAATCGCGGGCTAGCAACACTGTGTTCGAATAATTCCAAAATCGCGTGTCGTCTGTGTTTTATCTGTGGCCAACTTGTTTGTTGACATTCTGAATCGTTTTTATTTCAAGAGATATTTCTGCTGTGACCTGTGATATTTTCTGATATTTAATAAGATTGTGCATTACCTTAAGCAAAGCTAAGCCTGCAATGTATAATCATACTCGTTCATAGTAAACATTACTAAAATTTTAGGTTATGACAAGTACTGGAAGAACATGGGAAGAACTTGGGAACTTTTAAGATTATGTGCAGTTTTTTTTGTTTTAGGGTTAAAAGGCATAAATAAAATTAAAACGTATGCCTAAATCTATCCAATAAGACCACACATTGTGTCCTGGAAACCGTCCATAGGCCCACATATCTTACTATTTTCAGCGACTGATTCGACTACATAATTTACAAAGGTAAACTTTTAAAACAGTATTAAGAACTTTGATTATATCGCCGTTCTTTCGCAACATTACCTAATCCTTACATATGTTTGTTGCAGGATTAAATCTCGCTCAATATGAGGCGTTCGTAGTAGGTAGTTTCTCTTCAGAAGTTCAGTCAGACAATACTTACCTACGGCGGTTTATATACGTGTACAGCGCAACCAAGACGAAAAATAAATTTATTATTTAAAAATGTAACAAAAATATTGAGAGCTTAAATATTGATGGAATAGATTATTCTTGTATAAGTTGTCCTTATGTTAGTCATCAAGAAAGTATATTATTTAGGCTAATTTGTTTCATGCTCTCAGCTACTGCACATATATACCTATGAGAAATCCTAGTTTATACTTGCTGAAACAGGTACAGTCAGCAGCAAAAGTTACTAAGCGGGCCAGGTGTTCAAAATGATCTTCACGCGACTTTATTATTAAGAGAATAAGAGTGTGTCAAGGTAATTTTGAATACCTGGCCCGCTTAGTAACTTTTGCTGCTGACTGTACCTATGTATCTTTTTAAAAGAAGTTTTAAGTCGCTTTACATACCTGTTTGTTCAATAAAAGAAAATAATGTAGTCAGCATTCATATGGAGCACTAGACGCAGTGTAGGTATCATTTTAGAAAAGTATTTTCACATTTCCAAAATGACAAGTCTTGAATAGCCCAATGTACAAGTTAATAAAATTTCCTAACAGTATTTTTTATTTTTATTATACAATATTATAATTATGTTATATTTCTCAAACATATTTCCTAAACTTTAGCCGGGCAAACACAACTAGCCAGTTAGTCAGATCCAAGAAAATTATACTCATAGCTTTAGCATAAGAAAAAGAGTATGATTTTAAATTAGACAAATTATTGTTAAACTAAACTAAAAATATTTAGTTTACCCAAGAAATGTTTATTGTAAGTTAATTAAAGTTATATAGGGAAGATAAAAGGAGTTAACTCCTTATGTTTGGAAACTTAAATTACACATTTTGTAACAAATCTGTTTTATGCTTAAGATGCAATAGATGACTACAGAGTATTATGATGCTTGGTTGAAGTGACCAGGTAACCTTGGTAACTTCATATTTTTTCAATGAATGCCCTGAATTAAAGTGTAGGTAGGTTAAAGTGACCCTTATCTTCTCTTACATTTAAATTAAATAAGCACCCAAATATCATTTGTTTTATTTTTATTATGTAAGTATATTGTACAATATACATATACCAATCAAAATATTACACAGGTAGGTATGTGATATTGATCCAGAAAAGTACACTAATTTACATTAACAAGTAGCATATTATATTGTAAGTATCAAATATTCCACAATTTCCATTTTGCTATGATTAAAATTGAATTCCAACAGAGAAATCTAATAAAATATTAAAATTCAGTAGGACATGTACCTGCGGAAGCAATGATTTTATTCATACATTCTAGTTTAATGGCATCTCTTCTTCTTTGTCGTTCCCTCATGACTGAGGATCGTGACCAATAACTATGTCCCTCCATTTATCGCGAACAAGGGCTATTTGGGCTGCCCTCTGCATGGAACCACATGCTTGCGCGCTTGCCTTCAACTTGCCCCAGTATGATGTCACGTTCGAGGCTGTGGTGTGGCGACCGCAGTATGTGCCCAAAGAATCTAAGAGCCCTCTCCTGGCAGATTGTTGAGAGTCGTTTGGTGATTTTGAGTTCTCTCAGAATGGTTTAATGGCATAGTCCGTTTCTAATTGTAATTTGATATCTTCAAATTTGTTAATCATTTTGACTAACATGGCTTTTAAATTGTCCGTCCATATTAAATAACAATTTCTAAAATTTTCAATAAGCCGCAAGTGACAATTTGAATTGACGTACGTAGGGCGCGCTCAGCGGAAAAAAAATCATATTCGTTTTGGTTCGACGTACATTGCTGCTTTTCTTAGCGCAATACTGCTCTTTGAGTGTTGCCCTACTTTAGTTTGCTTTACATTGCTACTGACAAGATTTGCTTGACGCACTATATTTCCAAACAGATTCATTTTATCAAAAAATGTTTGTTATTCTTTATGTGGTCATTTAAATCGAATAGGGGTCATATTCGATTTAAATGACCTACCACAACTACACCTTACTGTAGGTTTGAAGATAAAATAATTGGCCAAGCACGAAGTCAAGACTACGGTGTTCAGAGCACCGTTCCCTTTCTCTATACGCCTTACTAACTCTATGTGCTCTATTGTGAAAAAAAAAACACAACGAGAGTGAAGAACGGAATTCTTAATTTGAATTTTTTCAGATAAACTGCATAAATAAATATGATTCTTACTGAGCACATTGAGATAGTCAATTGGTTGGAAAGCCCGTTCGAAATTTAAACTTATTTGCAATATAATAAGGTTGTATTTTGTAGATCTCTCTCATACTTATAGTAGGCTATTCAGAAAAAAATTAATATCCCACAAAAATAAGCAAGCAGAATTAAACTTTGTATCAAAGTCATTAGTCATAAATTTCAATGCCAAAGTTTTAACTAAGGATCTTTCTCGCTAAAACTACTTCCTAATATGAAATGACCAGTGCATCAGTTAGCTAGCCCTAAGCCACCAAAGATCAGGCTGCAGTTGAAAAACTAATAAAGATAAAGTTAAGCTGATAATTTTCCCGCCGTCTCCATGCTTCTTTAAGTTGGGTATTGACTGGTCAGCTGCCTGTTAGCTATAGTTTTCGCGAAAATCACCAGGACAGAGGTGAAAATTTTTGTATGAAAACTTGCAACTTTAAATGCATTTTTTATCGAAACTATTGCACTCTAAAATGAAGTCAAGATCAGTCCATCGACTCAATTTTTTGCAAGCTTTCTAATGGTACCCCACACGATTCTTCCAAATAAAAAAAAAATCAGGCTACCCCTCTCAACCCCCTAAATTTCCCCCTAAAATCAGAAATAAGCAGTTTTGACTTATTCACAGTGTTAGTGATGGTACTTGCCATAACTATTCCAAATTTTAGGTACCTACATCAAACGGTCTTTAAGAAAAACGCATTTAACCGATTTGCAAGACCGAAGTGATCCCATAAGAGCACCGTGAACAAAGTTTTGTACGGTGCTCTAAAAATCATCCCCGCTTTAGCCTCGGAAAGACAGACAGACGGATATGGCGCAACAGTATATATCCCGCTGCCAATAGAAAAGTTTTATTCTACTTTTTCCTAATCAAAACACGATACCTACCGCAATTACCGAATATGCCCTTAAACGGACTCCCACTATTTTTGTTACACCCTAGTTGTATTATGATCCTGCAATTCCTGCAGGATGTAATGAATGACAAAAAGACCAAAAAGTAGGTGTGGGGAACTGCCTAAAGACAGCATCCTAAAGGGTTGTTATAGGCAACTAAAATATCTAGTAGGTAACTTAGAAAGCTCCTGAGCTAAGTGGGCATTAACTCACGAGGGTGGCAGGTTGAATAGCAGCAAATATCATAAATAAATAAGTGATTGTTCGCGACAAAAGAGCGGGAATGAATGGCGTTTCTTGGCGTTATCGCGTCGGCGCACGCGCTCTGCCCCGCGACGCGTACGGCTTTTAGATTAGTTCGATTTGGCGGCACGTGGCGCCGCGTGCAGCTACTACCGCCAAATAAGATTAACGGATTTGCACTACAGATTGCACACGAATGAGCAGGAAGTGTAAAGTGAAACGGCGGTAATGAGATCGCTTTGTGGGATGACGAGAGAACTAGCGAAATCGATACCTAACCTAGCGTCGGCGACATTTAGGTACCTACATAAGTACCTACACACAGTGTACAGTAGCCGGGAGTAACCTTAAGGATTTCAACAGTGTACTCCTGATCATATTTTGAGACTAAAACGTCGTTTAAAATTTTCTTGATTTGGCCTAGGTCTCCGACAGAATGTAATTTTCACGAAAATATTTTTTTTAGTTCCGTAGTTGCATACGCCTTTTTGATATCGATATAGTTGTTACTAAGGGTTGTCTCTTGACGATCAAGAACTGTAACAGCACCAGTCATGGGACATTTAAGAGGAAATTTGGAGTATTTGTGATATTTCCCTGATACATGTAAATGGTCTACCGCTTAGCGTGTTAAAAGATGAATGTCCTATCCGTCTTTCATGTTTCAGGCGTGTCGTATCAAAGATACTGCAATGAGTTTCCACATACTTAACAAATTAAAACTATGTTTTTTTTTCTCCATTCATGGACACCAAAGCTCCAGTAATGGAACCCCGGTAATGGACGTGGATCCAGTAATGGGCCCCCTATAATGGACAATTGCTCTATCAGTATAAAATATTGAAATAGGGAATAAGTTATGGCAAAAACGTAAATTGTTGGTATAAGCTTTTATTGCTGAACGTATTTTTCTTTCCACAGCCAATTATTATTGTATTAGACCCATCGAGACAATTCTAATAAACCCAAACACAATTAGTTAGCGTTTATCGCAGAGTTCCTATGGCCACTTCCTGTCTGCTGAAGTGTTATCTTAATATTGCATTATCATCCGATTTGTATGCTTAATTACGTATACAAAATTTCAACTTAATCGGAAATCGGAAAGTGGCTCAAATTCAGCTACTAAGATTTGACCCACACTAACTAACAGGGCAAGTTAAATAAAAGTTTGGAAAAACGATATTAATTTATCCGAAGTCCGAGCATACCTCCTGGTTGACATATTTCGTAAATACATTTTACTTCTGTATTGTTTAAACATGAAATTATGGCATGGCAAGCATCATTATGTAAATTGTCCCATCATAGGAGGTATGCAGTTTTACAGCTCCTATAATGGGATTGGGCCAAATACCACTATTTTTTTTACATCTGTGGAGTCGAAAACGAAGCGCCGGAAGCTCCGACCCGTCCCCGGCCCGGTCTAGCGTGAGTCATCCTTTACTCGTATAGTTAGCACTGCCTTCGTCTAATAGGCTGCTCTGCAGTGATATTCGGATATATAAGTATTTATTTACCTACTTTACATATTACCTACGTTTTGATTGTGAAAGATGTTTAACGTCTGCTGGGTTTGGCCAAATATTAGAAGGGTGCTCGCTCTTAACAGTTGTTATATGATATGCTGTGTCCTTCTTTGCTTATGCTGTGTCCTTCTTTGCTTTCAGAAGACAAACATCTACCTAAGTGTGAAAGCTGAGTTAAAAACCTTCGCGCGGCATGGAGACTTCCAAAAGTCAAGTTAGGCGTACCACACACGAGCTGAGATTATCAGACATTCAGTCTCTGTAACTCGAGGGCAAAATGCAGAACCGTCACTTTACCATCGACACATGGGTTCTGCGGAAGTTCTGTGAACCTTACCACTACGAACAGAATGTAGAATAATGAATCAAGTGTTAAAGGAAAACAGCACAAATAGCACAATCAAATCAATGCCCGACGAAAACTATTGTAAGTACGTGTTTTGTTAATATCATGCAACGTATGTTCATGAAGTTGTATATATAACTGTACTTAGCTTCAAGCTATAAATAAGCATCAAATGTACACATGAAACGCAATAAAATATTTGACTTTGACTTATATTTTGCTTATTAATTCTACATCAGTGCGTATGTTAAGCCTAAAATAAATAATTTGCAGAATTTTTTGGACTACCCATGCACCATGCTTGTAACCATGAGCGAGTTTTCTTTAAACAGTAGTAGGTAGTAGTAATTCAGATTAGCAATCGTATGGGTCCCTCGTCTAACCATAATAAAGTATACAGCCGGGGTGGCGGCGCGTGCTGGTGTGATGATAAGCTTACCCTATTTTATCGAGTTTCTACCAGATAACATCTATGGCAGTGGCCTTGTGCAGCCCTTCAGGGCAAGGTTGGAGCTTCTTATGTCTCGGTCAATTTATAGGTCTCTATTCGAACTGATTTTGGCGATAAGGGAAGAAAGATAAAAATCTAGACCTACCTGCAGGAAATAATGACATATCACTATTGGTTTACGTCAGAGTGGTTAAAAATTAGGTACCTATTCATTTCATTACCCAGTGTCCCTAGTTTATTATATTTATGACACTCATTATAAGAAAATGCAAACAAATCACGTTTTCAGGTCGAAATATAACTAACATTACCTACCTATTTAATGAAAGTACATATCACCGTAATTATAAGAATGTAAATAGGTACACAGGTAAGACGAGTAGCAGACTAGCAATATTTAGCTAATTTGGCTTTTGTTCCACCACTTTATCTTTTCACGCTTACGTGAATACGCCAGGAACATTCAATGGATTTGTTACGCAGCTATACAAAATAAGATTTTACAATTTTGCCTTTTGAAACATAGGCGGGCTCTACATACGGAGGTTTCTACATGTCAACCATTGTTTCAAAAGCATAAAGGGAAATGGATCGCTTCAGCTAATCTAAATTTCCTTTCCGGTATTGTATGTTTCATGTGCTGTTAACATTTTTTCACGGTGCCCTTATCTTGTGGTTGCTATTGTTGTTATTGTTATGCAATTTCCTTTTTTATGTAACATCAGAGTTTTATATCTGGGCCACTTTCACCTATATTAAATATACAAATACCGAATTAGTGTTGTAGCTGTCTATCTGTCTTCCTTAATCTTTTGCTACGCTAAGGATATGGTTGGCATTCATAGTAACTAATCGTACTGAGGTAGTTTAACACATCTTCCGGAAAACCGAGGTTTGTTTAAATTGTTTACATTTTATGCTGATATGATCGTAACGTTTTTCGATTTCATAATGGTTCTATAGTCAAATTAGAGAGATCAACTCGTAAAGTTTCACCGTGTGCATTTGTAACCGAGTGTATATTTGTACTCTTGTATATGTATGTTATGTCTAATATTGCACCAATGTAACACTTAGCTACCTAAGTAAAAACAAACACTCCGCATATAATAACCGTCTGTCAAAAAGGCAATCAACGCACTCAACTAGTCGTCGCATAATCGTGCGAAAGTCGCGCGTTTGTGTCGCATTAGTTTAATCTGAATAAATCGCGTCGAACAATGCCGGCTCCTAATAGACATTAATACGGCATTAGCCGTAAGGGCGCGGGCGACGCCTTGTTTGCCAAACTGCCCTAATCCGCTATTTGTAGTGTGGGAGCACCATGCAGCGAGCGGGTTGACACAGGACTGTATTATTTTATCGGTCCACGTCCACAGTCCTACGTCAATACTAATAAACTAGTATCATGTACCAGAGTAATATAAATATAAGTATATGCAGAAAATAACACCTAGTAGAGAATGCAGCTTACAAATAAGTATCTATAGGTACCCATTCAATATCAAGGGTCACTTTACATGAAAATGTCCATACAAAGAAACTTCCATAGAAATTTCCAAGAAATTAAAACGGGTTGGTTTTAATAAAATTGAGCTTAAATGTAGTTGTACCTAACTTACTACACTTCTTATGTCCTAAAAAAATACCTAAGCCTAACCTAGGCTAGCTACCTAGTAGGTAGGTAACACATAGTTTGCAAATATGTGAGGTACCTACCTATTTATCTACATGGATTTTGGATATGCTAAGTGCAGTAGAGCTTATGTCAGAAACTGTTGAGTATTGTTACAGGTTACGGTTGATAATGAAACATGAATTTTCCCCGCGTTCAATTAGGACTTGTCCCGAACTGCTCACTGACGGTCACCCTACGCTGTTGCAGAATGTAGCTTGACTTCTGAGAGGAAATCCTTTTCCCACGAGCTTTATTCAAACATATGTAAAGCGTATGATGGATGACGCGCCGCCCTCGCTCCGCCACCCGTTTAAATCACAATCACCACCCCTAATATATTTTTTCGCTGGTCACTGAACAGTTATGTTGAAATAGGTCAAATTTATAATGTAATGGATACCCGAAAGAGTTTACAATTGAAATGGCACACGACAGAATGATTGCGCTTTTTATAGCGAGGTGTTGTGTTACTCCTACAAATGATTGCCTACTGGGAATTTTATTTAGGGTATTGTTTATACGTGTGAGTTTAATTGTATGGTCCTATTTAGATGATATTATTATCCTATCAGGGAATGAAAGCCAGGTTGATAGGAGGAATATTGGATAAGAGATACTTACATCATAAAAAGAGAATATTTTAAGGACGCGATTATGCAATTGGAAGGCTAATCGAGATCCTCGATCGTGATGATGTTTTAGTTTAGATAATGATAAGTATATTATAATTTGAAGTATGACATAGGTCTGTACCTATTGGCCTGGCTTAAGTAAATATATATGTACTTAGCGCTGCAGGTGGCTGTGGTGTGCTGCGACCTCTCGCGCGCGTTCGATACCGCCGACCACCGCCTTATCGCGCGCAAACTAGGGCACTACGGTGTTCGTGGGCCTGCACTAGCATTACTTATGTCTTTTATGTCCGATAGATGCCAAGTGGTCGTAGGTGATGGCGGTCGCGTTCGGTCGGAGGAAATGAAATGCCTACTCGGGGTACCTCAAGGCTCGTGCCTCTCGAATACCCTATTCAGCATTCTCCTCAATGACCTCCCACAGGTCATAAAAGGCCCCAACATTTACATGTATGCTGATGACGTGACAGCTGTCGTCACAGGCGCATCCCACGAACAATTGGAGACAAACGTCAACAGTACCCTTCACCAACTGAGCCAATGGTTTAACGCGAACGGGTTGGCCCTCAACAAAAGCAAGACTTTTTGGATGAAATTTAGGCTTAACGGTCACGTGATCCAACCATCGACGGTGTGCGCCGGTGACGACGCTGTCCAGCAGGTAACCGACACAAAACTTTTGGGTTTCACTATAGACAGCGGGCTACGGTGGGACGCGCATATCGACCAGCTGTGCGCCAAGCTGGGGAGCGCGTGCTACGCGCTGAAGCGCCTCGCTAGTACTGCGACCAGAGATGTCGTCAGGAGCTGCTACTTTGCCACAGTACACGCGTATATCACGTACGGTACCGAACTTTGGGCTACAGCAGCAGACTGGCATAGAGTATTTGTACTCCAGAAGCGAGCTGTTCGGGCAATAGCAGGGGTCCCTGACGATGTCTCTGCTCGCGAGTACTTTCGACAATTTAGCATACTGACACTTCCATCTTTATTAATCCAAAATGTGGCAATATTTACGCACAATAATAGCAAAGAGTTTGCAACTAAATCAGCTAATACAAAATATAGTCTGCGTAGCAATAAAAACGCGGGACAGCTTGCCTCCGTGCCCCACAAGCTCGCGAAATCAAAACGGTCAGTCTACGTCCTCGGCCCTCTAATATACAGTAAGCTACCGGTCAGTATCAGGGATGCACCTTCCTCACATGTATTTAAAAATAAACTTAAAAAATGGCTCCTGCAGGCGCAATTTTATGATATAAATGAATTAGTAAATAATAAATAAATGTATGGAATATATTATTATGTACAAAATGTAATATCTACATTAATGTTAATGCTATTTATACACTAATAATGATATGTTAGCTTGATATAATGCTTTAAATGCAAATTTACAAACCGACTTGTAACGATGTTACTAATAAATATTTTCTTTTCTTTTCTTTTCTTTTCTTTACAATCTAGGCAGTAGGTACCGTGAGCAAAAATCGTTGGAGCGTTTGGCAACGCGGCCTCGTAAGCGGGAGGCATCAAAGTTTTCCCATTACGAAGCTCGCAGACATTAGCAGCCCTCTCGGGTTCATTAAAATTTGTCAGCTTGTCGCGCAGAGCCAACTTCCAAATGGATGTGGAAACTTTTCTAAGTGAAACTCGGCTGACGTAAAAAGTTCCTCAGATTTTGAGGCGTTTTTTTCGGCGCCATCAATTTCGCAGCCCGTCAAGAAGATTATTCGCACTCGTAATGCGGAAAAAAGAGTAATTTAAGTTTTCCAGGAGACTCGTTTTGTTGGAGTTATGATCTTTGTTTGAAACTTTGATTGATTTATGAATTTCTTCACTGTCTACCGGGGCGATTACGGGATCACCTAAGTTGCCGGATTCAAGATTAAATTGATGTGCAAGTCAAATTACTTACCTACCTTAACCTATAGGTACCTGTTTAGGTCTCTGTACAAGTTTACAATACACTCCATGAATCGCAAATAGGGCCCAATATAAAACTTATAGTTCTTCCAAATCTTAATCGTCCACAATCTGTTTCTAAGTGATATTAGGTAGGTACCTACCAGATTATTTTTGGTGACAAACAAGTCAAAGTCCCGCACGCAAGATGGTAATAAGCGGACACTAACAGAGTAGTAACTAGAGTCGCGAGCCCGTTGCCGACCATATAAAACTGCACAAGTGTAACGTTGCATGCAGTCCAAACGTATCAAACAAGTAATGCATATGAAGGAGTAAATAAAAATGTGAAGCGCCTGCCGTTTTGACGGCGGCAACGATTGACGCGGCGACCCGCCGTCCCGCCGACCAGTTCATTGTTCGGCTTTATGACAGAGGGGTTAAATGAAACCAGGAGTATCGCAGGGGTTGACATTGTGAACACAGATTCAGCTGGTTGCAGAATAACAAGCAAGTGTGGTGAAGTATTGACATCGATTAACATTGGTCATTCCAAGTTTTTATACCTATTTTGAATGTCTTGTAAATTACTCTTCACTTTTAAAAATGTCTTTAGATCGTTATTGTTTTACTGACTTCCATCAAATAGGTACCTATCTACTTAATTAGTTTTATAAGTTTTGTATTGCTGTTTAGTGTATCCTTTAATTAAATTGAAATATCTATAAGATTTATATTAGGTAGGTGCTCATATTTAGACTACAGGCGAGCCTTCTGATAGACGAACCTTTATTACTGATCAAAATATTTTTTTTTTCATAATGTGAGTGGTAATTTTACTTCGTAATTTACAATGTTCTAATTTCATTTTATTTAAATTGTCGGGACACTCGGGACATCATAAATGATTATGAATTATCATTCGCCGTTTACTGCATTGTAATTTCTCCCCTGAGCCTCTACCATCAGTTTTAACATTGACATAAC
Organism: Cydia splendana; assembly: GCF_910591565.1. NCBI lineage: Eukaryota > Metazoa > Arthropoda > Insecta > Lepidoptera > Tortricidae > Cydia > Cydia splendana. The sequence continues at coordinate 12,701,331 of NC_085968.1, read as the reverse complement.
GCTCACGTCTACGTAATTTACTTTCTGTACATCTCGCTTGCACTATTGCTCGCATATGCGAGTACGAGCGAGATGCATAGAAAGTAAGTTACGTAAACGTGAACGTTATGTCAATGTCAAAACTGGTGGTAGCCGTACTGACCTACTGTAACTTGTATCTTATGTCGCAAATCGAGATGGGGAAGCTGGGGATAGTTTAGCTTCAAATAACAGATGTAATTGTGTTCGAATGACTGAACTCGACCGGCTGGAAAAAATGTTGACGTAATTAACAAACTGCTGCTCTTTAAATAGTATATTTATATCGAATTACCTTGAACTATTAATTCGTATCAAAAGGAACATACTTATTAATTGTTTATTATAAGGAAATTTCAGTAACATAATTATCTGACTTGATGATGATAAAAATATGGATATTTATTTAGAATTTGCTACTATAAATAAATAAATAAAATAAATAAATAAATATTATAGGACATTTATACACAAATTGACTAAGCCCCACGGTAAGCTCAAGAAGGCTTGTGTTGTGGGTACTCAGACAACGATATATATAATATATAAATACTTAAATACATAGAAAACAACCATGACTCAGGAACAAATATCTGTATCATCATACAAATAAATGCCCTTACCAGGATTCGAACCCGGGACCATCGGCTTCATAGGCAGGGTCACTACCCACTAGGCCAGACCGGTCGTCAAAACTATAATTTGGCAATACGGTACGTCGTAGGATAAAAAATGTTTTGTGATTCAGGTTTTTTCGCGAATATGTAACTGGATATGTCAGAGAGGAAAGGAAACCCAAGGAAAAGGTAGATGGACTGTGTGAGAGATGATATGAAAAGAAAGCAGGTGAGTGATGAGATGACGAACGCTAGAGAGGTTTGGAGGAGAAAGACATGCTGATTGCTGGGCCGATCCCAAGTGATGGAAAAAGGGCAAGCGAATGATGATGATGTAACTATTTAAGTTCTTATTCGTCCCCAGGTCTTCGTACCTGTACAAACCCATACGTAGTCATGAAAATTAACAACTAACTTTAACTTATTAACTCACACAATTAAGTAATCACAATAAAATATCGCGTCGCGTTAGTTTATGTTAGGTAAATTACATCTTTTGTCATTCAGAACTAATCTGACGAAAATAGTTTTCTTTACGCTATCAAAATAATCGACACAATTGTCTAAGTCTAAAACGATTAAAGCTGGGGTTGAGTTATAATTAAAGTATCAGTGTCATATCAGCGTCGAGTTACACTCCGGGGGGTCGGTAGCGTTTACTTGTGGGGTTCACGCGAATACTTCCGTTATTTATTACAGTCTGTGGTAGATCATTGAGCAGAAAAAACCCTAGGTACAACATTAAAAAAGCATTTTAATGTTACTTAATCAACGTAAGGTAGACTTTCAAATGCTCGGCGCTGTTATCTTTAAGCTAACGTTATTAGCGATAGAAGTGACAACAAGGTGTCAACTATTGAACTCAGAACCGAGGTGCTCAAAAATATCTAAAGTTGGTCAAGCAGATCCTGTCAGTAGAAGAAGGCGGCAAATTTGAAAAATATATGCGCGAAGGGATATCGTCTCATAGAAAATTTGAATTTCGCCCCTTTTTTCTACTGACAAGATTTGCTTGACCATCTATAAATACGCACTCTAAAGCCTAGACCTGAGGTGTGTTCCGATATTTGTGAGCACCTTGGTCGCTCCGATATATCTGATGGCAACTGGACATAAGCATGTCAAGCACTGTTTACCTTATTCGTTTTTTAATGTCTGTATGTGTCTTACTGTCAGTCGGTCAACAGGGGCGTATTTACCCTAGGGCCATCCGGGCCATGGCCCGGGGCGCCAACCCGCCAGGCAAATGCCGCCCCTGGCCGAGTGCATTTTGTAGGTTTTGGCGCCATTCAACCAACTTTTACTTCTCACTTTTTAATGTTTTTCTTGTCTATCTCAAATTAAAATTAACATAAATTAGTGGTGATTTACGTGAAAAAGTTATTGCAAACGCCGCTTGGGGCCGCTTATAGGGATCCCATAGTGTAAAGGGCACCGCAGGCGCCCTGTATGAAAGAGTGCGCTTCGCGCGACCTTTGTGTCGAGTGCGCCGCAGGCAAAGCTTATAGTGTAAAGGGCCTTAAGAGTAAGAAGCCTGACTTTACAGTGTAAAGGACCCCGCAGACATCTTGTAGGTATGTCAGAGCTCTGCCCGACATTACAGTGTAAATGGCGCCGCATGCGCCCTGTAGGTATGCAAGAGCGTTCTAATCATTTTGCGTCAGTTTTGTGCATTAATTTTCGCACACGGTAGCCTCAAGCAAGAACGTCGTAAAATTTCTGTAAAAAATGCCACATTTTTAGTATTTTACAGCTTAAGCTGACGTATTATATTATAATCCCTCGTATTTTATATTTATATATATGTCATTAAGGGGCTACCCGAGGTTTTTATCGATTTTTGACAAGTTTTGTATCGTATCTCCTTTTTTTGCACTACAGATAGAATTATAAGACAAACGGTTATTGGTTTATCTTTTATCTCCGGTTTTGTCCGCCGGATTTTGAAAGAAATGAATACTTACTTTTTTATGATTTTTTTAAACATTGTCTAAAAAAAAACCACTTTTTTCGTATCTAGTTTGCAGTGAAGGATCTTACATGTACGAAATCTACATATTTGGGTTCGTCTTAGACGTCTCGAAAAACGTGTCCAGGGTTTTAATTTTAAACTAAAGTTATGGCCAGCAAACCAGTTATTTAGCCTAAAATTGTTCAATTTTGATGCCAAATATCTCGAAGACAATGAACTTTGAAGTAAATATGGGATACTATATTGCTTAAAGCCGTTGCTGTTAATATAATAAGCTACAAAAAACATTGGAAAACTAAGGGATTCAGATCGAAGGTCATTGGCGTGGGGTAGCCCCTTAACATTGAATAAGATCTATCAAATATGACACCAATTTCACCAGAATCGGTTGACTGATGAGTAATTAAATTATTTATTAAATAAACACTGCAAATAGGGGTCATTTTAGCTCCAAATGCGTCGCGTCGTCTCTAGCGCAGAATCAGCGCAATCTAATGTAATGTCCGCTGCACACGCAGTTCCGAGTAATGGCTACTTTTTTCTTTACACTGATATCAAAAGTATACATTAAGTAAGGTATTACAATTACATACTTACCTACAGAGACATAAGCCACCACGCCATAAAACTTCGTTACATCTGGTTTTTGGTCCGCCCCCCTTCTACGGGTTTTTGAAGACGTTTAATACCTAACGTTTCACGTCAAAAATAATTAAACATTGTGTATTTTTTTATTTAAATTGTATGTTTCCTTAACTTCTGGGGCGGCAAAACTTATTGGCCCGGGGCGCCAAATTTCAAAATACGCCCCTGTCGGTCAAGTATCATGCCTAAGAACTTAGATGGGACCTACTCTAGGGACCGACCTTGCCCATTTCGGTTAAACGATTGTAGGTACCTTTAAAGAGTTTAAAGTAAAGTTTTAAATAGCTGCTTTGTAATTCATAATAAAATTTAAAGGAAGCTACTTTCTTTTTATTGAGTGTCGTAAAATAATTTAAATAATAAAGCACAATCATGTCAATCATTGCCTTCATTTACAACTAATTAATTGCAGGTATGTAATTATTTAAGATGATACGACGCCCTTATTGCGGTGGGTACGGTATAACATATGGAAAAAAAATCTATTTTACTATTAATAATACAATTAATTAAGCAGCAAGATTAATTAGGAGTACGAGGCGGTACGGTTTCATATTCAAACAATTCATTATTTTAATGGAGGTGCAACCATAATTGGAATATATATTTGTAAAATAGTCACAATGAAAAATGATAAATATTTTTATTAGGTAGGTATTTTACTAATTATGCTCTTCAAAAATCCATGAATAGTTTCTAACATTCTGCGTATTGATATTTAGAAGTGTTGGCCAATAGCGTATTTGACTGTATTTAAAAGAAATTATTTTACAACATGCATGAAATAAAGCACCAGAAGATTAATAGAGAAACGTAGACAGCAGTTATTTTTAGACTGAATTTCTATTTTAAAACCCGTGTAAATCTATAAAGAGCAGGTAATTTGATCGAGATGTCACATGCTAGTGTTTCATATAAATTCCATAGTAGAAAAATCGTTTTGACAGTTCGAAAAAAGAAACTGATTTGACTAGTAGTCGTAGTTACGAAGTAGTAGTAGGTTCCCTATATTGACATTTTGAACGTTTGTTTGAATCAAATCTTGCTGTCTATATTTTTCGACCACCTCTACTGAACCAAGTGTCAAAAAGTGGCCTTTAGAATCCGACTCAAGAAGATGACATTACTAGCCGTCTTGTATGATTAATTTCATAAAATATCTATTACAGTACATATGGTGCTAATTTACCGCCCTAGTGCGGTAACGTGCATACGTACTGTACTGTAAAACGTTGTACAATACACTTGCGAAAAGGTAATTCGCAGCTCGTGTCGATTTAAAACACTCCTTTCGGCCGTGTTTTAGGTAATTTGTCGCCACTCGTTGCGAATTTCCTACTTCGCACTTGTATTGTAATGTACTAATTTGATATATGACATACCCTGAAAGTTTTTGTCTATTTAAAAAAATATACAGGCTGGAGACGCGAGCAGGACTAACACTGCGCATTTCGTAAATTATAAGATTTATAAGCAACTGCTTCTTATCAGTATTAGTGAGGTTGACGTTAATTTTCTAGTCGTGTTGAAAAAAAGTTATTAATTTATATACGACATGCATGGTCACCCTAAAATTAGAATACTAAATAGTATGTTGAGTAAGGGCATTAAACATGCACTTTAGTCTCAGGCGATCCCGCTTGGTATGACTGTTCCTTAGGTCAAACAAAGCTGATTTATCCCGGTTGTTCGTGACTAGGCGCTGCGTATTTTTGAGAGTTCGACTTTTTCTTGGATGGTGAAATAAAAATCCGAAATTTAACGTGCTTACTCTTATAATTCTAAAAGCTTAATCTACGTGTCCATGATTCGAGGATATTGGGGTAGAGGGGGACAATATGTCGTGACGTAGGGTGACGAAGGCGTATATAGAGCTCCGTATTGGCCGCGATATGTGTGACGCGACATACGCAACTGAGTCGCTCCTACCAGAGATGTCGCTGTGGGTCTCGTACGGAACATGCCCCCGGCCTTGAAAGATCTGGCTTTCAAGAGGATTCTTGGCCTTCTCTCCTCTCTTCATCAGGCTGAGACACCAAGGGGCAGATTTTGGTGTAGGCGCGTCTTATGATGCCAGATGCGGTATAGATGTCTGCCACTCTTGACACACCGTCTCGCCCAGGGATAGTCTTGACGACGCGTCCTAGATGCCATTTTAGCGGAGGCAGGTTGTCGTCCTTTATGAGAACCAGTGTGTTCGGCTTCAGGTCTTCGCAGTGGCTTCTCCATTTGGATCGCGTCTGTAATTCGGAGACGTACTCCTTGGACCACCGGGTCCAAAAATGCTGCCGTATCTTCTCCACCATCTGGTACCGGTTGAGTCGATGAGCAGGCGCGTGCTGAAAGTCCTCTGAGGCGGGCGATGTCAAAGTGCGACCGACGAGAAAGTGCGCAGGGCTCAGAGGAAGGAAGTCGTGCGGATCCGATGACATGGCGTACAAAGGACGGGAATTCAGGACGGCTTCAATTTGGCTTAACGCCGTGCTAAATTCCTCGAATGTGAGGTGAGCGTTTCCAATAACACGGCGTATATGAAATTTGCAAGATTTTACTCCAGCTTCCCATAGGGAACCAAAATGGGGCGCGTAAGGTGGAATAAAATGAAATTTAATATTACAACTAGTAGCGTAATCTATGATGTCGGGACTACATTGAGACAAAAACTTGGCAAAATCGTGCATTAAACCCACAAAGTTCCTGCCATTATCCGAAAATATTTCGTTAGGGTTGCCGCGTCTAGCTATAAAGCGTTTGAGAGCTAGAAGGTAAGCATCGGTGGTCAGATCACTGACAAGCTCTAAGTGGATGGCTCGCGTAACAAAACATACAAACAAACAAATATATGCTTTAACAGTTTGAGCACCTCTGCCTTTGCGATTTAATATGAAAACTGGCCCTGCATAGTCCACACCACAAGTTAAGAAGGGATATGTAGGCGTAATTCTCTCCTCGGGTAAATTTCCCATGAAAGGAGTAAGGGTTTTCCCTCTTAATCGCTTGCAAACAACACAATCATAAAAGATCTTTCGCGTAAGATTCCTACCACCTAGTGGCCACCAAGCATCATGCAGTTCAAAAAGAAGGGCTTGAGGCGCAGCGTGTAAAAGTTTCTTATGTTCGTGGCGAAATAATAAAAGCGTAAAGTGATGTTTGCTTGTAATTAATATAGGGTACCTTTTTTCATACGTAAAGTATTGCGAATAACCAATGCGACCGCCGACTCGCATGACACGATCTTCATCGATAAACAAATTTAATTTACTTAAATTATGCTTAGATTTAACTGTTTGTTTATTAGTCAATAGCTTGTACTCATCTGGGAACGATTCAAATTGAGACAGCCTGACTAATAAATTTGTTGATTCCCGCAGTTCCTCGACGCTAATACTGCCCGCACGCTTATTATTTTTATTGCGCGCGTTGTAAATAAAGCGTAAAACGTAAGATGCGGCGTGTATCATGCGCGAGAACTGAGAAAACCGTTCGAAAGGGAATAATGACACTTCAGTGGTAGCGGTAAGCGCTAATTCTACGTTAGATTTGACCTCCGGCAGTATGTCGTGCGTATCATTCGAACTCGGTAATTTTGGCATGTTTTTAGGGTCAAAGTTAGAATCCTGTAGAAATTCAGGTCCTTTCCACCATAAACTGGATCCAGCCAGGTCTTCCAATCGAACGCCTCTCGAAACTAAGTCAGCCGGGTTAACTTTACCGCTGACGTGGCGCCATGGAAGCCCTTTGGTCAGTTCATGGATCTCAGTCACCCGATTCTGCACGAAAGTTTTTAATAAATTAGGTGCCATGCGCAACCACCCTAAAACACAAGTCGAATCGGAGTAAAATATGACGTCATCAAATTTGCAGTGAAGACTATTTATGACCTTGTCATATAATTTAGCGCCTAGAAGTGCACTGCAAAGTTCTAATCGGGGTGTACTTAGGACTTTAATGGGAGATAATTTTCCTTTCGAACATAACAATCGTGAGCATACTTCATCATCATCATTTATTGTGCGAATATAAATGCAAGTGCCATAAGCAACCTGTGACGCGTCTGTAAAGATATGCATTTCTATGCGCGTATAATTATTGCTACCCATTACATAACGCGGCACACGGATAGTACTTATGGCAAGTGATAATGATTTAGTAAAATCATTCCAGGTGCGCATGACGTCAGAAGGGACTTCGTCGTCCCAATCAAGTTTAATAAGCCATAAACGCTTGAGTAAGACCTTGGCTAGCATAATGGTTGGACTTAGTAAACCTAAAGGGTCATAAATTTGCGAAATATGTGATAAAATAATACGCTTGGTTACTTTGTCATTGGGTTTCATCAAATCAAGTTGCGAGTTAAAATAAAATTGATCATAGTAATTATTCCAACCTATGCCCAATGTCTTTGAATTGCAGTCTTTATCGAACGTTAGTTTAGTTTGCGCGTCAGACAGCAGTGCGAAATTAGACTCTAACGACGGCTCGCTAAAGTTAAATACCCACTTTCGTAACGGAAAACAACCTGATTGCAATGTTCGCGCGGTTTCATTGCATAATCGTAACAATTCAAGTTTATCCTGTGACCCAGTTATCATGTCGTCTACGTAAAAATCTTCGTTAATTATTCTTTTAACGTCGGGATCGGTGCATTCAGTGGCTAACTGTTTTAAACAACGGACACTTAAGAAAGCCGCCGACGCCATACCGTAAGTGACACGATTTAAACGATAAATTTGAATCGGTTCGTCGGGGCTGTCGCGCCAAAGGATCAGCTGAAGGTCGCGTTGATTTTCTGCCATCAGTACCTGACGATACATTTTAGCTACGTCCGCGCAGGCCACGTAACGATGCTGCCTAAAGCGTAAAAGAATCGACAGAAGGTCGCCCTGGATCGCGGGACCTACCATTTGAAGATCGTTCAGTGATGTACCACTACTAGATGCCGCACTAGCATCAAAGACTGCTCTTAATCGTGTAGTTGTGGATTCACGAAAAACTCCATGATGTGGCAAGAAGAAATGCGGTGAGTCATATGACGTAACTTTACTCATGTGCCCTAAATCGAGGTATTCATGCATAAAGTCAGTATATAATTTTTTACACGTTTCTGAACGCTGTAATCGTTTTTCCAGCGCCAGCAAACGACGTTCAGCTTGAGGATAAGTTTCTCCTAGCATTTCGGGTGGCTGCTTGAGTGGCATGCTAACACAGAACCTTCCTTCGCTGTCGCGCGTAGTGGTGCGAACGAAATGCTCCTCGCAAGCCTTCTCTTCGTCAGACAATGCGTCCCGAGTGGTAGGTACCTCCTCAATCTCCCAGAACCGCCGTAATAGCGAATCTGTTGTTTGCGTAAAATTACATTGGATGTGGCCTTCAATGCGTGCGTTTAAATTGATAGGACCTGCTACTACCCATCCAAATTCGGTGTTTAATAAGTAAGGACCGTTACGTAATTTTAATTTTTCCATTGTAAACAAATCCCAAAACTTTTCACCACCTATTAAGATATCGAAATCTTTGTATTCTAAAAATTGCGGATCTGCCAGTTGTATATTTTCTGGAATATCGAATTTTGCGCAATGTTCATATACAACTGGCATTGATGTGTTTATTTCCGATAAAACAAAACAATGTAAATTTGTTGTGTAGTCGCTAATGCGCGATTTTATTTGGACATTGCAGGTTTGCGTACACTGCGTCACAGTGCGACCTACACCGCTTATTTCGTGAGTGGACTGTACTAATTGTGCGCCTAATAAATCACGTAAGGATTCTTTTATAAAAGATCGTTGTGAGCCGTTATCAATAAGAGCGATAACAGTATGCGGTTTATTATTTTTATCAATCACGTCGATAAGCGCAGTTGACAACAAGACCGGCCTCAAGGTCGGCGGCTGCGAAGGAATTCGCTGACAATGCACATTGACCGACACGGCGGCGGCCGAACTAGATGCAGCGGCGGCCGAAGTGGATGCAGCGGGGGCCGTGACGTCAGCGGGGGCAGGGACGCGAGTGCACTCATCACTAGGAGGATGGATAATTGAATTATGTTTATTATTACACTTGCGACACGGACCGAATACGCATGACTCCACGGAATGACCCGCTCGTAGGCAGTTAGTGCATAACTTGTTGTCGGCAACAAACTTAAGTTTAGATTCGTAGTTAGTATCAAGAAATTTGACACAGGAATAAAGTGGATGATTCATTTTACACATAGGGCACGCAAATTTTGGTTTATGCTGTGATTTTTGTGGTTTGCTGTTGGTAGAAACATTGCAGTGCACTTTGTTATTATTGTAATTATGAGTGGAGCTAGGAGTGATATGTTTTTTGTTCACTTCGTGCTTATCGCGTAAACTCGAACCTTGTGAATGTGATGCCTGCAATGTTTCTAACATATCTGCACGGTTTCGTAAAAATTGCAATAAATCATCCAATTTAATCTTCATCTGAGTGTCGCCGCTCGTAAGGCTACTTTTATGTTGTTCCCACTCGCGTTCAGTGGTTTTATCGAGCTTTGACACTAAGATGTAAATAATCAGAGTATCCCATGACGATGTAGGTTCGCCTAGGACTTTTAAAGCGCGTAAATTTTTTAGTGTTGTGTCAATTAACTTTCTAATAAGTATATGCGATTCTTTAGGCAACGACTGAAGAGTAAATAGTGCCTTGACGTGATTGTGGATTAATAACCTGTTGTTATTGAAGCGATTAAGAAGGAGATCCCATGCCACCGCGTAGTTACTTGACGTTAGTTCGAGCGCTTCTATTACTAACAAAGCACTACCAGTCAGCGATGATTTTAGGTAGTGGAACCTTTGGATGTCACAGAGATCCTTCGAATTGTGAACTAGTGATAAGTAAATATCTCTAAATGCGAGCCAGTTTTCATACGTGCCGTCAAAAGAGGGAAGTGATAAAACTGGCAGTTTAATTGCCTTCATTGTTGTGTTTTGCGTAACAGTGGGACTTTTGCTTTCTGTACTATTAAATTGACTTAGGATAGACTCGGCGAGGGCCTGCGCAGTGAAATAACTATCCTCAAACTGTTCTCGTTGCGTTAACTGGTCATCGAGACTCGATTCGAACACATACGCTTCGATTTGAGTTTGAAGATCGTTAAATTCAGTGTACAGGGTCTCTGCTCCGTGTATGCGTAGTTTTAAATTTATTCTACAAGGCTCAGTTAAAGCGTCTAAATTATCGCTACAGCTATGAATGTGGGTTGCGAACTTTGTGAGTCTAGCCTTTATGATGCCACGTTTTTTCACCAATTCGCGAACTTGAGGTTCAATCGCGGCATCGCAAATGGCCCTAGCTGGCGATTTATCGCGTGGTTTACTAGTATTTGGTACTACAATATCATCTAGCCCCATTTTGGTTAGGTTTAGTATAGAAAGCTGGAGTACTCACGTGTGGACTTTGGACCCTGATGCAACTCCGCGTTGTGTAGCGGCGAAAAGGAGTCCCAATACTGGTCACGCAAAGATTACTCGTCACGGGCTCACTGGAATTGATTAAGCACGGTATTAAGCAACTGAAGACAAAGGGTTAGGTATAGGGTGGCTGGATGTCCGTACCGAAATATGCGCGTTTAAAATCGTTGGATGTCCAGTTCTCGTCCTATAGCTATCCGCAGTTTCCCAAATTAGCGCGTCCTTGGGTGTCTTCGTGCTGCATACGCGCCTTCCGTCCAAGAAGAAATGTCGATGCGCTTTCTCTTCCAAAGGTGCTGCTTCTCAATGGCCTCTCAATTCGTACTCGACGATTGGCGAAGAAACCGTTGATTATATTTGGCGAAGAAGGACCAATATGTTCGTGACTAGGCGCTGCGTATTTTTGAGAGTTCGACTTTTTCTTGGATGGTGAAATAAAAATCCGAAATTTAACGTGCTTACTCTTATAATTCTAAAAGCTTAATCTACGTGTCCATGATTCGAGGATATTGGGGTAGAGGGGGACAATATGTCGTGACGTAGGGTGACGAAGGCGTATATAGAGCTCCGTATTGGCCGCGATATGTGTGACGCGACATACGCAACTGAGTCGCTCCTACCAGAGATGTCGCTGTGGGTCTCGTACGGAACACCGGTAGCTACGAGATCGTACCGTGCATACACCCCAAAAAGGGGGGGGGGGGATGCTTTCGGTCGGCTCCCCAGGTCCAATCTACCTATGCTATATTTCTTCCTGTTCTTAGCAACTAGGGCAGGTTATATATCATTTTCGTATAATTTAGGGACGAGGAATTCTAATAATGATTATACCTTTCCATACAAAAAAAATGATTTTTGTACAAAAAATTAAAATATTACCTATGTAATTTTTTGTGACAATTTTGGATGTGACAATCACAGTGTGGCGATTTGTACTAAATAAAAAATTGGACGATGTAACCCATGTATTCTTTATTCTGGAAAATATCACTTTAAAGTAGGCATTCATACATTTTTTCGTAATAAAAAAATAATCTATAACGCGTGGCGGTGACGATTCCATACAAATATGGAACTATGCCCAAAGTTAAAGATTAAAAATGTTTACTAAAACACTGAATTTGGCATTTTTAAAGTTTAAATATAATGTTTTCATGATTTTTCCATGCGTTTTTGCCGATTTTTGGTACAAATTTGTTGTTTTTATTTTTCTTCCATACAAACTTTCTCCCCCCCTTTTAAAAGGTTAAAAAATAGGAAAAAGTGTGGTTGTTTTACCTAAATACGACGGTGATCGATCAATTACCGGTTACAGGAGGAGATCAATTACCGGTTACCGGTGTGCAGGATTAGTCTTGCCCACGTCTCATGAATCTTCCTGTATATTAAAAAGTCATATAAACAACTGCATGAATTACACATCTCCTGATTTTATTATTTTGCTATTACATATATTTATATTAATTTCCACTACGATGCAAAAGTAAACATTCTTTAACCATCTCATTTCATAAGTCACTTTTGACATTTTAGGGGAAGTGCTAGTTCCCGCGTAAAACTTCACATAGACAATAGAGCACGCGTCGGGCGCCTGCGCTTCAATCCAGACTAATTCCAACTTCCTACCGGCAAAGTATAAAGGCTACATACACGAGTATACTGTATCGAGTGTTGCATGCGTAGATAGCGCACGCAATGTCTGAGAGTTTTCAGATTGGATCACAAAATGTTTTTAGAGAGCATTTGAATTTTAATGGTGGCTACGTGCTCATTTAAAGGTGACGCATCCTATCACCGCAAAATAGTTATCTAAGTCGGTACATATTTAGTACTATCTTTTGTGCAAATCAACAATGTTGTAAATGTACTTACCTACATATTTACGCAATTGTAATTGGTGTATATTAATTTATTTACTTAATTTATTTAAAAAGTCCGCCTCGTTATTGGTACGGTTTTTGGAGCTCCGTGCAAAACTTTGTTCATGGGGCTTTTAAGGGATCACTTCGGTCTTGCAAATCGGTAAAGACCGGGCCGCGGCCGGGCCGGAGCTTCTGGTGCTTCGTTTTCTGTGGAAAGCAGCACGTGATCACCGATCAGCCGTCATATGACATGTCGGACGCCTCGGCCCGGGCATGGCCCGGCCTAGCGTGAGTCATCCTTAACTTGTAAAACTCTAATAAAATTCCATAAATACAATTAGCTAACTCACTTTTCATTATTAGTAACCTAGTCCTTATAAAATCGAATCGTTCCATAGTTTTAAATATTATTTGTGGTGGATTTGCCCATGACAAATTTAGTCGTATTTGTTTCACTGGAAAAACTATATACCTATGACAAAAAGCTGAAAAAGGATTTGATTGCGATCCTTAAAGTCAACTTTGGTCAAACTTTGTCGATCTCCCCAGGCCCTAGGCATTTAATTGTACTAGCATATGTATGACGTGTTTAAGAATACACCCGGTGTCTATTATTCGGATTTGGGGGGTTAGTTGAATGGGGTTGTTTATTGCGTAAGACAGTTGGGGACCATGTCGCGGCTTGTTCGCACCCGCAATCGGTGTTGCCGCAATATGGATGTTTTATTGACATTTCTGTTTGTTTAGTTGTTTACTATTGTCTATTTTGTGGATAGGGACTGAGCAACTGTCCTATAATACTGAACTGACTTATAATAATGCCATTTAATATTTATGGTACCTATTATTTGTATTTCAAATGATACCCTATGGGTAGATATAGACGGTCAAGCAAATCTTGTCAGTAGAAAAAGGCGCGAAATTCAAATTTTCTATGAGACGATATCCTTTCGCGCCTACATTTTTCAAATTTGCCGCCTTTTTCTACTGACAAGATCTGCTTGACCAACTTTTAGAATCCTACATAATAGACTCAAACTAAAGTTTCATTTAGAATAGTTTTTGTGTAACAGATATAAATATTATATAATTCCCGGTCAGTTAATTCATAAACTATTTAAAGTTAGACCAAAATAAGTCTGCAACTAATTTGATAGCACACGCAGTGCTAGTGTTATTTTATACGTCAAACTTCTATCAAATTACGACGCATATTACAATTAGGTACCTACGAAAAAGGGATTTTGTTGACATTTGGTACACAAATAGTTAAAACGTTAAAAGCCTGGATTAACATCGAGAATACTCTTATCACAAAAATCATCCCTTTAAAGGGGTGACATTGCGGGAGGAAGTTTGTATGGGAAGGCCACTAACATCAAAAATATCAAAATCAAGTACCTAGTTAATAGAATTGGAGATGTATGTAGAGTTAGACCAAGAAAAGTCAGCAGCGATTTTGATAGCCCACGCAGTGCAAGTGTTATTTTAAACGTCAAACGTCTATGAAATTATCACGTATAAATAACACTTGCACTGCGTGGGCTATCAAAATCACTGCAAACTTTTCTTGGTCTAACTCTAGGTATCTAAGTATTTGTCCCTTTTATCAGATTCTGGCTTTGGTGCTACGACAGATTTTAGTAGTAGTAGTACAGTAGGTACTACATTGAAAGCATGCTTAGCGCTACGGCGTAGCACTGCAGTTACTACAGTGTACAGTTCGCATCAAATAGATACAGACGGCCAAAATGGCCAAAATATTGGAAATCATCCTTATTTCTATGGTAACAAAGACCGGTGTGTTGCGAATGTTGCGATATAATAGGCCACTTTGGCCGTCACTACCCATTTGACGCTGACTACTGTACCAGAATAAAAAAAAACTCGAGAGGATTGGCATGAATGGAAAAGGGTTTGAACAAAATCTCACCGATAGATATCATATATTTTATGAAACGTCACACTATACCGACACGAGAATAAAAATGTGCTTAATGAATTTCTTCAATGATTTTATATTTTTCGAAATTCCAAGTTAAAAGCTTGTTTAAATATAATCCTGAATTTCAGTCATACATGTTGTTATACACATGAGAAAGTAATTAGGCGACGCACGGCCGGTGGGAGGGGGTGCCGGAACCGGAAGCCCGCCGGAGATGAAGGCGCGATACAATATCCGGTTAGACGCCATTTCCGCCGCGAGACGACTCGTGTGCTGATGCCTTTACCTACTCGATAGTTTGGTTTATTGACAATATGGATACGAGTGTATTTAATTAACAGCTCAGCGCAAGTTTTAATACGTGTTCTTTTGAATATAATTATTTACTGCCCGATAGAATAATTCAAGATTTGCTCGAATTCGGATGTTGATTTGACTAATATCACGTTTTTTTTAATTTTTCAATATATTCTCGAACTATATTAAATATAACGACAATAACTCTATAATACTGAATATATAAATTGTTATGTAGCATAATTTCTAAAATCAAATTTCCTAAGTACGAAATTCCTAAAGACAGAACATCGAAAATCAAAATGTCTAATGTACGAAATTCCTAAAGATGCATGTCCTAATACACTTTTAATCGAAGGATCTTATTTTCGAAAATCAATATTCCTTCGTACGAAATGCCTAATAACAATACTTCTAAAGTCAATATGTCTAGTGCTCAAAATAACTACGTTCAAAAAGCCTAATGACAATACTTTGAAACTCAATATTTCCCAGAACATTTCCTTCTTATCCTGATTCGACGGAGCCCCGCTACGCGGGGCTCCGTCTAGTTAAGTTGTAAAGGAAATGTTTTTTGAAAAGAAGGTTTCGTACGTTAGACTTTTTAAACTACGAGTAAGGTCAGCTAAACATAAAACAAATGTTGTTAGAAATTTCGCAATTTATACATTTTAAACTTAGGTCAACTGGACGTAGGAAAAAAGGTCGTTAGTATTTTCGTGCACTAGCATTATTGTACTTTAGACTTTAAAAAAATAGGTTTATTAACCGTAGGACATGCATCTTTAGGAATTTCGTACATTAGACATTTTGATTTTAGATGTTTTGTCTTGAGAAATTTCGTACTTAGGATATTTGATTTTAGAAATTATGTTATATAACCATATAAATCAGTATAATAATTTTGAGATGTGATTTCTGTTATTTGGATCAAAGATAATAAACTTTTTAATCTTATTAATTTCTCCTCCTCATGTTAGATTTTTCCCAGAAATTAGCGAAGGCACTAGTTTCTATGAAAGTACCGCCGTGTGACCTTTAAAACTAGAGGGAAAACTAGGCCCTAATGGGATTAGTCTGGTTTCTTCAGGCCTTCCCGTATTTACCGAAAAGCGAGTGGTGAAATATCAAATGATATTAAGTACTGATGATGATGATGATGATGCATTCCTGTTATCCCTCATTAGGGACATAGGGCTCGCAGAAGAATCCTCCATTTGTCACGATCTTGAGCGGCTTCTTCCAGCTCTTTCCAGCAGAGTCCAGTTGAGCCAGCCTCTTTCTCAACTGATCGCCTCCATGTAGTACAAGGCCTATTAAGATTATTAGATATTAAGTACTAGATTCATGAAACTCTTTGGTACGAGCCGGGGTTAGAACAAACGAATTCACACGTGTTACCGCTAGACTCCCAATCCCGACGCTAAGTAGATAAATTAACAAATCTTTTATTATTCTGTAGATCAGACAAAGCCAGCGCCACATGGCTCAGACAAGGGTCATCACGCCATGCTATCAGTTAGGCTACACCATACCTACATACAATCAGAGAGGTCAAACACATAGGAATTAAAGGATTTCAAGTAGCCGCGGTGGCTAGAAACTCGACAAAACCATGTCGAGCACCGAAATTGCAAAGTAAAAAGATTTGCACTGCCCAAAGGATGCTTCTCTGCTTGTACTTAATCGTCTTTTTTCAACACGGAACTGTCGATTACTTGAAATTATAATACGGGCCGAAGTATCCTTTAGCAGTCTCTGATGGCAGATAAGGCAGTCCATCCATTGAGGCAGCCTCAAGAAGCCCTTTGTTAACCACGGATTAAGCTTTTATGTGTGATTTTAGTGCCTGAGTACTAATTGAGTGATGCTCGCTGTTCAGTCGTACAAGTACTGAGGATATAGGATCTTGAATGCTTCAGAGACATGTCCCTATCCCTATAGTCAACGGGCAGAGACGTTCTATGGAAGAGATTTTGTTTAGTTTACGTGTTAGTGTAAGTGAAAATATACTTAGTGAGTAAGTACTATAGCGATGATCACACGGTATGGTGCGTACCTTACATACACTGGTGTGTAGGTATAGGTATCTATTTTTTTGTAAACTTTATATTATTTACTTCACCTGAAACTTATTTATAAACCCTTAGATTAAAATCAACTTTTGTATCCGGAGGTTAGAGAACATACGTTAAAATGTACCCAAACTTAGTTACAAGTAAATAGATAAGCTAAAACTTCACGTTCTTGTAATTAAAGTAAATGAACCCGAAGACATTCAATACATCAACATCGCTGATACTTGGCTTGAGTTACTTCGGGTAGATAGAAGGTGTTAGCTAATAATAATTATTCGTCGTGTTGCGATAATACAGATTCAGATAGAGCGGGAGAAGATAACCCCTTACATAGCCCAGAGCACATAGCGCCTACACCCTCCCTTGCCAAGTGTACCGACAGCACACTAACTTTTAACGAACGGAGTTTGTGTTTAAAAAGTAACGAATATTACATTTTTAGTATTTTTACGATTCTTATATGTATAGGTTTATAATAAGTCAAATTTAGACATTACGGTAAAAAAATAATGACAGTGATAATTTGACTGGTATAAATAAGTATTTTATAGATGTTATCATTAGTTTGGTATTCATTTAGGTAATAGCTAATTGAAATAACGATAACATGCGGTTTTTTTGTCACTTGAGTAGGTACATAAAGTAATAATTGCAACTTAATTTTCTGGTTTTCATTACATGTTTAATTTGCATTTAATAGTTGTGCCGAATGCTTCTAGATTCCTCAACGGACTGGTATTTAAGTGAAATAAAATAAGACCTGTCATCATTAGATTTTGGATTGTTTGGCAGTGCGTACCATTAGTGAATTTAGTGACAAAATGAAATTTGTAAGTAAATTATATTTTTTGCAATAATTCGTGGGAAACACGAATCTGTGGTTATATTGAAATAATATGTAGTCGATGTAGTCGTGTGTGTTTTATTAAGTACCGTAAACCGGTACTTTGATTTGCGGGTCGACTTTGATAGCATCTTCTCTCCGCTACTAAAGTCCTGGATTTAACGAGTTGAAAAATAATTTCGCAGTTATTTTTTCTTTATTGGCAACACTGATAGTTGTTTCACCGCGCAGTAAGCGGATGCGAGTGTAATATTATTATTTCGTCTAGAAAAAAATATATTAATGGCGAGAGCTTTTCGTCCTGGTTTAATTGGTTAAAAAACTTTGACTGTATTTGTGTCAATAATTAATACATGTAATTTTTATAGTGTCTTAGGTCAATCAGTGTTTATTCGCGAGTTTATAAAAAAATACCTGAATTCGACAACCTCCACATGCGCACGTAACCGGGGAATCCATGGGTCGGGGTGTCTTTGATCACTTATACGTGGTGAAATTGATCAAAAGATTAAAGTAACACCATGAATTATTTTGGCAGCTTACGATTTTTTTATGTATTTTTTTCAGTAGTTATATAACAAATAGGTATCGTTTGAGTCAGTGAAAGAGGTAGAGGTTGTAGAATTATAAGTTTGGAGGTATTGTAGGAGTTGATCTCCGGAACTGCTCATCTGATTTTAAACATTCTTTTACCAGTTTCTATTGTATGGAATTAACTTTCTGGGTGGAAATAGGCTATATTGTATCCTGCGGCTTTGCTTTAGGTATTTTATTATACGTGCGTAATTCGACCAGCCCAGGGTATTAATTCCACAATAAATAAATGTGCATTGTTTTTTTTATAGAAATAATGCCAGAGATTACAAATAATATCGGGTAACGAGACTACAAAAATTACCAAGAAGAACAACACTCACAAACATGGGCACAAAATCTATTCATGCCGCATCGAAAGCATACAATATTTTTATAGAACTTCATACAATAAGTACCTACCTATAAAGGCAACATATCAAAAACCCGGGTGTACAGACAAAATTTACTGAAACGGAAAGGCTTGCAATTTAAAAATCTGTTGCTAAGTGCAATGATAAGTTAAATCCCTACGTTATTTATAGTAAATAATCTAATAAGCGCTTAAATTTTTTAATTTGTATCTGTTGGTAATATAAATAACTTAAAAAGTACTTATATAACCGATTTTTTTTACAGGCTTTTTAGCGGGTCTACTTTAAATTGTCAGCAAAAAAATTAGTGGTTTCAAAGTAACCCCATTCTCAATATAACTTTGATCGCGTTGTTTTTATTTATTTCTGAAAAAATTATAAGTCCTAATTTATTTTTATTTGGCAGGCGGAAAGAAGAGAAAATTCCGATTATTACATTTTTATTCCATATTTTTACGTATATTAGGATCGTCAAAAAATGGTGCCAAACTCTAAAATTGATCAAAGTATCCCCTTAGTAAAGTAAGGTTTACGGTCCCTATCTAAGTACTTATGTAATAAAGAATCAAAATGTAACCTATAGGTTTTCATAGAGATTAATATTGTTTTTCAAATTGGTCCCAGTACTACTTATCGACTATAACTGCTTTATGACTTGCATTATTGTATTAACTGTTTGTTACTAACAACTATGAAGTATGTTCTTCGAAATAAATATATTTTATTTATTATTTATTAAAACGGAAGGCTCTAAATTAATCTTGTTTTTACACATTTCGTTATTTATATGAAGACATAATATTTAAACTCGTGATTTTTTTTCAAGCTGGTGGTCCTGAGTTGCGTATTGGTAGCGGCCTGGTGTGCGCCCACGGAATCTAGCTCGGTCCGAGAGTTGCCCGCAATTCGCCATGAGGAGGTGCACGACGAGTACGGACAATATGCGCTTCGGTACATCACTGCTGAGAGTGAGTATAATGTGGTGATCGCAGATGGTGACCTACTTTAAATGCGAAACCATTCAAACAGATTTTGTTAGGGTTCCGTACCCAAAGGGTAAAACGGGACCCTATTACTAAGACTCCGCTGTCCGTCCGTCCGTCCGTCCATCCGTCCGTCCGTCCGTCCGTCCGTCCGTCCGTCCGTCTGTCACCAGGCTGTATCTCACGAACCGTGATAGCTAGACCGTTGAAATTTTCACAGATGATGTATTTCTGTTGCCGCTATAACAACAAATACTAAAAACAAATACGGAACCCTCGGTGGGCGAGTCCGACTCGCACTTGTCCGATTTTTTTTAAATACATATAGAAAAAGGTTGAAACATAGGTTTCGTTAATTAATGGTCACCTGGAAAGTGGAAGGAAAAAGGCCTCGTGGCCGAGCCCTAAACGTTGGACAGACCAGGTGGCGTCAAGCCTGGAGATGTCAGTCAGCTCTCCACGGCAGAGGACAGAACCCGATGGAGAGAAACCATTTCGATTACAAAGCCGAATTGTGTGATGATATTCTATTTCTTGGTATAAAAAATTTAAAATGCCAAATCAAGTAAAACTCTGCTTCCTTGCGATGCTAGTGGAATCTCATCTCTCATCAATCAGATAAAAAAATAAAAAATCATTTATTTCCAGACACGGTAGTATCAGAGCGGGGGCGGCTGGTGCCGACCGACAACGGCGGCTGGGTGCTGGAGATTGAGGGGCAGTACCAGTACATCGGCGACGACGGCCAGATGTACGTCACCAAGTACAAGGGCGGCCCGGGAGGGTTCCACGTCGACGCCAACCATCTCCCGCGGCCTGTACTGCCTTGAACAATACAATAATGATATAAGGACATTTTTAGTCTGTTTCATTTTACACTTCAGATTTAGACACTATAGAAACCTGTATTTAGGAGATCACTTCAAATAGGAGAGAGTCATTAAAATTGTTAGACACTGCTATTGCTAGTAAGTACATTGACCTGACACTAGCTGTCAATTAGTAAAAATTTAACTGTTATTGACAGCGACTCGAAGTGATGCTGATGTTTTTGTAATTTGTTTCGAAGCCTTCCTGTATTATATGAAGAGCAAAATTCCTATTACGCTTCCACCTAAGTAGTATGTACCGTCACTTTTCATTCCAATATTGCAATAATTTCGCTCATAAGATTTGTGCCTGCTGACGGTACTCGGCGGATTTCTGAAAGGATCTAAGGAGGGTGGCGAGAGGCCTCGAGGATGCGCGGGGGGCGCGGGGCGGGGGCACTGCGCTGTGACGTCACGTCCTATCTCGGCGGCCATCTTGGATTATCTCGTCGCACCTGCGGGGCGCGCGGGGGACAGTATCGACCCAGCGTGCCTGCACATTTTTCAGGGTAAACTTGATAATTCCCGCTTAATTTTTGTTGACGACAGCAGGCTTTGTTCGGGAAAGCCTGAAGTTAAGGTTGGATCGTCGGTTTGGAGGTTTAGCGGTGTGGAACGTTTGTTTGTAAGCTGAAAAGTATGGAATTTTCCTCTACACAACGTTAACTTTCAAGATTCTTTTTCATAATTAATCGATTTCAAAATCTGATTTGTTGATACCATATTTTTCAAGCCATACTTCCTTCTTCTTTAAATAATTTCCTCGCTCCATAGGTACCTAATTGAAGTTATTTTGGTGAAAGCTAAGTATTTGGCAAGTTGATAAGTTTACAGAACACCTTTCCCGCAGGGAGCACCTAGGTATAATATATACTATATTATACCTAGGTAGGTACTGTAAAATTGCGTCTATAAATTTTAAATCCTATAGTTAGCATTGTTAAGTAAGTATGCACCCAACACCTGCAAGCGTAACTAAATTTTTGTTGACGAAACCTACCTATTTTTGATAAAATTAAATACCTCCAGTAATAGAATAATTGAACAAATTCACCAAATTAAACTACGCAATAAGCCCACAATTAGCCGTCATAACCAGGGAACGTGCGCATAACTTTAACCTTTCAATTTACCGCGTCCACTGACCGTAAACCTCAACTAATTCTATATTAAAATTCATCCCTCACACACGCTATCTGTCTGAGGCAGTTGGACACGAGATAGCATCTGGATCTACCCCCTGTGACCCACCCTGGGCTGCGGACTTCAAACGGACCCCCCCCCCCCCTCTGTTTACGGAGACGGTTTTTACTTATTTCGTTTTACAAAGAAGCTTGTAAGCAATGGAAGGTTATGCTCGCCGGAACGCGTTTGTTCCCAATGGACAAAGTGGTTTCAGTTTTTTGTGCAGAATATTGCTATCGAATTTTAGCAAAGTTTGCCTTTAAACCTTTGCTATCCCATTGAGTAGATACTAAACTTCTACAGATAAATTATTTGTGGGTAAGTATCATAATAAACTACTGAAAAACTAGTACAGTGAGAAATAGCATAAATTATGTAAAAACCTCTACGGAGGACTTTCGCTACAAACCTTACGTTGTATCCGCTAATACGATGAAAATTTCAGATATGAATTTTGTATAGTTTTCAGTGGATTAGAAATCATTTTTAATTCGTGTAATTTATATAAGTACCATAGTAATAAAATAGAAGTATAATACCGGATATTAATATGACATGCTTATTATATGCTTCAAATTTATCAGATAAGTACCTAACTAGTAACTATTCAGACACAGATCAAGCAGATCTAGGTATATACATATTAAATTTAATTAAAGAAGTATCTTGCCACCACTCTTTCATACCTTATGGTCGAAGACGTAGTTGCTAAAACGAGTCAGAAAAGAAAACGAACTCCTTGATAATGTGATTTAGAACCGTATGATAGCGGATAACTTACGGAACCAAGTCTGTTGGCGAGAGACGCAGTCAATTCGGACAGCCGTTACCGCAAGGGGGCGTAAGAAGGATGAGCTTCGAATGAAATGTAGCTATTATATCTAACCATTTACCACGAAAACTTAATTAGTACTTATGGGCTAGTAGTATAATAGAAGTATGGACCTCAATCTTATACACCAATTAACTGAGGTCTTGTACTTAAGTCATTTATCTGCCTAGCTACCTGTTATTTTAATTTTCTTGATTTTTACTCTAGAAAGGGCAAACAAATCATTACATGTTATATATTAAAGCCTATAAGATTTTATGAAATCGTGATTCAAGGGTCATACACAGCAATTACGCATGACATATCACAAGCTGAAGGATGTTAAGCCTAATTTTCTGATTGATCCAGCATCTCCATAAAGGGATACTCCTTTTCTATTACCTTGTACACAAGCTGTTAAATAAATATGGCCCACAGGAGGGAACATTTTTGTTTTAAATAATGCATGTCTTTCTATCGGTTTACGTTTCAGCAGAGTCGCCTCCTCTCCCTTCTTGCGCCGCCCGGATCTTTTGTCATCGCTTACTATTGTCTTGGCGTGGCGCTATACGCTCACTAGGATATTTATTGCGCTTTTTGAAGTACTTGCTAATTTACTGCCACTGTTTGTGTTGCAAACTTCTAGATTGCACCGCGCAGTAACATCAAGATAATTAGGAAACTGGTTCTAACCGGCATTAATTCTCTTTTCGGACAGTTGATGGACTATGTGTGTTTTCGTTACTTTTGGATAAATAAGAAAGTGCGAGTAGATAAGGATTTTGCCTTGCAGTACTTATCTAAGTATTATAAGTATGTGAGTGTGGTTACATCTACAAATGTTGACTTTAGCTAAGCCAGAACATTACCCATACCAGTGAGGTTGGGTTACCTACATTACAATTAACACTAGCTTCACAACGTTGTAAAACAAAACCAAATAATAAAAAAACCGGGCAAGTGCGAGTCGGACTCGCGCACGAAGGGTTCCGTACCATAATGCAATAAAAAAAACAAAAAAAAAACGGTCACCCATCCAAATACTGACCACTCCCGACGTTGCTTAACTTTGGTCAAAAATCACGTTTGTTGTATGGGAGCCCCATTTAAATCTTTATTTTATTCTGTTTTTAGTATTTGTTGTTATAGCGGCAACAGAAATACATCATCTGTGAAAATTTCAACTGTCTAGCTATCACGGTTCGTGAGATACAGCCTGGTGACAGACGGACGGACGGACGGACGGACGGACGGACGGACGGACGGACAGCGAAGTCTTAGTAATAGGGTCCCGTTTTACCCTTTGGGTACGGAACCCTAAAAACAAAACCCTATCAAGCCCCCAACATTACCGCATTATGTTTTAAATTAGGTAGGTACTAAGAGACGATCGAGATGTCAACCCAGGCTTCAACTCCCATTGAATATTGTTCATAAAACTAGAGAAACCAGTATCTCCGATACATAATTGTTACTGAACTCCAGATCTCACTTTACTGGTTTCTAAGACTCGTCTACGCTCAGGTTTACAGAATACAGGGCCAGACCACCACAATGTGCGCAGTAAAACAATGCGAGTACTTGAAGCGTGCTATGCGCAGCTGCTCTGTTGCGATGTCCGGAAGTGCTCTTCGGAACTGATCCTGGAGTGCGCTGGAGTGGGTAAATGGAGGCACGCGCTGCGCCCGGTGGTCTGCCCACCGTGATTTTGATACTTTGCTTTTTGGAATTAGGTTATGTTAGGAATCGCAACTGGTCATACGCGGCAGCTCTTCAGTTTTCAGTTGTTTTTAATTAAGCAGTGACGAACGCGACAATGGATGTTGAAAGTATTTTTTTTAACAAGTATAGTATCAGAAAGATACTGATAAAAGTCTTACATTTATTTTGTATGAAAGCACAGGGTCGAAGTCCAAAAAATATGAAACCTGGTATCGTCCTACGGCAACCGCTTATCTTCTAATCTATTAATTGTTACTACCACATTGTTTACTCACTGTGCTCCTGTCTAGTGGGTGCTCCGGCCCGGATACATTGTCGAAGGGTGCGTGAAGTGATTTAACAACGGCACGTGTAGTCGCGGTGGGTGGACCACCGTGACGTTTATTGTTCCTATTTTGTTGTATTAATGAACAAGAATAATAGTCTTATTAGATAATAAACATAGTAAAATGAAGTTGGTTAACTAAAAAACAACTGAACACTGTCGCACTGTCATTTTACTAAGTAATTAATATTAAGGGTTGTCATTTTGATTCCCTTGGGTCCTTTGCTTTGGTCATAATAAACATCTGTTTTATATTTTTGTCTGAGCCTAAAGTCTGTATCTTTAGGTATTTAAATAAAAGTAAACAAACAATTTGTACATTTTCGGATAGTTATAACATTTATTGGTTAACCAACCAAATACAAAACCACCTGGATCTGTCACTGAACGACCTGTGACTTTCACCTACATTATTTGATCGTGCAATGTTTTCATCTACCCTCAACTGGCTTAAGGAGCAATTGAGGGTAGATTTTGTTTACTTTTATTTAAATACCTAAAGATACAGAGTATAATTCATAGCTGTGTGCCCTTTGCCTTACATCAAATTATGTGGTTGTCAGTGCCATAGACGTCACGTCACAGTATCATGCTTTCAGCATTTTCATCACGATTGCAGTTTTAATAACTTTTATAATAATTTTATTTACAGAATATTATATAAGTGATGATGGTTATTTGCAGTGTAGTGCAGTGTAGGGTAGTTTGCACAAATCGCAGTAAGAAAAAATCAAGTAGGTAAGTAAGTAATGCTATTACCTACTTACCTAATAGTGCTTCCACACGTAGCATGCAGCCGGCTCATATTGAAGTAGGTATACTTGCGTTGCGAAGGTCACTATTACACACTTATCTACAGTTTATAAGATGTGGATCTATTGAATGGAAGAACCAGTGAAGATCGGCTACGGGTGTAACCTGGGCAATTTGGGTAACTGCAGCAAGTAAAGGCATGGCGTAGTAAATCTAATTTACGCCAATGATACAAAACATGGTACAGTCGCCATCAGATATATCGCAGCGGCCGAGGTGCCCAAAAATATCTGAACACGCACTCTAGCGTCTTGAATTATATGAGATATTTGTGAGCACAGCTGAAATAACTTAAAGTACCTAAACAGGCTTGAAGTTAAGACGTAAAAAGTGCCCATACCCATGTAACTATAAGTTTGAAATCTAAATTTGATCCCGCTTTCGCTGACTTTAAACTAGTGTTTTCAGATATTTAGATTTATCATGAGCAATAGACTCGCCACTTACCCTTAAAAGACACGGTATAGACTGGGGTCGTTGCATCTTTCGTTCGCCGCCGGCTCACAGTGACACTAAAGATAACCTAAATAGTCTCTAAAATCTTATTGCTGAGCTGGGGATTGTTTCGACGACCGTATTTTTTAACGATACGGTGGTGCTGAAGGGTTGTTTATTTTTAAAGTGTCTTGGACGCTAGTTAAGTTGAGCATATAGGATCATTTCATACTTATAAGATGAACACATTTTGCATCCTCTTATTAGAAATTAAAAAGGGTAATATCAGATTTAAATAACCTATAATAGGTACCTATTTTTCGATGATTCACAACATATATATGTTATAAATTTCCCAAAAAAGTCAGGTTAGGTGTTATATTATCTATAAGATTAAAAATTCGGGCAAGTGCGAGTCGGACTCGCGCACGAAGGGTTCCGTACCATATAAAAAAAAACAAAAAAAAAAAAGCAAAAAAAAAACGGTCACCCATCCAAGTACTGACCACTCCCGACGTTGCTTAACTTTGGTCAAAAATCACGTTTGTTGTATGGGAGCCCCATTTAAATCTTTATTTTATTCTGTTTTTAGTATTTGTTGTTATAGCGGCAACAGAAATACATCATCTGTGAAAATTTCAACTGTCTAGCTATCACGGTTCGTGAGATACAGCCTGGTGACAGACGGACGGACGGACGGACGGACGGACAGCGAAGTCTTAGTAATAGGGTCCCGTTTTACCCTTTGGGTACGGAACCCTAAAAACTAATGATAACATTGATAACTATGGATTGCCGAATACGTGCACTTATTAGTCTTATCTACACAAACAAGATAAAAAAACAAGCAAACAAACAAACAAGATTCTTTTTTCTGTGAAAAAA
Source organism: Cydia splendana (assembly GCF_910591565.1). Taxonomy (NCBI): domain Eukaryota; kingdom Metazoa; phylum Arthropoda; class Insecta; order Lepidoptera; family Tortricidae; genus Cydia; species Cydia splendana. Next base: position 12,674,642 of record NC_085968.1, on the reverse strand, counting down.
TATTTAAAAAGTTGCGTATTACGCTTCGGTTCAACTTGCAAAAGTTTGAGCTGCAGCGGGGCAATTTCGACGGCGGGGTAATTTCGACTGCGGGTTAATTTCAACTAATTGAAATATATTCCATGTTTTACATTATTAACTAGAGTTACACACACAACACACACAATAAATCTTTTTCGCTATCTGGATATATATGGCACTCTAGTTAATAATGTAAAACATGGAAGATATTTCGATTAAGTAGTTGAAATTATCCCGCAGTCGAAATTGTCCCGCTGCCCCTTATTTAAGTTTTTTTCGCTACCGTAAAATCAGGTAACTATAGTCCTATAATACAACTATGGTCCAGTTTTTAACGTTGATTATCAACGAGCCTTTTTTATTTGTACTCGTTACATTTATTTTGTTGCTTAGATAAACGAATGCTTTTTCTATACTAGATATTAGTATTACGCATAAGGTTTAATTTGAAAAATGTTTCTACATATTTTACTAGAACTTGAAATTGGACCATAGTTGTAAGTTGTGGACTAAAGTTACCTGATTTTACGGTACTTGAAAAATAGTTTTAATATGATCCAAAGGCATCGAGTTTTGAATCCGTAATAATATCTTGGCATACTAGTAATAGTATATAGACGTATTTATCACGGCTACTAGAACATAAGACACGTAGGTGATATTGATGAGCGCATTGAGCGGGCCGGACGAGCCAGCTGGCCGCTTGCGGGGGGCCGGAGAGTAGTCTCACCTTAAAACAGAGGGGGCATATCATTAATCGTATTATAGATGATTTTGCTAACGTGAGATCACTTTTGAATTGCCAATGACCATCCTGGAATAAAAAAACGGACAAGTGCGAGTAGGAGTCTCAGTGAGACACACAAGAGTGACAAAATATATTATCATGCAAATTTTCAGTTCTTATCTCATGTTGGCTGGTATATATAGACTCTACTTTTAATAAAGTTCCATTCGGTAGCAAAATTTGTAAAGTCGTCGTTCCTAAAACCCTCGAAAGTCTCAAAACGCCCAAGATTCCTCTTTTCAAACCACTATGCTCGTGGGTCAATTTTAGAATCTCGCTTGCTCGGGTTCAATATTAGCACAAGAACTTTGCCCCCTTGTAAAACAAAAAAACTGACTACTGTCTGCTTGTGTGCGTTAAACATTTTGTAAATTTGATGATACCTAGCGGGTTCATTGCAGTTATCAAAAATCTGATATGAATTCTCTAGAAAATCAAATAAGGCTAGGTTATAAAACTAACTGCTCTTTACCTTACAAGTCTGAATGTCTATTTAATTCCAATAAGATGTAAAATAAGTCAATTCTCCAAAATGTTTAAATCTTTAACTACAAGCACTATCAGAGGATTCAGAGGTAACAAAATTAAAAAGCATTATCAACTTGCAGTTTGCATACTTTCGTTATGTTTGCTGCGTAAAATCATGAATGTGAAAATCATGGTTAAGAAATAAAATGAAGGACATTTTCAAAATTATGTTATTTAATGTTAGCGCAGGCAATATAATTTTTATTAATGTAAGTATAAGGAAAACTTAAATTATTCGATTTTCTCTTTTAGTCTATAAAATTTTGAACATTCTCAACATTTTCTTCGAACCATATTGGTTTTCAATAATTAAGTAGTATGTATTATTGTGAAGTATTACGTGTGTCTACCGTAAATACTTGCTCTTTGGTCCGAGTCCGGCGCGCCGGTGGCAAAGCACGGACCAGCGATTTGTAAGCGCCACGGAGTATTATTTTGTCATTTATACCGAACCTCTACAGCTTCCGAGAACGGGCACAACACTCAATAAATAGAAGAATTGTGGCGATCGATCACCATGCCGCATTCATATCACTTATTTATTCATATTATGTTTCCAAAATTATTTTTATTAGCATTTATCACTATCATTTTACTTTATAAATATAAATTTAAATCTTAGAAGTTCATTCACTCATTTGTTTCACAGGATCTACCTAGTTGTCTTGCGGTAAATATAGGTTATCTATAGGTACCTGTTTCGCAGAGGAGTTAGCAACTACTCAAAGTGCCTCAATTTTCATGATAAATCACGTTGCCGCATTGCTGGCCCGACTAAGTTCAATCTGTCACACATTTCATCAAAGCGATTGACAATGATACCGCCAGTGTCAACACTGCGGCAGTATTGCTGCTACAGCACTCTCAATCCGTACGTAACCTTAATTTCAAAATCGTAAACGATTCCGTTCTTCTACAAAGCCGCCATTATAATGTTTCCGAACCCTTTATAGCAGATATCTAGCGTGATATTTAACTCTAAATGTTCAATCGAGCTCAGGGGAGAATATCTCCAATAAGCCAATGCCTATTGGCACTTTGCCTAATGGTCTTAGCAGTTATGCCTGTAATAAGAACTTAAATAAACCGGGACTTGCAAGAAAAAACCTAGGTATATACCTACATATTTTCTGTTTCTGTAGGTGAGTGTGACAATTAAAATTAAAATGATATCCTCTGTTAAAACGGTAGATAGTGTGAGCTTGTCCAATAATTAAATCGCAATTATACATTTTATTAACAGTCAGTATTTATTAGTTAAATTAGAAGTAGGGCACCGCCGGTACCAGGCGTCAATATTTAGTCAAAATTATAATCAATCATTAAGTACCGGAACTTCTTTTCAACCACATGCTCTAAATGTCAAATTTGAATGGATATTCAATAGTTTTTCTAATAGAGTTAGACCAAGAAATGTCTGCAGCGATTGTGATAGCCCACGCAGTGCAAGTGTTATTTATACCTCATAATTTCATAGAAGTTTGATATTGGCATGCCAACTGAACTCTACACGTGTGTACGATACGAAATCCTAAAAATTACAATACTAGTTTAGAGTTAGACCAAGAAAGGTCTGCAGCAATTTTGATTATGATTATTAATCTATATAATTTTGATTTTTTTACCACGGATCTATCTGGATGCATGGTAGAAGGGTTCCGTTAGCAGTGTGTGCAGTGTTTCTGTAAGTAAAGTGTCAAACTATGGAACTTGCTAACTATGTAAACAAACCGCCATATTGAAATTGTCAAAGAATGATGAATTTACTAGTGACTTTTGTTTACATTGTTAGCAAGTTCCATTGAATGACACTTTAGATATCTATCTAAGCTAAGCTAGAGTCTGCACAAGCTTACTCTACAAAGTGTGGCAATGTCATTATTCATGTCAAATACTATATGACGTTCATAATGACACTCGCTTATTTTGTTCTATTTATGTCGGTGAAAAGTTAGCTTCGACAGACTCTAACTTTGCAAATGTCTTGTCAAACACGCTAAATAACACCATAAATAAATTGATTGGCTAACAGTTTGTAATTAATTTATTATAGGCACAAATATTACACCCGAAATGGAAGTAATTAATTATTTTTTTATGAATGCTACAGAAGGCAAACAAGTAGGTAATAACACCAATAACGAAATAACACTTTTAATCTCTACTAATATTATTAATGCGATGGTAACTCTGTGTCTGTCTGTAACCTCTTCACGCTTAGGTACCTAAGCCGCTAAACTGATTAAGATGACTTTTGGTTTTCAGATAGTTTGACGCCTGGGGAAGGACATCGGGAGTTATTATTCATCATCATTCCCCACAGACGAAGTCGCGAGCTTAGCTATCTAAGCTATCGCCTCATATAGTGTAAGTACGTAGGTTACCTATTCATGAATAGGAGTATGACATTATAGTTCATATCGATTTGCATATGAAATAGTTTTAAAGCATGAATGCGAGTCTGAAAACCACAGGTGTTAGATAAAATGTCTATTTGTTAGAGTATACAGCAAAAAACGCAATGAATTGTGGCTACATCAAAAACCTGTTTGAAGAAATAAGATCGCCTCTTTAGAAAAAGATAAATTGTGAATATGATCATAATAAAACCGATTTTATAAAAGCTCGAGAAGGTGTGAAGGTATCGAAGGAGGTAAACGTTTCCGATTTCAAAACAACGAATTCGATATCACAATTTTTTCGCACGTTTTATGTCATTGACGGCTATGGGACTTTAAAAGGTCCTCGAATAAAAATAAACAAATTTTGGAAACATTAAAAACAAAACTTTGCATTTTAAACGTTTGAAACATACCAATAGTGATGTGGGGTATATTGTATCAAACAACGTATTTATACCGTTAATGATGATGGTATCAGAAAACGCAGACTGCGTTGTTCTTTACCGATGTGCCTACATAGTTAATTTCACAAATGCATTAATATATTTGATTGAAGGATATCACATGGACTACTATGGCACACGCGTCGAAAAAATAAATCAAACATTATTCTTACGACGCCCACCATTAATAAAACTCTTTAAAATATATTTAATAATGTCCACAAAGGTATGGAGCACAATGCTCGACCCATAAAGGGGCAGCATTTATTATGGTGACAATATATCGAACACAAAAAGATAGTGTGACAAAGACGCGTACTTTTTAATAATATTGTCATTTCTCAGCAGCAGTGGACTCTTTCAAAAAGCCATAATGCAATAATTTATCTCTTTATAAGAGTTTTTATCTGTGGGAGAGTGCGGGCGAGGCCAGGTGAGCACGGGTTAAGCCTACTGAATGATCTTTTACTAGGATTAGTGTTTCGGTAGTTACCGAATAAAATAGGATAGTATAAATTTTCCTGATATAATGTAATCAAGAAAATATAATAAGTATATACGTGCTTAATTCATATTTAATACGAATTTAAAGTTTACTCTTTCTTGTTGTTTACGTTGTTAAGTTTAGTCTTTAGGCGTATGACGGCGCCAAGGAAGCTCGTAAAAGGCTTTTTTGAACATATAGCCATTTTAATTTAACTTTATTGTATTGTCGGAACTTTGCAATTTGTCCGTCAAAAGTAGTTTCCTCATAAAATAAGAGTTACTGCAATAGACAAAACGTAACACGCCTATTCTGCCTTTGTTCATAATTCGGCGTGAAACATTTTCGATTGCGCAAAAAAGTTAACGACAGTTTATTGTCGAGACAGGGTTGACATCGGAGCCACAATAAAATCGATGAAATATTGGAATATTCAAGGGGCATAGCGACTAAGGGCTATTGTGACAGAGTTTGCACAGGTAGTCGCTCAAGGGCGCCTGTTTGGGCCCTTGTTGTATGATGCTTCAATAGCCTGTCGAGTTGCCACGCGTGTGCGCGAAATGCCGATGCAATGCCTTTTAATTTAGATCTTTTGTTGTTATATTAATTGTTGCGGTCCCTTGTTGATTGTTTTATATTCCTCTCTGTGCCTTTGTAGGTGAATTGTGGCTTTCTGGAGACCACTTCGTATTTTAAATCTGTATATAAAAGCAGCTTTAATAGGTATGCGCCACGAAAATGAATCGTTTACACTCGAAAAACAAAAAGTAGATATGAGCCTCTTACATAGATTTGCAGATTTGCAGTACGTATTTTTTTTTGTCTGATTGATCTGTGTATATTCTGTTAACATTTGATTGTGAAACGGAACTGAAAATCTAAATTCTAAAGTTTTTACCGAATTCATCGTATCTCCTAGTGGACCCTAGTACCTAGATAGGTTTCTACAACTTAGGCTTACTTATATATATGTTGCAGTCAAAAGTGTGAACTGGTCAAAAGAACTTTTAACCGACAAAAACAGGCAAAACTGCTTTTGACTGAGCGTGTTGGTCAAAAGTAGTTTTACCTGAAAATCATACCTATTTCTGGCAGCAGTTTCGTTTTTAGGGCGTAGCAAAAAAATAATAACCCTAACCTACCTATCTCTGGGAACAGTTTCGTTTTTTGGGCGTAGCAAAAAAAAAAATAACCCTAACCTACCTATCTGTGCGAGTACTTTTGACTGATAGTAACAGTCACAATTACTATTAACCAATGATTTTCAGGTAAAACTACTTTTGACCAACATGCTCAGTCAAAAGCAGTTTTGCCTGTTTTTGTCGGTTAAAAGTTCTTTTGACCAGTTCACACTTTTGACTGCAACATATATACTCTTGTTGGGTCACCAACACCGATCAAAAGTTTGACCATCGATTGAAAGGCTCTAAACAATAGACTATCCAAATTTAAAGCCAAACAGGTATGTTGGTTTTCTAACTCACCGTTTAATCGCTCTTATATTCTTGTCATAAGGTTTATTTTTGATGTGAGGTTGGTTATTAAAATTAATTAAGGCGGGCCGGACCGCCCGCGCGCTACCGTCCCGACGGGGCGCCCGTGACAACTTCATGCAGCTTCCCGGAACGCCCGGGTGACGGGGTTACGTACCTGTGACGTGACGCCAGAACATGTTATCCTCTCAAATTGTGCTAGTTATGAGAAGACGTGTAGACTAGCTAGTATTTATTGCTGCGAAAATATCCTTATTCTTGTAAAAAAGCAAAATGTACCTATTTCAAAATGGTTAAGTATGTTTTTGCGCCATTTGCACCACCCGGGGTTAAACGGTTAAACCGCTAACCCAGTGTCAAATTGTACCGGTAACCATGGTAACTCCAGGTTTAACCTCGGGTTAGTGGGATAGTGCAAGTAGCCCTAAGGCTATTAAGTTAGGCTGAAAGTAGTGAAAACTAACTTAAATGGACTTAATTTTGAAAAAAAAAAATTGTTGGTGTTGTCGACTTCCAAACTTAAAAACGCTCATTAAAATAATTGTAGGTAGGTATTATTCTATTTTTTCAAATTACATCGATAAGCTCGTTGGTCGCCTAAATATTTGAAGAAATTAAATCACAAATTATTGTCACACCAAATTGTAAAGTCAAATCATATTAATCCACATTGTAGCTACGTGTGCATGAACTCCACTATCTTTCTCTTCCAATACAGCCCCACCATTAGTAAGGTTCTTAAGGTCTTCTAATAAGGTTTTATTGAATTATAAATAAACAATTACATTTTATAACCTTGTAATCCTTGCTCGGAGGCCGCGATAACCATCGGCTACCGAAAGCCTCCCGTCTCGTGTTTACAGTTTATCTCTAATTAGGCAAATTACTTCTCTTCAGAGGCCACAACTATAAATTTGAAATATGATTGAGAAATTAAGATCAGAAATCAATGATATAAGTATGCGGTTATGACAAGGTTGGTATTTAAACAGCGGATGTTGGGTGTAAAACTGCGTAATACCTACTAGATGTTTTTATGGAATAAACCAACTATAAAATGTCACGCAACTAGATCAATAACATTATGTTCACAATATAGGCGTAGTATGTGAGATGTGCCATTACTATGCCTATTTCATAACTAGCTTTCTCTCACGTCTTCGACCAAGTTTTGTAATGCCTTATTCATCAAGAATTACATTAGATCAAAAAGCCATATTTGCATTTTTCCTCAAAATGTATTGGCTCGTTAACTTTAGCTCTACACTTTTCTCTTCATGTAAAAAAAAAACAACTATTGTTACAGATTACGTCTAAAAACTCAGGCCTTAAAATGTTAATGTTATAACTTACACTTAACCTTTAAGTCAGTCTTTTCTTTGTCCGTAGCGGATCCAAAGTAAAGCTATTCCGTTCTAGTGGCTATATCTTTCGAATCACATCGCCATCGCTGCCTTATCACGCTATTTACCAATCTGTCACTCAAGTTGACTAGCGAGCTATATATAGTTTGTACGTATCTTTACAGTGTATGTAGCAGGTATGTAGATATAGTATGGTGCATTATATGTGTACGTATGTGCCTATCTAGCTGGCAATGGTGCCATTAAGTTTCTAATTCAAGTTATCGTATGTCACTAGCGGAAACAAATTTAACAGGATCTTACTTTACTCGTCAATCGAAATATATATTTACAAAAATTAAATAGTGTCAAGGTGGTACAAATTTCGAATCAGAACACGATACCCAATATGCCCTTAAACGGATCCCCACAATTTTTGTTACACCCGGTATGTAAATTAAGAACAGATTTTTTACGTCTGAATTCCACTACAACCCGATCGATTTCCAGATATTGATAATAAAAGTATAGGCACAAATTCTTGAGTGCGAGGAGAGTACACTAAATTATATTTACAAATATGAATGTGCCTCAGTCCTCAAGGTTTAAGTTTGTAATTGATATTTTGATGCCACGGTGCATTATCAATTGACATTTAAAAGGTTAAATGTGTTTTTACTATAAATAGGAAAGTGATGCCTCGTTCCCGTAATTTTGCTATGGTTACTAATAGTTAGGTGTTGGTGCTACCAAATCTAACTCGATAAACGGAGGGCTCTAAATGATTTGCGTACGGTACCACCCCAGTTATCATCCACCGTGCCTAATGAGTTATGAGCTGTGGCCAATCTCGACCCCTAATACAATTATTATAATAACTTTCTAGTTACGTTCACATTTTGCATGCTTACTTTAAACAATTTGTGGCACGAAATACCTACTTTGCTTATCTTTAGACGTCAACGCTTGTTTTCGGAAGCAAACTTAAAAAGTGAGTTAATTAGAATCATAAGCAGTGATCGTACATTTTCCAACATTTTTGGTGCAGCAGAGTGGTGTTAACGTAATTGGTATAAATAATTTCAACCCTAATGATTAATTTATACCAATTCCGTTAACACCACTCCGCTGCACCAAAAATTCTGGAAAATGTACGGTCACTGATCATAAGTAGTTGGTTACTCAAATATACCTACATTTTACTGTAATTTATGAAATGATAATATGGTTGTCACCAGCAAGGTGTGCAAGTAAAATAATATTAATCGAAATATAAATTCTATAGTACCTAATTTATAATAAACAATTAACAAATATCCACTAACGATATTTACTTCTAAAATCCTTATCTTATTGCGGACGAATCTATACATATAATAAAGCTGAAGACGGTCGAAAGTCTGTACATGGAAGATATTTGAAAAAAAGTTGGCTGGGGATACTTAGAATCGATAACAGAACACGTTCCAAAAGTTTTTAGAATTTTTGTCTGTTTGTCTGTTTATCTGTTTGTCTGTTTATTTGAACGCGCATCACGTGAAAACGGCTGAACGGATTTTGATGAAAACTTTACTTATCTGTCGAGAAAATCCCCGGCCAGGTTATAGGCTATAAAAATTCAACATCTAAAAGGGGGGGGGGGTAGCCACAACAGACGATTGACTTAAGTTTGCCCCTGAATCTTATGGCGCTACTTAGGCAGGAGGGGCAAACTTTTTTCAAATATGTGCTACCACTATTGAGTACCCTGGTAAACTAACAGATGGCGCTGAATTTAGTACGTTGTGACATGAATAAGCTACCGAGGAAAGATTTTGCCAAATTAACTCTAAGTTTAGAACAGGGGGTACGGATATCAACAAAAATAATTGAATAATTATGTTGATTTAATAAATTAATAATACAACAAAATTAAACGACAATAAATTAATTGCCCCTCATTGCACAGTCTTTTGGGGAACTGAGTAAACATTAATTACAAAAGAAAACTAAAAATTAGTTTACATAGTTACATAGTGGTAAAACACACATAATTATCAACACGCGTATAATTGCATAATTATTTAAAATTATTAATTTTCTCCATCATGAATTATACCTAATCGTAATTATATCGCACCCATATCAAATCCATATTCATACAAGGTGGGTACTTTGAAAAAAAAAAACATTGACTGCAGCAGCATTACTCTGTTGCAACGTTACTGCTGCAGCACTGTAAATTTTCGTGATAAAATGATGTGACTGATTTCCATACTAAAAGTAGAAATGTACAACTGTCTATCAAATTGCGTTGTTATATCGAAAAAATTTCGCGCTCGCTTCGTTCGCGTTTTCAATAACTTTGTAAGGTATGGCGACTGCAGCAGCATTACTCTGTTGCAACGTTACTGCTGCAGCACTGTCAATTTTCGTGATGAAATGATGTCACTGATTTCCACACTAAAAGTAAAAATGTACAACTGTCTATCAAATTGCGTTTTTATATCGAAAAATTTTCGCGCTCGCTTCGCTCGCGTTTTCAATCACTTTCTAAGGTATGGCGACTGCAACAGCATTACTCGATTGCAACGTTACTGCTGCAACACTGTCAATTTTCGTGATAAAATGATGTGACTGATTTCCATGCTAACAGTAGAAATGTACAACTGTCTATCAAATTGCGTTGTTATATCGAAAAATTTTCGCGCTCGCTTCGTTCGCGTTTTCAATAACTTTGTAAGGTATGGCGACTGCAGCAGCATTACTCTGTTGCAACGTTACTGCTGCAGCACTGCCAATTTTCGTGATAAAATGATGTGACTGATTTCCATACTAAAGGTAAAAATTTACAACTGTCTATCAAATTGCGTTTTTATATCGAAAAATTTTCGCGCTCGCTTCGCTCGCGTTTTTAATTACTTTCTAAGGTATGGCTACTGTAGCAGCATTACTCTGTTGCAACGTTACTGCTGCAGCACTGTCAATTTTCGTAATAAAATTAAGCAGAGGACGCTGGTTCGATTCCAGCCTGGGGCACTGGAGGCCTTGGTCACTTTTTCTTAGTATATGACATTTATTTCAGTTTATAAAATTATGTGACTGATTTCCATACTAAAAGTAAAAATGTACAACTGTCTATCAAATTGCGTTTTTATATCGAAAAATTTTCGCGTTAGCTTCGCTCGCGTTTTCAATAACTTTGTAAGGTATGGCGACTGCAGCAGCATTACTCTGTTGCAACGTTACTGCTGCAACACTGTCAATTTTCGTGATAAAATGATGTGACTGATTTCCATACTAAAAGTAAAAATGTGCAACTGTCTATCAAATTGCGTTTTTATATCGAAAAATTTTCGCCCTCGCTTCGCTCGCGGTTTCAATACCTTTCTGAGGTATGGCGACTGCAGCAGCATTACTCTGTTGCAACGTTACTGCTGCAACACTGTCAATTTTCGTGATGAAATGATGTGACTGATTTCCATACTAAAAGTAGAGATGTACAACTGTCTATCAAATTGCGTTTTTATATCGAAAAATTTTCGCGCACGCTTCGTTCGCGTTTTCAATAACTTTGTAAGGTATGGCGACTGCAGCAGCATTACTCTGTTGCAACGTTACTCCTGGGTCAAACAGATCACTGTGTTATGTCTTTCCTGTAGACATACACAAGAGTTAAGGGCTATAAAGGTTAATTTTCTTATTTAACACTTATCCACGTGAAAAGGTCCTCCTTTTATTTAGAGAACTATGATAAAATCATTGCTTACATGCCCACAAGCTGTTAACTATTGCCCACAGGAGAGAAAAATGTACTGTTCGCGCGAACACACTAATTTTCTCTCCTGTGGGCAATAGTTAACAGCTTGTGGGCATGTAAGCTTTCGCTTTCGCTCGCGCGCGTATACCTTACTGTATCGTCCGATATACATCTACTACTCTGTCGTGCGTTTAAATCACGTGTAAAATTTGAATAGGAGCGAAAAAAACTATTGATTTTGGAGTGTAGTTTTATTTAGTGGTACCTAATTGTAAAATATTTTATCTGGACTGCAGTCCTCTAGCATATCCATCTGTCAACTTTACTTCAAGTTCCGCCTCGGAGAGAAATTAGGATTAGTAATTAGCCGCTTACTGACACAGACCGAATTCCACGCGGGCGGAGCCGCGGGCACAGCTAGTATCAAATATAATAAGTAGGTATATTGATATATTAAATCATAAAACGTTAATTTGAGTTCTGGTGAAGGTTTTAAGTTTAAGCAAAGTGGGAAGCACACCAACATTTTTCTAAGTTTTACAGATTTCTTAAAATTCTAATTCGCCCCTGTTTCAGCATGCTTTCGTAGACCATAAATAAAATTAATTATTACCTACTGATTACGAGTACTTTGCCAACATGCTATATCGTGGCTTCGCGTACATTACATAATAATTACGCCTATCATATTTTCCATTCATTGAGTTTATTGCAAAATTATTGTTCGAAACACTGGCGGACGCTTCTCACAATTAAACCGAACATAAAATTGAAATCGCAGTAACAACATCACGCCCGAACGATTAGAAAGTGCCGTAATCTTTGTCAACGTGTTAAACTTTGACCGAATTATCTTGGTGGGGCGGCGGTTCACATCGTTAAATTTGGTCATATTGCAATAAATATGGGTGTGTTTTTGTTGTTTGGCAACAAGGCGCGCCGTGGCGAATGGTAATAGAGCGTGGCATCGCTGGTCGGGTGGCGGAGTCCTTCATAACCGTCACCTTCCCCTGCTAATTTTTTGCCCACAGTTTTCGGTAATGAAACGCATTTTAATTTTTTGGTATAATGTAATTTTCAGAGAGTGACGAATATAGGTATGTTTATAAACGTCCTATTAAAACATGTAACTGATAATATAGATTTATCGTTTGTTATACCTATATTATAGAGTCAGAGCTATTTTAAACGTCAATCTTCTATGAAATTATGACTTATAAATAACACTTGCACTGCGTGGGCTATCAAATCCGCTGCAGACTTTTCTTGGTCCGACTCTACTTACCTACTCGATTTCATTTAGATATGCTCCTGTATCCTAACACTGGCATGGATATATATTTTGACTGGATAGCAATATCAATGTCAAAATAAAAAGTGTTTGTAAACGAGCAAACACGTTTTCATTTACAAAATTGGAAATTAACTACAATTGAACCTCTCCAATGTCGGAATCGTGAAGTGCTATTGTAGGGCCACAAAGCGTCGACAACAATGCCTACCGGCGACAAATAAATAAATAATCACTGCAACCAAAATAAATAACTGCAATTGTACGAGTGTTGGCAACTTTTGCTTACAGTTGCAGCGATATGGCAACAAAAGAAAGTAATAAATCGTTAACTGTGACGTGTTACCGCAATTGTTATGCAATTTATGGAAAAATTGTTATTATTTATAGGCGTGAACTCTGGGAGAATTACCCAATAATATTGCCCAAATCAGAATAAGGCCTATTCAAAAAATAATTGCTTAGTCACGACGCATACGCGAAGGATAAATTACTTACAAATGTTAATAAAGAGTAATACTTAGTTTAACATTGATTACTTAAATGGAGTAATTGTGTAGAAATAGGTATGACAAAATATGAACTCGTAAGAGTCGTAAGTACATATCTAAAGATCACTTCTCGATAAGAAAATGTAGAGCAAAGCGTAAAACGTATTTTGATTATACGCCTAAAGTACCTATATTACATACCTATTATATAACCTGGGATTCACTCAACTCAAAAATGTTTAATATTAAAACTAAAAACCACAGGTACCGTCCTCTGGAATGTAACGAAAGTGAATATGGAACTAAATAGCCCAACTTGCAAATTATCAGAGCAAAAAAGACATGGACGTCTTTCCCTTTCGAGGTATCATTAGCTGTCATTCCACGCCTCCCGCTTATTCATTATCTTGTCAAAATATTTCGCTGAATTTGACTTTTTTCCCTAAATTTTGAGGGAATTTGTTCAATTGTTATTTTACAATGCGCAGTGACATCTCAATATAGATACAAAGGGAATCATTTGTCATTGTCCATTAGTTGATATTGTTTGGTAATGTTATAACACTTATAACATATTGACCATATATTGTATGCATTAATAATTTGTTAAACATGCTGTGTTTATGTAGGTAGATTGATAAAGTACCTCGTCAACTATCTACTTATTATACTATTTAATACATCATTGTGAGTCAAATAAATACTTATGGCGTTATTCATTAAACGCATGTTAAGTCTAACAAACCCTTAATAATCGTTTGTTCTTAGGTATCCGTCATTTTGATATTTGTGTTTTTTAGAAAGGGACAGAATTAAAAAAAAATTGCAAAGTTTTATGAATACGGGGGACGAATCTACAGTTGCGAAACTTAATTTTTATCTATAAGTATTTACTAAAACTGTTCATGTAATTTCTAGGTACAAAACGTTGTTAGAATTTCAGTATAGCAACCTTTTAAAAATTGTGTCGAAAATTAGTTACCTACAAGTGTGAACTAGATAAACACGTAGGTACGTAAACATTCGGAACAGAAGCGGTACCTACAGCATGAAATAAAAATCGCATTGTAATCCGGTATTGGCTCCAGATAAGGAGGGCTTGTGACAAGGCAAGAATTATGTGCTCCAGAGGGCAATTTTTCTTCCTCGGGATTTATTCCCGTAATTTATAGAGGATCCGCCTGTATCTGGGCTAACCCTGCCGGCTCTGGCCCACAATTAAGACTCGCTTCAGGTACCTACCAGATAATGAAACCCTTAATCAATATTGATTTAACTTCTGTTTATCAATAAAATAAAATATTGTAGATAGGCTGCGATTTTCAATATCCTTTCAGTGTAATATGTGAGATATGATATCTTGAGTATGATATGATATTATTAGGCAATGTTTCTTTGAATAAATGGTCTTGCTTAGATATATAAGTATATAATGTATTAATGATTATGATTCAGATGCGAGTTGGAGTGTGCTCGTTTATTGATTCCAGTTTTAATCTCTCCATCAATCAACCGCTGGTTGCCGAAATTTGAAGCGGCATTTTTTCGCCGAACGTGCTCCGCCATGAATTGTCGACGACAAAAGTGTCTGTGGCAGCGAAGCGTCGGCAGTCGGCTTAATACACCCCCACCCTCGACCGCAGTCGTAAATTTAGGGTTTCATAAAACCAGATCCGAGATAAGACACAGTGTAGAGCGTCCCGGATCAAATGCGAGCCTCCGATCTCTACCACCGTAGACAATAAAAATAATGCTGGCGCATCTGCGGCCGCATTCTCCATCACTGCCACGAAATTTGTTGTTTACATAAAATACGCCGCGATAGCAATCGAGGATTCACCAGAAATAGTGATGAAAAAAATGTCACTTTCGCGCGAGAATACGCACTAGCCACGGCAACACGACACCGCGTAAGCCTACGGAAAAAAATGAAGCTGTCAAAAGGCCAACAAAAGCGCATTATAATCTTAACAGTCTCTGAATTGCTCCAGTATTATGAGGCGTGTATTATGCCTTTCAGCCAGTGTAAGGATATTTGGGCGCCTTTGTGGCTCGGTATTGACAAATAACTAAGATTTACTTTTAAACTAAAAATAATGGAGGATTAGGCTGGCGCTCGGAGGAGTTTTTTCAGATGAATGCTAAGGCTCTCTGGCGCCAGTGGTCTGATATTGCATTATGTTGCTGACGGCGAGTCTTGAGCGGTGTTAGCAGCAACAAAACGCATTGCGAATACATCAAGTGGAAACAAAGGCATTCAGACCTTAAGAAAGTGAAGTTTGCGTAACGAACAATCCAGGGAATTTAACAAGAAGATCAAACTTAAGTTATTCAATGGGATTTTCTATTAAGTTCACATTACATAACAAATGCGTAGCATAGTTTAAAATAAAGTATATAGGTAACTAATTTATATAGCCTGTTTTGAATACCAATTGGTATTATATGTAGCTACAAGAGGCGTCTTCACGTACCTAATATACAGTATTATTAGGCACTAATATTTAGATAGGTATCATACTATCATTTAGTTACCTCTTATGATCAAAAAGTCATTTTGCGTTAAAGCACATGTGTCTTTGTTCTTTTTAAGCTCCCTTACCTGACATCATATTTTAAGAATAATGGATTGAGCACATAATTAAATTTATCCTGGCAATGTGACGTGAAACAGTCATGTTATAAAAGAGCCACTTGCATTATTTCGGTAGTTTCGGAGAGAATTTTTATGAGTTAAATACTGGTATCTATCCGTAACGGAAAATTAGTGTTCTCACTAAAAAAAAAAATAACACGTACAAAAATCGTTTCAACACTACCGAAATTATGCAGGTGGTTGTTTCAAAGCCAGGCTCCTTCATGCCACTTTCCCCTAAACATTTGCCACAGTGTCAGTAGTTTTACTGGATATTAAGCTTAGCGCTCAGCAAAGTTTAACTTAATCACTGACTTATTATAAGTCAATGTTACGTATAGTAATAACATGTTTAGAGATCACATCTGTCTGTTTCTTCGTGTTCAAAATTGTTATTTTTAAAGTCTAAACATCTCTACATGCAAACCAATATCCAATGACGAGTTAGCCTAACGGGTTGTAGGTGTCTGTGCCTGGGACATATATTTAAAGCTTCAGTAGATAGGGGTGCAATAATTTTGACAATGACTAGCAGCCTTACGGGGGGGCGTAGGCGCGGGGGGTGTGGGGGGCAATCTGCGCACTAAATCACGCTACGAATAAAATTTATGGCGCCGAGATAAAAACTCGCAGCTTTTCTCTTTTACGTTCCTTCCCCCCTTCCGCGCCCCTCCCTCGCGGAAAATCCATAGGGATTTTTCCAAGTGTTCGGGCGTCGGCGTATGTGGGGTCGGAGCGATTTTGTTTTATGCTTATTGTCCGTTGCGTTGTTTTGTTTGGTAAGTTGCACAGATAAGGGATAGGTACGGAAATTGTCTGCTCCACTTCTAGATACATACATACATATTTATTAGGGATGTAAAGTTCTGCTCTTATAGATCATTGATTTCTTAGTCATGTATGAAAGGAGATCGATCCCAGGAGTAGTAAATTGGCCCTTCAATTACACGACTTTTATTTTAATTTATTTTAAGAAAAGTATGGTACATTTGATGATGATGACTATGATGATGACTTATTTATGCTTACACCCCAGGCCTAAAGTATGGAAACAACGTTGTTTTCTCTAATATCTCATGTTTCTACATATTATGTAGGTATTATTATTCGTAGCTGATACAGGCTATCAGATACAGGCTACGTCACAAAATTCGTTATTATTATTGTATATACACTATAGGTAACCAAAAACTTACATTTGGCAACTCCAAAAGATTAAAAATACACCCTAAATATTAAAAATCCTAATACTTATAAAGAAGAATAAAAAATATTGGAAAAGTTGCATATTCGCCTTTTGATGTGCCTTAAAAAATGTTGAACTGGTAATTATGGTATAACCAGATTGTGAGTTATTTTTTTAAACATTTTGTATGATAATTTTAGCTTTTTTTTTGTCATATAAGTTTGTTTCTATCCTTCTGGCCTGGTATGTAAACAATCACGTAACTAATTCTTACATTACAATTACGCTATGTACTTAGGTACTAAAATATATTCCATTTAAATTAAAATGAAATCGGCTTTTTAGAATTGTCTCTGCAGGGAAATTTATTGGAAGCGCGAAGTTGGGCCAACTGAAATAAATTGCCAAAGGGTTGCTTTATGCGCGAGTCGCACTGTGCCCGCGGTAAGGCTTTGTCGTATAAATTTTATAGGTAGCTATACTAGGTACCTATGGTGAAATTTTGTCTATGTATAATTATCTATTTATAGAAGTTGATATTGTACCTATATTTTGATGATTAACGTTTTCTTATCTGGTTTGAAATGAGACACTTCTTACAATTTTTACATGTACGGAAATTGGGTTTTAATATCATCAAAACGCTAAATAAAATTTGCGTAAATCAAATTGGAGGAAATATATACTTACAATTCATCAAAAACATTACAAGTACCAGAATGCAATTGTCGCAATGCACTTCTTGTACTATATAAACCAGCTAAAAAGTCGGTTCATGTCTCCAGTACCTACCGTCTTATCTACTTGTCCATAGAACTCAATTTCCTTAAACTGTTATTTAAACTTATTTAATAATTATTAGTTAACTAATTACCCCTTTAACCCAGTTAACCCTAAAAGTAAAAAAAAACACCCCTGGATTTTCTATGATTTTTCGATATAAGTAATTAGCCACTACAAAATACCAAAAGGCTAAATTGGTTAATTATAGTGATCAGTTCCTTTTATTTTACCCAGTATTACACTTTTTTAAATAAATATAATGGTTTGGCTATCGCCCCGAAAAATGAACAAATAAAAATTGTCTTTTACTTATGTAAATTACTTACTCCTAATTTATAAGTAGGTAGATAGCGCTAGCACTAGCAAATTTATAAATAGGTACCTATTACAAATACGGTTTCCAACAAATTAATACAAACAGAGCTATTACTTGTTTTTGTTTCCAAAATGAAATTTTAAACTATCAATGTTAAGTATATGGCATATAAGGCATACCTATTATTCAGTCTTAATTAATTTGGAATGCAGTGAATAGCGTTATCTTAAAATTCAATCAAGTCGACTAAGATTAAAAGGATTTATTATTATGATGTCAAAGTTTAAATATTATTTTCTTGAAAAACTTAATGCAGTCGTGCTCCTTATCAATCGTGGCATGATTGTAACTATTTTTCTACACGTACAGTAATTAAATATTACTAAATTTAACTTGAAGGTTGGCTTTGGTTATGCATGCAAATTTAAATACTACCGAATAGCTAACCTTTGTCAACTTTTATGTCAGTTAAATATAAATACAATAAAATATTATTAATGTTCTACATGACATTAAAGTTTTCCAAGGGGCCTCTACGTGTTGGATCTATATCCCCACGCAAAACTAACAAAAGACCGGGATTTAGAGGCCCGTGAAATCGAAGGAAATACAATAAAATATCCTGTTATTATTTGTTTAACTAATTGTTTGAATTGTAGTAGTGTTTGATGAAATTGATATTTTCATTTCATTCATTTCATAAAGTAGGTAAGGTAATCCAAATTTTTACAGACAGTAATTTCGATAAATCCACCCTTGACGTGAGAATATTAGGCGAGACTGCTACGACGGCGCTGTGCTCAAAAGTCATGAATTGGAAAATCTGAGCCATTGGAGATTTAACCACACGAGCAGCTGCGTCAGTTTCCACGAGAACTTATATAAAGCCTCATCTTTCAATCCGCCTGAGCGACCAACATTCGCAATGCCATAAAAACTATTCTGTCCCATCACCGAACTCCTTTTGTCTTTTATCTATCCTCAATCAGTGTTTACATATTTAGACGGCTTGCTCCACGTCATAATAATGTCCCTATTAGAGTACAAAGCGAGATTTTCAAAGAAGCAACAGCAAAAAATGACAAAAATATCTACGCCGAGCGCAGAGATTACACGAGAGCAAGGCCATCTGTGGATATTGAGACCGTCTCACACGAGATAGCTTATCGGTCGATCTTGACTCGGATTCTGTGAAGAAAAAGCGAGAGAAAAGACTCCTATTTATAGATGAAGAGCCATAGAGTACTGAGCCACAATCGCATTACCTCGCCCGACGTCAAACCTAAACGATGATTTGAATTTCCATTGTTTATGGTGGCAGACATGTGTCAAAGTTCGATTGGAATTTAAATTCGGCTTCTTTGTTATTTTCTTTTTTTTGTTGAGTTGTAAACATGGGACGGTGATGTTCCAATTTGGTTACTTGCTATGCTGATGGAAGGCTGGTATCTATGACTTCTCTCTTGTTGGGATGATGTTTTTGACGTCGGTATGCTGTGGATTGTTATGAATCATGTTCCAAGTTAGGCAGTTGGTTGTTGTTTAACATTTTTGTCTGAGAGCTAAGTACGTTACGTATTCAATATAATAGTAGCGGTGTACCTATGGTTGATGTACCTATACCTACTACACCCGCGTTTCCTAAAGACGGAACATCAAAGGTCGCAGAACATCTGCTAAATTACCAGACTCGAGTCAGCAGCGAGCGAGGGCCCGGTACAAAGCGACTACCATTTTGTTCCGACACTTTTCAAAATTGGAACGTGACGGTTGCAAGCGCTCTCCGCTCTGAGACAATGACATGAAAAGGAAAAATGTAAACGGCCCTATTTAAAATAGGACCATTGCAGCAACTAATATTTTATATCATGATAGTACAGCAAGCGAATAATGCTTTTTGTCATGAGTTATTCAGGGTTCATAGAGTTCAGAATGGGGTGCAATGAAAGTGGGATTTGCGTCGTTTTACCGCCGAGAGCGGTTAATTTGAAAGTGCGTTCTTGAACCCTTTCAGAGGCATTGTATCTTTGTGCGCTTTGTACGAGAGATGGTTTATCTGCGTAGGGAGGTACATAAGTGCTGTTTTTTCATTCCGTAATGCTTTTACATTTCAAAGGGGTTAAATATTATTCAGTCTGTCTGGCTCGCCGCTTAGAAAACGAGTGGGTGTCGCGGGACTGAGAAATAGGTATTATATTTTCAGAATAAATGCTGTTTTAAATTGCTAGTAATGCCTACCTACTAAAATTACTACACTGGCGAACCAGCAAATGGTCCATCAATTGCGTTGTAATATATGTAGGGTAATTGCGTCAGTTTACCGTCCGGTGTCAGTTTCCGTCCACTTGACGGATTAGCAAATAATACCTACATTTCATTTATAATATGCTACTTGCGAAATATTTTTTTTATGTAGATAGATAAATTGTTTAGATATTAAGGATTGCATTAAGTTCAAATTTGTGCAACAATGAAGGTTTATATTCAAATTTCGTCAAATGGACGAAAACTAGAGCCGGACGAAAACTAGCGCAATAACCCTATAAGTAGTAGGTATAGGCATTGTTAATCGATTAAAAACTTGACAAACTTGTAGGTGGGTCAAACAGAAATCTGTGTTCGCGTCTTTCCTGTAGACATACACATAAGTTAAGGGCTATAAAGGTTAATTTTCTTATTTAATAAACTAGTGTGTTCGCGCGAACTGTAGGTACATTTTTCTCTCCTGTGGGCAATAGTTAACAGCTTGTGGGCGTGTACGTAATGATTTTATCATACTTCTCTAAATAAAAGGAGTACCTTTTCACGTGGATAAGGGTTTAATAAGAAAATTAACCTTTATAGCCCTTAACTTTTGTGTATGTCTACAGAAAAGACGCGAACACAGTTTTCTGTTTGACCCAGGTAGGTATTCATTCTCAATAATCCAAAATGTAGTCGAATTGCAATAAAACACCCACATTTCATGATTTCAGTAACAAACATTATAGATGTAGAGCACACACCCGCGCAAAAACCCGGCCCACTAACCCCTCAAGACGCAAGACGGCATCCCCGGTGATTTACACACACCCCTATAAATCTGTCTGGCGCAGCACTATCTCGAGCGCGACGCGGTAATGGTCGTTGCACAACACTAGCTAAGCTTGAATCTGCTTACAACTAAATCTACATTTAGTGACTTAGTAGTATACACCTAAGGGTGGTATTACATCTGTCCAATATCTTTGTCCAATGTCAGTGCATCTCACTCTCTCATTAAGCAAAATGTGAGACAAAATACATATTGGACACAAAAATTGCACAGGTGGAATACCACCCTAAGCACAGAATAAGTAGTAGGTAGGTACCTAGGTATTTCATACAAAACGGATAATGCTTCATTCCGCTCCGACTTCAGCCTGCGACAGAATTGCGACAGATTGACAGAATTTCAGTTCGATTAGCGACGCGATGAAAGAAAGTTAATCAAATAGGTATATTCGACCCGATTCGAACTTTAAGATACGTCAATTAATAGATCTAATAGAAACGATATGGATTAGATGTGTCAGTGTCAAATGTGACGTTTTTGAAATAATGAATGATGACGTTTCTAGATCTATTAATTGACGTATTTTAAAGTTCGAATCGGGCAGATTGTGCCAAGTATCTATGGGTGCTTTTGTCAATTTCAAGGAAATTGAGTCAGACCAAGCTAAGTCTGCATGCCATTTGCAACGACAAAGTGTGTTGCAATGAAGAAATTAATGTCAAATTTTTATTAAATTAAGACGTTTATAATGTGTTACTATTAATGACACTTCACCACTTTGTTATGTTGCTGTTCACTATAGAATTTTTTTCTTACCTATTTAATAGCTGAGCGTTTTCCAAAAAAAAAAAATTACATTTCATTCATGTCTTCAAAATACCTATTGACTTCTTGGGCTCATTTTTCTCAGAATCATTTGTAGGTACATTCATGCCACATACATAAATGTGTCCCAACTCAACTAGGTTTAATTAGGTACTGGATTACAGCACCTAAAGTAAGTAATTTCAAAATTAGTTATTCTAATTAAACTTTTTTTTTTCGATTGCATTATGTTTATGGTTCAAAATCTGCTTCAAATTCTGTGACTGTATGTAAATAGGCACATTGGAGGCACCTACCTAATAAAATCTAAGACAACTAACATTTTGAACATATATTTATTTAAGATTGAGGTAGATGGTATTAGATACACTAAAAAGAAAAATAAACTAACTTATCTATAAAATAAAACTAAATTAAAATTAAAAACTAATACCAAATAAAATTAAAATACGTCTAAGAAATTGGGGCCCTTTGGCATGGTGCCGAGGACGCTGGCAGCATTTCCCCGCTGTATAGCGATGCTAATACGTTGTGCGAGGAAGCTGCCAGCTCTTCGGTCACCAGTGAAGTCGGTTAATCTTTTTGATATCTCTTTAAAAAGTGTTAGAGCATTAGGACGCGGGCCAAAAATTTTAGGTAGGTACTAAAATAATATTGCACGCCTTCGTATTAAGGGGATTATAAATATTATAATTATATGAAACATTTGTAGGTAAGGTACCTTGTTGTGTACTTACCTACACACACACCTACCTACTAGAATTAACTCTATACCTTGTTCTTACCCTAAAGACAAATAAAATCATGATAAGTAAGTATTGTAAGTACGTATTTAAATTGACGGATTTGTCAGCAATGCAATGCTTCACTTTCGCACCATTAACTTCCGCATTAAAATACCTTACTTACTGAAAACTTCCCATAATAGTAATACCGAGCAATAGAATTACTAAATAACTTCATAGCTCTACAGTCCAAAACGCAGACATATTCGCAGACAAGTGGCCGTCCTTACAACGTAGTATCAGGAGTTTTTAAACTCTACCTATGTAACTTAATATCACGTTTTTTTTAATCTCTACCTATGTAACTTAGTAATACATATGTATGTTTAATTTAAGATTCTAGAGATAGTTCGAAAAGTGTATACATGTTTATAAACTAACTATGTAGTATTAACAGTAGGATAAGTGTCTTGGCCTAGGTAGCTGTTAGGTAACTTATACTTGTGTTTGTTAGAATAAAGCATAAAGATGGATACCTAAATCTAGTAATAAAACTTGTCCATATAAAGTTAGAAGATAATTAATAGAGATGCCACGAATATTCGGCAACTATTCGGTATTCGGCCTATTCGGCCACTTTGCTGAATATACGGTATTCGGCCGAATGTTGCCTACTATTCGGCTAAATACCGAATATCTGTTGCACCTACCTAAAAATAATAAATACACAAAAAAATAATCAAAAACTAGGTTTAATATTTAAAATGCATTCTTAGAAAGTACTTAAATAGGAAGGCACGTTTTTGAGCATTGGTTGATTACAAAATATTATATTTTTATCATGGGTCTGATTTGATTGACTCTAACTGCATTCATTAATTCTGTTCAACATAAAAATATATCTTAGCAAACGTTGTGCTTTGTTGGCGAACAGTTTTCATAATAACTGTGACTCAAAATGTTCGCATGTCATGCCGAATATTCGGCCGCCGAATATTCGGTATTCGGCCGAGAGAAGGGCCGAATATTCGGTATTCGGCCAAATTCACTATTCGGGGCATCTCTAATAATTAAGTTGAATAATTGCTAAGATGAGTAATAGGCAAAGTTGGCAAAGTAGGTAAGTATATAAGGTAGGTAGGTACTTAAACTAACTGTTTGATACTAAACTAAGTAAGCACCTACTTAGGTAGGTACCTCCACAGTATGAAATGAGTAGGTACCTTAATAGGGTGGTAATCTATCTACTATAAAATGTCTAATAACCCCTTATTCATAAAACTCTTGAATCTCTTACAAAACTCTTTTAAACTTTGTCTCTGTCTAACAAATAAAAAAATGACAAAATGACGGGTAGGGACAAAAGATTATTAACGGCTTCTTAGATTTGACAGACGTTTATGAATAACGCCAGAAATAGGCAATATCTTACCTACAACAATAACATAATTTAAATAAGATATATAAACAGCCGTTAATTAGTACTTAGGTAACCCAAAAATGGAATCCAGCTTTCCAGAGTTGTCAAAACTAATATGTCATTGTAAGTGTAAATTCTGACAAAAGTAGACGTAGACCAGTTATGGTCTGTTAGTCTGACGACTCGAATAGGCCCCTAGATACCTATTTACTTACCTACTTTTTTAATGTTTTACAGTTTTAGATACCTAGTCAGATATATTTCCTATCAGATTTAATAAGATCGTATGATCTTATCACACTATTCAATAAAATTTTGCGCTATTAATAATTAATTACGTGATGGCAAAAATGATGATACCTATCAATATCATTCAGATAAAATTGTTTAAAGTCATCCGGCATCCATGACAAAATCATAAAAGTGCTTCCATTGTAGCCACCGTCATCCATCAAGCGCGCCGCGCGACTAAACGCACACTATCGCACTCCCGCCCAAAAAGAGAAAAAGAAAATTTAAAAAGCAAACACTCCCATTCCAACGGCAAACCCCGCCCACCTAGGCCGCCCGTGGGTGAAAAGGACCAATCGGGTGACGGGTAGAGCCGAACGGCGGTTGGAAATGCCGAGTAGAGCCGAGAGAGGCCGATCGTGCGCGCGAACTACAAAAAGTGTTGGGACTGGTTTAGTGTCGGGCCGCGTCCCAACGACGCCGCTCCCCGGTCGCTGTTCGGTGCGCAAGCGCAAGCTACACACTGTTTTGTTATTCCAAATTCTAATTACGAACGGATCAAACAATACATCTCAGTACTTGTGTGTGATGAAT
Source organism: Cydia splendana (assembly GCF_910591565.1). Lineage (NCBI taxonomy): Eukaryota > Metazoa > Arthropoda > Insecta > Lepidoptera > Tortricidae > Cydia > Cydia splendana. Next base: position 12,649,871 of record NC_085968.1, on the reverse strand, counting down.
TTTTAATTGATGAAAATGAAACTGCAAACGGAATGGAGCGCATGATTTCAGTGTGTTTTCTATACTCAGTGATAACCAGTGATTGTGATCGACAAAGTGATTCGCATTTGATAAGGGAAATACAGGTATATATTATATAAACATAATGTAAATTAAGTACGGTTCCATGTAGACGATCTTATCATCCGATAAGAATCAATAACACTAGGGAAAAGGATGACATTGACAATCTTCAATTTCATCTTAATACAGATCTTTATCATAGGCATCATAAATATCTCAATAAAATAAAACAATGCTTTGGTTGCTAATTTACTTGTTGCTATTAGTAGAACAGAATATATTTCATTATATTGGTATAATTATATTTATTTACCTACAACAATTTATGTACTTCAAATTAATAAATCTAATCTATATCCATGATAAAAATCAGCTAGATAGGTTAGGTATGATACTACCTAATAGTTACGACAAGCTTAATCGATTAGATGGATGATTAACGTAGTATTTCAATTGGTATTAATATGTTATACACTGCTCTACCGTAGAGTTGATTTTATTTGTTACTTAGCACAGCCAGCGTTTCGCTCCTGTTCGGCGCCCGACGGTAAGGAAAATTTGTTGTAGAATCAAAACGTTATTCACTTGTTTATACCTATATGCTTTTATTAAAATGTTTATGTTTTTATCAAGCAAGGATCAATAGGTTAGTTTAGCTACAACTAACGTAGGTTACATACTTACTTTATTTGTTTTGTTTATCCTAATTAGAATATTAATATCATACAAGAATATAGCTATTAGCATTACAATAAGGTAGTGATATCGGTACCTATAATAAATAAAATAATTATGTACTTATAATAAAATTGCGATGTTAATAATGTGGGTATTTATTAATACCAATTCCCTTTACAAGAACAGGAGGTTTACCCAGGTAAACCTAAAAATCACCAATATCTAAATCATTTAAAAATAATCATAATCACAATGTTGAACCTGTTTAGGTACCTATGTAAATAGGTACAACATAGGTATAACAAGGACATTTGAAATTATGTTTAAGTACACGAAATTATATTTTTTATATAAAAAATCCCTAGATACGATACGGACTATACCATGCATTATGAACATTGCTTACTTACAAATAAAGAAAAATAATGAAAATCAATAAACTGCTGACTTGACCAATACTATAGGAAGGTAGTAGATATCTAACTTAGCTAGTAGGTAGTTTAGTTATATACATTGCGGTTGCAACGCCAGCTGGTAAATATATACCAAATATATCTTTAAAAATAGTTACTATCCCAATTGCTAAAAAAGTTCCAGTAACACCCAGATAACGAGGTTTATCTCAACTTAATCATGTAGATAATATAGATATCATAATAAATCACGACCATCGGACAGATATCGTCTATTTGCGTAAACAGATTAGGTATCTATGTTGAAATAACAAGTGTATCAAAATACTTATAATATCGGTAGCTACCTATGTGGAGTAAGGCAAAGTATCAAGAATACCATCTATAATAGCTACCATCGGTCTACATATTAGCAGCGTGTCAGTACGTCAGGTCAAACCTCGCTAGGTATAAAACTAATTGTAGCCGCGCTGGGAATAACCGCAGACAGCCAATGCTGGTTGCCCCCGTAAAGAGACTAGCCAAACTCAGGAACTCACTCAGTGTCATTGGGGCAAAAATCTACAACTCAGTTCCGCCCGATATAAAATCAGCGAAAAGTGACATTGAGTTTACCAGGAAACTTAAATCGCTACTTATTGCGCAGGCGTGCTACAGCGTAGACGAGTTTCTTCGTGGAGATCATTAGCTTTAAGTAAAAATTTTAATATTATTATTTATGGTGTTGAATGAATTACGTAGCTTAAGATTTGGTTGTAAATGTTATAATTTGTAAATATTAGTATTTTAATCTCATTATGTAAATATGTACAAAAACTTGACTTGTAAAACAACAAATTTTACCAATAAATAAATCAATCAATCAATCAATCAATACATAATTGAATAAGATGATCAAATATACTCATGTGTTTTTTTGATATATTAATTTTAATCATAAAACATGCTGAAATATTTTGTGCTTAGTTCTACCTGCTATACGGTAAACATGTCACTTAATATGTGGTAATAAACTAATAAAGTTCAATAAATATACTTTTAGGATTTATTATGTCTAGATAATAATTTATGATAAATAAATAGAATGTTTTAACACTCATATATGTTTGAATATACTTTATCTAGTAAGATAAGTAATATCAATTAATCAATCTAATGAAGACAGATTCATGAAAAAAAAAAGCAAAAAAAACTTTATCGGCACTGTTATCTACACGTGTTTCAAACGATCGGCGTAGAATAGTTGTAGGTAGGTATATTGATTTAAGTAGCCATACATAATTATAATTAAAGCTTTATAAGAAGCCACTTGTAGTTAAAAATGCGGTGAAGAGGACTAATAATCAAAACGATTGTTTTCTTAGCACTTCTTATACCAGCATACAATCTCTATATATACCGATATTTGGGTGAATTGTTGCCATGGTCGCCTATGTCACTTTTAAAACTCTGGTTTTATGGTATTTTAATTATACATTTTTATTGGCAGTTCTAAGCATTTTTTACAATAGGTCATCTACGAAGCACATTAGTAGAATGTAGGTAGGTACTATAACATTTCTTCTAACAAACCGTACCAACTACTGCTGTCGCCTGGCTGATGGGACAGAAAAACAAAATAACAAACCGGACAAGTGCGAGTCGGACTCGCCCACCGAGGGTTCCGTACTTTTTAGTATTTGTTGTTATAGCGGTAACAGAAATACATCATCTGTGAAAATTTCAACTGTCTAGCTATCACGGTTCGTGAGATACAGCCTGGTGACAGACAGACGGACGGACGGACGGACGGACGGACAGCGGAGTCTTATTAATAGGGTCCCGTTTTACCCTTTGGGTACGGAACCCTAAAAAACAGCTGATTTACAAAGGCTGCGCTGCAATGGCTGCCTACATTACATCCTTTTTTAACCAAATGATTTTTCAGCTTTAACAATTCAAAATATTTGTATGCCAACAGCGACTCAGTTATAAATAAAGTAACGATATGTAAAAGCTATATCGAATGCCAATGTCAATGTCATCCCGCACAGTTTTCCGAGAAGCCAGCGAGGCTCCGAGCTCGCATTGGTCGACGAACGCAGTTCCAAATTTGAATGCGGCGCAAGATGCGCAAACGCCGATCGATTAGATTCCGATAAGCTTGTATGTTATATAATGTTTGAGGCGTCCGCCGGATATAGCCATACAATTATGAATATCTGGCCATGTACAAAAAAGTACACGTTTATTTACTAAACGTCAATATCGTTATGATTGAGTGAATCACGAATATTTTGTGAGCGGAAAATTATAAAAAATAGGTAAGTAGGTACTGTTGTCATTGGTTGGACATCTTTAAAAGGACACTAAATGATTTAACGACCTATATTTTGTTTTTAACATACAAAAATTAGATGTCTTGCCTTATCTGAATGCTTTATGTTTATGCTAACCTCACTCAGTGTGTGACAGGCAAGATTGGTTTATGTCAACTAAATGGTAATATTTTGTCATTTTCCAGTTGACGTCTTTCATAATGATTGGCATTTTATACCAGGTTCACTAAAGGACATGTATATAGGTAGTAGGTAGGTAACAGAGGGGCAAATTAAATTTGGCACATGTGGTTGCATTAAGTACACTTATGAAATAGTTAACTTTAACACGGGTCTTAAGTTTTAATAATTTTGATGTCAATGATTAACGTAGAAAATTGCCTAAGTTACAATACGCACTCTAACACAATTACCTACATTAATATTTTTATCTATTTCACCTATATCTATCAATCTACCCATCTATCTTATTTAGTTTAATTATTTATTATTTATTTATTAAAAAAACTTTACACATAAGTTGACAGTATAGCACCAAAGCACTTACGTGGTAAATACATATTTAAAATTCAAAATTGGAAACATATTATGTAAAATCTACCAATGTAATTATGTTGGACGTACATATATGTACCATTAATCGATGATACATTTTATATCAATAAAACAAAATGAAGCATAACCAATTAAGCGTTATAGGTTTAAAATGGATACTCTTACCGTTTTAATCCATTGATGATCGCTCCAAACAATTAATCAATATTCAAACAATTTGCTAAACACCAATCAACATCGTATTAAACGCATTTCAATATAGAAATAAATCAAAGACCGTATAAATTATTCAAGCCGTTTAAGGCAGCCATCAGACCTATGGGTCGTCTTTTTTTAACTTAAAATTGTCTTTTATCATAGGTTAGCAATTTTAAACCCTTAATAATTGGTCTATTAAAAGGTCTTCATAGCCATTAGGGCATTGCTATACATAAGTATGTACTAAAAAGCCTTTTTGAAATTGACAGTTGACATAATATTTAGATATGACTATTTTTAGTAGACGATGTGATCTGTGCTAAAATCATTTCTGAATCAAAATACTAACTAATGACTCGATATTTCAAAACTTTTAATTGACAAGAACGTTGGTAGGTAGTAGGCACTCGGTGTGACCCAGTGTCCGGGTCATACTAATCCAACTTCCAACTGTGGTTTTAAGAAGGCTTACCCGCTCTTTGTCTCTAGAGAGAGCTCAGCCTATTATTATGACAACTTGAAACGCTTATCGAATGAACGATATTTTTAAGGTTACCTGTTTGACGTCATCAATAAGGTCAGAGAGATGAATTGTAATGATGCTAGAAAGTAAAAAAAATAAAAAAGTTGCGGTAGAATTATTTATTAGAAATGGTACCTACCTACCTATTAAATTTATTTAAAAAATATTACCTGTATCAAAATAGAAAAATATAGGTAGTCCTAAATAAAAAAAACTCTTTTAAATTATTAGGTACCTATAGTTTAAAGTTTTTTATTGCTTTACAAATTGTAGTACCTACATAACGTATTAAAAACAAATTATGTAAGAATATCTTGATAATTAATTTTATTGATTATGAACATACCAGGTGTGGGCCAAAAATTACGAACCAAAAATTTAACTGTAGGGTGTACTTCCTCAAACTGACCAACATTTGTTCAGCGACCGTTAAAAATAACTTATGTTTTGATTTTTAATACCTACACTTTAAAGTTTAATTCTAAGATGCAATGTATTGCGAATTTTGTTATGTTTAATGCATGACAAGCAACGTCAATCACAATCACAACAGACGTACAATTGAAGATAATATTGAATTTGTATGAAAGCAGGAAGTCTAAAGACTTAATAATTTTTAAAAGTTATTTTTTATAATTATTTTTAGTAGTCAATAACATAAAATTTATGTCGTTTGAGGAGTACAATCTATGTTTTAATTATTTGCTAGTGTTACAGGCCACACCCGGTATATCTATTATCGTCTTAAATATCTACCTGTCCTGTATTTAGGATTAGGATAGATAATAGTTAGCTTCTTGTAACAAATAAACAAATTGAAAACGAGAAAAATAATACACTCCTCTATTTTTTTCTAATATTATATATGTAACTAATTTTTTTAAAACATTGATGCTAAGTTTACTCTGTAAAATATGTTAAACTACTATATGAGCAAAATGTTTTATAAAGTAAACATGTTAATTCTAAAAATATTGTAGGTACCTATACTTTTAAATTCTATAAATGTATATGTATACGAAAAAGAGAAGATGTCCTAAAATAGTTACAAATCGTATAACCGAGGCGTTATAAAGCCACGTGTGCCGCTATCAGCTTATTAAGATTAGGGATGCTCCAATTAAGATAATTGATTCTTACGGACCTCCCGTCGGATGTCGGATGGACAAAAAACAAGAGAAAAAAACTGGTGTGTTTATTTACGAGTATGTGAGGACATACAAACATAACTAGAGGTAACTAAGTAAAGCGAATTAAAAAAAAAAATTGGTCTGCTTAGGTAGGTACATTAATTTTTAACTGAAAAGGCACAGAATAGCTTACTGGGTCATAAATGTCAGAACTTATTTACTTAATATAGGATTATAGGTGCTTATTAATGGATACATGCGTTGAAAAGTTTTTTCATATACTTACCTACTTGATTTGTATAAGTAGGTAATATTATATTTTTAAACATGTTTTACCATAACAACTATAATGGCCATGATGCCATGAATCAGAATTTCTGTAGGTAAGTAATTACATAAATTGAAACCATTTGATATGATAGTAGTAATATACATCTAGATATAGTAAAATACTAGGCGTACCATTATTTATAACACCTGACATATTTATACAATATTAAATTGATGTAAAAATCAAATAAGCGTGCTTAAACTACGGCAAATTTTTTTTTACTGTTTGTTGCGCATGAAAACCGTAGACGTGGCATATTGTCTGCCACTTAGCGCGAAAACCGCGTCAAGAAAATAATCGTATTGATAAAATAATAAACAGTTTACGGCAGTGGGTGTAAAATCACAATGTTTATCATTGGTATCGAGTTATAGGCGATCAAGATGATTTATGTAGCGAGATGGGCTACTGCTTAGGCCTGATCACTCGATTGTGATCACATCCGATAGTGGTACGATCGCCCGCGCATCGATCACACGGTACGCTATCGCCGTCGAGAGGCCGGGGCAAATAAAGCTATGCTATAATAGGGCATTATGTGGTCGTGCGCCTTTAATAGTTTTAGATCACATTTGGAATACCGTTCCTTGTGCATGGTTTGCGGTTTTTATTATTGATGTTTCGTTGTGTTTGCTTATTTTGACTTCATTATTATTAATATTACAGGACTGTAGGTAGATTGTTGGTCCAAAACACCCTAAAATAATTACAGTTTAATGTAAGTTTATGATACCTGAATGTTTATAGGATTATGCTCTGCAATCTCTTTATAATTGCAATACCTATTCAGATGTCATAGACAATGACTAATTTCATCGATATCTTAAGGTCAAAATGTCAATGACCAAAAACATTTAAATTTAAATTTAACAAAGCACTATCAAGAACTGCAGGTATTTCCCTTTTGATTCTAAGATTTATAACACTTATCGTAGATATTGTGGAGATATCACTACCAAAAATGTAATTTGCGATAAAATTGTGATTTCTTTATTACTTATCACCATATCCATTCCCAGTCGATCGTCAGATAACATTTAAGTAGGTTGTGATTTGTTGATCTGATTTTATTTGGGGCAATATTTATATCCTCGGTAGTAGTAGATCTGTCGGATAGAATCATATTACTTATCTGATCTAATATTGGTAAGTGTTTATTGTCTTTATCAGTATTTAACCCACGCAGCCTTTACACTATGGTGCGTAATATATTTATATTGGGATACATTTATGTTTATTTTAATATCCAATTACATTTTGAAAAAGTTTTGTTCCACTTGACTACACTCCCGTAAAAATTTTAATAAGTATTAATTAAAGATCTTTTTCAATGGTTAGATTCAAACTTCATCACAATGAACTAAACATTATTAAAAAAATATTTACGGGAACAAGAAAAACAAAAAGTAACTAAAAATTAATAACTAGCTGATATCTAAAATAAGCCCTTGAGGCATTGTACCAAGGAATCCAAGTATGCTGGCGATAAACTTATTATTATTAGGCAAAAAATGCTTTTGGCCTTGTAGAAATAGTGTTTAGAAACGTGAAATGTGACCTAAAGATCATATAATATATGTATAAAGTCAATTCGGGTCATCCACTAAACGCAAGTGAGATGCACAGATGTAAGAAGTTGCAATAAACCCTAATCAACGTGTAAACAGGCCCCAATGTGAAGGGCAGCCACACTTACTCTGCAGCCACGCTTCACTTACCCGTCATATTGACCTTACCCAAAAACAGTGGCGTAGCGTGAACTAATCTAGCAGTGGGCGAAGTCGCGATTAGGGCTTGCAAATATTCGAAACTTTCAGGTATTCGAATATTCGACTTTTTCTGACGACATATTCGAATATTCGAATAATTATTCGAATATTATAAAAAATAAGAAAAAGAACGAGAAATCGGTTTATTATCGTTTTATTCAAAAGCTTATTTCACATATTGCTAAAACTAATGATATTTTGCAGAAATCCACTTAATTGACTAGATTTTATCATCCTACTATGAGATGCCCACATTTATAAAAACAAGTAAAACGCCAAAATAAGACGTATTCAATATTTCTAGATAAAACTTTTATTATAAATGCGCCGTTGAGTGAAATAATATAACTTTAATCATCTAAACCAAACCTAGGTATGTAAGTAATTTTTTTTAGTAGGTAATTATTTTCAGATTTAAATTAACTTGTAGTCACTCAGAGGCCTTAATTAATGGTCGGCTTAATTATATAATATTGGAATATTTAAGGGAAAAAGTTAGTTGACTACTGGATTATTTGTCAGCTAAAGGTGCATAGTTAGATTACCTAGTTGGGCACTTGGGCAGGTTTGGTATGATCAAATTTGAGAATTGCGATAAGTGCGGGCAAGGTTTAGTCTTAATAAACAGAATGACCCTTTAACTTAAAACTTATGCACCGTAATAATAACATACGTTTTGATTTCGTTTTCTTTCAAATTGAGTTAGGTTTCACTGTATTCACGAAGTCTATCGAGAGGAATACAGTAAAAATATTATTTCCTTCGTATTTGGGTACCTACCATTACTCATTCACTGTAAATACCCGGAAAACACACAGAAACTGTAACTGTAAATAGATTTTTTATAGTAATAAAAAATATTCGAATATTCGAAACCTGAGCGGCCGAATATTCGAATATCAAAACAGGCCGAATATTCGACAAATTCGAATATTCGAATATTCGAATTGCAAGCCCTAGTCGCGATGCCCTTTTTTTTCAATGTGCCCGACCGAAGCGGCCCCGCGCAAGGCCCCTTCGGGCGCGAGGCCGTATAGAGCGACGGCCCACTTCGCCCACGCTTAGCTACGCCACTGCCCAAAAATAAGTGAATTCGTAAATAGTTTTAGTGAAACATTTTTTCCTTAACAAGCATCATACTTACAGTACTTACATGACGTGCGACTTGCGTCAAACATACGAATTGACGCAGGTATTGGGAGCACTCAAATGTTATCTGATTATCTGCTGGTACACTTGGCCTCAAGTCGTGTGAACTTATTGTTAACCGACTTCATTATAAATAGAAGGATTTTTGTCACAATTTGATTTTCCATCGTGGGGTATAAATTACAGTTCAAAACTAACAGTTAGAAATTACAGTTAGAAGTGGGTCCCATATGTCCACTTTAGAGTATGTTTTATACCTGAGAAAATTTGCCATTAGTTGATAGGTTTTTGTATTTTCTGTGGGTATAATAGGTACTAAACAAATCATAATTAACACTCATCTATAAAACAGTTAACAACGATATGAAAAATATCACAGAAAATTATTTAATATACCTAGTCGATGTGTTCTAATGTAAGTTAAATGTATTATGTAAATTGTATTGTAATTGAGAATTAATGTTAGCTATTATTGTGCCCCATACTTCGGTGATTATAAGATTTATAAGGAATGGATACCTAAATATTATATTAGAAAGTTATCAATAATTTTAAGAGTAACAAGTACAATAATAACATTTACGCCGATAGAGGCAGATTATGACGCACTGTAATTCGATCATATTCTAAGAAATAAACAGATTATGATTATATTTGGCAATGTTGTAAAAATTAACGTGAATTCATATTTTAGTTAGAACATAATTTAGCACTTAGTCCGGATACTTAGTCCGCGGTGCCGGTGAGAAACGCCGGCGTTTGATTTCCGAACCTTATCGAATAAATAACTTGCTTATCTTAAGTAATGTTGAATCTCTTCCAAACATATCTAAAATTATATATAAGTGTGTCTCACTTGTATTTTTGGCAATGCCATAGAAGTATGATAATAAATATCTACCTACCTAGAAAATAAATAAATATGAATACCGTATGTTAAACTTCTATCGGGAGCAATAGGTACAATCCGGGCATGGTGCTTCAAAAACTCAAGTTTCCTTTAATAATGAGTAAATACAATAATGAGTTTTAATTAACGGTATCTAAATCAAGAATAAGTATAACATTTAAACGACCCTTTGTCGTCTGTATTTTTGGGGGATTCGTACCGTAGTAACCGTATTAGTTAACCGTCCAAAGAGCACAAAGTGGGCTAGTATATATTATGAAGCATTTTCATTATTAATTTTTTTTCTTATGATGTGGGATTATAAAATCATTTATTTACGTACAATATATATACAGTGGTACTAAAACGATTATTAAATAAATTTTCGAATATCGTCTGTAATCTAACAGCGTTTTTGTATTCAGAATGCAATAGCAATTAGAATAAATTATATTGCAGGCGAATTCTCGCAACATGTTCACTGTTGTGTTTACAAAAAAAACTAATAAATCATCTGCGTTACAGTTTCAGACTTTTTCAACGGTTAATTTTGAGCACTTGAAATAAATAGGAGTCCGTTGTCATATTTGAAAACTAAAAACGCAAATAATTAGGAGACGTATTTTTTATGTAGTAGAATTGTTATTGCAAAGAAGTTTAGGTGTTTTTGGAAATTAATTAATAACAATAAAAAATTAGGTCATTCATTTGAGTTGAAATAATTTTCTATAAGACGTACAAGAAATAAGGAATTTTTTACTTGTTATATAAAAACCGTAGTATAAAATATAAGTAAGCTATTTGAAATATATTGAAGAAATGACCTTGTAATATAATACTCTTATAATATGCGTGTATCACAGAAAACAACATTGAAATAAGATCAGAACTTTGTAGCCTTCATAAGAACCAAAATGTAAAATGTATAGCGTTTAATGAGTTTATAAATAAGAATAAGTGTTAATACACCAAGCTCATTAAAATTCAGCTATTTGCGAGAGCTTGTACCTAGGTTCATTTCTAGCATTAAAATATTTAAAAATAACACCGGCTGCTATTTATTTTAATGTCCGTGTTGCTGTTTAAATATATGAATAATTCTCATTAGTTGTTGCAATTAACTTCTTTCAGTTAATTTTCTTAGCCATGCAACAAGTTTGTTGTTAGTGTGAATTACAAAGATTCTTAAAAACATCGCCTTCCTCTTCAACAGCGCAGGCAGTTAAATGTTAATCGCTTACAAATTAATGTTTAAAAATCGATACTAGCCCGGGCACATATCAGAATTACAAATTTCCTTGGGTCACTGATATCTTTAGGAATTTAGTGGCAATAAAAATCACAGCTCGGTTGGCTAACACCGTTTAATGCGCGTTTATCGCTTATCGCCGCGATATCGCCTTGTTCGCACAATCAGTTAATCAAAGTGCTAGCGACCCGATAGCGCTGACGACTTTTGATAACGCACCTGTATTATCTTAATTGATTGTCTCTTTTTGACAAAACACCGGCCCGTGAATAGGGTTGCCATATGGAAGAATTAAATGTCCTGATAAAAATCCTGACATCACCCTAAAAATCCTGACATTTCTTGTAATAACAGAGATTTGGCGTAGCTTGAACGACGCCCGGCGGCGCGCTGCGCGCTGCGGTGTACTGTATCGTGGATCTACCTTTCCTTTCCCTCCGCCGCCGGCCGGGCCCCGTAGCCCCCTCCCCACCCTTTTTTTATGAGGTCATTCCTAAAAATCCTGACACTTGCCAAGTCCGGCCGCAATCCGGACAAAGGGTCAAAAATCCTGACATGTCCGGACAAATCCAGACGTATGGCAACCCTACCCGTGAATATTATTTAGTTCTCTTTGATGTTGCGCAAGGACAATCGAAACAGTTACATAAACGTGTGATACCTATAGGTAAATACTAAGTTTATCTTTTGTTTCAGATACGGGGCATGGACTGGCCGAGCACGTGAATTTGCCCGCGATGTTAGCACTGAGTTCGGTTACGCGTCTGTAATCGAGTCACATTAGACTGACTGTTGAAATGCGGATAGGGGAGCGGACTTATAGTGCGTGTGTGTAAAAGCGATGCATGGTTTGTGAGGTCGGAGCAGCGGTCATGGACATGAGCGGAGAGGGTGGCGGAGCGGGCGCGGGAGCGGGCACGCTGCAGCAGCGCTGGTATGACAGCCGCGTGAACGGCAGCCCGGCCGCCGGCGACGTCAACTCGGACGCGAACGGGGACGGGTTCTTCCACTCCCCGCTGGAGGGCGGCCATCACAGCCGCGCCCGCTACTACCATCAGCAGATGCACCCCTCCTACTCGGCCGCGGTCAGCTCGCATGGTAAGTATTATCTATACCTATTCCCTTAGCAGAAATTAGTTGAAGGTACAAATTTCGTATAATTCTTGTACGATTTTGAGCTTTAAGTATATAAATATAATACAAAATTTAAGTAGGGTTGTTTAACTAAACACTATTTTTTATTCAATTGTTTAAGTATCTTATGAGAACCTGTTTAGTTGCTATGTCATTTTAGCGAAATTCCGATTTGCGAGGAATCTCAGCGCGGCAGTGGAGCCGAGCAGGTCCTACCGCCGGTAGGCAGCATCGGGCCTTATCGTACATCAGACTATATCTCTTCAAAACTCCTCAATTAATTCAACGGCCCGGACAACTCAAACTCGCCATTCTGTAGGTGACAAGTTAGGTAAACACGATTTAAAATGGACCCGGGTCCCTTGAAAAAATGAGATGCGTTTTGTTTTTTCTTTTGAGGCTTAATTTTATGGAGGCTATAAAGTTTTTCGTGGAGACAGGTGGCTCTTCTTTATAGTTTAACGACTCGGTCGGGCACGGAGGAAAGTTCATCTATAGCGGGGCGTGTAGAGGCCAGATTGGCATGCCCGCGCGAGGGGGCGATTAGAATTTATTTAGCGGTGCGTCGGTAGTGATGTGACAGTCAAGAAACTGTGTCATTTCTCGGAATCGGAACAGGGAATTGATTTGGTCGCGTTCCCAGCAGTAACGTGCGTTGGTTTATGCGGGCGGGGTTTGTCGTTATCGTGTCGTGTCGAGTGTCGGGCTTCTTGTCGCCCTGATTACATCTGGATTTGGTGAATTCATTTGTGAAGCCCACCGGTCACTCCGTTACACGTACTCAAGACATCGATTTCCACGAACAGATTAACTCAACTTTGTTATTTAATTAAACTTTTTTCCAACTGTGCCATGAAAATGTCTGAGTAGTTTTAAGATCCTGGATTATGTCATTGAAAAGTGTCATTTAAGTTTCTTTGTTGATGGCCTTGCTCCTCAAGGAGTGATAAAAAGTATTTTTTAGTGTAGTGAGGTTCACATAAAGTTGTTACGATGACAACTGGGATCGTTTACACCGCGGACAGTTTACGACCGCGCTGTATCGTCGCCTGACCACCGTCTTAATACTTACCTACTCGTAGGTCGGCTTTGTTTATATTATGTATAAATACCTATACTTCTAAACTTCAAACTTCAACATTTATTCAGCAAATAGGCCACAAGGGCACTTTTACACGTCAACATTTAATTTACATACAAGCAAAAATAATAACAATACATCACCGCATATATCTAAATTACTGCAATGTTATGATCGTAGAACATGGTTCCTGGTTAAAAGTACCTAACTACTGATTAGATATGGTCTCATTGACGTGCCAGATTATGTATAATATTAAAGTGACTACTTATATTAAATTTTCAAATTTCAATCGAACCTGCTCGCTAATTTTCAATAGTATTGGTTGAGAAATACGTCTTGTAGAGGAGAGCAGCCGGACATACGAATTTTTGCCTAAGTTGATTCCTGTGGAGACGTTTCGAAATGCGAGCTTCAACAGTTAATGAAATTAATGTTTATAATATCTACAAAGTACTTACCTAGAGTTAGAACCAAGAGAAGTCTGCAACGATTTTGATAGCATATGCAGTACAAGTGTTATTTTCACGTCATAATTTCATAAAAGTTTGACATGTAAAATAACACCTGAACTTCGTGTGCTATCAAAATCGTTGCAGACTTATCTTGGTCTAACTCTATCTCTCCCAGCTTATAAAATAGGTATATCTTTGACTAGGTACCTAATATAAAGGTAAATATCTGGAAGACCGAGCTTTGCTCGGAAAAAATATAAAAACTCAAAAATGCGCGTTTTCCCAGAGATAAGACCTAGATAGATCTACTCGTACTTATCGCCCCCGAAAACCCCCATATAGCAAATTTAATCGAAATCGTTACAGCCGTTTCGAACAAGAATTGCTCGTTTAAAGGTATTAGATTAGATTATAAAGGTAATTATTAATTTTAAGTTTTGTGTAGGATAAATTCCACAATTCGTTCCAAAATTGTAAAACGTTTCTTTTTGAATTAGTTTTACATTTCTTGTTTCCGTTTTTGGACACCTACGTGTGAAAAGTGGTCGCGATGATAATTGCACATGCCTTATTCGCCTTTATGATCTTTTTTGCCGAGAATATTATACTGCAATTACGTACACTCTTTGGAATGTTGCTGGCGCGAAATAGACTTAACATAATGAGTTTTTTGAAAGGGGTAGAAATGCACCAAGTGAATACTCCTTATAATTTTTGCAGTAGAGGTACACATGACTTTGATTCAGTTATATATTCAGGGCATATTTAACTTTAATAGTGTTATCATTTGGCTGTTCTGTTCCCGAAGTTTCAGAGTATTGGTGATAGGTATAATGTACAATTTTTTACGAGTGATAACACATTTATTACGTTAAATAATACAATTTTAAGCTTATTTCAATACAGTAGTGCGGTAGAAAGAAGAGAAATCTAATCTTCAAGGATGGGTATTCCACAGCCGTCTTCAGATCCAAATCTTTCTATCCTTCTTCTCGTTCCTCTAATTCTTAGAGAGACAGCTCTGATGATTGATATTTGTATTTTGACTTTGATCCAGTTGATTATTTGTGAGTATGGTTTGGACCATTTTTCATGGAGCTTAAGGGATGTTCTTTTTATGAAGGATTCATATTCCGTTCCGACAGCGCCATCACAGGAGACCACAAGAGGAGTGAATGCGGCTCTGAGATCTTCTGCAGCCAGGTCGTATTTGCGATGTTTTTCGCGAGCGTGCACTCTAAAAAATGAAGACCAACTAAGAGCAGTTTCTTCTTAGTTGACGTTAAGTTAATTACAACAATTACGATCTTATATAAATCAAAGAAAGCTGATTACTTAAAACAATAAGTGTATCTGTGATTGAACTAATAAAGTAGGTATTGATTAATCCTAAAAATTGTATACCTTGCATCTATTATTAACTTGTTGACATAATTATGTAACGTAGGTTGGTTCAATAAATATCAAGCTTAGTTGATCTTACTAGGGTCAATTAGTTAGCATAATTCTTTTTCATGTATATATTGAACAAGATCTTAGTTGGCTCAGTTACATAGCAATAGTAAAATCAATCAGAATTGAACATTTGAAAGATCTTATTTCTCATTCCGTGGGCGACGCAGGTGAGCAGCTTGTCTGTTCCCTTACTAAATTAATAAATTTTATGTTTTCAGGCAAAATTAACACTAATATCGTCCCGATTCTATACGGGGCAAACCTGATCGCCCTAACCAAAAAGGACGGAGGGGTGAGACCCATTGCGGTGGGGTCAACTTTACGACGTCTGGCTTCAAAAATTGCGGTTAGACACATTAGATCAAAATTACAATCCCTTTTTGAACCAATACAGCTAGGTTTCGGCACGAAAGGTGGGTGCGAGGCAGCCGTCCATGCCCTAAGGACCTACCTTTCACTCGATGATTGCGAAATTGTTGTCAAAATTGACGTTAAAAATGCTTTTAATTCGGTTAGTAGAGACACCTTGCTGACAGAAGTTAAGGACAAAATTCCGGAACTATACAATTACCTTTTCTTTTGCTATTCAGACTCATCTAAATTAATGTACAAGTCACATGAATTATCTTCCGAGGTTGGCTGTCAGCAGGGTGACCCTCTCGGGCCAGCAATTTTTAGTTTGGCTATAAATCCAATTATCAAAAATTTAAAATCAAAATTCAATGTGTGGTACTTAGATGACGGAACCCTAGGAGGTGACGTGAATACTGTACTCTCTGATTTGTCTTTTATTAAGAGTAGTTTCGAAAATATTGGTTTAGAACTGAATTTCAGCAAATGCGAACTCTTTATTCAAAAATCTTCTTGTACTTTGACCAACTTACAACCCAAATTTGAAATAGAAATAGAAATAGAAATAATTTATTTGCAGAAAAAGGGTACAATAATTATCTTAGGTTAAATGTACATTACATACAATCGTTTCACCTTTTTCAGCTGTTGATAAACAGCATGCAAATGTTTTATACATTGTTAATAATGAAATTACAATACAAATAATAACTATAAGGTACTTACAGGAGTCAAAACTGCAAGCATACATTATTTTAATTTTAAATTAATTTCAAGGCTAATACATTAGGCTAAAAATATAAAGAGCAAACAATCGTAAATTAAACATTATGTACTTAAAATTAATAACATTTTTTTTTTTACTCATTATGAGCAATATAATCATTAATGGTGTAAAAGCAGTGATCAAGAAGCCATTTCCTTAGAGTTTTATTAAATTTATGGCCTTCGAGTGATTTTATTTGAATAGGCAAGTTATTGTAAATTTTTATACTCATGTTATAAGCATTTTTTCTGTATATGTCTGTCATACATCGTGGCTGGTGTAAGTTATCTTTGTATTGTGTTCTTGGGTTGAGTGAACACATATCTGTACGCTTTTGGAAATATTTTGGGTATTTCTTGGAAAAAATACAGATTTTCAGTATATACATACAAGCTAGAGGTAATATGTTCATCTGTTTAAATAGTGGTTTACAACTAGTTCCTATATGAGCATTTGCTATAGCACGCATGCATTTCTTTTGGAGTTTGAATACTCTTTCTACAACAACAGAGTTGCCCCATAGAATAAGCCCGTAATTGAGTATGGATGAGACGTAGCCATGATAAGCAGTGAGGGCTGCTTCGCATGAAACAGAAAGTCGTAATTTTCGCAGTGCAAAAATGAAACGGTCAAGTTTTGAACATACCGAGTTAATATGTTCCTTCCAATTTAAATTTGAGTCAATATTTAAACCTAAGAATTTCATGTTACCTGTTTTATGTAATGCGTAGTCGTTAATATGAATATTGAGTTGAGGAGGTATTGATCCGTAAGAGTGAAATTGCATATAGTGTGTTTTGCTGAGATTAATCAAGAGATTATTATTTGTTATCCATTTGTTTATGTCTGTTAATGCATTATTAATATCTGATTCATATGTACTTTGATCATGACCACTAATCATGATAGTTGTGTCATCTGCGAAAAGTATGGATTTGGGTTTGATTGAGGCAGGAAGATCATTAATAAAAATTAAAAATAGAAGAGGGCCTAAATTACTGCCTTGAGGTACTCCAGAAACTATCATACGAAGAGGTGACCTGTAGACTATTTTATGTATTTGGTTTTCAGATTCAACAAATTTACTAATTTGTGTACTCTGCTGTCTATTGGTTAAGTAAGATTTAATCCAATCATTTGCCTGGCCCCTAATTCCATAGGCATCTAATTTATTGAGAAGCTTTGCATGATCGACTAAGTCAAAAGCTTTTGTCATGTCAAGGAAAATTGACATGATCGGAGATTTATTATTAATCTTTTCAGACACGTATTTAATAAATTCAAAACACGCCAACTCTGTATTTAATCCTTTACGAAATCCAAATTGATCAGGGTGTAAAATATTATGCTTTGTTAGGAAGTTATCTAATCTATCATAAAAAGCTTTTTCTATTATTTTTGATAATATTGGAACAATAGTTATCGGTCTATAATTATTTGGATCATCACGTTCTCCTTTTTTGAATATTGGTTTAACAATCGAAATTTTAAGCTGTTCTGGGAAAAAGCCTTGACTGAAGGATAAATTTATTATATGAGCAAGAGGTCTGCTTAAGAATAATCCAGTTAATTTAACTATTTCAGTGGATATATCATCTATTCCAGAAGTTTTACTATTACTTAACGACATGATAAGTTTGTGAATTTCTTTACTATCTGTTGGCATTAAGAACATCGTATCTGGACTATTTATAACATTTATTTTTGTATTATTGTTGTTAGTTACTTTATTAACATTACCTATTTCTATAAAATGATTATTAAGGATAGTACAGATATCTGGCGGATTATTATACATATTATCATTGATTTTTAATTGACTTATATTTGTTGTCTTATCTATATTTGATACCTGTGAGGATATGATATTCCAGGTCGCTTTGCATTTGTTCTTATTTGTAGATATATATTTGCTATTGCAAATTTGTTGTGATTTTTGTATACACTTTCTTAATACCTTACCATAACTTTTTAGGGTTAGTTTATTAGAGTTAGTGTTATCAGCATTGTTTCTGCTTTGGAAAAGCATTTGCCGTTTAACTTGACAAGACTTGCGGATACCTTTAGATAACCACTTAACTACTTTTAGTCCACTGTTAATTTTGACTCTAATGATGGGAAAACACAGATCATAAAAAAGTCTTAATAAGTCATAGAGGTTATTAAAAGATTCCTGTGCGTTGTTCGAGTTTATAACGTCAAAGAAGGAGAGAGCCCTCATACTATCATGAAATTTACGAATGTTATCCTTGCTATAGTCTCGTTTAAGTTCAAACGATTGACGATCTGACTCCCAATATCAAATCAGTAGACAAGTATTCTCTTTGCCTCCTGGGTTCTCCTATATTCGAAGAATCTTTTCCCGATTATATTTCTAACTCCATAACTAAATTCAAAAGTCACACGGATCGCTTACTCGAAATTAGCCCTCATTATGCTCTTGTGATTCTTAAATTCTGCCTTTTTGTCCCTAAATTTACGTATGTGCTCCGCTGTTGTCCTTTCTGGAAACATCAAAATTTATTGTCGCCCATAGATGATTTGATCAAAATTAGTTTAGAGACGATTCTAAACATTCAGCTAAGTGAGCCTTCCTGGTCTCAAGCGTCCCTCCCCATTCGGTTTGGAGGTTTAGGAATTCGCAAAATTTCCAGTGTGGCTTCCCCAGCCTTTTTGGCGTCCACTCATAGCACGTCTGGTCTCATAGGAAATATCTTAAGGGCTTTGCCCACAAACTGTGAGATTGCGGGCTTTGAGGACGCCAAAAATGCTTTTAAAATTGCTTGCCCAGGCAAACAATTTCCAGACAACCCAAATTCACAAAGGAGTTGGGATAATGTTTACTGTGATTTAACTTACAATACTCTCCTAAACAACTGTACAGGTCCATACCGCGCGAGGCTTTTGGCGGTCGGAGCCCGGGAAGCCGGTTACTGGCTACATGCCCATCCTTCGCCCAATACTGGTACTTTCTTGGATCCGGCCTCCCTTAGACTGGCGACTGGTTTGCGACTCGGGGTTTCGGTGTGTACGCCACACATATGCTCTTGTGGCACGGACGTGGACCGACTGGGACACCACGGATTATCTTGTCAAAAAAGTGCAGGCCGTTTTTCGAGACATGCGTCGCTTAATGACATAGTCCGTCGGTCTCTTGCCACCATCAATGTGCCTGCTCTTCTTGAGCCGACTGGCATTATCAGAGATGATGGCAAGAGGCCCGATGGAGTGTCCTTAGTTCCTTGGAGCTTGGGACGGATGTTGGTGTGGGATGCTACCTGCGTAGACACACTGGCACCGTCCCACCTCCAACGGACTACTGTAAAAGCGGGCGGAGCGGCGGAAAGCGCCGAAATTCTAAAACGTAACAAATATAAGAGCCTCGGTAGAGAGTACCATTTTGTACCATTTGGTGTTGAAACTCTAGGTCCATGGGGTCCCAGCGCGCATAAGTTGTTCGCAGAAATCGCGAAGCGTCTGGTTGACGTAACTGGTGACCGAAGAGCTGGCGGCTACCTCGCACAACGTATCAGCATTGCGATACAGCGAGGAAATGCCGCCAGCATCCTTGGTACAATGCCTCAAGGGCCTATTTTAGATTTAAGCTAGTTATTAATTTCGTTTAGTAGTACCACTGTATATATATTGTATGTAAATAAATGTTTTAAACCATCAGAATTACCTTATTTGAAATGTCGAAGTCCTTGTTAGGCTCGTATGGAATCAAGATGCTTGATTACGACTATCAAAATATTGATAGGGCCAACCAAATTTTTTTTAGAGTGTGTATTTGGGCAATCGTGGGCCATGTGAATAGACCATACAAGGCGGCGTCGGCATTTACAATGCGAACGTCAAAGAACGCCTTCCTCGCTGGCTCCCATAAACTTTCCAGTAGTAAGTTGCTTATTAGCCCTGGTTGATCTATAAGGCTCGCATTATTGGCTCAGTAGTAGCCGAACCCCATGCTGGTTCAGCCCAACTTTTGATATCGTCTCTGTGTTGGTCGTGGCCTCTTTTTAGAGCCCTCCCTTCTTGCAATTAAGTGCATGGTTTAGGTTGAAGTTATTTTCACCACAGCCATCGCAGGTTAGTGGCAGGCTAGAAGGTTCATGCCCGTATCTGATCGCAAGGCCGTCACGAAACTGCGTTGCTGTTAGGTCGGTATCATCAGCTTTGGTCGGTAGTACTACTGTTAGCCACTGTGATGATTTTTTGTTAATTACCCTTTGGATGCAATTCTTTGTTTTTATATTATAATGTACAATTGATAAATTCAGATAAAACCGAGAACTACAGAATGTGCAAGTTGCGGAAAATTTCGAAATAGTTCTGTTTAAAGAGTGTTAAAAAAATTTTGAAAAAAAAAGAAAACATTAATGATGATAACTATTGCCATATGTTTCATCGCATGGCCTGAGTCTAGATTTCTCCGAGCATCCCAATAGCCGAGGTTGCCCGGTTGTTGAAGCGACACCCTCCTGTATTTTTTATTTTTTAATCGTTTACAAAGTTGTGATGGGAACGCTGGCTGGGTAACTCGATACAAGGTCCTCCATTTGACACGTTCGCTTGATTTATAATGTACTCACTCGATTGATCATTTGGAGGATATTTGTTTTTTTCAGTTTACGATTCACTTTAATGGTTATTTTTATTTTAGACACGTGACACCTTGGGCTTGTAGAAAATGTTGAAGTTCAAAACATTTTGATATAAGTAACACACAAATATGTGTCTACCTACTTAAATGCGTTAATGATACCTAAGTATTGACCGCAAAACTATTATTTTTAACCGGCATTATTTCTAACTGGTAGAATAGTTACTTTCACCACACCGGCTCGGAAAGGCTTACTTTGCACTTCAAAAACTGATAGCAAAGTTACATTTTAATCACATGTGAGGCATAGTAATCAAATGCATAATTTTGTGTTTCACTCGGGGGCAAATTTTGTTTAACCCTCGTACTTCACAACATAAAATTTTTCACCACACCAACCCGAAGCAAATATTAAATGTAAAATATCAAACCAAATCAAACCAGATCAAATTCAAATGAATGTTATTAAATATTTATCATCCAAAATCATCATTTAAAAGTCAATTCTACCAGCAAACATAAGAAAACAATTCAAAATTTGCATTTGATTACTAATGCCTCACATGTGAATAAAATGCAACTTTGCTATCAGTCTTTGAAGTGCAAAGTAAGCCTTTCCGAGCTGGTGCGGTGAAAAATATTTTACGCTTCAACATCTTGAAGCACTCTTTGAAACCAAGGATCAATATTTTTTTTTATGGACCTGGAAATTCTGGGAAGAAAATGACTGCGATGAATCTTTTGATACTTTTGTTTGTAAATACCTATGTTTTTCAAAAATTTGTCTATAAATAAACAATAAGTAACATTGCTGTTTTTGGTTTAAGAAACATATTATTTAGTACCATTTTTTTCTATCTAGGTACAGTAGGTACCTATATATTTTTTACATGTCATAACTTACTGATTCAAATTAAGGATCCCTCATTCAGTTCGACGTCCTCCAAAAGTTCAAACTAAAAACAGCGAAAACAAGTGAGCATCACATTCTTTTTGCCCACAAGTTTAGGCGACTAGCTAGACAGCAAATGAGATTTTTCCAATTACCCCGTCCGAACAAGACGGACTGTCTGTTTCATCAGCCCTTCACTATCTGTGGCCGCACACTGGATTGAGTGCACTTTTATTTTAAAGGTTCACTTGTGCTGGAAATTGGGTGCTGTGCTATCTAGTTCCAATTCACGTTGGTTCAATCAATGTTGTTAACCGTTTTTATATTGTGCACTTTACAACAATTAGTGCTGCTGCAAGTCCCAACGTGCGATCGAAGTTATAAATAGGTATGTAAATGTAGAGCTTCGTAACTATGTATGTATATTTTGAACGGTTAAAATTTATACTTATTTGCACAATCGTGAGCAAAATTGCATAGTAATAAGTACCTAGGTACCTAGGCATTCACTTTATTATCGACTATTTAATGAATAATAAAAAATCTTGCTTTTTTAACTAAATTAAGATTTCTTTCCGGATTTATCCCTACAGTTAAAATAACATTTCACTAGATTCAATGACTAAGAATAACTTAAATCTCCCATTAAAAATAAATACTTAAAGAAGACCCCATTTAAACAGTTTCTAATTCTATGCAAACGCGCCTAAATAGGGCACTAACAATGCTGCATTACATAGGACCATCGTGGGATCCATGGATCCTAGCTCCTTTGTGGTTTGGCAACGTGCGTGTCACACGTACACGGTGCGTGCGCATGTGAGCCCCGCGCGTGTGTGCGTGCGCACGGACCCGCAGATTGGTGCAATTAGCCAAGAGGCGGGGCCTGCGTACGCGGCGACATCTCCTCCCCGGCTGTGTGCGTCGGACGCTAAATTATTTAAATTAATCGATTATTTAGTCTTATTGCGATCCGATGGGCACAATTGGTCGTGTGTTATAATGATGTTAGGTACGTCTGGAATCGAAATTCCATCTTAACAAGGGACTTTATTGCTAAAAAAATGGCAATTGTTTTGGTGATGGTGACCATTTAAACCCGATAAGAGAAAATTACTTAATACTCTGAACCATTTATTTTTAAGAAGTCTGCCTAGAGTATGAAACTGATGGTCCCGGGTTCGACCAACCAACCAGATACACCCCCCCCCCCCCCCATCGGTGGCCCGCGCGAAAGTAGGTAAGAAAATAGGGGTCATCCATTAATTACGTCACACGAATTTCTAGGTTTTTTGACCCCTCCCCCCCTCCTTGTCACACTTGGTCACATTTGGCAAACCCCTCCCCCCTGGTGTGACGTCACATTTCTTCAACGAAATCGGCAAATATTTATTTAATATTATATAAACATATTTTTGACAAAAGAAATATTAGTAATTTTATAATCCAAAACTGATTAAGAAATAAAATTTAACGAATAAAAACTATTATCTTGTTATTTAACTGTATAGCGAATAAAATAATTTAAATAAATTTTCGGTTACTGATGAAGTTAAAGTGACGTCACAAAATTTGTGACTCCCCCCTCCCCCTTGTCACAACATGTCACATTTTCTTGACCCCCTCCCTCCCCCTAAACGTGTGATGTAATTAATGGATGACCCCATACATTTAATAGGTATAATGGGTAAATCTATGCTGCTTATAAATTCTAACGCCACCATAAACATGAGCCTAAACGAATAAATTAAAACAAGCAACACAACTGGAAAGTATTCGTGTTAGGGGCTGGCTGGGCATGCATAAACAAAAGACGGCGCGACTCGAAACAGCCAAGTGTAATGAAATAACACGAACTCGCTAAAACACATGTAGGTAGAAGTTATCTCGACAATACGCACCAATGCGCCAAACTTGGCCAATTTACATCGGTACAGGCGAGGGCACAAGTCATTCATAATTCATATCTGTTACAAATTCATACCCTAGAGATATACCTATAGCCATAGGACACGCCAGGTACGCGGGTCGATCAACTATTTCTTCTTGTTATTTTGTCCCGTCAGCCTGGGGACAAAAGTGTGCTACTTTTAGTTTTTTAGAAAAAATATTGAACCTCGTTCTACCAACATATTTAGTAAATGGCCCATTATGGAAAGAGCTTATAACTACCACAAAAAGGCATGTTTGTTTATTTGAAATACCAAAAAACCTAGGTTTTTAGAGTGACCCAGGACAACGTAACCATGGCAACGAGTGACAAGAAAAAGTTGATTCCCCCACCTAATATCATTAATTTTTGTTGGTAGAATTGTACAAAGTCCAAAAATAATCTCAATAACGGAAGTTATAATCCGTGCTTTTGTGATAATGCTTATCATTTTCTGAAAATAGCAATTGGATAAAGATTGTCAGACAGGTTTTATTAAAAACGGGGTTTTAGTTAAGAATGTTACGATAACAGTAAAATAATTTTGTAAAAATGTGAAACAGGTAGGTAGTTCTTAAAATATATTATAGTTAGTTCCACAGTGCATGGAATTAAATTAAGTACCTATATCTGCATCAAAGAAAGTCCATTGCTATTTTTAATTTTTCTTATGTTTAATATGAACTTACAGTTTTGTCTATGGGAGGTACCTACTTGCGAACATGGCCGCAAAATTAGAACCTATTCACACTTATAAAAGTATGAAATTTTGAATGTAGGCAAGCTTAAGAACCGGGCTTGGCACAATTTTTTTTCAATCACAAATCGACACCGTTATGTTACATGGTTTGATATAGGAAGGTATAATATATTTTATAACATTTTTGTTTTTACATCGCTTTGAACAACTAAAACTCAAAACATGAAATGAATAGGTATTCACCTAGCACTTGTGCGCTCGCTGGTACGCAGGCATAGCTCACGCGAACGGAAATGGAGTATTGCTTAACTTTCCAGACGCTGCCGAATTTGCTGCCAACCACAGATCACCGTGCTAATAGATAGTGCATATACCGCGGTCCACACTCATTGCATGGCGTTCCCATAGGTAGCGCGATTGACGATTATGACCACACTATCTGTGGGCCTACCGCAAAAACCGAAATACTTACGCAATTTGCGGGGATCTTTTTCGTTTACTCCAATGAAGGCGTAATTAGAGTGACAGAGGAAGATGCCCGCAATTTGCGAACTTCGATTTTCGCGGTTATAGCCCTGTGCTCTCGTAAAAAATATCATCAAAAAGGTTAAAACCGGGCTTATAGAGTTTAAAGTGGTGCAGTACTGAGTAACAAATGTTACTCAGTACTGCAGGACTCGGCGCAGTATTTTACAATTAGAGTAGGGCTATGCTATTATTCATAATCCCTTCATATTCTTCATAATGCGGGGTCTGTGTGAGGTGTAGTCTATGCTGTATAAATACAGACGAGCGCAACATTTCCTAATTTACCACACTATGGCAAGCGTGCAAGTATATGACCCTTTAAAATTCTTTATAATACGCCATAAGACCCACACAACCTACATATATACTTCCACCATCAAACGCACAGGTTTTAATATGACTAATTAACTTTGTAGGTTAATTAAATAGCTCAAGGAAGGTAAATAGGATATCTAGAGTCTTTCAGCTAGTTTTCATGTTCATGACCGATCGACCGGCATGATATGATTATTAAAGAATGTTGCTACCTAATTACTATTGAGTTATTATTATTACAGGGAGATATTTATACAAAGGTACCTAATTAAAAATGATATGTAAGTATACATGGATAAATATAGAAAAAAACCAAACCATTACATCAATTCAACTTTACAATTAAGCCAACTTAAATAATCTAGAACTAGTGACCAATACCATTCATAAGTACTTTTTCTAACACTAGTAACGGTCATCAGTTGGCCATAATATAAATAAGGCATTGTTTTTCAAATATATTATCTCTCTCCAATATCTATTATAATAGGTAGGATAGCGCGCTCGAAAGCGGAGCGGTACCAAATTAATTGATATCGTGAGCACGTCTTTAAGTAAAAATCCGGTAACTACCTATACCTGTAACAATACCTGTTTTCTACACTTTTAAAACACAACCAATCTGGTTTAATAAAGAATGTGCTTTTATTTTTATGTAGTATATAGGTATATAGAGTCTGTGCGGAAAGAGAAGAGTCGTGAAATGTATGAGGCCCAACAATACATTCCACGACTCTTCTCTTTCCAAACAGGAAAGTAAACTCTACACATAGAATTCTAGGTCTACCACTTACCTATTCCTGTTGGTTAAAAAGTTACGTGCTGGTTTTCTGGTAGAAGGTAGCAAAGTTGTAGGAGTAAAACTAGTAGATATATATTAATTTTTTACTTACTTAATATACCTTTCCAAATCAGATGCAACTAAGCTTTTAGCCTGTCAGCCATAATAACTTCTAATCGGTAGATTAGAAGGCTCTAAGCTCAAGCTCAAGGATTAGTTAAAAGGTAGAGCTATAATATTAAATTTGCTATCGGAGAGTCATTTCCTAACCTATTTCAGTTTCGCCAAATCTATTTCTTCTCTACATATCTTACTCTACTGTTATAAAACTTGCAAATTATCTGGTATTCTACCAGTACCAGTTTCTAATTTTATGTTGAATTTGTAATTAGATTCCTTCTTGAAACGTGAAATCGAATGCTGTGCATAACAGAAGCTCATCAAGAATAATTAAGTGTAATCTGCCGTTAGCCATTAAAGCCGTTTACTGGCCGTCACAAGACATTAACCGCCTCTTCTCAGTCGGATAACGTGACGCAACGGTCCCATTATGGACTAGCAATGACTGATTACATGAACTAAATACGATAATCCTATTAAAACTTCACGATAAAGTTAGTTAGATTTTTTTTAAAGATGTATCCGAATTTTAGGAATTGCTCTTAAGGGCCACTTGCACCATTCACTAACCCAGGGTTAACTGGTTAAACCACGGAGTTACCATGGTTACCAATACAATATGACACTTCGTTAACGGTTTAACCGATTAACCCCGGGTTAGTGGAATGGTGCAAGTGGGCCTTAAGAGCAATTCCTAAAATTCGGATACATCTTTAAAAAAAATCTAACTAACTTTATCGTGAAGTTTTAATAGGATTATCGTATTTAGTTCTAGATACGTACAGCGTATGAAACGACGCGCCTAAAGTATCTGCCATTACTCTTTCAAATAGAGAAGTGATGTAGGTAGGTACCTACATATATCTCTACAGTTTACGGTCAAAAGTATTTGCATTATTTTAATTTGGTCTACATGTAGAGGTGGAAATGCTGCGAGCATCATGGGCACCTTTGCACCGGGAACGGCAGGAAGAGGTTTGTTTTTTTAAAATTATAGTTTTAATTTTTATTTGTAAGTCATAGTTGTAAGTTTATATAAAAATTTGGTGCTTTGTCCATAGCTTTTTTTACAATGAAAATACGATTTAGGTTTTATAGATGATGTAGAGGTATATTTATTTTTGTTAAACTATCAGAGAATGGTAGATAGGTAGATACTTTTGACGTATAGTCTGATACGACTGTACCTACTTTTTGGTATGAACAGCAACAGGCCAGCTTTTTTAAGCACCTGTCTATCTATTATTTTCTAGCACATGTTACTTAGGTACATGTAAATGTAGATGATATAGAGATAGGAATACCTATTACTCGTATTAAAGCTGATTACTGACTGTTCACCCCGTCAGCCCAATTTTTTTCTAAGACAAAACTCAAACACGCGCCTGCGCAAAGATAAATATACTAAATTTTTATAAATTATAAATATATGTACATACTATGTATTTTTTTTTTTTAAGTTAGTCAGTAAGCTAGATTAGTTAGTAGTTTTATGATCATATTGTATTGAAAATGATTGTATTGACATAATAATTTATAATGCTATGTATTTTAATTTTAAATATGTTCGTGTCCTATGCCAAAACTGATAAAATCAGACACTTGTTATTTGGACCGGTAACCGTAATCTATAATTTTCAATCATAGCATACAATGTTTCCTACTTTCTTCATTCTTTAGTTATTAATCTTTAAACTGTCTAACTTAATTTTAGTCCTATTATGTCACTCACTGCAAAAACTTAAATTAAGTAGGCCCACAAACTGGGCTTACCAACCAAGTTTCTTTACCTAGCTTAGTTAGCTTCTATACCTAGTGTACTTATACACTAGACAGAAGGCAAGTCGACTACACCGTGCTAGAAATTACAATCTATTTTTATCCCTTTGTTGCATTCTGTAAACATGTTAGCGGCCGCGCGTGGCGGAGGTATCGATTAGTCCGCCCTGTAGCAGTGGTAGTTACAATTAGAAAAATCGATCGCTACCAAATAGAAGAGAAAACAACAGTTAGTTTTATTGCCGGTGCTTACCGCTCGAAAGTTCGCCTGACTCGATCGCCATCTACGTGCGCACTAGGTGACCTAATTAGTTAACTTTTTCGAATCGGCGTTTTGCCCTAACATTTGTTGTAGGTAACTAATTTAGATGGAGTTTAATTTGGACGTAAGAAAATAAGCATATCGAAAACTATGGGTTCAAATATATTTCGCAGCGGTAGAGTTTAATTACCAAAACAGCGTAAGTAGCGTAACAAGTATAAACAACCACCAAAAATGTAGCGTGTCAGTTTATAGTTAGTTAATTTTCTTCCGCCCTTATGACTTTTAATTTATTCCAATTAATATCCTTAAAGTTGCCTACGTCACTACGACGTACTTAATACAGTGTCTATAGTTCCCATCGAGTTTTTTTCTAATCGCTCATTATTAGGCCCGATATAAAAAAGGCCAGGCGTCCGCTCGAGTGCACTGGCGTTCGTCCACCAAAGAACTTAATGTATTCATTTTGCTTTTATAGCTTTCGCGTGATTAACTTTGATTGATTGCATCCAAATATTGATATTTGATATTAAAATCTGTGACCGGCGCTGCGTAAACGGGACGGGGTTATACAAGGTTACTCGGGAGGGAAGGGACCGGCGAACTGTTTATTCTGTATTCAGATGTGATAAGGTAATTGTATTGTACTTTTGAATAACACAGATTTGCAGCTGAAATAATACCCCTATATCGATCCGTTAGCATTTGTACTTTCCCATTGAGAGTGAAAACTTTACATTTTTTAAGTTTCATTTTGAACGATTACCTTTGTGGCGTGGTATTCATTAATTGTCTCCATCCAAATTGGAGGTTGGTAGGGTGTACATTGTTTCCGGTCGGTTGGCATGGTGACGGTGATGCGCGCCGAGCTTGATGGATGAAGGTAGCGCAGGCATGCGGCTCAGCCACATGAATTCGTGTAGCGAGCACCACCTTCCAACTACCAATACTCAAACAAAACAATACCCAACTAGAACCATACTGCATGGCCATAAAGCTCTAAATCGCCTGTAAACTGATAGTCACAAAATGTAGTAATAACTTTGTACGAGATGTCTAGATGAGTCGGTGGTTTTGTCACGATTTGTCATACATTGAGCTGTGGTTACGGACATCCCTCTAGGATGCTTGTTCTGAGTGAGCAGAAGTTATGAGAAGAATGGTATGGGAAAGATCATTCCGGGTAGCCATAGATTATGTTTTTAATTGATAATGCTGTGTGGCATTCTCTTAATGGAGGTCGTGCAGGAAAGTTCGCTTTTACATTTGACCGGCTCCCAAGAGCGGGCATTTGTAGATGTATAAGTTTGATCGAGCTAAATATGGATAATATTTACAATATCTGTTCAGGTACACTACTTATAAAAATTAAACATTGATAACATTACAATGATTGACAACATTAAGGGTTTAATCCAGTTTTACTGTTGCCGCAAACTAACGACCGGCTTCTCGGTAAAAGGGTAATTAAATTTGGAAAAGCTGTACACATTAATAACCTTATTTTGAGCAAACACCGAGTAAATGGGGGTTCGAGGCCATAAGTTGCGTGGTGACGTCCGAGAACGCACCTATAAATCGCCGAGAAATTACGATTTGGGTATGTTTTTCATTAAGGCCATAAAAAATTTTGCTTTTTAAACATTAGGGCTGACCGTAAACGGCGTTAAGCGGCGCTCGGAATGGGAGCCTATTTTCGCAGCACATTACTGAGGATGAATGATTTCCTGGCCGCCATGATTTATTCTGCTGCGGCTGCGCGCCGCGACACAGACTCATTACTAGCCACCAATAAAGAATGGACACTCCGCGCTAAGAAAGAAGATATCGCATTTGTCTTTCTTTGTACGACTGGAGATAGTGGAGATAGCCATCGGGACGGTTTATCTGCTACTTAATTTCGATTTGTTTACTGGAATACCAAAAGTCACCTTGCGTGTTTGGTGTCAATGCTTTTTTTTTGTTTGATAAAATTTTAATTAGTCTGTATTAAAGTGACTTTGGTATGATTTTGATTCGACTTTCTAGTCACTTACATGAACTTGTCGCACATTACTATCTTTTTATTTACTATCGTCATTTAATTTCAAATAGGTACCTACCTATAAGACGGCTGAGGATTGGCACAAGCTGACATAAGTACTAGATATTAGCACATTTATTAGTTAGTTTGGGGCTTGCGATGGTCTTATCTTACAAAATGCGTATCAGGAGGCCTAGCCAAGATTACAATCGGTTACCTACCGATCAACGCCAATCGAAAAGTAAAACAAAATCGGGACGAAAGATGCCACAAAAAGTCACGTCGTCATTTCCATACATTATTTAAGCTTCGATTGGTGTTTTTTTGTATAATCACTTGGCTGCCCCCCTGATATATGAATGCAACCTTCAATTGTCCCTTCTGTCCATTACTCGTACTCTATGTACGGGTCTGCACGCTCGTTTGCTCCCGTTGTTTCGATGCGGACCTCTTGTATTCAAATTAATCGAATTTAAATACACTTGATATTTGCACGTTCTACAATTATTATAGTAACTTGACTTACCGGCTTTTATGTGTGGATTGTGTCTACATACTTTTTACTATTAAAAGTAGAAGTGTTTTACCTACTTTTTAAAAATTTTGGACAAAATTTATCACGCATTTTCAAATCATTGCATTGAAATAGAAAACAATAATTTTTTTGTTTAATACGTTTTTGAAGTGTGATGCAGTGTACCTACACAATGATTACACTTAATTTTGTAAAAAAAATACCTACGGCAAATGTCCGGTAAGAGACCATGTAGTTCTAATCCAACCATTGTTAATTCTTTTGTATGCATATTAGGCTGTAGAGAAGGTATTTAAATCCTAGTATTACTGCTGATTTCTTACCAGATAGTGTTAAAATTGTGATACAAATTCCATCTACTAATTCTGTAGTTTTTATACTAAAGAATGACTTGGCTAAAAAATAATGGTAATACCTACTTATATTTATTTATTTTGTCCTTCTGTTAAATACCTACGTGGATACTTCAGGGCTAAATAATAGAAAAGAAAATAGTTACCTCAAGCAATCAGTAACTATTACTTATGAAAGCAAAATAATGTAAATAATAAGAATGTAAAAAAAAAAATCGTATATGATTCATATTTTTTACAATAAAAAGACACGTCAAAATTGTTTACCTTTTTCTAATGCTAATAAAACGAACTACAGCTGCCTATACTTATATTATTATGTATATTTATTTACTCTAGTACGTTACCACAAGTAAACCTGGTTCACGTTGTGTCCGAGACTAAAACAATAGAACCTAACCCCGCGGCCATTATAGTTGCTGAGCTCGCGGATCAAATAACCGTCATCAGTGGCTCTTCGGGCAGGTGCAGTTAGCAGCACAGCCAGGCTTCTATAGGCATACTGTGCTTACAGTGACCGTGATATATGTACTTACCCAACAAAAACATAAATGTGAAATGTGAGCTAAGTTCAATATTAAGAATATGTGTCGTTGTTGACTCTCCGACAAAAGAATTGAGATCTATATGGGTGCCAAGTTCTGTGCTGTGTAGAAAATCCTGAAATTATAAAGGATTTGTCTTGGCTAGTGTTTAACAAAAAACCAATTTTTTGAAAAAGTAACATAGATAATTATATATTACCTATATGCCTATACGTAAAAACTTGCCAAAACAAATCCTTTATACTTAATTTCAGGATTTTCTACACAGCACAGAACTTGGCACCCAATTAGATCTCAATTCTTTTGTCGGCGAGTCTACAACGACACATATTCTTAATATTGAACTTAGCTCACATTTCACATTTATGTTTTTGTTGGGATATCATTACTTTTTGTACAGATATTACTATAGTATTCATCATGAAAGTATTAGTAGTAGGGCAAACGCCTAAGCTGAAAAGGAGACCCTCGCTAACGCGCGGTTAATTGTCAAAAAGTTTCAGTTTTCAGATTTTTTTAGTAGAAGAGCCGGCCGCAAATTTTCTAACCGACTTGATACCACGATGAAATGCACAATGGTTTCCCATGAAAGTGATGCTAAGTCCGAATTCGATAGTCTGCCACGGCGGAACTTGCCGAAAGTACTAAAAAGAAGGCCACTTCCGGTGGGAAAAAGGGGGCTGATTTAACCCATCTGATACCGAAATAATAGTTATGGCAGCAGTTAGAAATTTACATGTAGACACATAAAAGCGAAGTGTGCCAGTATTTTTTTTGCCGGAAGTGCTTGGCAGACGCTCTCAAAGGTGGCCACCGGGACCCTTAATTTGACCCATCTGATACCACCATGAAACCAATTCCAGTCGGTAGGTATGAACCCTCATGTCAGGAATATATAAGTCTGCCAAGGCTTTTCCTGCCGTAACCCCTTGGCAGACGAGATTATGTGAGCAAGGTAACTATCGGTTACCCTACACTAACCGATGGTCATCTTGCTTATAATCTCGTCTGCCAAGGTGTTTCGGCAGGAAAAGCCCTGGCAGACTTATATATTCCTGAAATGAGGGTTCATACCTAACGACTGGAATTGGTTTCATCGTGGTATCA
The DNA here is from genome assembly GCF_910591565.1 of Cydia splendana. Classification (NCBI taxonomy): domain Eukaryota; kingdom Metazoa; phylum Arthropoda; class Insecta; order Lepidoptera; family Tortricidae; genus Cydia; species Cydia splendana. The sequence goes on along the minus strand of NC_085968.1, from coordinate 12,616,891 downwards.
GATGGGTTAGTGTACGGTAACCGATGGTCATCTTGCTTATAATCTCGTCTGCCATGGTGTTTCGGCATGAAAAACCTTGGCAGACTTATATATTCCTAAAATGGGGGTTCATACCTACTGACTGGAATTGGTTTCATGGTGGTATCAGATGGGTTAGTGTAGGGTAACCGATGGTTACCTTGCTCACATAATCTCGTCTGCCAAGGTATTTCGGCAGGAAAACCTTGGCAGACTTATATATTCCTGACATAAGGGTTCATAGCTACCGACTGGAATTGGTTTCATGGTGGTATCAGATGGGTTAAATTAGGAGTCCCAGTGGCCACCTTTGAGAGCGTCTGCCAAGCACTTCCGGCAAAAAAAATACTGGCAGACTTCGCTTTTATGTGTCTACATGTAAATTTCTAACTGCTGCCATAACTATTATTTCGGTATCAGATGGGTTAAATCAGCCCCCTTTTTTCGCACCGGAAGTGGCCGTCTTTTTCGTACTTTCGGCAAGTTCCGCCGTGGCAGACTATCGAATTCGGACTTAGCATCACTTTTATGGGAAACCATTGTGCATTTCATCGTGGTATCAAGTCGGTTAGAAAATTTGCGGCCGGCTCTTCTACTATTTCTTTTGTATACTTCTAATAGTCTACCTTCATGCCAAATATGTGACGTTCCACGGAAAAAGGTACCTTATGGCGGCTGGCGCTTACGTCACATAGCACCGCAATAATATTGGAGCGGTGTCAATAATAGCGTAAGCGCCAAACGCCATAAGGTACCTTTACCCGTGGGACGTCACATATAAAGTTTCTAAGTGATCTAGAAGTGGGTTAGGTTTTTGGTCTATAAGTAGGTATTAATTATTTTTTTTCCATCGAAATATCAATAATTTCCTGTTTTCAGATTTTTCCCTCTATATGCACCTAATAGTCTACCTTGATGCCAAATATCAAGTTTCTAAGTGGGTTAGGTTTTGGGTCTATAAGTATTAATTTTTTTTCCATCGATGTATCAATAATTTCCAGTTTTCAGATTTTTCCCTCTATATACACCTAATAGTCTACCTTGATGCCAAATATCAAGTTTGTAAGCCATCTAGAAGTGGGTTAGGTTTTTGGTCTATAAGTATTTTTTTTCCATCGAAATATCTATAATTTCCAGTTTTCAGATTTTTGCCTCTATATGCACCTAATAGTCTACCTTGATGCCAAATATCAAGTTTCTAAATGATCTAGAAGTGGGTTAGGTTTTTGGTCTATAAGTATTAATAATTTTTTTTCCATCGTAATATCAATAATTTCCAGTTTTCAGATTTTTCCCTCTATATACACCTAATAGTCTACCTTGATGCCAAATATCAAGTTCCTAAATGATCTAGAAGTGGGTTAGGTTTTTGGTCTATAAGTATCAATAAAAAAAAATTCCATCGAAATATCAATAATTTCCAGTTTTCAGATTTTTCCCTCTATATACACCTAATAGTCTACCTTGATGCCAAATATCAAGTTTCTAAAGGTGGCCACTGACGAGCCTTCCAACAGTCCAAATAGCGTGGCTGCAATCCAAAATCGGTCCGTGAATGTCAAAAACTTACAATGTTTAATATTAGGATGCCGTCCATTTGGATGAATCCATTGTAACGGCATCCATTTGGAAGGCTCGTCAGTGGCCTGCTTAAGTCATCTAGAAGTGGGTTAGGTTTTTGGTCATAAGTATTAATTTTTTTATTCCATTTAGTGATAGCGGTACAGCCTGAAATTCGGGAATCAGCTGCAAATGGTGTTAAAGGTATGAAAATCAGCACGATTAATCTTTAGGCCATTTGAATCAATTTGACCCGTATCACCAAAAAAAAACGTAAAGGAGTTATGACGTCATCTTTTTTTTGTATGGAAAAAAAATATTTTTTGTACAGAAACCTATCGCGTGTGGTATTAAATGAAATGGCATTTTGAGCCGGTTCTAAAAATATATCACATTATTATATTTTCGTCACTTGTATTCAATTAAAATTAAAATAATTTTCAAAACATACCAAGTTTGGGCTTCTCCAGATACGAAACCGTTGAATTATTTTTTGTAAAATATACCTCAAGTAATACCCAATATCCTTATATCTAACCCCAAGAAATTAATATCGAAAATATTTAGTTTTAGTATATTTTTTAAATTTTTTATTGGTGTAGGTTAAGTTAGTGGTTAGTGTATGTGTGTAGGTTAAGTAGGTTTCAAGTTGTGAAGGGGTCAAAAGTAGCTCGAAATGGTTCGTGTAATATTACACACGGTTGCTACGTCTCGCCAGTTCCTTTTTCTTTGAACTTGGCTGGACACGCTACCGCGTGTCTAGACCATGAGCCTTATTAGAAATATATGAAGTATCATCGGTTTTATTTTAAAGTATGACACAGTCAGTTAGCACCACTAAAGGTAACATTCCAATAGCAACAGCATTGGAGTACAAGAAATGCTATGAAAAATGACATTTATCAAGGGCATCGGCGTTGATAGCATTCAGTTAAAAATCAGGTAAATTGTATTCTTCTCTTCAGTTCTCCATAATACTCTGCCAAGGATCACAACAACGCAACGTTCGATCCAACGTTTCCCTCCGACGATCAAATATTCAAATCGTTGTTCCAACCTTTTGGAAATTAATACAAAAATATTACATTGCTATAATCTGCGAAAAGATAACGTACTAACTAGTCAATCGACGACCGGTCTGGCCTAGCGGGTAGTGAGTAGTGACCCTGCCTATGAAGCCGATGGTCCCGGGTTCGAATCCTGGTAAGGGCAGTTATTTGTATGATGATACAGATATTTGTTCCTGAGTCATGGTTGTTTAAGTATTTCTATGTATTTAAGTATTTATATATTATATATATCGTTGTCTGAGTACCCACAACACAAGCCTTCTTGAGCTTACCGTGGGGCTTAGTCAATTTGTGTAAAAATGTCCTATAATATTTATTTATTTTATTATTTATTTATTTTACATGCAATTAATGTTCCCACCCTCCCACCGCAAAAATAAATACCTATAACAAACCACCACTAAAAGAACAATACTAACTACCAACCCTTTTAACCTTTTAGACTATTTACCTAAATCTACCTTACCAACTTAGCGGGAATCAGGTAATCTATAAGGAAAGTGGTTTTTGGCTAGCCGCTGCACAAGAATGTCGTGACAGTAAAGTCAAATTAGATCAATAAGGGCTTCGTGGCTAATGTGTCAAGCGGCTTATCTGGCGCGGTACGGCACGATCGTCCGTCATCGCCGTCATCGTAATGCTATTGATAAAGTCCACAAGTCTTGGCCGCTGATTTATTAGTGCTGATTACCACCTTACATGTGAGGTTAGATTGTAATTATTTCAGAATAGATGGGTGCTCGCTAAACATGTTGCTTTTTAACTATTGTGTCTAGGAGTAAACTTGGCTGTTTTCTGGACCCCATCTGCCGTATTCGAACTTCAAGATATTCACAAGAGACGACACGTACTAGATCCATTCTAGATACGTTATAGTTTAGATATCAACTAGTTCTCTTTTGCAGCGCAATTCGGGCAACCAATGTCACTATTTACGTTAGAGTAAGATATCTATTAGATGTGAATTGGATCTCTAAGTCATATCCTGTGGAAATCGTTCAACAGTATCTCCAGAATCGCGCAAATGTCAAATTTGACAGATTAGATCTTAAACATATCGTTATCGTATCTTGGTGATGTCTAATAGATGTCTATTTCAAAATCCGAATCGGGCCCCGTTTCTCCAAAGATCATGAGACTACTAATTTGCTTATTTGATACATTCTTCTCTTGTCGTTCCTATTTGCTAGGTAAATACACTGCAAAATGTGCTTTGTAACTTTTGGTCTTACATAAGTATATGTGATCTAACCATTTTACCAAATCAATGTCTGTGCTTACCTTCGCGCTATCGTTTTAAATAAAACTTTTCTTTTAACGCACGTGTTAGAATAGCTAATCAAGCACTTAATAATAATCCTAACCGAATGATACGCTCGGATGGAACCTTCGTTAGCAATAAAACAATTACGCTTCTAATGAAAATTGCGCTCGCTATTGAAAAGAAATAGCCGCGTTAATCTGCAGACATGCATTTGCATATTACAATACGGCTTAATGTGAACGTGAGTACTACACAGATTATTCATATTTTAGCTATAAATTTCTTAATTGCGACGACGTATAACGGAGTACAGTGTTAAAAAACCATCCATTTTATTTCACAAAGGAAGATACAACTGTGTAATTGGCGAGCTTTTTTAAATATGTCATAGAATACATACCAATAACAAAACCTTAACGGTCAAAAAGCGGTCTTGATACTCTTGATGACACGAAGCTATTTCTAATATTTGCGTGAACATAATATGTATGACAAAAATATACGTTAGCAAATATTTCCTGAACGTTTATGATTGCGAGCATGTACAAGATAGAATGGGAGCAATAATCAAGCTCTTTTGTTATGAAATAGTTTGAAGGTTACTAGACCCTGGTTATGAGGTGAGATTAAGTTATAGGTTGTTGACGATCCGTGAACGGGTTAGCTGCGTGCCCGTGCGCAGGCCCGGACTCGGTGCGTTCGAGAGGATCACTTTCAACAACATTGTATTTATTTATTCGGACTGTTTTCGAACTATAATGACATTACTCCCAGCAAATATGTTTCATACTATACATGTAAAGACTACGAATTTTTTAAAGTGTTTTTTTATGTTTATTTAAACTTTATCGCAATAAAAAAAGGATAAAATGCATAAAAAGATAATGGAAGATAAATCAAGATTACTAGTGATATTATTCGTCGTAGTTGGTCAGAGAATGGAGACCGATCGCGTGATACCTCTCCCTGTTCTATACTGTTTTGTAGTTAAGACTAAAAGCTTTTAAAACCATATTTTTCTTTTAATTATTTGTACTGTCTAGTGTCCACTTCAGTGAGGGTAATTAATGTTTTACAAATTATGGATATTTTGCATCGTTTCTTACACGAACAATCATGTTCAGAGTAATGACCAGTCAAGCGTAGCAATATGTCTTCTCTCTCGGAAAACCATAGATTAGGTCACCAGTAAATCGGAAATGTAGCCAATACAATTCGAGGTCTGTCGATGGCACGAATACGGCTCAATTCCATCCATCTTCCCAAGCTTTGGCTATTACGTTGTTCATTGTGTGCATAGTAGTTGGTCTGACGAGGAGCTAGTTAGTGTATGGGTCTTTACCGGCCAAGGATTACATATTGCGGCTCGGCAAATACACATTGTCATTTCGACCCTGCACGTTGTCGAGTATTTTTCTCCGATACCGTAATGCGCGAGTCACGAGCGGTTATGTAAGCAGGCTGCCGGCCGGCGCCGTCATTATAGGCATTACTGCAGGAACACTCGCTCTCTCGCCCCGCCATTGTCAAGATTGTGGGGTCAGAGAGACCCCGACGTTAACCAACTTGTAATTTCGCAACAACTATTCCTGTAACCCAATAAATCGTAGCAAAACAATTTACTTTGGAGATTCAAGAGTGTCTTATATCACGTTTAATGGTAGACATCGTGACCGCTCCACGGTTATTAATTATGGAAATGATTATGACGGCTCATATTCTGCTCATGTCGTGTCTAACGCTATACTAGGTAAGTGAGTAGGTGAGGTTACAATTGTCATAATCCAATGACGTAAGTACCTATTATTTGCGTAGAGTGGCGGCTTCACCTGTTTAGAACGCCGGTCTCTAGGGCACACCTTGCCATTCACCAGGAAAGGTATTATTTTTCCTTAATCTAATTGTAGGTACACGACAAGACGTATACTACCGGCAAACTTGTTTGTAGTTATTTACAGAAATTTTGAGCCGTTGCGGCATGTTTGTCGCGTGTGCAGGCAGATAAGATTTAACGATTGTCATTTAAAGTGGAAGTTGCGGTCATAAATGTTTCAAGTGGTTATTTTAAAGTTAAATAATTTTACGAAGCTAAGACATTGATACGTTTTATTAAAACTACCATAAAATGATATTTATTTGGACTTTGACAATGGAACTAAATAAGCATAGACCAACCACTAAGTAGGTACCTAAGTTATTTTAGATTTGGCCAATTTAGAAACTTTTGAGTTTTGCTTGAGTAATGGTTGATGGTGTGAATCACAATATTTTCTAAGACTGAACAGAAAGCGACCAAATTGTTAAATGTCATAATGCAATTTGGTGTTTTCTGATACTAATAACTTATTGCTATGTGATCTAGGCTTTCTTACACTTATAGCCCTAACCTGTTCATCAGTAACAATACTCGAGCGTCAAGTGGAGCGGAAATTTTCCAAAGGCAGGTTGGCACTGCGCACGCCGGCGGCATAGCAAAGAGCGCAGACGCGGCGGTGGCTTTGATCTCTGAATCACAAGTGTAACGTGACATATCCGTGCGGTCACTACCACAACTGCTTTACGCATCTATGAACTTGGATTTGAACGGTTAACTGGATCGAGTGGCTCTGATTTGGATAGAGTTGCTTAGATGAGTTGTGCTAGACGAAGAACTCTCGTCGTACTTTTATATCTTGTCATGTGATGTTTGTTTGAGAAAACGGGGGTATATAAATGTAGAATAGAAACCATATCACGACGAAGTTAGCGAAAGCAAAGAAATGGGTGATGGTGTGTCTTCATGTCAATTAAGGTTTAGATCCACAAAAGCAATTGGTTATCTTCGTAATATAAAAAAAAATAACAACACGTTTGTACCTACTAACAATTAACATAAAACTTAATCAATAAACAATATCTGTCAGATTCTATAACGAAAACAAAAGTTTCAACTTCCTTCCTCGCTCCTCGGAAACAGTGCTGTCCATTGACAACTCTCCAAACAATGAAAATTTATTAAAATGCAATAACAATAAAATTCGTGTCCGGACATTAGTGATGTTAAGTTATTCTCCAAACGCCACTTAATGAGAAGTGATGGGTTCGTATGAAAATAAAATAAAAATACAATGTGGGTTCCAAAGACGGTGCATCGCGTATGCAGGGCGCATGTGCTTAAGATTACATGTCCTGTATGCAAGAAATTCCTGCCACGGCAATGGCCGAGAAGAAATTGTCCTATCATCTCGTTAAAATGTAGCCATGGCTACTCTACGCGACTTAGGTTACCTCGTAAAATGCTAGCTGTATAACTTTATTATATGTAGGCATTATATCAGTAGTACTTCGCGGGGTTGAGAGCGTACGTGCATGCAAACAAAGACACGGACGCTTTTTGCAGGCTGATGGTGATGAACGATTTTTAAAAGACGGTTGCGAATCGTCTGTATTTGTTCGCCTCATTAAAGTTGCGGATTACCGAACCATTTATGATTATTGCAGTCAACTTAACTTTACATTTAAAGTCGCTTAAGCGAGCAATAGGGTTTTAATTTAATTATCGGTTATCACCGAAACTCTGTATGTTTTAGTGGTGTTATCGTAATGCTATAACCGTTCTATAGCGAGCTATAAATCATTGGGCAGACACCCACGACGGTCGACTGACTAGTCGACGACTAATCCGGGCTTAACGGCTTCTGTCGAAACGAATATCGATTTTGACGTACTCGAAAAAAACTGAGAGTGGGAAGTAAACAAACTACTCGAACTAGTTTATGTAACGTGCTTTATTCACTTCCAGCTCGTTTTTGAGGATGTTGTTAGGCAATATAATAATGTTTAAATAAGTACCTACTTAATCATAGGTGTCACCTGGGCTAAACGTGATATACCTACCTATTCGTATTTCGAGTTAAAGTAAACAAAAGTTGCCAAGGCGTCAAAGTATAGATAGTATTTATGTAGTAGGACCAAGGTACACACCAATTTATGAAAAATAAATGTTGTCTAAATACGTTATAGCCAACGTTTTACCAATATTAACAAAAATGTCGAAACACTACTCGCTGGCGTTGTCGCGCAACTCGACAGCTTTTCCGTTCCCGGCACTAGTTGTTATTCCCGCCGTCGCCTGTCACGGCGCTCGGTGGCACAATAATAAGAATTGTAATATAAAAGCATTATAATCCAATCACAAGGTAACGCGAGGAGTGACCGCCCGCGAGCCGCATTTACCATTCGGGCCGCGATCAGACCAATCGTAAAATATTTTTGGCTGTTAACAACCGAAGTATATCACCACTTGACAAAGACACACACATCGTTTCATTTACTATTCATTACGACGCATGTACTACAGATTTGTATGACTGGTTTGGATTACTTTGTTGAAGGAAATCCGCCTAATTAGCGAATGTATTTTGCCGTCAATCCGTCACGGTTGTATCTCATGCGTTCATTAATGATCGGCCAATTAATATTATTACTAAAAATAATACTCTGAAAACCAGTTTCGGGACGTTAAGGATTCAGTTGCAAATAAGCTTACATCTATAACTACACCACGAAAGTAGCAAAAGTTGTTGGTTGGCTACTGTACCCACACTTAGGATGATTTGTCATTTAGTTCCTCTTCAATCAAAGGTTAGATAACATCGTGGCGATTAGTTGACTTCTGGACGGAACAACTGAACTAGTCACGCAGGTTCTTCGGCTGTGCAAGTTCTGGGCCAGCATTCTTCTTGACTCATATTTATCATAAAGCTGCTTACGTACTTGTAACCTTTTGATTGTGAAATGTGAAACATAAACGGGGTAGCTAATGTTATTACAAAACCAAAACAGACATCGTTTCAGCTTTAGTAGGCACCTAAAATACTCGGCGTCGATACGACGATCAATAAATTAAAATTAATTCGGCGTGCGAACGCTGAGATCCGATACGCGATACCGACGCCTACATTTATCATTCGCTAACACGTCGGACATTTCACAGGGGACGCTCGCCGCGGGAACGTAATCTTTATTACAACACTATAGAGGTTACGCTGTACCGATGATTGAGCACGTAATGAACTGTCCTCCAACAAAGGATAACACGTCTAAAGACAATGCGTGGAAGGGATAAGATAGCATGCGTGCGGTTGTAAAGGCAGAAGCATACGCACGGCACGCTCGCATCGCGGATGCGGCTGATGTCACGGTTTGCAAATAAACCGCACCAGACTGGACGACGCTGCGGCCTGACCTTGGCGACCAGCAAGAAAGTTCTCACGACTTCAACTCCCCTATCTTTGTCCACAAGCAACGACAAAATGTAACCACCTAAGTCCCGCTTATACATAAACGATAGGGTTACAATTCTGAACTGTAATCAAATTGGTATACTTAGGGGAAGTAATTGCACTTATTACCGGAAGACGTCATGCTGCGTGGCGCATCAAGCGCAGGGCATGCGCACATTAGGGGTATTCTACACATGCCGGTTACGAGGCAATTTTAGCCGAAGGGGCCATTTTCGCCGCTAGCTAAGGAAAGGAGGGCGCTCATTTTAGTTTAACCACGCCTTAATATGTTTGTCAATGTATAAATAAGGGACGGATAAATTAAATTAAAGCATTATTTTGGTGTTCGTTCTACCTATTAGCCTTATATTTAAATTAGTAATGAGAAATTTACTTGTTCGAAACGAATACCGTATTTAGCATTCAGTGTGTCAAAGACATTATAAATTGAGTCAATTAAACCGATTCACTTTAATTGTATAGGTGCTAACAATGGTATACGTAGTTGAATATGCAAAAATGAAAAGATAAATGATTCTCATGTGTCTAACAGAGCAGCTGAATAATAGCTAAAAAGATTCGTCTACTGCAAAAGGGGTGAAAACCGTTACAGAGAGTAAACACCCGTAGTTCGTGAAACAACAGGGCCCAGGGGCCTGCGGCGCGGTGATAAGATCAGGAGTTGCATCTGCCATGGGGGCAGGGTTCGGTTCCCGGTCGTGCTGTGAGAAGCCGCGCGATTGGTTTATGATTTTAGTGAGATTGTCCACTGTGATTAGCAGTACGAGCAGATTACTTTTGCGGAAATAAATAAATAAATCAATACTTGTCAGGACCAGGGAGAACTCGCGCGCGCGATCGATACGGGCATTCACTACTATAATTCACATTATTCATTATAACTCTGAATACCTCCAATTCAGACTTACTTTTACTTGTATAATATCAATATCTACATAGCTACTGATTTTATCATCAAAAAAAATCCAACTCTGTCAACAAGATATGCAATGCGACCAGCTGCTGAATGTATTATATTCATCTTTAATTATTGTTGGTCCCACAAAACCGCACTCGAATCAAAACTAAACAAGCTCTCAAGATAACGAGAACGCGTAAAACTAGCATCCTATTCGAGAGGACCACTTAATGTGGGCCATACGAATTACGTATGCATGCGAGATTTCCCCAGATAACGCATCTGGAATCCTAATTTAATTTCCGTGCCTTATTTGTGTAGTTTTTGTTTTCTATTAGCCTTGGTGAAATGGAGTACGAGTAGGTACAATCCGGCTGTTCAAATGGCGTATCTGGTACAATGACTGAAAGCCCTTAATGAATAAAAAGCACGACCCCGTACCACGGTTTTGTTTTGTAATTTGTGTTTTCGTAGTTTGTAAATATATGAAAGTAAAAGCGTAGTTGTAAATCTATTTTGTTATGTCAATAATTTATAATGGGCCTGTACTGTACCTACAGGTGACTTGACTTACACTAAATAGTTACAATATTTAAATTGATAGTTTTTGTTGCCCAATTTGTTTCCATTTGACTATATTTCAAGAAACATGAAGTTGAAGAGTTAAATTAACTGCAAAAACACGATGTTACATCTTTATTTTATGCTAACTACCCGTCGAAATTACCCTGAGCAACCCTGCGTTTGTCGCACAACTACTGATTTGGATTATTTGGAGCTCCTTGGTACCGGGCAGGTAGGGCATGTGGCGAGATGGCGCGATAACACGAATTATTCATACGCTTATCGTCCGCCATCGCCTGCTATTGTGGCCCTGGCCTAACGCGGGGGTGCGCGGACCCTGTCAAAACGTTGCTGTGCACTCCGCTTAATGCCAAAGATTGATTATATTTTAGTAATTATTGTTTTCTACATGTATTTGTTGTAATGACCGGCAGATTACGTGATTATGCCTGTAGGAATCGTTCGCTTTTGTATTGCACTAATAAATTACAATGTATAATTGGCGCGAGAACAGTGTCTGCCTATGCATTAACATACGAAAATACGAGTAACAGGCTGAAACAATACCCGACTTTTCACCGCGGAGGATCATTTGTGTCATTCATTGAATTTTTTTGTTGTTCAATCGGCTTGTCTAGCTGGATAGCGCGCAATGTACGCCGTACGGGCTCGATAACATCGCTGATAGACGATAATCTCTACTGCGATCGACACCTGGCGATGTGATGCGGGCATGTATGCGAGCCTATTGTCTATGTAAGCACGTGTACACAGGGAGTCTGTCCCTAAATTTCAGTTTAGCTATTTCACTTTGCCTCATGCTGTGAAAATATAACGTGTAACATATTATGATTGAATAAAATGCATACATTTAACATATTGTACCTACACAGTGAGTTAACAGTAAGTAACCCAATAGTTGAGTACCCGCAGCGCACTGCGAGGCAGCGGGGCGGTCGCGGTAGGGAAGGCCCCTAACAAACCCACCAATCGAACCAGCCCAACAGATATCATTACGGCACCCTTCCAAATGTACACACCGGTACATATGTTCGCCTTCACGTTTAAATAATAATTGTCAAATACAATTGAATTAAAAAAGGGGAGGACTGACGCCAACACGAACTGAGCGAATAAAGTGCCGTTACTATTTTTCCGTTTCGCAAACAGAAGCTTTATTTTGTATAGTTTCACGATTTAACCACGTACGCAAACAAATCAACGCGGTGTATAATCAGAACTGAGTACATAATTAATGAAATTTCCAGCTGGCCTACTATTTTAATTGCTCACTGTTGTGACACGGCGCTTTTGAAACATTTCGGAAAAGAGCGGCCTTTGTTCACGGACGCGCCCGGCCGGCTCGCTCGGAATTATACCCATTATTTGTTTATCAAATATGCATTAGACTAGAATATTCATGACCGCTATAACAATATTTTGAGATGAAGATGTCGTGTGAAAGACCAGTTGTTAGACAGAAATGATATTAATTTAGGTAAGCGCGGGCGGGGTAACAAAACGCCTTCAAATTATCCCTCCTAATGACGGCAAGTTTTGATGTTTCGGGCTCGTGTTACGATGCCTGTCCTATCAGTAGATCTCGTCCGCGACGATAATGGTTACTTAAACGCTCGTAAACTCGAAGAGGTTAAGGGAATCAAAGTACGAATGCTAATGTCGTTGAGCGTTTGAATTACGACTTCAGTTCTTCATTCATACTCGCATAATCATAACTTTAGGAATCAGTTTACAAGTGTGGAATAATATTTTTTGTGTACGCAGGTCGAACGCTAAGCGGCGGCAGCGGGCAGGTGTGTCGGCCGCACTTCCACACGCCGCTGCACCCATGGCTGGAGTCAAAGGCGCTCAGCAGTGGCGCGTGGGGCGGCAGCTTTCAGCAGGAGGCTGCGCCCGCCGACAAGCCCCTATCCCCCGCGCAACACCATCATCCGCACCCCCTGTTCTCGTTTCCACCGACGCCGCCGAAGGACTCCACGCCGGACTCTGTGGCCGCGGCGGCGTTAGGCCAGCAAGACTATCAAGCCGCCGTAGCCCACGCGACGGCCATGAGCGTCGCCTTCATGCAGCAACAGCAAGAGCTGCCGCTGTGTGGGGACGTCAAGCCCATGATGGGCGCGCCGCCGTCCAAACAACGCGAAGGTGCGCAGCCGGAGTCGTGTCCCCAGGAGTCGAGTCAGCCCTCCGGGGAGTACAACACCCAGTACAACGCCGCCGGCGGCGACTACTACAACTACCAGGGCAAGGGGTATAGTGGGGCGCAACAGCAGAACAAACCGCGGCCGAACAAGACGCGAACTAGCGCCGGTGAGTCCGCAGGGACTACTCGCTCGCCTTGCACCGCCTCGCCTCGCTGGGACGCACGCGATACTCACACCATCATACAACGCTTACCCGATCACACTATCGAATTAATATACAGTTAGCAATAACTGTCTAGACTTAAAAGGTTATGAATTGGAGACACGGAACTGCTCTCTTTATCAAACTACCAGAGAGCTTTCACTTATGAGTACTAAATTCACAGTCGTTATAATCAAATAGCCTGTGAGGCGTTTCAAGACTCGTTAATCGGAAGCCTTTACAAAATGGCTGCCACGATAGTACTCGCGTAATTAGAATCTCAGCTTCATCTATTCGACAATGTCGATTTATTAATTAGATAAGCACTTGGAGATTAATATTTCGTTATTTCAAAATGTCATTGTGCGGTAATAATTATTGGAAGTGGTCGATGTGGTCGGATAAGCGGGGTATCCTGCACCGGGCGCCGGGTTGTGGCGCCACACGTTTGTGTTCAGTACACGGGCTTGGGATAACTAACTGGTCTGACGCTTACCCTAACACTAACACACGGTGGAGGTCACTAACATACGAATATGATCATTAGCATTCACATAATTAAGCAAGGAATCTCGATTGGCAAGTTTGATGTTTAATGAAATCATCTTGGTAGGTCCGTGCATTGCATAGGTGGATATTTTCTGATGCGTGCACAAAGTTGATTAGGAGCGGAATACGCTAGAGCTGCAGTTACGTCTGTAGCTGGAAGCTGGATGTTCCCATGCCTAGTTAAGTCGGTCGCCGTTGGCGTCCACACGTAGGGCTGGCGCGCGGGCGCACAATAATCATTGTTACGTTTAGCATGTGAACCCACGCGGGCTCTTTTGATGTTGACCAAACAAACCAACTGTTTCCCATTACTTAATTGCAACTTACTATTGTCTACGCAATTAAACAAATGCTCTAAGTAGATTTCTATTAACTCTCAAGACCGTTTTAGAAATTAGAGTTTAATTGCGAAATTAATTCACGTCACTTTCGTTCGTTTGAAGAATAGACTTCGTAGACATAGTTGTTCGGTAGTGGTGCTATTTATTGTTTTTTTTTAAATGCTGCAATGTTTCGAGACTCGGATAGGAAAGGATTAGGTTTTCGAGATTATTTATTAGACTAAAGTAGTTGCATAACTATAACAAATGCAGCTTGGAGTAAGAAATTATGTTTTTTACGAATTACATCTCGTGTGATTTGTGAACTAGTAAAAATGAATGTATAATTAGTAGAATATATCGTTTACTCGTAAGGCTCATTTATAGAGATATTGTTCGTCATGACCTTTACGTTAATGCGTGTATTGTTGCGCCGGTTATTGTGATGCAAACTTTTCGCAATGCTACCCGCTACGGTGCGTATTATAACGAAAAATTACTCAACAGTAAATTGTGTTAACACCACATAATGCGACTGCTTTATTTCATACATTTTTAAAATTGTAATTATAGCCTCTCACACTTGTTAAGCTTTGACAATGGACGGGAACCAAAAATGGCCGTCCTTTATTGTCTCACATCGGGGTAATGAATGTGCAACATGCGGCCATTGAATAGCGAGCCTTTTCAATTGTGGGTTCAATATTTAGTGGATTTTCTAATGGATTAACGTTAGCATGGAATCTCACGCGCGCGATTTAAGATCTCCGCTGCACTAGTTAGAGATGGTTTCCCATAAGATTATAAGACAGCAGGAGAGCGAATGAAAACGGCGCGCTAATTAAAAAGCATTACACGGAAGAACTATTCAGACAATCTACCTACTAGTCAAAAGTGAATATCACTTCATAAATTTTCCGTATAATGCTGTATTATGGTAATCGTAACATGGAATAACGAATTAAAGTTGCCTACGCAAATGTTTCAGGCTCCGCTGTAATTGAAGGTGACTGCAATGCATTATTCTATATATCAATTTGTCTGCGAGGCAAATGGTAAGATTCCGCCATAGACTATCCAATTAATTACAGTAGTTTGGTATCCAATTTATACAGTGTTTACGCGTCGTTACTCGGTTTTTGTCCGGTTCAGCGTGTTCTCGCTAATTGTTGTAAAAAACTTAATGCCATACGCTACCATACCTACTAGTTACTACCCAAGTAGGCCCGTTTAGCATTTTGTATTACCACATTCATTTTATTCGCACTTGCGGAACGTCAGAAAATTCTTCAGAGGTTTATCGCCGCACACGTTCCGAGAATGTGGAAATATCAGCCTATAAATTATCTTTTTTGTATACTAATCTCCCTAAATATCATTTTAATGCATTATAAAATATGCGCTCTTTTGAACAGAAGTTTACAATGAATTTATTTGCATAAGTTTTAGCGACAATAAAATTCTTCATTGTCGCCGATTTAAAAGCAAATGGTAGCATGTAAATCCGCGGGAGGTAAGTGCGGCTCGAGTCTCGGGCCGATATGCTAGCGGTTCCTCGGTGGAAGCTATATGATAATGTGCAGAGGCCGGATGTAGCCCATTCCATTGTTGCCGATCGCTTGACCTCGGACCAGCGCTCCTATCAAACACCGTTTCCAGAATTAAAGCTCTTCATAGTCTTCATTCAATCGCCATCATCTACAACAGTTCGATTATCAGCACTTAAAGTTGATGCAGAATGCAGTATCGATGGCACAGCTGCCGTATTGTCTGCACTCACAAAAACTGTAGTTAATTGATCTGAACGATACCTTGTTACTTAAGTACTACTTGATTGTTTCTTGTAACCGACTGTTAATTACCGACATTGTGTGATACGGAATATATACGGTAAAAACTGTTAGTAGGTAACGTTCATGGTGAGGCATGCTTAATACCCGCCATGCAAATAATCTTAAATGGCATTTATTATTGTCTCGTGTTTAAAATCGGATCGCAAAATCACGCCCAGATTTCGGATAAAACATAACAATTAATGGTGTACGGTAAATCGTGACTAAAAACTGCCCAAATAGTTGTTCGTACAAAGGAATGTCATGGAAAGGGCATTTAAAACAAATGGGCAACCGCCGCGTACCAACATCTCGACCACAACCCAACCGTTCCACTCCATACTTTCTAAAACTCCATTCATTCAAATGGCATTTAAATTAAACAATTCAACAATTTAATAATCAGCTCTTAAATAATACTATGCAGTGGCTGGTCAATGTTCATTCCTTCCTTCGATTTCGTACCTTAATGTTAGGGGTTAGAGTATACTTTTCACAGTCAGCTGTTATCAGAGTCTTACCTACGACATTTAACCGGGCTTCCTATGGCCGACGATGACATCCTAACATACATGCCGATAGATACGTTTCTTTCTGGCTACGACTGTCATAGTCATAGTACCTAATACATCTACAACTGTATATATAGGTACATACAACTAATGTAAACCAAATAGACAGTGGCAGCCAGAAAGAAACATTTATTGGCATGTAGAGTCGGAGCAAGAAAGTCTGCAGCGGATTTGATAGCCCACGCAGTGCAAGTGTCATTTATACGTCATAATTTCATAGAAGTTTGACGTTTAAAATAACACTTGCACTGCGTGGGCTATCAAATCCGCTGCAGACTTTTCTTGGTCTGACTATAATAAGTATGCTAGGATAGAAAAAGTAACGGCTATCAAATCCGAAGGATAAAAAAAGAGAAAATAATGAATTTTTTGCATATCGGAAAAATTACAGTATGTAGTGTAGTTACCTACATATTATGTTTTGTAATATCTAGTAATGCATAAAATGGGGTTTGTTTATCAAATGATCATCAATAGGTTATTACACCCAGTGTTGGCCGAAAGTTAATGCGAATTGAAAATGTTGGCCATTGACCATTATAAATTGAACCTTAAACCGTAACGGACGATTACAGATTACGGTTCAATTTATAATGGTTAATGGCCAGCATTTTCAATTTGGATTAACTTTCGGCCAACACTGATTACACCTTACCTATATCTAATTCTTTGTGTTCCCACAATAATTATAATACGAAATTTGCATTAGGAGTTACAAATCTAAATTCCGTACTCAGAAGCACGATTTCCCCGAAACGACTTCAGATTTTCAAAAAGATTATTTAATTTTAGCAAGGGGATCCCGGGATACACCCCTCAACGCAGGTTATGTCGTTGCGACGACGCCGTTGCATGTGCTTGCGCAACCAATTAGCGTCGCCGTACGTGCGCGAGCGCCACGGCCCGCCGCGCCGCTGGAATGAAGTCCCGACTCCACTATAATATGTTATTATTTGGCATCCATTCTTTCGTGTGCTGCTAACACTTCATATAATAACTATTTGATGTTTTTATTTACAATAATGTTTGTGCAAGAAGACTTTAATGGAATTAATACGCTATGGACACACAAGAACTCGAGTTCCTTGGCATTTTTCTTATTTGTTAAAAACTTAGTTTTAACAAATAGTGTCAACCCACATTAATTACGCAATAAGATGTCAACTCAAAAAAATGACGCTTAAAGTTGACATTTTATTGCAAAATGAATGTGGGTTGACACATTTTTACTAAACACCATCCTTATGTCACCTAGTGATTTTTTTTATAAAATTTAATGTCGAGTAAACGTACTTAAAACTAGAAAAAACCGGACAGTTTTAATGCGTTGTATTTTAGCACAGAAGGTAGGTAACACTGTGTTGTTAATCATTTTACCAAACAACTAAAACATTAATAACTCTACGTAGTCGCAATGCAACGTACCTACAAGCCACTAATGAATATTTTTGTAACACACACACCGAAAACGTGCACGTAGTACCTACTGCGTCCGTCACGCTCCGCCGATGCGGGTTGTGGGTTACAATTGCATTTTTGAAATTTGCATTTTATTTAAGCCTCGGAACTTTAGTGATTAATTCAATTATAATGAGGACAATAGGGTTTTGAATACAATTCTGACAATCGGGTTTACAAATGCTTTTGATGTAGGTGCCAAAGCCGAGCTAAAATAATGAGTTAATTAGAAGCACTTCCGAAATGCTTAAATTTCCTATGATATCTAGTTATTACCGTAAAATGGGGTGAGTAGGGTCAAAACTGAAATTCAAACCTCGATAACATTTTATTTTTACATATGAAAACTGAATGGTGTATATAATAAGTGTTCCGGACGTTTGTATTTTAGTTTTTATTTTATTTTGGGTAGTTCCATTTCATAACTTTGACGATAAAGAGGAAAACCCACCTCACCCCGTAGTGCCTCGTATTTGGGGTGAGAGGGGTTTTCATACAAAGGTGATTTTGGAAGATTGTTGGATCGATTTTTTTTTATGCGTATTACTATAGCTCCATTTTAAATTGGAATACATTATTTTTATAGCAGTAGCCTTAAAATCCCTTCTCACCCCCCTCTCAAACCTTCTCTCATAACCCACCTCTCCCCGCGAAACCTACTCACCCCGTTTTTACGGTATTTCATTTAGTAAACGATTTATTTCCGTTTTGTTCAGCCACTAAAGCCACGATAATATATAGAGCATCTACTTATAAATACGCTATTCAAAACGTGGAAAATGTCTTATGGTTTCGGCATCGTTATTTATCCTCCAGTTTCTCTCAAGTGTGCAAAACTGAACGTTAATGAGACATCGAGAGGCGAAATAGCTCTGTTCAGTGTATGGAAAACATTTGTGAAAACCTTAGCCATGCGAAATTGAGCCTCTCGGCCTGATTCGAACATTAAGATACGTCAAAAATTTGCGAATTTTTTATCGTTTTTGTTTGAAGAACCGCCACATTTGCCACTGGAATATCTGATCCATATCGTATCTTTAGCAAAATTTTGATCGCGGTAAGTAATAGACTCGTTTATCAATCTCTGCAGCAGTACCTATTACCAAAGACATATATAACTTCGTATAAGACGAATAAAGTCTAAGGAAAAAACGTGCCTCGGAATTCAAGTAAAAGTCATTCTCGAGTAGATGCCGCACACACCTTTAGCCTATCCTCGGCTAGATGGCGTGACGACACCGTTTCATATTTAACAATTTTAACACATAGATATCAGTGAATGAACATGGATCAAAATGATATAAAAATAATAAAATCATTTATCCATATATATACATTTTTTGATAACTTTATACGTTTTCATTTTGAGTTTTAGTCGTGTGTCGATAGATGGCAGTAAATTTACAGTGACTACAAAATTTATAATGACAGGACCCCTCTATACCATCTATTCTTTTTGCTATTACTAACAGATTTATTCGGAAGTGGTGGCGCCGAATGTCTAGTTAAATATTGACAGATTAATACAATACTCGCATTAGCTCTGATTCGACCAGCACATATGTATTCTGTCGTTTGGCAGTCGGCGCTGGTCGGCAGCAGTCGGGTTATTACCGCGGGTTCAGAAGGCCTACCGCGAAGCAAGTTCGACGTGTTGCCTCCCTGTCACACTTTACACGTGTGACAGAGAGGCAACACGTCGAACGTGGCTCGCGGTAGGCCCTCAGTGCAGCGCTGCGCTCGTCACACGTAATTATCTCCGGACCGTAATAACGAATGCAAATACGAGAGCGTCCGGCCGCGGCGCATGGAACGTGAAAAATGGCTTTATTCCTACAGTCCGAGACAGACAACTGGAAAACACTACAATAGCGAACGTTTGAACATACAAATTATAGGTAAGTATACATAGATCAGCTAAAAGTCTTAATTCATAAAATTCTTGTTCGTCCTCCTATTCAATCACTGCGTTGCTAAATTTACTCGTACCTTGGTCTTATTGTCACATGTAGAAATTAACAGCCACGACAAGTTCTGGCTGATGTGGAGCATGTGACCTGACCAGGAGGACTGATCAGGTCAATAAGAAGATCAGCAAGTTATATGAGGGCCATAGGTACCATCTGTCATGAGTTGATGGGATTAAACCATAATCAAACTAATCCTATCATTTCAAAGAACGACTACAGAGTCCCGCGTAAACCAGCATAAACACATGTAACCAATGAGATCAATTTACAAGACCCGTTTATGAATAGATTTTCCTATATAGTCTACCAGCTCGACGTGTTTTACGAACACTTGAACGAGATATCCCTCGTTCTCATTTGCATGCACGAAGACACATGCAAATTTCAATTATCGTTCTTATAATAATAGACCAATACCGTAAGAAAAACTACAGGATTTCCAGCCACGTTAATGCTTAATGAAAGGAGAGGCCTCGCGCGAGATCATTGGCTTCCATTAAAATTTCCTATTTGCATACAGGCATGTAATTAAGGCCTAATAACAGCCTCTGTGGCGCAACAAAGAATAAGTTTTGAGCAATAATGTAATGGTTTGTATGCAAAATAGCCTCACCGTTACGTGTTGATGGGCCGATGCGCCAAGAGCGCGTCACGGTACACGGGAGCGAATTAGTCCTTCATTTAAATTACATTACCCTACTATGTACACGTCGTGGCTATAAAACTAGTCTAGTTTTTGTGCTGTCTCATTGAGGAGTAACGGCGGCGCCGCCGGGTACGCATCGATAGTTTTTCCTCCATCCCCCGGAGTCGCCGGGTCAACATCACTCGAGGCCGCTCTCGTAAACCGCTGCGTGGTTTTCGGTGTTTTCCCCACGCCGGAGGGCGTGTGAAAACATTGTACCGAAGTACGCTCGTCTGGAGACTCTTGAAAAATAAAAACCGCCCACTCTGCTACGTAAATATGGCAGATGAAAATCTTTTATCGCGGTCACGTAGCGCGGCCGCGTCACGACCGCCGTCACTCCCCGCAATAAAGAGAATGAACCGCATTCTAATTTTGAACAAACACTGGAGATTTCGCTTAAACTATTTTTCTACCAGATATAGGGTTGGCGCGTTTATTCGCATCAGGTCAACGAAAGGTCAATTATTCTTTTTTACCAAAAATCAAGTTACAATGGCTTTTGTTGCCGGAAGGCAGTTCAATTATCGTGTAAATAAAATAAAGACGTAACTTTTACAATGCGAACGAATCGAAAAACGGTTATCGTGACGATTGAACTGATCGGACCAGTCTGGACAATTAAATCGGATGGTAATTAATCAGAAATACTGCTCTCTTTAATAATACGTGTAATGTCGAGGCAAGAGGGCAGGCGGCTGTAAATCTCTCGCGCCCGCGGCCGCCGACTTTCACAAACGGCCATAGTTTTACCAAATAGAGACGTTACTATTCAACTAAATCAGTCTCAAAGCGAGAAACACTAACATCAAACTTCTCGTTCCGTGTAATATCCTGTTATTTTTTCCTAATAATCGTTATTGGTGTTTATTTATTACAATCTTCGGAACAAATTACAGGCTTTATCGACACAAATAACAAAAAAATAAAGGGTTAGTCCAAAAAGTGAGTCGTCGGTTCGATCGCAATAAGTTTTCGATAAGGTCCGGGCGATTTAATTGCCGGTTGTGATCTGGTTTTACATAAAAAAGATGAATGGCTGCTCTGCCTAAAGCTCGTAAAACATTCTCGGTTCGTTTAACTTATTTTTTCTATCGTATTCGGTCACTTTCACCTTCTCGTTGCGCGTCCTTACGAATATTAATTATGCAGAGGATCGTTGTCTGTCCCGACGTGAATAATCAGATCTAGATACATAATGTTATTATAGAGATACCGATATACGATCTGCCGATACAATCTGTAGGGCAATAAACTTGTATCATTGAATCTATTACCGTCTGTTAGTAAACATACGAATGTGACTCTGTTGATTTGGATATCTACGCGCAATGGGCGGTCAGATTACATTTTGTGCGCATTTCATCGCATATTATTATTAAATAGGTACGTACCTTCGGGACGTGAGAGTAACGAGATGAGATTCTTAATTAGATTGCAGTAAATCATCGATCGAGTAATCGAGTTTAGAGAAAGATTGTGGGCGGGCGCGTGCATCCCATATTGTGAACACATCCTCTCGCTAACCATGTAAATATGGTACCCACATTTGCTCGTTTTGGTGGTATTCGTTCTAAAGTCATAAAAGAAAACTGGTTGCACAATCTCCACGGAGGGTGACTCATCCTGGGGGTTAAATGTAAATATTTCATGCATGATTTAAATAGTAAGTGGGCATGAGTCATTTTTGATCCGTAGTATTTTGCGAATCCATGCTTCAGTAGGTATCTGTGCTGTGAAGACAATCGGTTTCATATACGTATGAGCTTATTTCATCATAGGTAGATTAGCAACAAATGGATAAGATGTTATGCTTCAGTATAATATAATTTTAGACGTGTTCGTACACAGATTGCGAAAATCAGCATGTACATACATTACCTTATAGCTCTGGTTCCGCTCTGGTTCCCACTAGACGCTCTCGAACATTTTTGTAACATCATTTATTTTTATAGCGATTAGCTTTTGTTATTGCCGTTTCCAAAATGCTAATTATTTTATGGGCAGGTAATTGTTTACTTGTATTCCTTTTTTCATTTCATATCGGTTAGCCATTCTAGGATCAGTTTCCACTTACCTTTGGCCTGAGCCTTGCTAAAATAAAATAATTTCAAGGTAAAGCTAGGTAGGTAATAGTTTAAACATAGTCACGTGTGTGCGAAAACTAAAAATATTCAGCATTTGAAGGGCGCTCCGCTCGCTGCGCGCTAAGTGTAACTTTCTCTTGTTTTCCTTGCGTGTAAAAAATCTTGATTGAATTTTTCCTCCGGCATGACGGTACGCTTTCCCTGGTTAATTGAATATATTACTTACTTTTCGTTGTAAATTGCAATTACTTTTATTGTCTAAGAGGTAAATTAATGCTAGCGTAGTATTTGTTTCTAGCGTAATACGTGTCTGCATGCTTTGTTAGTGAAATTTGATTGGTAATGTTTCTGAATGTGTTTTTTTCTCTCATCTCCCAGCCTGCCAGGAGACAGGTAAATCTCTCACATAACACTAACATACTGAATTACGTTTGATTATTTTTATTTGCACTTTTATTGCTTATACCCTTTGTCCCTCATGTGAATCTACTATGGTTTCCTAATGGTGTTGATTTTTGTTTTGCTTGTGTGGTTTTTTTAATTATTTATAATATGTATATGATAGCATATAATAAGGTTAAATGTGATAATACATAAGTTTTTTTACTATAATTATTTTAAAGCAACAAAGTAAGTTATAACGTAATTTAAATATTTGCAAAAATATGCTCTAAATAGTCACTACTGTTTATTATACACCCTCTAGTTTATTATTCTCTCACCCTTAACGAAGCACAAATTGCAGGCTTGCCAAAAATACACTCGCTCGTGGAAGGAATCAAGATTCCGGAATTCGAACATTATTATGACATATCGCAGAAACCCGCCCATTTGTGCTCGTGTACTTTTGGCAACGCTTTCTCAAATGTAGTAATTTTCCTGAATTTCCGTTACGTGTGTTATTGTAGTTAATGCTATGTGTTGTATGGCAGAGGGTCGGGAGTGCGTCAACTGCGGTGCGACGAGCACGCCGCTGTGGCGGCGCGACGGCACCGGCCACTACCTCTGCAACGCGTGCGGCCTCTACTACAAGATGAACGGACAGAACAGACCCCTCATCAAGCCCAAGCGAAGATTGGTGAGTGTAAGAATCCGACCAATTTGTGTACTCGCCCTAACCAACCGAGCCTTAGGAATTCGACCCGCCGATTTCTACACGCAGATATGAACACCCATCATTAACTATTCATAAATCCTGTAATCAAATTACGATTTGACTGCGACCTTACAAATTGAATGAAGTGTCGAGGATTTGCATTTCTATTAGGAACTCTAGCTGTATCAGACGAGCATCTCAGAAACTGCGTTTATCTTCGTACAATCGCTTATGTACAAGAAGGCGGTTCGAGCCGGCGGAATGGGTGATGTTTACTGTTACGGGACGCCAATAAAAAGGCGGGGCATGCACGCAGGCACGACAACGCATTAAACGCCACAAATTGGGCTCGTAAGAAGTTTAGCGTTTCGACGAAATCCACCGAGGTTCGTCGCTCGCCTAGCTCCATGACCGCCATAAATCTTGCGGTTAGACTTCTAATCTGAGGTCGACGCATAAAGCCGAAACAATGAGACATTCGGCCGGCGGGCCGGCACGTCAGCCGCGCGGCTAACGACTGGCCCGTGCGCACAATTGTACAATTTACCTTAATACCCGCATCGCGGACATTAACTAGCGGAATGGCCGCTGCACGTTACATCATCCCCGTCATTCAAGCGGACCGACTCCCTCTGCTCCGACTCCCAACGACAATTTCAAACATTATTTTGGCAATCTTGTACAAACTCGTCATGGTTCTTTAAATTACACCGCTTTGAACAAGGAATAACCAACCACGTTTTGCGTTTTAATTTACATTCGACTATAAAATATGAATTAAAAAACGGTTCTTATTCGGTTGGACGGTTGAGTCACGGCTACCCGGATGTCGGTGCGGGTATTTAAACTCAGTGTACTGTAGAGAGGTACCGTTGAAGGCTTGGAAGAGATTGAATTCTCACTTTTATTTTCGTTGTGGGAATTGCGAGACAATGTGCGTCCCGGCGAGATGCAGTGCAAAAGCTAATCCTGAAGCATTCTCGCGCGCGTTACTGAGCCCCTGCATGACTTCTTAAAGACGGCTTGATTCAATACTACCACAAAAATACTTTGTTTCACAAGGTACTATGTATGTAATTGAATAAAATATACTACTAGTAAAACCCATAAACCTATAAACCTATGTATAAACCTATGTCCTCTTTTTGTATTATCTGCCTATGTCTGTTTTTTTCCCCAATAAAGAAAATAAAATAAAATAGTACCTACCTACATTCGAAACGTAGATATGAACTGATACTAATTCTCTTTATGATAAAATTATTGTGGCTAGTACCTAACTTATAAGGTTGACCTTCACTAATTACGATAAAACTGCATTTAAAAACGTAAAAGATATCTAGCAGTATCGTTGCGTCAGTCAACACACGCTGACGAGAATTAATTAAAAGCCCAAAACTAGTACACGGCAATTAGCGGCTGCCATTATGCGGTGACCTTGTCCACACACCTAATTGGATAATGCAGCCAACTTAGAACAACAGAATCTACCCAATCTCATCTATTATGGTTACTCCAATTTTCATGCACTTGGCTCAATTGTAAACGTTCCCACATTTCGACAATACAGATGGTTACGCGACACTTACATGCTTGTTGGGTAATTATTTGTTGCACCTAATAAAATAATTATAATCTAATAAGATTAAGTCCGCGTTAATTTGATTTATAATATTTATGAGGTTCACGAGTAATTAGAAGTCGAAAGTAATTTAGTGGACAAGTGACAGGGTCTCATTTGAATATGTTCTGGTGGTTACATGTGAGGTACAAATTAAGTTTGGACATAGAGGACGCTCGCTCTATTTAAATAAATTAATAACTACAAAGTCACGACACTTTGTATAGCGGATGTGTTTGCCAATGAGTAGGTACATTATCGTTAACTCAAGCTCATTAGGAAGTAATTAAATTATTTATTTTGACAACATCAAGTTTGTGGCCAAATGTTCACATTAGGTATATGTCATACACTAATGGACAAATTTGGAGGAACGCACCTACTAATTTTGAAATAAAACTAAATTAAAACTATGCTTCATTTCAATACAATTTTGCGAGTTCTGGGGTTTTTAGGTTATAAATTATATAGAGTTGTAGAGACCTGTCATCCTACCCTACGAGTTGAAAAATACTCTAGGTGCTGTAATTCAGTAATTAAATCTTTTTTTGCGTTCCTCTAAATTTGTCCACGAGTAGGTATAGTTTAGGATACCTACGAAACCAGGCTAAAGAGTATTCTCTCATTTAAATAACCGTACAAATGACATGTATACATGTCACATTAGAACATGTTCGTATTAAGATAATAAGGCGCGATCGCATGTTGATAGCCGTTACCGGTAGCTCTCAGCGGCTAGTGCGAAATCTTCGGCGAGCCACCGGGCAATAAAACGCAGTACCGGGACCATAAAGCGAGGTATGCAATACGAGCTATGTCCTATAATATTTCTCCCGGGAGAAAAAGGAACGCGTGAGAACACTGGGAACACGTCCCAAGTTATATTTGTACAGCGAAAATGCCAGCTTCGCTTGTAGATGGTTGGAGATAGCACTTGCCACGCTACTGGCCCGTTTCGGACTCGACTTTCAACTAGTGTAATATATAATGTTGCGCTCATATTTTAATGACAATGTACTGTTATTGATGTTGTGTTGATTTTAACATACATAATTACTAAATACGTACTTATGACTTAGGCCCTGTTTACACATTGATTAGTGTTAAGTGCGAGTTCATACATTTGCTACTAACGCATGTAACAATAGGGTATTTGACTGTATTTAAAAGAAATTATTTTACATCATGCATGAAATAAAGTACCAGAAGATTAATAGAGAAACGTAACAGCAGTTATTTTTAGACACTATTTCTATTTTAAGACCCGTATAAAACTATAAGGAGTAGGTAATTTGATCGTGACGCACATGCTATTAGTGTTTAATATAAATTCCATAGTAGCAAAAAGTTCGAAAAAAGAAACTGATTTGACTAGTAGTCAAATACCCCATTGTATGAACTCGCACTAATCACTAATCTAAGTGTAAACAGGGCCATGCACGTTAGTGGCCTTATCAGTATGTAATGTTGCTCGTTCAAATTTTAGGAACTCGGGAGGTTGGAAATAAATCTCAATATTTAAAATACTACGCATGGCGAGGCGGTCATGGAACTTTCCTATTTGGCATGCAGAGCCCCAACTAGTGCCAAATAAACTATCACAATAAGAATTCTCTAGCCTTAAACGTTGACGCAAGTCGGTCCCACACTGTCTGCCTGATTTATAATCGTTATGATGTCATTATTCATTGCTGAGAATTTTACTGTCAAATTTATTTTATGGGCGGAAACTTTCGATGTTTACATGACCAGTGTTAGCTACTGGTCTGTTGTCGATTATAATGATCATGTCTAGATTATTTGCAATTATAATTTCAGAACGTTTCTTACTTAAGCCGTTATTCAGTATTTTTTTAGTCATAATTTGTTTAAGGTTTCTAAATTACTGGCCGGATTTAAAACAAAAGAGTTCAGTGAGTAATTAAATAAATTTTGAATTTGGAACATGGTATTTATTTTAAATTTGGGAACCGTATTCGGTTGAGCGTGTTGTCTCGGTGGCCGGGACAAGACTCGCCGGCCATCGATCACCGCGCGCCGTCGAATAAATTCTGTTCGTAGGTATGGTCCAAGTCATAGACTCCACTCTACATTGTGTTAATAATGTTCTATTGAGGATATTTGTATATTTAAAAGATCATCTAGGTAGGCGTTGAGAATTTCGTTAGCATGTTAAGTAAACATTATCCGCTCATTAATTAAGTCGGTTATAATGAAGTCCCACTTGAAAAATGCTCTATTTGAGGAATACCTTTATGAAAAACTTTATGAAAATGACATAGGCCTTTTCTATATGTATTTGTATAGGTACTTATTACCTTAATATCCTGTAATTTTCTCATTAAATTAACTTCATGCACCTACCTATTGGCCATGAAAAGGAAACAAAATCGGTGACACTGAGGACACTTAATTTATTCCATTCTGCGTCTTTTGGCCGAACAACACAAACGTGTGAAGATATTATAACTGTGGCCCTAGTGACAAAGGGTACAAGTCTCGCGCAGCTTTGGTCTTAAAGGACATAAGTGTTACGTGGATCTTACGCCCTTTTACAACTGCGCTGCCCGAGACTTGTACCCTTATTCACTAGGGCCACAGTATTCTTATATCAATATCACCGAGTAATTTATTGAATGAATATCGGTGGCTATTATGGCCCACACGAAAAGGCACAGGGACATTATAGGGCTCTTATTAGCACAGAGTGCTAAGTGTCTCATATCATGTCAGTTGACTTAGCGGGGCGGTTCGAACGCACGTTTTGCGGTCACTGCTGTTATGGATTATGACCAGTTTGATGTGTTGATTTCGTGTAGTTTCTACTATGATCGATATTAGTAAATAATGTTGTTCTTATTCATTAATACGTCACGATTGTGAAGGAATTAATCGTGACGGAAAATATCGAATACCTACATATGAAGGGGCAATCCGTTTGCTAAACTGACATGACAAAAAAGATTAGTTACAAAATAAAATAATTCTAAATGATGATGGGTATGTCGTTTGTTTTTGTTTTTAGAATTATGACGTTGGTTTTTTTCCCTTGGCATGGCCACCCCGCACAGTGAGTGACACGCGGCTAGCTCCACGGGGTGCACTCGCATTTTTACCATTCTCGCACTTGCTTACCTGCCTGTGCCCGGTGCAATGCCGTGCTGCTGTCCGACTTTAGTTTGAGAACATTTTCGGCAAGATATTCCTTGGTCTAAACAAGTTTAGTCGTAGTCCGTGAAACAGTGGGTAAAAACACAGGTCTTAACGAAGAAAATGTCTTTTGGGTACGCGAGAAAAGCGAATTTTACTTCAGATTCATACTGACAATGAGTAAAATCCAAATATATACCTAAGTGATTGTTTATTTAGTATCATTATTTAAATTTTATCTATTGCAAAGCTGTGGGTGGGGTATTTTTCTGGAGCCACTCGAGCCTCTTTTATAGCATTTCCATAAACACCGACCCTTTTTTCATCCCACGGCCAGGCCAAAAGAAAAAAAAGGCTTTTGTCAACGCCTTGATTGATACGGTAACCTTCCCTTGTTTTAGCAATAACCCGAAGTCTTTAGTTTATTTTTTTTCACCCTCGTCTCGTACGTTTTTATTTGCCACGTCGAACAGGTTTGACATATCACTAAATTTTGTAAGAAAAATTACAATTCTCAGCATTTTTATACCAGTGGCCGGGTAGCGAGAGGTGTTATAAATTTAAAATGTTTTTTTTTCTGAGTCATCGTATAGAGAATTGAATGTTTTGTGTTGGTGTTTTTATAGTTCGGTGGTCTACCTGCCTAGGCGCCACGGTGACATTTACGGGAGGATATTGGGACAGTATTAATGTTCATATTAATAACAAGGAAACAGGCAACCAGGGACTTCATAAATTCTAATGATGGAGTGCAAAGAACTTGTTTTATTTACTTGTTAAAATATGGCTTGATGTTTCTTTATGTTCTTGGAACTACATTCGACTGCACTAGTGACCGTTTTTTGTCTGTTAGATTGCATCTATTGATATTGATAGTTAATTTATTGATGTAGAGTGTTACCTTAGCAACAGGTCATTGAATTATTAGATTGGATCAAGTGGATTATGTTTTTGGATGCGAAGCGAAGTGCGCAATAAAGCGTAAAGCTAAAGTGTATCTTTTGGTACACATTAACTTTACGCACTACTTACTAATGTATCTACTAGTGACTTACCTACGTATTTCTATATTTACGTAACCATAACAATACTTTCAGTAGGTATTTAATTACATTGGCCAAGAGATTTAATTACATTGACCAAATGGGTTTAGAAGCAGTCGTGCGAGAACCTACTTGTTAAAATATTTACCAGCGGAGGTAAAATAGTTATTACATTAAATCGCCTTGTAATACTTAAGCCCAAGAAAACAACAAAAAATTGAACGGCGTTCGAAATCACCTTTATTAGCTTACCTAATCACCGTGTGATACTCGAATAGTTAATAGAATAGTGTAGGGCGGTAATCGAATCAGCTATCGATCGAGAGCGCTCGATTTCACGCGCCGAGGAGAATCGATTGCGATGCGTGCTCGAGAGCAAGGGCTTAGCTATACACCGTCAAATTGGTATGTCAACTGTCTAAAGTGACGTTCGATGGTTTCAAGTGTAAGTAACACACACTATTTTGCAGAACACGTAACGTTTATTATGAGTTTTAGGCAGGTAGGTACAGTACAAGGTATGTAGGTCGATTCAGTCGGTTGGCACTAACTATTTAGTACCACCTTAGTTAGGATCGCGGGTTGTATTGGTTTGAATCGAATGAAAGTTATAAATGCGAATTAACTTCACATTAGGGAGAACATCCATAACATAATTGCAGCCTTCTCATAAATTAAAATCGCTTGCAGCAAAGAGGGCGCAAAAAGTCATTGAATAACAAATTATGCAAGCATATGTTACCGATATCAAATATTGAAGCTAGCTGATTAAATATGCTTATGATACGGTTGGCATTGTGGCGTCATTAGTCAGAGAGACAGCACCCGACAATTTGAGCGCGCCGCGTTGCCCGAACGCCTCTGTAATTGCTGGTTGCCACCTCGCACAGCTCCTTTTATTTATTTGTATTTATAAAGCATTCGAGTCCTAATTATATTGGCGGTGAGTACCGTGATTCGTGTAATGCTTTTCGGTGCAGTTGGTAGCGATGACGGGTTAATGACAGTCCGAGCTTCCTGCTATGTTAATTGTGAGGAAGTGGATAGACGCGGGCGCATCGCATTATTTATTAGATCGACTTTTGGTCGTGTTGCTTGCGCCACTCGGTAGCGACCACTTATCGCACTGTCAGTCGGATTCTCGAGCTCAGCCCGGATTATAACGTAATACGGTAGTGCTCGTCTCAAACGTTCGGGTTGCTTAATGCTTTTAATTGCTAAGTTTGGTTCGAGCTTAAAAAGGGCAAAAAATCCGCGGTCGATTGCTCTGTCAGTTTTAAAAATGCTTTTAATTTGGACTGAGGATCGAGTCGACGGCATTTTATTCGTTCGATCAAAACATTTTACCTAACATGGTTCTTATTTCAGTTAGAAAACCATTCTCAAATTAACCTTGTATGTACTCACGAACATTCTTGTGGAGCTTAAAATGTATCCCTTAAACCCTTGAATGTGTTAAACCTAAAAAAATATCAAGCTTAATCTAATACATTGTAAGAGCTCCACATCTTTCTAGTCCGTTAATAACTTCACCATAACACGCAGACATAAAATATAGAAGTGTTGATTGTACACGAGCTTAAATCGAGAGCGGGCTGCAGCGTGCAATTTGAGGCTCTAAATCAGGGAGGACGTCTCGGCTACCGATAAATAACCCGCCGCTGCGTGCGAGGCGATTAGTTAACAAGAGCTCATTGCAAGAAGCTCAACCACTGGCTAAGTTTTGCAAAAACTGGTTGATAAGGAAGAAAATTTTGCTATCCTCTGTGTAAAACCTCACTTCTTTGAGCCTTAAAGAGATATAAACTATCGAATTTTGGTTACGATCTTATAACAAAACTGAACTATACAAACTGAGTATAAGGTATCCTTTGTTTTGGGTGTCTTCTATTCACGGCACCCAAAGTCACCTTATAGTATAGCTTGCGTATGATGACGATGATGATCCTTCCGGCCGATTTCGACCAAGGCGACCACTTCGACTCCTAATTAGCTCGGCGCTCGTGCGTATAGCTTTGGCTCAATATGAAGTGTCAGAGTAAAACGCAAGCGTACATTAAAAGCGTGTGTTCTACTATAAACTAAATTGGCAAGATTGCCAGACTTTAATTCCCCCGTGCGCTCTCCAACGGTACTCGGTAACGTGGGCAAGTTAGCAGCATTTTGTCAGCGTGTGTTATCGCCCACGCGAGCCGGCCCGGCCACTTCCGCGTCCGCGCTCCGCTAAATCTAACAGCTACTTGCACCCCAGTTGGGTTCGTTTCCTATTGACGTCTAACTAGAATTGAATGTACATGGGATGCAACTGCATTTGCTTACTATTTAAAAGGTAAATCAAATCCTTGTAATTTTTTTTAAATCGATCAAGAATGGAGTCTCTATTTTGTCACGATTTTGTTGTTGAATTAGAGTGCTCGTACGTCGAACGAGTACTAAGTACTTAGTATTCGTTCCAGTTTTCCTAATACTTTGTATTGTAAGACTTAATAAGGCAACTAGTGATCTAAAAAAGAAAACGGCACCACAATCAATCAGTTATAAAGCCAAACTAACACAGCAGTTAATCGTATCAATAACACTTCCATCGGATTAAGCTTGTTATACGCGTGAGAACACCCAAAAGAAAAGGTATAACAGAATGCTCGGTCAATCTGGGTAAACGTCCAAAGTTTGTCCTGCACAATTGACACGCAGGTCGCTGCATACATACATATGTATGCGACGCGATCGCATCCGATCAATGCGTAATTGACATCCGATTATACCCGCAGAATCGCACGAATCTCAAGATCACGCGCCGGGCGATAGCCTTATCCCCACGATCCACCTGAACCGTAATGAGCTTCCGATTAACATAACACTCATCTAAATATGCAAACGCCTATGTTAACCCCTTTGTTATTGCTAAACTACCTTCACGATTTGTTTATGGTATTTATTGAGATATTAACATTAGTATAGTGTTAGATTAAATTGATGGCCAACAAAAACAGTCAGCGTTAAAGTGTCTAACACCATACTATGTTCTCTAGAAGATGAACGGCTATGTATAGAGTGATCACATTGTACGATCGTGTTAAAGACCGGTTGGGCCGCCGTAACGAGCGTTTCGTATACAATAGACCTCTTAGCGTCATGTGGACGGACGTCAATCGCGGTAGACGTGGACGTCGCCCTGCCGGTGTGCGACGGCCCTTATTGTGCTCTAACACTAACTATGTACATATAATATCTTAGATTGCTCTAGCTAGAACCAATCTTATCGATTTTAAATCAATAACAATATATGCTGCTGTTATTAATGTCAGGCCTATGTAGGATGCACTGAACTGTAGTAGGTGCATAAGTAACAATTGAAAGAAGTTCTATAAACAGCGGCCATCGAATGGAAACTTTAAATATATCATTCTCCAAGTGTAGGCGGTTTGTACCAAATTAGTTTCGATGGAACT
The DNA here is from genome assembly GCF_910591565.1 of Cydia splendana. Taxonomy (NCBI): domain Eukaryota; kingdom Metazoa; phylum Arthropoda; class Insecta; order Lepidoptera; family Tortricidae; genus Cydia; species Cydia splendana. The sequence continues at coordinate 12,584,033 of NC_085968.1, read as the reverse complement.
ACCTAAACAGCACAGCAGCGCAATAAATTAATGTCCAGTTCTATTAAACTTCCATCGAGCGATAAACGATTATAAAAGCAATCATATACGAGACTCGGTTACATCAACTATGATAACAAAAAACAGGGCGAGTCAGTTCGATTCGTATGAAAATAAAACATATCCAGGGGACTGACGTGCGTCCGCCGTCACTTAGCCGCGCTGGAATGATGTGACAGGCCTTGCCGAAACGAATTCCTTTTTATATTTTAAAAATTAAAAATAGAACAAAAAATAACCAACTTTCTGTATCTGTTCCATTGTGTTCACGTTTTGGAAAAATTTAAATGACCGAATGCTGGCCGCTTTTTTGGGAATCGGAATCTCGAATTCGGCGTTTAAATACATACAGTTTCGCGGTTTAGCGCCATGTTTTTTCCATTTTCTGCACATTTCGGCGCGCCGAATGCGACGCGACGGCAGATTTTGTGCGATTAAAGCCCGGGAGGTCGATAGGAGTAAGTTGTTAATGTTAACAATCTAAATCTTTCGTAAAACACCTTCAACTGGACTGCGAGCTTTTTGACGGCCGTGCGAAGTATAAAGCCAATTGTTTGGACATTACCTCCTTGCTAGCCGGTTTCAACTGCGAACTGTTATCCTTTAAATCGTCGACTTACTTTGTATTTATGAAATAGTATTACGTTTTTACTGTATCGGTTTCATATTGATCATACGGTTTTTTTGCGGTGGTCGGCATTTGAGAAGCCGAAGGGAATCGATTGAAGATATTTAGAGCGGCAATATGAATGTATTTATTCAGGGCTCAGGGCGGCCTCCGCCTAACAATGCTACGCTTGTCTCTGCCGCCACTTCGTGCAGGGCTGCCACCGCTGTATTACTATATGACATATAAAATACATTTCTTATGTAGTTTCAAGTACACAATTCCTGAGTCAAATTCGCAAATCACGTTAGAATTCCATTTCACTGAATTGTGGTTCTATTCTAAATGTATTTTTGTCTTAAAGCAATATTAAAGAGTTTTTACTGACTGTTGTTTATTTTTGAGATGATTTCAATCATAACTTGTTAAAAATATATGTGGATTTGTGACAACCCTACGGGCTACTGCCGTGAATCAGGGCTGACACCGCGGCCCGGTGGTCCGCGCGTCACAGCACGCGCGTGCGCTGCGCCCGTTCGCATGTATTTCAGCCCTGCCAATTTACATACTATGAGTCTCTAAAAACAATGCCACAGCAAACGTATTTACTTGAAGATTTTCTCAAAACATACAATATTACATGTGAAATTATGATAGTAATATCCAATATTAAATTGTACCCAGGACCGAAAAAAGTAGAATTAATAAACCTGTTAATTTAATAAATAAAAAAAACCCGTTAATGGTTTCTAGTCTCTATAGCAACGTGGAAAATCAAATTAAATGAAAATAAAAATTAAATGAGGTCCATATTAGTTCAGGTACTTGGGACATAGGTATAGCTTTTTCCTAACTCTAATTATCCGCAACATATTATCTACAATAAAGGTTCCCGATTGGATACGTATTGCATTTTATTGAATTTGTTAAGAGCATAATACGTCTCGCTGTACGGCAAAGGAGCGTTTTGCTCGTTTTGCGCGGTTTGCCATTGTGTTTACCGCTTTAACCATTGTTCGGGGGCCAAATAAATTGGGACGACGTTCTACACGGTGACAGGTATATTCGACTCGTCGATTTTGGCCGATAATTAATCCTTATTGTTAAATGAGGGCCCACCCTTGTTTGCCAACGTACCGGCCGTCTTTTAGTAATTGCTAATTAAGTAATTACCAGTGTATTTTTTTGTAATTAAACAAGGTACTAGATGATGTCATTAAATACGTGTAGTCCGATCGTGAGTAAATAACAATAAGTCAATCATAATTATGTTTTAATTAATTCAGATGTATTCTGCGGTTCACACGGTCTTCTATAGTTGCTACGGACAGACCGGACTGGCTATACATATGCATGCAAATAACACGACACCCCGTCTATTAAGCTCAACATAGAACGTATGAAAGTAATTAGTGAATTAAATGAAAGCTAATGAATTTGCTCATTAATTGAAACGAGGCAGTTATTTGTCGGACACACGTCGCAAAAACTGTTAAAATGCAGTGAAATAGTGCAAAAAAGGTATTGGCTTTTCATGTTGAATGTCATTTCACGGTCACTTAGGGCTGGCAGAGGTTGCCTGTAATTAATTAGCTGGTTGTATCGCTCCTCCTCTTATATATTAACGTTTTTGCCCAGAACTTACGCCGGGTAAGTAAAATTGTAGGTATTTATTTAATTTATGGACTTGTTAAGTTAAATCTAAATTCCTTTTAGATTGGTGTTAAAATGATTTTAAGTTGTTTGTAAATTCATTTGTTTTTAGACACTGTTTACTTTATGGTTCTTACCGCCTGTACTCGCTCTAATAATTTTTTACTGTTTCTTCAAGAATAGGTTTAGTCATATTAATATTACGGTCGTAATCATAGTAAACCACAGATGCATGACATAATATTATGCAGACAGGAAAGATAATCCGTTCGTTACGGATTATGTACATAATTATCTTCTAATTATTCATAAAATCGCTGTAGGTCCGTTCCGTAATATAGATATTATAATGTTTGTAATAACCAGTCAGTATTCATTAAACATTAAAATGTCAGTACTAGATATAACCACAATTTGGTTAGATTTGTCATAATTTAAACTGTAAACATGCCAGCCAAAAGACAGCTGACCAGTAATTGAATATCGTGTTAGTTTTGGTCGATTTTATTGACTGTTATATATTTACTGCATTCTAGCAACCGTCGCAAACCAAAATGCCATCCACCTTAGGCGACCCGCGCACCTGTCCTGTTCTAAACCACGTCCAACCCAAGTAATGTTAGCTGCCATTAGTGAACATATAAATGTCACTGGCCGGTAACAAACTTTTTGAAATTGGAATAAAATTGTACTGGTCACCGGTCCTGTTACGATATACTACGCTATTCAGGTAAAATGAGTAAAATTGTACCTACTAGAGTAAGCTTACCAAATTGAATTGTGTTCATTTAAAAATAAAATCGATTCAAGTTATAATTATAATGTAAGTAAATTATATTATATAATTAGAATATAAACTCAAGCGTACTATGATTAACTATGATAAGTATTAGGTACCTATATCTTGTAAACATTAATGCTTTCAATGACAGAACTCAAAGGATGCGTACTTGAAAGGTAATGAAATGATTCATATCCAATTAACTTATTCAAACAGTGAGATTAATATAGATAGTTTCAAATATTGAAACTCTACGGTTACTTAGGATAGGTAAGATTAATAATAATCATATTAACAATAGCAAAAATTTACCCAGTTTTCTCGTGCCGAAAGGTCAATAAGGAATTATTGTAAGTAATTAAGTTGTCTGACTAATCTAGTATTTCATCAGTTTAATACCGACACAATACCTGTTTGATAGAAATATTATCCTGAAGTAATGTTAATACATATAAGTTTAAGGCCTATTGTATAGTAGGCTAAAATATACTTGACTAAATCAAAGGATAGGTTAGGTATGATTGTCCCATAACTCAAAACTAAAATAGCTTTACTTGTTAACGTTATATTATATTTTTCATATCAGCAACGTCCTAGCCGTAAATCTTCTCGAGACGCAGTCAACCTATTCGGGCGCATACTAACTAACATCCATGTTATTTTACACTCTTTAAACCATTAAATGATAATTTATCTTAAATAAATAGATAATAAACGTCGGCATGATGAAGGGAGCCAGAAGAGCATGAGGAGCTGTCAAGTCGGCTAGCGGTCCGACTACTGTCCGACAGACCCGCGGGGTGCGTGACCTTTGGTAGCCTATCAAAAAAATAATACAAGTATTTCGCTAAGTAATTTCTATTCTAACTGTCGGTGTTCTTTGACGTGATGCCATTTGGAAGAGGTTAGGTTATACTGAGCTTACTCGTATGTTTTGTTTTTGCTACTTATGGTTTTTGTTAGCCTGTACGATTATTTGATGTGTATTTTTCGACTGAGATAACTCATTTCAATTATTTTAGTCGGTGTTTACATTTAATTAACGGTTTGTCAGTGTCCGAGTATAATGTTTTTGTGGTTTATTTCTCATTTAATTAAAAACAACAAGACAAATAGCAAATAAAAATGAAGTACGTGGGCATTTTCACTTAACTTGTAGGTACTTTAAAGCGCGACTTAAGTCGTGTTTCAGTAACGTCTAACCGTTACATTCCTGACAAAATGTATGGGATTTGACATTGACCGTCAGTTTTGTAACGATTGCTAACCGGCCGTTAAAGGTGCACAGTTAAGTGAAAATGCCCACGTATCACATAATATGTATTAATAAACTATAAAAACGGACGGTCACTTTATGACAAGCCACGGACCCGACTTGACGTGACATGATGTTTAATGCTTGTCTATGTTCCGAGCAGACAGCTCGGCTGTACCGCGAGCTTCTACCGAGTGTGTTCACATTCCACAAAGAGGTTCCCAGAAGTCTCATTAAGCGGACGTGCCACCAACCTCATATTACCCCGCGCAATTAATTTGCAAGAACGAGAACCCCGCTTAATGATCTTGTCTCACCCTTCATCGACGCTTATCATTTCTCGTTAAAAAAATGATCCAATTAAACGGACTCGCGAAGCTTCAATAAGTTACCGAAAGCGAGTTAAAAATCTCGCGCACACCCATTGTAATAACGCATGCGCTCTCAATATTAAATTTTAACAAGGTATTAATTAAAAAAACTAAAGCGAAATATCTTTAAATTTTCTCAGGGCGCGCACGGCCCCCTCGCGTTATTTTATTTTTAATTCATTTTATTCGGCGTTGGCCGAGCGCGCCGGTACGCCCACCGGTGATTTAAAATTTTGATTTATTGACGCGCGCAGGCAGCGCGGGAGAGCTGCGCGGAGCGTGCGTGCAGTAATTATAAATATGACGCGGTGCTAAACTGACCCGCGACCCGCGCGCGGCCGCGGGGTCACCGCGGTACCACTATCGGCGCATTTGCAATTTCGCACTCCTGCGTACGACCAGTAATTCTAACGGCTGTGTGTTTATTCATTATTTTGACGGCTCGAAGTATCTATGAACAGCCGTGAGAAAATAAGCAAGTGTACCTGAACATCAGATATAACAATAAAGTTTAGTTACGGAGCAAGATAGTGCAAAAACCGTATGAAGATTTTATAAATCAGATAAAACCTTAACTGATTTATGAACTTTAATGCTCAGTAAATTCTTAGTACTTAACAGACAAAGATTTCCGCCTTGTATAGCAAAAATTCTAGGGGATGAAACGTCAATGAGACGGTGGGTACGTGGTTAGCGCTGAATAATAGAGGAAACAAAGTTCAAAGAACTCTGACATATTCTAGCTTTCCTTGTACCTATGCATTTTTCAAAATTGCAAAGGTGTAGTCACCCGTATAAACCGCTTTGCTGTCCAAGATTGCTGTTGACCTCCCCTGCCCTCCTAAGCTAAAAGGCAGTTTTTCGACATTTTGCCAAAATTGACTTTTTGTGATATTCGTAATGTAGAGATCGAGATGCATCGACCACTTTGGCCCGTTTTCCGATAAGTGGCTTAGTTTTCGAGAAAAATATCGTAAAAAGACCGTATTTGCACTAATTTTCTAAGCGTTCCTAGTCTAAAAAGCGACTATTTGACAAAGCCAGGCTAAAACAACGTAAATGCAGCTATACGTTTTTTTTACGCTCTGGTTTGCGTAAAATCTTATCCACCATGTCTAGCCTAAAATAACGTATAAGCCAAAAACTAGGCTAAAAATACGTAAAAGACGCTATACGCGCTTTAAAATTAGGATCTTTAGCAAAATTTTAGATCTGATACTAGTCTAAAAAATCGTATATTATTTTTTTTTGTTTAAATGTCTCATACGTCATTTAAGCCTAGTATCACTTAACTTTTTTACGTCACCATAATAGTCTTTAGAAACGTATAAATGTTATACGTTCTTCTTATTTTGTATGGACGTCGTATTAAACGCAAACAAACTTTTATAATGGTTGAAAGTGCGTCTAACTAGTCTATAACGCAGTATATGCTCCAACCTTCGTCATGCTCCCCGCGCGCCGAAAGACACCCTTATGCTAAGTAAAAGCCGTCAGCCGCAAGCGCAGGCTTGTGGCTGCCGGTATGCGAGCGGAGGTGGCATTTTGCGCGCGAAATATTGACCGAACGCCAAAGTAAGAAAAATACTTTATTATTGCATTACCATCATATGTTATCAATAATATGTAGTGTTTACAATCAGTACCTTCGAGTATTATCATTTTTATCAAGGTATATACTTTAAAATTGCCTCGCAAATACTTACGCTCGACAGCAAATACGTCTTTCTAGCGTAGTTTGTGATGATGAAATTGTTCATACGTACTTTTCTACAGCAAACGTTGTTTAAGTTTTATTTTTTCATTCGACGGTTTGACTGCTTTTATTTAAATAAAATCAAATTTATATTAGAGCTAATTGTATCGGGTTTAATTCCCTATAAGCCAAGTAGGTATTTGACATTACGAAGAGTTTAAATCTTATTGAAAAATGTTTTAAAGGGAAATTTAATCAGAATTCTTATGGACGGAATAACATTTTCCGCCTAAGTATTTAGATAACCAGGACAAAGGACCATGGGCATCTTTGTATGGAACCTGGGTCCATCCAAAAACCAACTGAGAGTTATATATATATTAGGCCATTAAATACCTAAGTGGGTTTTATAAAAAAACAATATGTATCTTAAAATAAGTTGGTATGTTTGTGTATTAGGTAATAGTTGTATGTTAAAATAGTAAAAGCTATGAGTTTGTAATCTAATAGAAAAATAATTTTATTAAAATTTGAATCTGATTTTTAATTAGGTACAACCGCTAAAATGCGTTTTAGAATTAAATAAATGACAGAGTATGTGCAGGAATTAATAGGAGTTTAATGTTATTGCTAATGTAGACTACACAACTCGCTAACGTCTTACCGTGCGATGAAACTCTCGATGATTCGATGCCTATTGATAACAACTAAAATAACTATTAGAGATGCCACGAATTCGGTAAAACATTATGTATTATTGTGAGTTACGTGTATGCGAAAACTGGTCACCTACAAAGATAGATGGTTGCTAAGATTTAAGTCAGCAGCAAGCTGGGATCTCCATACAAACGTAGTTACGCTCTCATTTTAAAACGATTAGGTAGATTGCTCTAAAACTTTGTACTCACTAAAGGATAAAGTATATCTATAATTAATGTGTAGCTTCAGATACCATAATAAAAAAAATACAGCGAATATAAGTTTTTCATACTCAACTTATTTTTCCTCTATTTCATTAGTTTTGTTGGAATATAAACTAATTAGGTACTGGTATAGATATACCTTATGTTATTGTATGTGCAATTTATTACAATCCAACACGTTGTTTTAAAATGAGTAGGAATCTCCGTTTTTATGGGAAGTAATAATTCGGCTGAGCTTATTGCGGACTCTTTTAAGTTTCGTTGCTCATGCTCATTAGAAGTACATGTAATGTCATTAGTAGAGCCGAGTAAATCTAGCCTATGATACAAATCAAATCAGAAAGACTGTACACATTAAAAATTTGTACATATTATGGGGTTATTCCCACCAGTTAGGTATCTACCACCAAGTTGTTACCAGTGGTAACTACTGGGAATTTATTTCCCACCTTTCTTCCCAGTAGCTACCACCAACTCAGTTTTGTGGTAATTACTGGGAAGTTTTTTTCCAGTAGTTACCACTGGTAAATGGTGTGATTTTTTCCCTAGTAGTTACCACCAACATTTTTTTACAGTACAATTTAAATGTCTTTTATTATATGAACAAAAACACTATACTACTAAGCTTTTATTAAGAAAACGAGGTCCAGCGATTACTTTATGCATTATAATCTTAATTACCATACAAAATTAACATATAAATCGGGTTATTCCCACTAGTTACCATCAAGTTGTTATAGTTAAATAGTAATAAAAACAGTATAAGTAGAATACTATAAAAATAGAGGCTTTATTGAACCCTAACAAAATTGTAGTAACTACTGGGGAAAAAATCCCACCTTTTACCAGTGGTAACTACTGGGAATCAAATCCCATTAGTTACCACTGGTAACAACTTGATGGTAACTAGTGGGAATAACCCAATTTATGTGTTAATTTTGTATGGTAATTAAGATTATAATCCAAAAAGTAATCGCTGGATCTCGTTTTTTTAATAATAGCCTAGTAGTATGGCGTTTTTTGTTCGTATATAAATAAACATTTAAACTACGTGTCTATTTTTTATTCCCATTTCTTCCATAAATACTAATCTATAAAACCGTATATTCGGTGTTTTTGGTGGTATACGTTTTTTTACACTAGCACGCTAGTCGAAAATCTGGACAAAATCTTAATTTTTCCTAGTATACTAACCAAAAAGGCCGAATAGCTGCTATAAGGTCTTTTAACTTAGGATTTCAAGTGGGAATTATTCATTGTTACTAAGCAAAAAGGCAGCATGTGACATATACGGCGTTTTTACCTAGTTTCTACTTCGTAACTAAGTTAGAACGCCGCATAACGCATGTTTACCGCCTTCTTGACTAGTACGACCTACACATTTTTAAGCTTAATACTAATCTAAAGTGTTTTTTATAAAATAAAAAAAAACTGAGCTGTTTAGAAACATACTATAAATACCTAAAATAAGTACATATATATACCTACCACATACAAAAAGAAAAAATGGAAAAAGTTTTTCCGTTTCGTAGAAATTCAAGAAAGATGTTTGGGTTGGTTTTTTGCGATTATCTCGAAACTAGCTTTTGTCGAAAAACTGCCTTTTAGACTAGGACGGCAGTCCCCTAGATCTACCCACTTAATAAGGAATGTTCAATATGCTCGATATAAAGTGTCCTCCTACAAAGTAGGCAATCGATTTATGGTTAGCAGAGGCTCCTAATTTATGGATTAACGACTAATTGAAAACGGCCCCAAGTAATTTCAATAATTGTAGTATTAACGAATGTCTCCAGCATGTTAAGTGTATCAGCAGCTGCCGTATTTACGACTTCCCCGGCGCGGGCGCAGCTTTGCTATGGGACCATTCACTTGCACTGTTTTATGCACCTGTTGTATGTGATTAATTGGTAAGGCGTTCGTGGCCGCGGTGTCATAATAATAGTACCATGGTCTAGAAACTCTAGAAGATAATTGAAAGTCTAAATTAAAACTACAAATAAATTTTCAGAAACCTTATTTCAACACCACTATATCGGTCCTTGAAACTACTTGGTAGCTAATCTTTGTCAGTCTTAACGGATGACAATTAATGAAATAAATACCTGGGAGACCGAGCTTTGCTTGGAAAACATATAAAAACTCAAAAATGTGCGTTTTCCCAGAGATAAGACCTAGCTAGATCGATCCCCATATAGCAAATTTCATCGAAATCGTTAGAGTCGTTTCACTCGTTTCCGAGATCCCCGAAATATATACGAGTATGTAATATATAAATAAACAAGAATTGCTCGTTTAAAGGTATTAGATGTAGTTACATAGTAATAAACGCTAACAGTCTTGATAGTTTAGTCACGTCATTTGACAACCAGCATATTATGTCCTCTAAATATTATACTAGCTTATAATTTATAATGCTTACGCGCACGTATGGACAAATTTTTCGCTACAGGAAGCTAGTTCAACGACATATAAAAAATATTCAGTAACGTCATGCTAGTAAACAAATTCCGGATATTCAGGAATTCCAATTACCGTCCCAACGAGCACAGTATCCATGCATAAAATGATATAATAAGCACAGCATATCACGTGACACAAAGAGGCATATTCAGATATTATTAAAGTATCATTTGAAATTTGAATTCAACGTCCTTCCATTAATGTGAGTGCGAGCGCGTGACGCACTGAGATTCTAATGAAATTTATTGTATAAAATATTATTTTAAATATCTGAATTTGCTTCTGGCACAGTACGCCTGAGCATCGCGAGGCCGCTGAGCAGGGGCCCTAGATTATCAACAAAACTTTTTCACTTGGTGATAAACTACAGTCTAGTATAATTGGACCCCTAATCGGAGGCTAGATTATACGTAACTTATACTGGTTTATAGCAACGATGTGGACGGTATATATCGAGAATAACAACCCCGTAGCCGTGTTGCCATTCAATGCAAATTCACACGTTATAAGAAGCGATTCGAGACAGAATTACCAACGTTTAGTCGCCCTCGGGTCATAATTTTAAGTTACTTTATAATTTTACCGAACTCACGCCTCGTTTGTGTTATTTAGGGGCCCTTTTTCCGTAAATTGTAGGGACAAAGCGGAGTACCTACCAAGCACCTGTCGGGGAAAAAACTTGAGACAACGCCACGAATTAAACGTACGCTCGGGGCCGCGGTGGGTGAGGTTACTAGTTACAACCCTTATGTTGTAGGCTGTTGTTTATTTATGCGATAGAAACCTTTTATGCCTGCGTTAATCACGGATTTTATTGTCAACCTGTGTCTAAACTAATAAAAATGAAACATACCCCGCGATATAATGAAATATAAACCGCGTTTATTGATTGCAGCGCGTTGCTGTCTTTTGTTGACCATATGTGTCGTATTATCAAAGAGAATTTGAAATACAGGAATATTGTTAAAGTAAATTATATATAGTCAGTACATTTACTGCCATCTTTCGGCACAAGATTAACACTTTTAGAACGTCATTTGACTTTGATCCTTATTTTTTCACTGACATGTGTTAAATTTGTTAAATGTCAAAATGTATCGCCATCTACTCGAGAGTAGGCCAAAGGTACTACGGCGCCATCGCTCGAAAAGATGGCACCATACCTTTGGCCTATTGTCGAGTAGATGGCGATACTTTTTGAGTGTCAGATGTTCAGATACACTAAAAAGTAGTACTTACCTAATAATCACACGGCAAAAATAAAACATGATTCAATAGGATATTAATAAGAAGGATGATCATCGGAAAAGATGTATGAATACGTAGTTTAACTAGAATACTTAGCGGTACTTAAGGATCTCGATGCGATGATGCATGCGCGCGCGGTTTCATCGATCACCGTCTGCGCAGCCTAGCGCTCCAATTATCTGCTTGTCAATGATATACAATAGCAGCTCGGTCATTTTACGGAAATTTAGTCTACTTCATTACCGTGACCATTATTATTTACATTTTTTTTTTGAAATTTTAATACTTAAAGATCTAAATGAAAATTCCAATTTATAGGGACGCGGTCAGTTATGAAATGGCCGAAACTTTAGACCAGCCTAAATTTAGGTAGACGATTTTTATTAATTAAATTAAATTTCACATTACAAAATTACATTATTGGGACGTTTCATACTTATGTCGGCTTAAAACAGTTTCTGTTAAGGTATGAAGTGGAATGTATAAAAACCGTCTGTAAATCAGAAACTGAAAGTAATTTGCCTGTAAATACGCATTTTCTTTATGAAAAAACATTAAATAGACGCTTTCGCAAACTATGAAAAATAATTGGCAATCAGTCGTGCTCATAACCTACTGCAAGTTTCCAATAATGAAAAAAAAACTGCATTAATACCCCTAACTGTTGATTATAACATACTAATTTGAATATAAACTTAATTTATGATGCATTTTAGTACTGAATGCTTTCTAACAATCCCCGCTTGAGTTATTCCACGATTTCCACCAGCTATTAGTTTGCTTACACACAGTAGCTACTTAAGTAAACACACAGTACTTGGCTCAGTATAAGCATGAAAATCTGCGAACTGTCAAATCGCTACTTATTTAAATCGTTAAAAATATTCAGAATGGATTAAACAATAAATTGAAGATTTGTCACAAAATTTTCGACGTCTGAAACTGTAAAAAAATTAATGCGGAAATGCAACCCTGCATTTAGCACTTATAAAGGTACAGTCAGCAGCAGAAGTTGCTAAGCCGGCGAGGTGTTCAAAATTACCTTGACACGCTCTTATTATCTTAACAATAAAGTAGCGTCAAGATCATTTTGAACACCAGGCCCGCTTAGCAACTTCTGCTGCTGACTGTATGTAGTAATTTGCCAATAAAACTGCGGCAGAGAGTGTACTTAAACATCTTATTTCAGTTTGATGAAGTCAACGTACTAATAAAGATGTTTTAACTGTGTAGCTCCGTATCGCGACACGATACCAGTGGCTCCATCCATCAACGTCCCGGCGAACTAATTGCTATGTAGTCGCATTATTGATTTTTTTATTCACTTTTATTGCATTTATGAATCCGCTTTTATCTACCAGTGACAATGGAATAGTGGGGTAGCCTTAATGGTTTAGCTTGTGGTGTTTTTACAAGCTTTTATTTTACTTACGTAAGTTGGATTAACATTGTAACATGATTGAGCTCGTCGGATTATGGAGTTCCAAGGTTATTTAGACACATTTGTTTTAGAACCGCCCATGGGAATTATTTAGGTCCGTATAGAATATTCTCCCCGTCGGCACTAAAACTAAATTTTGAAAGTCTTTTCGTTTAGAATTAAGATACCTGTTTTAACAGCAGAACAAAAAAGCTAAATGACTATCTCAAGTCCTTGAAGTCTCAAGTCAATGACCTTTCGCAACCATGCGTTCAAAAAACATTCCAAATTCAAACATTTCCCGAATTCCTTCTAAGTTTAGGTCGGTTCATGAATTACTCGTCGGCGTGACGTCGGCGTGTTGATTACGAGTCGAATGTACGTCGATGGTAATCTCGTACGAGCGGCTGGCGGTTTGATGTGTCAATCGCGCCGTCGATCGGTATCGCCCGATAGCTCCTATTGGGCAACCGCCACGCTTTGTTATCCTAACGGATTTATAAAATTCGACGGCCCATGAACCGAAATCGAACGGACAATACCGACTTTCTTATTGCTGTCAGAGTTGACGTTTCATGATTCGATGTCCAATTCGCAATCGAGCTAGTCGCTGTATTCTTAAGTTTTATTATCATAAAAAGCGAGGTCTGAAATCGCCACTTACTTTTTAGCTGCTCGAAATTCCGATGCCAAAAATGTTTATCTTGTTTCTTTGATACGGTGCTCAAGCGGGGGCGACAACCGCACACAAATAAATCGTTAAACGAATTTCCCAACATGGCTTCCGCGGGGAGGGGCGGTGCATCTTCCGTGGAAACTGAAAAATTATGAGCAGAGCCTTTGTTTTTATGATCGCCCCAACAATACACCGGTCGGTGATAAAGTCGAGCGTCGATCGACAAAAGCCGATGCAGGCATTTTAGATTTTTTGTTTTTAGTAAACGAGACTCAGTTTATGTCAGCTGTAGCTTTAATATATGTGAGAACTATCACGTTCTTAGCCTGAACAGATGTATCCTGCCTTTTTGTTAGTTAAAAAAACTTAGTTTTTATAAGAATCTACCAAGGAATCAACTGATACCACTACGCTTTAGTTGACCCTTGCTCTATTCTAAGAGCCTCACGCAATAACTCACCCCTTTATACCTAAATGACACACACACACGCCGCAACACCACTACATCGCCGCGTTCCTGAAACAAGTGTGGTGTGAGTGAACACGATGAAAATCTTTATTTTCACGCTCTATCTCTCTTTATCTAATCGCTCTGGCCAGATAAGGACGGAGTGCCGGAAAAACTGGTGCGGGGCGAGGGGTAAAGGCTACATCGATTCCGCGCTTTCACTGCTAGGGGCCGTGTAAACCTTTAAAAACAGCGCGTTTGCTGTGCGATTGTCATCTCTAAACTTAAACGAGTAAGAGGCAAATTTGGATGGAGAAATCGCTCTGGTAAATGGATTGCCTCCCCCTTGGGGGTTCTCGTAGTGGGATCTAGATGGCGTAGATAATGCTGATAGTCGCCGCGGTGTGCGTGGCGACGTGAATGTCGCATCGCTGTGTGCGTGACGGTGGCTCTGTGTTCCCAGCTATACGTCTACAATGGTTCTTCTAGCTATGTAGTAGCATAGAGAGGTGCTTCCTGGTAGGTTAAATTTTGCTTGTGTTTGCGAATATATGAGGGGATGTCGGTAACCATCCCTTTTTGCAATATAATTTTATGTTTAGGTGTAGATAGGTAGATAGATTAGGGAAGACGGAGGCTGTGATTTGATTAGATTAGGAGGTGTTTGCCGAGGGCCGGGGGAGATAAGGCTGATTGGATCGCGGGGAGGGCCGGCTTTATGGAAATATGTTTTTAATGTGGGTGCTTTATTGAATTAGTCGAATTTGTATTAAGTGACGCGTAATAATCTGCTTGTGTGTTCGGCGCTGATAAAGTTTGTAAATAAATTATTATGCGTTAAATACACTTAACAAAATGTTGTTAGGTTCTTGGAGAGGGGCTGAAACGCCTGAAACAGTGAAACATATGTTGATATTGACTTTGCCCGACTGACTTTATTTGTGTTGTGTTAGTATTAAATATATGTTGGGTTTTTTAAATTTATATTTAATCAACACATATCATGTCGACCTAATTATGTCATTCGGCGACATCAATAATGTGTTTTTCGAAAAGTCCTTTGTACCTGACAATGACAACCGTTTATCTGATTCCCGTCCATTGCAGAGGCACGTAAACTGTCCACTTTATAGGGTCGTGTGTCTATTATAATCCCTGCATCGGTCCTCAGCAACAAAGACCTGTTTTTGTTCCTGTCATCCAACAAAGCAGCCCCTTGATATTGTCGCCGCGCCTCTTTTGAGTTTACACAACACTGAAAATTAGAGTACCGATGTCACAATATGCACTGAATTTATCTGTTTGTTTGAATTAGATCTCTGTCGGTATGTTTTGTAGTTGATGTGTTTTTTACGTCTGCGCGATATCGATCCTAGGATGTTGTTGACAGTGAAACGGGTTTAACAATTTTATTAATAACCCTCTTCGGCAGCAGGACAAGTGCGCGCATACTCGGCATTCCTTATCTAGATGCCCGCGAGGATTTCGGGCCGAATACGACGCTTGCGCACCGAGCCTCCAATAACGAAAGACCCAAATAAAAAATAATCTCGGTCATAAAATTTACGAGTTTTCCAGCCATTTCAGCGTTTGAGGAGAGAAAGTAATTCGCTCATAAAATTACGAGTAAACAGCCGTTTTTCCACGGAAATAAAACCGCCCCTCGCGCCGGTTGACTCCTGTAATCGGCTTAGTACCCTCTCTGATTTACTGGGCTCCCCCGGGTCGGATGATGCACGCTCCCGTTATAACTTGATGAGAAACCTTATCTCCAGATTATAAAATCGGTTTCGGGTAATTGAGTCATAAAATCTAGACCTAATTTCTACATTATCTGATTCATTGCGAATAAAACGAAAATTATTTTAACCTCCCCAACCAAAACCATGTTGGTAAAGTTTAGAGTGACTTCAATAGAGTCTACTCGATTAACTCTCACAGTGGAGAAAAAGTGACAGTGGTCGGATCGGCTAATATGGAGACCTCTAATCTTATTCCGACACAAAGGAGCTGCCATGACGCGGCGAATATTAACGCGAACCATTTAATATTTCGATATTCCAATATGAAGCTATTTCATCTGTGTCTACGATACGTAGGTACTTTAGGATCACGACTTCGTTTAATGTTTTTTTTTTGTTTATGTACTAGGTATTTATAATTATTTTATTTTATTATTTTATACAGTCACAAAGTGTTATTTCCAGTAGGTATAACAACACAAGATATGTACCTACTTATGTTGTTTCTCAAACCTAAATATTATGAGTTATAGTACGGTTTGACGACCGGTCTGACCTAGTGGGAAGTGACCCTGCCTATGAAGCCTATAGTCCCGAGTTCTAATCCTGGTCCGGGCATTTGTATGATGATACAGATTCTTGTTCCTGAGTCATGGTTGTTTTCTATGTATTTAAGTATTTATATATTATATATATCGTTGTCTGAGTACCCACAACACAAAATTAGCCTAAAATGCGGAGCAGTCTTACGGTATTTAATTGAAGTTAACAGTGATCTACATAGTTAGGCAGTACAGTATCTATACATACCTCTACTTATAGGTAAATACAGCGCAAGACGCGATGTCCTGAATAGTTCCCGTGATGCTTTACGACCTCAATGCTTTTTGTTCGATAAAATGACATGACAAATTAATGGATTTATTATGAGTTGGATTGAGCTCGTTTTATTTTCGTGTCCGTTTGGGACGAATGCATTTTTAATTGAGTGAGGCACTTTTGTGGACTGTATAAAACGGCCACCGCATGCCGTGGTGGCGTGGATATTTTTTATTTGATTGACGGGTAGTAATGGGCAGGTGTAAGAGTCGGCGATAGCTACCTCGCTTTTTAGAATCGATGTTGGGCTGTTCACTTTTTGTCGGTCGCGTCGTTTTGCGACTCGATTCTGTCATGTTTTATGCTGATTGTTTTAGCCAACATTAATGGGGTACTAAATTTGCGTGTGTCAGTTTACATATTTTCTGTAATGGAACGTTTGCTCCAATAAATCCTGTCTAGAAACGCGGGTGTCGTGTGGTAATAAAATTACTGAGTAGTCAGCGGCTGCGGCCGGTGGACTGTGTTTAAGAGTAAATTATGACCAGTGCGGTGTTTTTACCTAGTTAATAAAGTCTACTAGTTTGTTAAGAGTTTACTTTAGAAAGTACCATAAAGCTGAAGTGCGTCTCGACAGCATATTTTTACGATTGATTTTCAATTTTCTATATTTATAGTATAGCGGTTGCCTAATGTGAGTGAAATTATTCAAACATGTGTCTTCTTTGAACTCTATTGAAATATTGAAACATATATTTCAATATCCTGTTCGCTTAATCTCGTGGACTCATAGTAACTTAGACCAGGGTTTCTGGAACAGTTTTGTATTCATAATTATGTGTTACATAGGTATATATACCGCCGTTTGACTTCTGACCCCTGTACTAGTGTTCCTAATCTTCAAGTAACTCTATGTTGCCAGGCTGAAAAATGGTCCTCCTACCAGCCTCTTCTCCGTTACAATTACAATATACAATAATATACATTCGGTGTCAAAAATATCACATATTTTTCACAAATAGGTCTAAGGGCCACTTGCACCATCCCACTAACCTGGGGTTAAGCGGTTAAACCATTAATCCAGTGTCTAATTGTACTGGTAACCATAGTAACTCCAGGTTTAACCGATTAACCCCGGATTGGTGAATGGTGCAAGTGGCTCTAAGCGCAATTGCACCTGATTGATATTGATTTACCAAAGATATAAATGTAAAGATAATCTAAACACGCTTAGTTACCTTTACATTGATGTTTTTTTATTTTTACCAAAAAATATTATTGTTATGCCCTTGTCTAAGTAAGTACCCTGTTGTTTCAGTCGCTACAGAGCGCGGCGCGGCGCGCGGGCACCTCCTGCGCCAACTGCAAGACCACCACCACGACGCTGTGGCGGCGGAACCAGAACGGCGAGCCCGTCTGCAACGCCTGCGGACTCTACTACAAACTGCATAATGTGAGTACCTACAACAATACGTTTTAAGGAAAAATTAAAATTCACCTTACTCGTCGTACCTGAACATGCTGTAGTTACCTAATTTGCCTTTGATAAATACAAAGTCATTAATAGTAGATTGTACAACAAGGGCATAAAGTGACCCATTTGTACCCGAGGCAATTTTTTGGTCTGAGCGAAGCGAAGACCAAAATAGTAGACGAGGCTAAAAATGGACATTTATGCCCTTGTTGTACACTCTGCTTTTCACTTCGATTGCGAGGAAAATATACAAAAAATCAAATATTTTAGGTTATTTTAACGTATTTATTCAAGACTAAAGAAAATTGTTTTTGGGCCGGTCGGAGGCGCGGGGCACGCCGATCGGGAGAGCGCCGGTCGGGGGCGCCCCGGCAGGGCTGGCAGTTTGTATGGCAGAATTTGGACTTTATTGCTAAGTGAATAAGGGTCGTAATAGATGATTTTACTTTATGCTCTAGAGCATAAAATGCGATTTTATGTCGTCTACGCACGACATAAAGGTGCACTTTTTGAGCATGAGAAGTGAAAATCTCTTTTGTTACAGTACCTATTACTTTATCGCCCTAGGTCGGTAATTACCACAATACGTGCATATGTCGAAAATTTAAAGGGCCATATGTACAGTAAAACGTTGTACAATACACGTGCGAAAAGGTAATTCGCAACTCGTTTCGATTTATATATAACACTCGCTTCGGTCGTGTTTCAATTTATAGCCACTTGTTGCGAATTCCCTACTTTTCGCACTTATATCGTAATTTTTTGAGCCTAATAAATCAAACGTACACCTAATGACAAGTACCTACCTATCTAAATGACAAGTCTTAATTATAACGTTACATTTAATTAAGCGCCTTCTTTAACATTTATAATTATTTTAGGCTACAAATATAATGACCACCAAAAAATACTTTGGTACCCTAAATAAAAAAATCATGCTTACCAAAAAAAAATTACTGAACACCAAAAAAATAAGGCCTAAAAATACAAAAGTACCACCATTTTAATTACGACTGCACTTCAAATTGTATTCAAATACCAAATATATTGAATGATCACCAAAAATCATTAATGATCACCAAATCTTGAAGACCAAATTAATGCGATATTTTCACCTAAATAAACCACTATGATTACCAAAAAATTTATACATATTACCAAATAAAGTAAACTGATGCCAAAATTACTAGCCCCTCCCGCTCAACCCCCCGTTTGCCCGCATCGCATATCTACCTAACCTAATCTACTTTTCTAGTAGCATTTCGTTATGCTACTAGAAAAGTAAGTTAAACTGCTTTCAGTTAAGTGGGTTAGGTTAGCACTGCGACCCTTACAGAAACGAAATGGTACTAGAAAAGTAGGTTAGGTTAAGTTTCAACTGCTACCCATACAGATACTAAACGCTACTAGAAAAGTGGGTTAGGTTAGGTTTGAACTGCGACCCTTACAGAAAAGAAATGCTACTAGAAAAGTGGGTTAGGTTAGGTTTGAACTGCGACCCATACAGAAACGAAATGCTACTAGAAAAGTGGGTTAGGTTAGGTTTGAACTGCGACCCTTGCAGAAAAGAAATGCTACTAGAAAAGTGGGTTAGGTTAGGTTTGAACTGCGACCCTTACAGAAACAAAATGCTACTAGAAAAGTGGGTTAGGTTAGGTTAGAACTGCGACTGTTACAGAAATAAAATGCTACTATAAAAAGGTGACGAAGTGGATTAATTAATTTAATAGGATAACGATATATTAAATATTTGCACATTTTTAATTAAAATGTGGTTACTATTTTTGTGATCATTTACTATTTTTGCGTTTACAATGATTATTTTGGAGTCATTTGCTTTAGTAGGATAGCAAGATTTAAAAATTGGTTTTTACATTAAAATGGAGTTCTATTTTTGGTGGTCAGTTACTATTTTTGGGTTTATAATGATTATTTTGTGGTCATTTTCTTTAATTAGGATAGCAAGATGTAAAAATTTGGTTATCATTTCACATTAAAATGGGGTTTGAAATTTGGTTATCATTGACTATTTTTGGGTTAATAATGATTAGTTTGGTGTCATTTCCTTTAAAAGGATAGTAAAATGTGATAAAATTGGTAATCATTTCACATTAAAATGGTGTTATAATTTTGGTGATCATTCATGATTTTAGGGTGGTAAAATAGATTTTTTTGGTATTAAATTTTACTAAATCTGGTGATCAGTTAAATAGCAGCCATTATTTTATATGTACTAATTGGGCATGTATCATTACCATTAATGTAGCGGTCACAAATTTATACGTCATTATATTATTTCACCTGCGCAAAACAGTTCGAAACGTTTATAAAATATAATATTTTGTCGTTATTGCTTTTAAAAATTTTAAGGGACTAGCTAATTTCCTAATGAGTTAATTTGTGCGGTATTTCTTCAGGTGTCCTATTTCCCAAAGTACTAAAACACCAAGTATTGTAAAAGTACTAGTGTCCATATTTGAATATGTTTATCACTATTACTTTGTTAAGAATCCATTGGCGTACTCTCTTCTCTTCAGGTGTTTTGTCTTCTGAAGCACTAATAAATATAAGCCACTCTTTAAAAAAACTGCTTGTGTCATCTGACGTCTAGTATGAAACAAGCTATACAGATTTTTGTTTGCCTCTGGTACTACTATGATACGTTTTGTTATATTTATCGCCCGGTTCAAAAAGACACAGTCAGTACGTCTAGTTAACCCGGGGCCCCCATGGTCGCTCCCTCGGGATAAGTTGACAGTATCTCGGTGACAGATAACCGGGCAGTCAAGCGCACCCCCGAGCGGCCTAATGTGTCATAAAACCCAATACGATTGTCTCAAATGAATTACGGACGGCGGATAACATCTAATGGTGAATAAATCGGGGTGTTTTAATTAAAGTTTAGGGAGTCAATGGGAATCAAAGTTCAATTTACTTTAAATATTGTTATTGAATTGAAGTTATAAAAATTATGGCTACCCACTAACTACGATACTCATGCTATGCTACGTTCATCGTAGGCTACCTACTGAGAAAAAATAGCTAACAAGCTAACTCTGCCCTACCACACTTTGTCATTTGCAATGACAAAGTGTGGTAATGTCATCATTCATATCAATTTTATATGAAAATGTGACATTTATAATGACACTTCCTTACTTGGTTATATTCAAATCGATGCAAATTTAGCTTAAACGAACTCTATGTGACTGCTCACATGTCATTCGACCACTAACAATGTTTAAAAAAACTAATAAAGGCTTAAGAATTCTAAAAGAGAGGAAAAGAGGCTTAAGAAGTTAAGATGCAGTATGCAGTCAAACACTTCATTTAATGTTAAAAACAAAACAGTGACATTAGCATTTATTCTCACGGCTCTACGAACCCTAAAAAAACAATCGAAAATCGCTCGATTCGAAAGAATATCAAACGGGAGAACGCAACAATGACTAAAATTAACTGTCAAAGGGGCTTTTACGAGGGCACTCGACATTTTTTCTCTCGAAATGTATACGACGTTGTAAGTATTGTTGCTTGGTCTAATTATTCGGAAGCTACAATGGCGACGGGAGCTACTTCAGAAGCTGGAATAATGACGGGCGTGCATGGTAGCAGAGCAGAGGTAGCGTACCGCCTTCTCATACATATTTATACGGCCGTGTCACTCGCAGCACAATTGCGACTATTTATAATTTGCCACGCTCTGAAACGATTCTTTAGTTTACGCGTTCTATGCTGTAAAGAAATAGGTAAGTACATCTATTTACATATTTTTGATTGAAGATAATCTTCTATTGCAAAAGAGTTACTTCGGCCGTTTTTCTTATATCGTTTTTTTAAATAAATAAATGCAACAAACACTAGTCTGAAAGTTTACTGGCTCACAATAGTGTTCCACTTGTAGGTATGTCCCGTTTATAAGTTAAATTCATTAATCCTAACGATATAATCATGCGCTGGGAAAACGAAAATTAAGTAAATACTAGTGTCCGACCGAAGGTTCGGTTTCGGTTTCGGTTTCGGCCAGTTTCGGCCAAAAAATCATGTTTCGGCTGTAGTTTCGGTTTCGGCCAAAAATCGGCCGAACCTTTCGGCCGGGCCGAAACTTAAGAAATGGTACTTCGTACTATGAAACTAAACTATGTGACAAAGACCAAAAGTTGGGGAATAAGTAGGATAACAATATTTATTAATATGTACCCACATATACTGATTCATGTATAGGTACAGAAATTAATTGGTTTATTATAAAACACAATTCCACTAATGAGGGCGCCACTAGACGGTTGACGCAGTCTTAAGAGGTTGTTAATACCTATAACGCGCACACTGTCTAATTGTATCGGAGTAAATGAGATTAGCATTGTCGCATGTTACTGGGCCTGGGCAAAGGAATAATAAGAAAACTCATCATCTTCCTCGCGTAATCCCGGAATTTTTGCCACGGCTCATGGGAGCCTGGGGTCCAATTGACAACTAATCCCAAGAATTGTCGTAGGCACTAGTTTTTACGAAAGCGACTGCCATCAGACTGACCTTCGAACCCAGAGAGTAAACTAGGCCTTATCGGGACTAGTCTGGCTTCCTCACGATGTTTTTCCTTCACCGAAATGCAAATAGTAGGTAAATATCAAAATGATATTTCGTATATAAGTTCCGAAAAACTCATTGGTACGAGTACGTCAAGAGTACGTGGCCGGGGTTTGTACCTTGCGACCTTCGGATTGAAAGTGCGCTCAAGGAAATATCTCGCTTTTTAATACAATGGACATTGCTTGGAGTCTGTGCTACTACAACTACTTATCCTGAAGCCTGAAGCACGGCGTTGACTTCGCATGAAAGTTCGCCTCACTGGAGCACTTCGGACGTTTAGGCCCAGGTGAAGATCGGTACCCGGCCTTGCGATATTGTTAACAAAAAATTCGCGCTCGCTGCGCTCGCGCTTTTGTTTCACCCTGTATCTACAATCATGTTGGTTTGACTGGTGAATGAATAGAGTTAGACCAAGAAAATTCTGCAATTATTTTGATAGCATACGCAGTGCAACTAGTGCAAATGTTATTTATACATCATAATTTCATAGAAATTTGACGTTTAAAATAACACTTGCACTGCGTGTGTTATCAAAATCGTTGCAGAATTATCTTGGTCTAACTCTAGTAATTTTCTTAAAAAACTGCTTAAGTAACATCAATTTCAAGGGCATTGGGTGTTGACAGCCCCATAATATGTATGTAAAAGCGGTTTTATGACATTTTTTCAACGATTTTAACAAGTCTACAAAAGGTTCGGTTTCGGTTTCGGTTTCGGCCGAAACTAGAGCCAAAGCCGAACATTCGGTTTCGGTTTCGGTTTCGGCAAAAAAACATGTTTCGGTCGGACACTAGTAAATACTCGTACGCACCGTAAATTCACCTCTAAATCAAACATAAATCATTTTTAAGCGTACAAATTGTCAAACAATCGTTAAAACCTCACAAAAGCAAAAAGCAACAGAATCGATGTTGTCGATTTGCTTAGTAAATTTCCGACACAATGTGTAAATAAATACAGGATAATAAGTGGCCTGAGGCGGATGCCTCGTGATCGATTTCACTCAAAAAATGCAATTCATACAACAAAGCACGAGCGTATTGTGATGCCGACGTCACCGCTCTGCACCGGCCATAAACTCTTGATACTTTACCCATGTAAAACTTATGGTTTTTTTTTTAATTTTGTGTTATTCGTGCAAGGGTAAGTAAATATGGGATTTTCTTAAAACTTTGTTTCGTTTTATATGTACACCTACCTAAACGTATCGTATAAATTAACATATCATATCAATAAAAAGCTGTATTTTCAAGCCTTAATTATTTGGCATTGCGTAGATACTTAGAGCAAAAAAAAAATGTAACTGTTAATTCTCATTAACTTATCGATTAAGAAATTGCTGCTTACTTCTTAGGGTGTCTTATTCAATAACAAAAAATACATATTTTCCATTTGAATACAGGTATTTTCAATACTTTTATAACATAAATTTGACACTGATGAGAGTTTCTTCATGTCTTAAAATATCAAAACGGTTTAATGCAGTATAGTGCACAAACAATGCACTCAAGTATGTTTACTCCAAATATATCTTTCAAAGGCTCTACGAGCGTGACTGCAGTTGTAGCGAGACCCACGAGCTCTCCAATTGCCCCATACAACTCAAGGACCTTGTTCTTTTGCCCCACTCTTTTGTTATTGTTTTCAATAACAACATTTATTAGTTGTATACATTTTGTTTTTGATTGATATGGGAATGCGCTGACCGTGAGTCGACTTTTAACTTTAAGTTCCTTATGGGAATGATTATGCAAATTTCGAACGACATTTTTACAACGCGATTTTAGAACTCGGAATAAAATGAAATCCTCAGAGTGGTTGACATGACGATGCAGTTTTAGAATAGCCGCCTTGGGAATAAAAACCCTGTAGGTATCAATTGAAAGCGATTGAAAATAAATTATTTATTTGGCCATCCACAATGGGTAATAGGATTACTGTAGGTGCGTGGGTTCGAGTCCCGCACGCCAACCGACCGCAATAAGCCATTACAAAGCTTCGTCCGTCTGTTGAAGTTTTTATAAATTTGTTTATTTAATTTATCACGCTCGTTTATTCGTTACTTCCTCCGACTATACTCGATTAGGTTTTTGTGGTTGGTAACTATTCATTTTTTTTGGGGCGACCTTCTTAATCTATCGATGAAATGCTATTTTAGTTTTTTGTGGGTTCGATTGTTTTCTACTCATCAATTCGTTTTGCGACAGTGTAGTTTTTATGTAGGAACGTACGTATCAGTATAGGCAACTACTTTTAATGATAAATGTTCGCCTTATTGAAAATAACGTGCACCTTTAAAAGTTTAATTGGAATATAACGACTCTTCCATGATAATAAACAAATTATGTATAACACATGGGACATTTCGTAACTAGCTCGCTGTGTTAAGTGCCTCCCATACAAAAGTATTGGATTACCAACTTGTATTGAGCGCTAGAGAGAGAGCCCATAATAACAGCTCAAATGATACATTTGGAATACAATGGGGCGATCAATTCAATTTTTGAATCGAGAACGCTCTTCTAGCTCTTGCTTTTTTATTTTTTTACTCGTCTAAAGTGCTGTTTTGTTCAGCCAGCATCCGAGGGAATTTGACAGTCACTGTTTTTTCTTGTGTTTTTCTTTTATGCCAGTCGCTCGCACTAAAGGAGCATTAGGTTTTTAATGTTAGGTTATGGATACAAAATAAATCTCTGCGCTCGATCGGGTGAGGTATCGATTAATAACACATCGGTGTGGTGTATATTTTATAAGTGCTATTGAATTTATTTTTGGACGCATGTAGTTGGAAAATAAAAAAACAAGTAAATAGGAAATTAAATTGAGCATTGGGAATGAGAGGCATAAAATAAGGAGCGTTAAAATTTACTCATTACATTACATTACAAACAGACTGGCCGGTAGCCAAACGGCCGGTTGGCTGGGCGTATGTTATAATGACATCAATTTGAATATTCAACATTGAACAGCTATCTCATTTACATAAGTTCGGCCGTTGAATTCGTAGCGATGCAAATGTCCTACACTAATTGTGGTTGTTCATTGTTCCTGAGTTTTGCGCGCTCGATGGAAAAAGTTGCGTCCACTCGGTAGGTACTACCACTACTGGCATTAACATACAACTATGTTGCTTACTCGTGCATTTGAACTGTCTTAACTTGTATGCCGAAAACGTATTGGCTGCATGCACTTGTTCTCATCTAACCCCAGTTTGTGCAATGAATTATAGCGAATCTATTAAAATATACTCAAACACTCAGCAAACAAACTTGTCAGTCGAAAAAGGCGCCAACATCTATTTTTCTATGGGAGATCAACCCTTCGCGCATACATTTTTTAAATTTGCTAACAAAGTGGCTTTGCCAGAGTATAGAAACGATGTTATTTGCCTGGTATATGTTCGGATATTTAACTCTGTTTCAATAGCGCTTCGTGGCAAAAGTCATAATTTCGAAACAGCGATAAAAGTTTTTCTATTAAGAAAACACCTAATTTTGCCAAAAAGCGATCGCGTAAAAACCTTTATAAAAGAAATAAGAGCGGGTGTTCGCGCAGTAGGCCGGAAAGATTTTATCTGTTGGCAATACAGAAAAAATGGCGCCCACCGGAAGTGTCCGAGCGCGGCGCGCGGCGCGTTACTATTTTTTTTCTTTTTGTTTTAAATGGCTTTTTCCCGGCAGCGTTCGGCCGGAAATGCGTTTGCGTTGAGCTGCCCCACATAGCCGAATATGTCCGATTAACTTTATACGCAACTTTGACTCTTCCCCCTACTGTTTAAAGAGTACATGTCGTTTGCGGCGGAGCCCGCGCTGGCGAGCGTAGCGCTAAATAGAATGTTTTTATTCATGAGTCTTAAGCTCCCATTCTGTTTAGTGAGCGATTCCCAGCTGATTTACCGTCTTAGTAATAAATTTACTGAAAATGGGCGTCGCAATTCTAGAAACTATCAGTCCGAAAGCAATTAGAACCGTTTTTGAAATTACCCTGATTTTTATGGCAGTCTTTTAATTATAAGCTGAAATAAATGTCATATACTAAGAAAAAGTGACCAAGGCCTCTAGTGCCCCAGGCTGGAATCGAACCAGCGTCCTCTGCTATCGCGGCATGTGCCTAAGCATTCAGTAAGAAGTGCATATACTTGGAAAAAATTGACCTATGCCGCTGTGGCCCGGTGGCCGAGTGGTTTCTACTTGATAAAAACAAATTAAAATATATTTCTGAAATAATTTAATTTGTTCAAATACTTTAGTAGTCTTTTAATTAGTTATATTTCGTAGAGTTGAAAGTATAACAAATGTATGGTTATGTGTACGACTGTACATAACAGGACCTATCCAAGGCAATCGTACATCGAGAAACGCCACACGAAAAAAAAATGTATGGGTATGACAGATGCTACGAAAATTCACTTGACTATTTCCATACATTATATTTAAGCTTCGATTGGAATTTTCTATCAACGATTGTCACCTTGGCTAGTCCCCCAAGTATGAGCAAGATAACGATGTTAATTCACTTCACTTTTAAAATTCTGGCCTCCACAACCGTGTCGATTTTTACGGTAAATAATTACAAGTCTATTTCTTTTCATATTTTGTTGTAGGTTTTAAAAATACGAATATAGCAGCTGCACGTCAGTCTGATCGTCCGGGTGATAAAAGGCTGTGTCCTTGCACAAAACAATTATTGCGCTTAGGTCGGGCGAGATTTCGCAATGCCCACTTTGTCACAAGCTTTTGTCACGAGAAATGGAGATTTTAAGCTTCGATATCGATGCTTGAGAAAAGACCGTTGCGTTCTACATTTATAACAGATTCATGCGGTCGTGATGAAGGCAAGTATAAGGCGCGCCGTTCAAATAGTGCCCTGACTTTATTGCTTAGAACTTTATTTGCTATTTCTTGCTGATTAACTACACGTCCGTTGCACGAAGGTGTTAGCGCAATAAGGATTAATATTTTACAGACGTAAAAATTAAAACATACAAAAAACTGACGCTTTAATAGCTTATCAATGTTTATTTCTGTGTGTTCGCTGTAAAAGCGTTTGTAATAACTGTGATAAGATTCGATCTAACAAGTATATTGGTTTATCTCAAACTACCTAGCAACAGCGGGCTACCGCGAGGTAATTAGGCGATTAGACACCGAGCGAGATGATCGCAGATCTGGCCCGCGGCCACGCTATCGGCGCCATCTAGCGTGATCTACGGCCGAGAGGAACACATTAAACCCGTTCCATTGCACTTCATTTTTTATACTGGAAATAGTTACATCCAAAAAAGCTCAACCTCTCCAAGTAGTCGGATCGGTAATGTCAAGACAAAGCAAAGTAATTAACTCACAGTCTATCAAGCCAGCCAACCTATTAGTGTTATGCGGCTGATTGCGTCCACGAGAGAGTTTGGGCCGTTACCCCTCCGGTACATCTGTAAACATCTTCGAGATAAGCATCTGACGTTTGACACAAAGCGCGGTTGCGAGAGATACTATCTCGAACTATCCGAGTGCCCCCTCGCTCCCCTACTTCCTCGAGCCGCGTCTAATTATTTATTTATGTCCGCCTATCATACCATCGATGCGCTCGAGTGCTAAACTTTGCGGAGCTCTGGTTTACATGAATTCAAATTTAGAATTATCATCTAGGTGATCTCCGTGACAGTCCAGAGCGAAATTAGCGCAAAGCATTCTTTCTAAATCTTCTCGCTTTTGTGCAAGGGGATTTGCGAGAGGTAGTTTTGTCGAGTGCCACTGTTTACTTCTATTCAAAGCTTTCAAATTGAAAGTGCTCACACCCATTGTCCATCTTGCTAACACAAAGATAAAATTCGTTTGTAACAATGTCTAATCCTTCGCAAGTAACAAAAGCTCGCATTAATACCTTAAGTCGTTGTTTTCTATTTCTGAGATTTTTGCAATCAGCTGGATGGATTTGGATAAACCAACGAAGCAAAAGTGAAGTAGGTAGGCTTTTGTATTAGGCACGCTACAAAAAATATTTTCGTTTTACACTTAACCGTCAAACGAAAATTATTGTACAAAAAACTTTTATGACATCTCACTCGTACAAAGTAGTCGAGTCAAGGTGTAATTTGATTGAAAGCACCAAAAAAGTCTTATAATCATATAATGAGTGGTGGAATAATTACCAAGGGCTTAGAGCAGGTGCGGCAGAGGCGCACGCGCCGCCGCGCCGCCGGCCGCGCAGTGCCCACCAAATGATTGCCTACTGCCACAAAGAAATTAAATAATTTCAAACTAAGGGGTTTCGTAGACACTAATTTGATCAGCTAATATAATGAAAAAGAATTACGACTTTTACTTTATATTGAATCTTTCAAATCATTTTATACAGTCTGAGTACCGACGGTTAAATAAAAAGGATGCTAAAGCAACTAACAGGGTAATATGTAATAGATAACACTTAAGTAATTAATCATCAAACTAGAACCCGAACCATACTTGAAAACAAATTCATAAACGGTAAGGATAAAACGATTGAGTTTTATAAAAAATATAAGTCAAAACACCAAGGTGTTAGTTAAAATCCAAAGAGAGCAATTTCGCAAAAGGTGCTAAAGCTGATTGCCATGTCATCGCTCGTATATAGTAATTCTAGCTTAATAGTAACCGCGACCGTATAACCTATACTATTGTATGAGTTCTATACAACTGTATTAAGTAGTTTATTGTATTGCACATTGCACCCAATAAGTGTGTAAGTCTTAAATAAAAATATTAAACATGAAATATTCTCGGTAGTCTAGATGTATGTACCAAAAAATCAAATACCTAAATATGCTCAAAAGTTACAAATGTGATATGATATGACTACTTAGACTTTATTACTACTCCGGTTTTATTAATTGCAAAATTAACTCGTTCAATCAAGTAACAAAGCCACTTTTGAGCTGTAACTAGTGTAGTGGCGTCAGCATATAGGTAAGTTATCGATGTGCGAGAAGCTGTTTTAGTCTGTGTCGATGTCGACAGTTATGAGTGGTCGTTGGCGGGCCGTATGAATTAGTGTAGCATGGTAGCACTGCGAGATTTAGTGCGGACGGCCAGGGTCTAATTGGACCGGGTTCGAGCCCACGGGCGCAAAACATTTAAATTTATTGTTTTCCATAATTGTTTTTGAGATGTGAACTTAGTGATGTCCTGCCACATATACTATCTTCATTACAAATATGTTAGGAAACTATCGGGGAGATATTTGAAGCAAATATTTCACTTCTTGTTAACGTTCACTATTTCAAAATGTCGTGTACAAGTGGTACAACCTATTAAATTGCAAATTGCTGCATCGACACTTTGTGCAATAAATTAACGGTAGCGACAACTTGTGTTAGGTATAATTTTTTTGTTTATTGGGATTGTGGAAGTGATGTAGCGACACGCAAAATATGTGCTTACCTTTGAATTAATTAATGTCATATCGTTAATATGGGTTAAACGTATTGAAGTTACGATTAAAGCGTGCATTAAACTGGGTATTCAGTATAAGTTTTTGAACAAAGTTAGAATACGTATGTAAAAAAAAAATTATTGTCTTTTTATGTACTTATATGGATTTTGTTTAAAAAAATAACATTTAATCGATAAGTTTTATCGAATTTTTACAACATTAATTTACAAGTAATTTATCAATCAGGTTTGATTTACGTTAGCTCCCGTCGGCATCGACACTTGCTTTGTATCGATACGTGAGAACTAATTAATGATGAACAAAATAAATTTAGTCTCAGAGATAAACGGTTCGGCTTATCTTAAATAAATGGCGTAAATAAAATCGTTGTAAGAGTTAATTGAGTTGCAATTGTGTCCCACGAATTGCGTTAGTGTGATAAAGAAATCTTTATGAGTACTTAAATTATTAGCGGCTGTCGATAACTTTCGTTTTGATTACAATGTCGAAATAAATATCAAATTAAGATCGCAAATAGCATACAATTTCCTTTTAACGTTTAAAAAAGGTTACAAACACCGTCGTAATTTTAACTATAATTCCTTTTAAACAAATATCGTTTTAAAAAAACCGTCTCAACTCTAAATAATAACGGAGCTCTTCACTATAAATTACCGATGTCGATATATTCGGCGCGTGTATAAATCGTCATTTCAATTACCCCGGGAGCAGCTGTCCGCGCTACTGCCGAGTATTTATTTTAATCAGCTCACACATCAAAACCGCAGTTTATCGACAACTTCGGGCACATCCTTAATTACAAAAATATATTTTTGGGTCTGACGGCTTTTGGAAATAATACACGGAAGTTAGCGGTACCATAATTTGTTTTATTCGTTTCAAACTAAAATAAAAAACTTACCATAATTTCGTTAATTAACACTTCAACTCGCTTAGTATCCAAGTATTTTCAATGTGTTTCTATTAAAAACCTAAGAATCAATATCTAAATTTTATTTTCTTACCATTAAGGGTTTGGTATCATAATGTGTATTTTTTTTGTTTTAAACTATTTAAAATAAAAACGTACAATAATTTCGTTAATTAACACTTCAACTCGCTTAGTATCCAAGTATTTTCAATGTGTTTCTATTAAAAACCTAAGAATAATGATATCTACATTTTATTTTGGGTTTTTTAAAATAACCCAATTTGTCAATATTCATCATCATCATCATTTCAGCCTATATACGTCCCACTGCTGGGCACAGGCCTCCTCTCATGCGCGAGAGGGCTTGGGCTATAGTCCCCACGCTAGCCCAATGCGGATTGGGGACTTCACATACACCTTTGAATTTCTTCGCAGATGTATGCAGGTTTCCTCACGATGTTTTCCTTCACCGAAAAGCTAGTGGTAAACATCAAATGATATTTCGTACATAAGTTCCGAAAAACTCATTGGTACGAGCCAGGATTTGAACCCGCGACCTCCGGATTGAAAGTCGGACGTCATATCCACTCGGCCACCACCGCTCCCTTGTCAATATTGTGTGTAAAAAAAGCCCGGCGCCAGCAAACGCTCGATTTGAACGCGTGCTAACTGCGTGGAACTAATTTGTTTAAATCATTTTTTGTCATTACACCCGTCAGCGATAGAATTCTTTACTAATGCTGTGTAGCACCACTGGTTTGAACCCTTTCGAGTGATAGTCGGGTGGTTTTCAGTAGACCGAAAACATAGAACACTTCTTTAGCGTCTTCAGAGACACATGTTTTCAATGCCAGATTTATGTGAAACATTTTATTTTGCCTACCGTTTGCTAAATGCTGTTATTTCTTAACTAAGAGCTGGCATAATATGGGGTACTGTATTCTATAACTCTTTTCTTATGAAGGATGTACTAAATATACAAGTATTTCATATTTGACACTGTGTGAAATCGGGCTTCCAAAGTTTTATGGACCCGTTAACGTTTCCATGAATCAAGCGTAATTAATTTCGAAAAGAGAGCGACAGATCGGTTAGTTCCTTGTATTACCGCTCTGTCTTCCTAACACAAAACGCAGTATGTAGTCTTAAGGCTCGTACAAACGAAGCCGCTTGTGAGTTACCATTAGTAAACTTTATTACCTTGTATTTAAAGTCCATGATTGGTCAAATAAGTGTGTTTTTGATGGTTGCGGTTTTCGCTGCGTCCACGCGTGTGGCCGCGACGGCCAATTGCGCCAGCGCCGCGCCACGCCACATCTACCCCGTCCGAAACATACGGCTTAATTGCTTATTTTGCTCCGTTTGTTAGCATTTTCATTTAAAACTGTACCACTGACGGGTGGTTAGCTGCTATCATAAAACTGACGATCAGTGTCAATCCATAGGTATGCTACTTCATTTTAATATTAATTTAGTTAGACTTAAATTTATAACTTGAACCAAGAATATGATTTGACGACTATCCTATCAGTGGCTTAAAAAAGTGCTTTGAAAACAATTCTCAATTATCGGAATTTGTGGACTTACTGCGTCTACATTTTATTCGTCTAGTCTTTCTTTTCTAAGGGTCATTTGCAAATTTATTGTACCTTTGTCTAATTTTTGCTTAACATAACGAAACTGAGAAAATTAGGAAAACTTAATCTCATCTTTTCTTAATTTTCATAGTTTCGTTACGAATGTTAGCTATACAAATTTGCATTTTTGTATGGTTAATTTACGTTACGAAACTGAGAATGTTAAGAAAAAAATTGACAAAGGTATAATAAATTTGCAAATGACCCCTAATTGATTTGTTATGTCATGACAATGGGTGGAGAAATGTACCTATTCCCTGAAATATAAATAGTCGTTAACGACAATTATTATTTGTTTAACACGGGTAAAAAAATGGCGTTTATTGTTTAGTTGCCATATTGGAATACCTAATCACCTCGTAGACACCTAATTTAAAAAGCTAATTGTAGAGACTTCCATTTTCAGTGCTGTCAGGTACCTCGCACCATTCACACGCGCCGATAAACTGGAAAAAATCAGAGCCAAGTCTAGAAACTCTTCGCTTATAATGAGCTCAAATATAAAACGTGCTGTTGCGGAAAAAAGAAATAAAGCTAACGCACGCAACACTTAAGGTGTCGCGAACAAAATGAAAATAGACATTATAAACAATGCTGGCAAATAATTAAGTAAGCTCTAAGACCTCTAAGTAACTGTGAGACAATTACTAATTGCTTTCGTTAATTAAGTTGACAAAACTCATTACGAGATAAATTGGAGTATTATCGCATAACAATGCGATATTTATGGCTGTGGGTGTTCGATTGTTTGCAGAACGTACAACAAACAGTTTTATGAGAGTTTTATATTGTTTTACGTATTGTTGGTGTTATTATGTAAAAATAACTTTTGAACCTGAAAATACCTAATTTGTCGCAAAAAAAATTAATAGATATAGATTGTCGCCTTAACTCTCTTAAGTTAGCTAATGGATGAAGTGACACGAGCGTCTCCGTTCATTATCCATAATCAATTCATCACGTGACCGCGTTATGCCAGTTATTGGGTCAAGTCATTTTACAACTTTTTGTCTTAATAATGCATGCAACGTATGCATTCTTTAATAATTGGGATATGTACACTACTTTATGTACACATTATTTGGTTATTGTAGATATTTATTACACTCAGTGATTTGTTTGCATTTATTGTCTACGTCAGTTTTTAAAAACTTGAAAGCAAGCGTTTGTAAAGTGCAAGCCTCGTGCTAGCGATAATTCTTGTGACACGTCGTAGAGTAATAAACTAATAACTCTTCATTTGTGCGAATTATGACAATATGATTATTGGTTACGAGAAAAAACAAATTCACACCGTAAATGCGCCGATCAATTTCAATGGAGCAATTCACGGCGTTTTTGCGCCGTAATAGATGTGCACGCTTTTTTCTCGATAATTGATTGTTAATTTAGTTATATGGTTCATTGTGAACTTAAACTGCCTGTCTAACCTATCCGATGTTTATCTGTAGCAGACGTATTGAAAAATATAGTATAATTTTAAATGGGCACATAACAAGCGAAAATGATTTACAAGTCATTGTTAAGAATGCACTTTTATAGAGCAATAAAAGGTTGCAACTGCTTCCCTTTAATTAAACTAGGCTTTCTAGCTCGGAAAATGGTACCGTGAGCGGTATTTTCCATGGCATTGTGGAGTGAGCCTGTTATTTTCCCATTTGAGCGGTTTTATGTGTGTACTCGCTTGGCAGATGGCTCTGATAGTGTAATAACTTCGTCCCCGATACCGCATCTAGAAATGTAACGTAATTATTCGCACGCACAATAAAGTGCATCGCGAAACTTTAATTTTGGAACGCATTCGTTACGTTTCTATTGAGTGGCTCTCACGTTCGCATACCTACGCTGCAGGTGAAAATTTCGTGCAAGCACAGACGCATAAGTTTTTATGGCTTGATTTCACAAGTGCGTAGTCTACGTGCTGACTGCTTCGCGGTGCGTATCTGAACATCTACTGCTAGTTTTGTTTCGAGTTAGCTCTTATAGAAAACGTTGTTTCGTATTTTATGAAAGTATTGTTTGCATTTCCCAGGGCTGTTCGTATAATGATTATAATTGGTGGTTGTACACAATTAATTATTTTATATGGCTTGCAGAGTTTGTATAGTCTCGTTAAGCTCATTAAACACAAATAAATACGTATATCAAAAGATGCAAAATATTTGGTTGTAGTTATTCAGATATAATTAATGTAAAATAATTATCGATATCTTAGTAAAGGAAGTTATCTGCGAGAGTAGGAAATTACATTTATAAATGTACATTTTTCTAACAAATTCAGTGAGTATCGTATTACAGAAGTACTATTGGTAATCAGTATAGACCTAAAACTAAAACATCATTGTCATAAGTGCTAACATGCATACGAAATTCAGGTCACAATCCAAACATAAGCTTGTAAATATCTTTCAGATTTGTAGGTGAATGTTCGGTTGATACCAGCAGGGTGGGTGAATGCGCGCCGCGCACGCCATCGCCACCCGCTCATGCCGCGGTGCACTGGGTTTTCCTGAATCAATTAAAGTCTTCACTTTAGTTCACGGGTGTAACTATGTGGTTTCATGTTTTCATCGACAATGTGAAGACATAAATCGCTTTTAAAGAATTTCGTCGTATATTCAAAGCGATTTATCGCATTTTGTCGTACAGAATTCTTTCTATGGGTTAGGTTAATATTTTTACATAGTAATCATAACTATATTAGGTATCTACACACCCATGCTCAGTAGGTAGGTAGTACATATACATATCATACTCTTTCTTACATTAGTATATCATTATATCACCCTAATTTTGCCGGCCAGAATAAATATTTATACCTTAGGTACCTAAAAATAAATGATTATATAGTAAGTATTATATTGGATTATCGAGTCATCGATTTTTGCCAGAAGAAAGTTAGAAAATAACCTAAATACATTTTGTTATTTTACTTAGAAATTGTTTTCAAAGAAGGCTAGTGGTAAGGGTAAGGTTAGGCATGTACACTGAATTTTAAACTGGCAAGGCAAGTATGAAATATTTGCGCAATTTCAGCAACTATGTTGCGACATGAATTTCAGTCGAAATATTAGCTTAAAAACCGGAACGGTGACTGTGTTTTATTGGTCCCGGTTTAAAGCAGCATATATCTCCGCGAACTTACGGCTTTTACAAGCCAGAGGGCCTACCGCGAACCACGTTCGACGTGTTGCCTCTCTGTCGTACTTGTAAATTCGTACGTAAGTGTGACAGGGAGGCAACACGTCGAACCTGGTTCGCGGTAGGCCCCCTGGCCAATAGCGCTGCTTTATGTGTCGTCGCTTCACGTTTTCGGGCGCGATAGAGAGTAGGCGCTAGCGGGAGTCGGAGCGGACGCGAAAGCGGGTAGTAATATGCTGAACCTGAAACTGAGAGCTCTGGAAGATAAAATTAAACACATAAAAAAAGTACTAGTATTGAGTACTTTTATACGGTTCAGAAATCAACGTGAATTCAAGTCAATGTGTTTAATTTTATCATCCAGAGCTCTTCAGAGATCCAGAGATTATCAGATGGAATCTATTTAATGTAAATATTACAATAATATACATTATAACCATTGTTCCGTGATGGGAAAGACAAACATTATAAGTAGGTACAAATATAAATTCAGCACATGTTTCAGACTATTATGTAGTAATTGCACTAAATATATTTATTAATTTATTTTATTTACTCTTTTAATCAATACCTATATCGTAGTCATCGTACTTATATATCTAGATATCATTTTTAGGGTTCCGTACCCAAAGGGTAAAACGGGACCCTATTACTAAGACTTCGCTGTCCGTCCGTCCGTCCGTCCGTCCATCCGTCCGTCCGTCCGTCCGTCCATCCGTCCGTCCGTCCGTCCGTCCGTCTGTCTGTCACCAGGCTGTATCTCACGAACCGTGATAGCTAGACAGTTGAAATTTTCACAGATGATGTATTTCTGTTGCCGCTATAACAACAAATACTAAAAACAGAATAAAATAAAGATTTAAATGGGGCTCCCATACAACAAACGTGATTTTTGACCGAAGTTAAGCAACGTCGGGCGGGGTCAGTACTTGGATGGGTGACCGTTTTTATAGATAATGGTACGGAACCCTTCGTTTGCGAGTGCGACTCGCACTTGGCCGGTTTTTTTTAATTTTTATACTGCCAAACGCGCGCACAGGCTTACCGTCGCGCGTCGTAAAATCCCAATAAAGCCACCGCTTCAGCGCCCGCTCTCGTTTCCGCTCCCGCCCGCCTCACTATCTCCTCGCCGTCACGTGCAGCCCCGTCACGTAGTACACGGGGGCGGAATGTTGCATGCAAAGTGCGTGTTTCGTTTACCACCGCGAACTCGCTGTGCGCCGTATGACCCCCGTATTTCTGCCGCAATTATGATTCTTGATGTTCTTATGTGGCCCTTAGCTTTAATGGCGATGGCGTTGAGTTTTAAGCTTGCGGATTTATGTTTGTTCATTTCTCTACAAAACATGTAATCGTTGCATGTTTTCGGTTTGTCGTCAAAGTTTCTTTGCCTTCCCCCATCCCTTCGTCAGGTATTCTGACACAAATTATTACTAGGTGCTATTCATAAATTAGTGGAACATTGTAGTCATACTATCATAAGTACTTCTAATTATTGCGCTATAAAGGTTTTCTAGACACTAGTTAACATGCAAGTTTTTTGAGCACTAATGCAATAAGCTAATTATGTTTAATGCGATGAATGTTGTAGATATTTCGTGAAATTATTTTATACTTAATAATTTCTTCCTTTTTCGAAGTTACACAACATAAAAAAAATATATCCCTATTCTTACAATAATATTTAGAAGGGATTATATTTACGACTATTTTCTTCTTTACGCCCTCTTAGAAAGTGTTCATACTAGTAAATATTTTTTTCATTACATAACACTGAAACCTGAAAGCGTAACAATTAGACCTATTAGTATTTCGTGCACTCGCCTCCAATTACACAACTCTTTCAGTATATATATCTAAACTGTACAACCGAGTGCCTATATACCTTGTACATATACAGTAGAATGGGAACAGGCGGCGACGTAATTAACCTGACATAATGGCCAGTTATTAAGCAATTTCTCTAACATGGCGGATGCCTTATGTCATGTAACATGCACTATATACTGGCGGGCTTCCGTGTGCCGGCTATGGTGTGGTGGTACAGTTAGTCAGTTATAGCGAGCGTTCCATGTAGGTAGCTGGAGTACTTCGGCTTAGCTATACAATTAATGTTTAATTATATTCTGTTTAATCGAAATAAATAAAGCCACTCTTAATTGAACGGAAATAGAGGTGTCCTACCATTTAGATATAAACATAAAGACTACAGTTAGACATAAAGCGAGATATACGAGTTAAAAATGTATTTAGTATGAGTTATTTAGTTACCTATCCTTATACGCATGTTAAAACCTGTTCAATTTTTACCATGAAAGTCGTAGAGAAATGTACATATCCTAATTCCTAATTGATACTTAACTTTTGTAATGTCCGTAGACAAGACGCGTTTCCCCAATGTTTTTGACCTGCTTCGTTTTATGTATGTGTATTTAATATAGTGAGGAAAAGCATTACTTAAACTTTACGGAGATTTTGAGGACGACATAAATACATCTGTGTATTATACCTACCGTATCTACTATATTATCTTGATACAGTTACCAAGAAACTTAAACTAACCTGACATGTTTCCAAGTTATTGATATAAAAGTATACTTTACAAGATGTGTAATTGAGTCGTCAATAGGAAGTCCCTGTATAGACGTTTGTTATGTGCAGTTATCAAGACAGCAGACATCATTTGACCCTATCTCCTTCATCTATTCTTAGCTCGAACATCAAAGTCTCCATTAATACAGCTCGCCATTCCGCGCCTCCGCAATCGCGAAAAACCTCATACAAGTATCTCGACCTAATTTGCCCTGGCTAAATCTGCCGGCACTAGCTTACTAAAGAAGTTGAACCAGTGGAGATAGGCATAGCTAGGATATAAAACTCGAGGACTTCATATTTTGTAGAGCTACATGGAAAAACTGACTATTGATGTAGACTGTATGTTCATGAAAAAAAAAACTTATGTATAGTTTTTTGTAATTCTGTTAAATCAAAAACACGTACTACCTTCATGACATACTGTCAAAGAAGACTGAATTTCGTGTAACTACACTGGCTTCACACACATCAGGGTTGGATTAAACTGAGTCTTGTTTATCTATCTACTATCTGCCCAGGCGCTAAAATAAGTAGTACAAAACGAAATTTCTCATAACTTTTCAGTTTCACAACTGTTCTTCATTAATCACTGGACAGAGTGCCTTGTATTAATGCATTTTATATTGGTTCAATTGGAAGCGTCGACGGCGCGGTATGCGCGGCGCGTGTGGGCGATTCACGGGAACACATTACGG
The DNA here is from genome assembly GCF_910591565.1 of Cydia splendana. NCBI lineage: Eukaryota > Metazoa > Arthropoda > Insecta > Lepidoptera > Tortricidae > Cydia > Cydia splendana. Next base: position 12,545,419 of record NC_085968.1, on the reverse strand, counting down.
GAATTGGCGCATTGGCCGTTAAGGATGCCGGGCTTCAGCGGGATAAAGGACTCATTTTGGTGGATAATTACTCATATTTAATGGAAAATATGTGTTTTACCTCTCCTCTTTATTCAATTCCTCATAACTGAGGATTGTGTCCATATGCAATTGCTTTCCACTCAGCCTGGTTCTTTGACAAAAATTTGACCTTGGCATTTGAAACAGTAGTCGGACTACTTAAGTAAAACTGTGTAAACGAAAAAGGAACATGGTCGTGGAATTATGTAATAATCTGTATTAGAAACGTTTTTCCTATAAATTCTATAGTAGCAGGTTCAATTAAGTCGATAATTCACTACTCAATTTAGTCGTTGCGTCACATCGCTCTAACCTCTCGTATAAACATGGTCACTAAGGGCCTCATTAGCATTTAATAATTTCATCATGTACCGCTCACATGAACATATCAAACTGCATTAGCGTAACAGTCATTGCACATGTCCAAAAAGAAAACAAACAAGATCAGGTCATGCGTATGGGCTGGCGGAGCGATCAAATCGTGCGTTTAGGGCACATGCCGCCTTCCTTGAAGCCGATGAATAACTCATTGTCCGTCCGTCCGTCGTGACGCATGCTTCGCCGAAGTGCCGTGCAGGAGTGACCGGGACACTTGACCCGCGAATTTGGCGGAGGAACTAAAGAAATTCACCGAGTTACGTAATTAATGCATATGACAAACAAACGATGATCGTGTGCAGAGGTTGTTCAACTTTAGTTTAATTAGCATAGAATACCAAAAGTTCAACACACACACCTAAGTACCTATTTTAAAAGCTTTATGGCTGCAATGTGCCAAAAAGTAGGCTTCAAATATCAATCATCAAAATAATACTCTACGTGCGACAAATAATTCCATGACGCAATCTAAAACCATGACCTCTACAATAGAAAAGGACTACAACCTCAAACAAAGAGGTACAAGGTTACCGTCAATTCCCAGCAACTGCATGTGCAGTAATTGGGATGCGTCGGCGGTCGGCGCGTCGGCAGGCCAACAGCTAAATATTCGCAGCACTATTGTGATAGCGTTTTATGGTCTCGGCGAGCCTTTATACTTGTAGTTAGCATTCTAACATGGTGCCGCTGACGTTTTTTCATACCGCTAAATGTCAACGATAAAGTCCTGCCTGTGCGCATGACTCGGGACCCATTTGCGATTTATAGTCGTGTTGCTGATGTTTTACTTCATTGAGGAAACCCGCGTTGGTATTCACGGTACGCTCTTATTAAAATACAGAATTATACTCTGGATGTAAAAGCAACGGCGTCTTTGTCATTTTAATAAGCGTTTGCACAAAGTTTACGTCGGACGGTTAGTCGTAAAAAAGCAAATGTTACACTAAGTGAATCATAAAGTTAAATGACCAGTGTGCTTGTAGCTTTTATTCGGGTAATATTTTATGTACAACTTAGGTAATTAATGTAATTATACAATATGCTAAACTTGTACTACTACTTACTTACTTGGTTGGCGCGGTGACCCAAAATGAGTCTTGGCCTCCAACACAAGAGCACGCCACTTTGATCGGTCCAGAGCGGTATCCCGCAGCGCCGCAGCGTCCCAGAGCGGTAGCGGGGTCTTGGATGCTAAACTTGTATCGGAAATAAAACTAAATTACGAAACATACTAATTTAGAGTTTCCATTGTTGCAGGTAAACCGGCCCCTGACAATGAAGAAGGAGGGCATCCAGACGCGGAACCGCAAGCTGAGCAGCAAGAGTAAGAAGAAGAAGGGCGGCATGGGCATGGGCATGGGCGGCGGCGGCGCGTGCGCGCTGGCGCTGGGCGGCGTCATGGGCGACATGATCAAGCCGCTTGGGGACGCCACCAAGGGCTTCGGGGGATCAGCCTTCCCGTCTGCTATGGATTTCGGTGAGTAAAAAGACTGATTGTTGCATCGAGCAAAGACATGCAAACTGCTCAAGATTAAGATTAACGACACGAGACTTTGGACTACAATTGTCTTATTAACGCCACTCAGCAGCGAACTATGAAACTTTTCATGCAATAAAATTTAGCTAACTTTATAATAACAGTGCCAGGCGGCTTGTTGCAACCAACCTTTAATCGTGTGCATTTACATTTATTGGTTTTCCCTGACGATTCGAACGGGGCTTTTGCAACCAAAATCGTGTCGTTACGTTCATAATTGTAAAAAAAATATGGCAGGCTCCCCCAATATTATGTTTAAACAGATCAGCACATTTCTTTCCTTTGCTCATGTATTTTATTGTCTGCCGTCAAGGATGTACTTATTTCTTTATGTATAATAATGTTGTCATTTGTTTGTGCAGGTCAACACCAAGTGGGCCTGGTGCACCCGGCGGCGGCGCACATGTCCCACTGGTACGGCGCGCCGCACCAGGGCTTCGCGCCGCCCCCCACCTCGCACAACCCCTACCACCACCACCACCTCGCGCAACTCAACTCTATGGTAAGCTATCATGTCATGACTATCATTTTTGCTACATGCCCTACTAATCTAAGAGAAAACTTCACAAGGCTTCCAAATCGACAGAATTTCAAACAGAACTGAAATATATCTAACTGGGATTTAATTTATTATTTTAAATTAAGAATAATAGGTAAATGACATAGGCATGAATATAGATACATAACTACAGTACCCGGCGATAAATATTGCACATACCTATGAAAGAGACAATGAGAGAGAAAAAAACAACGATATACGAAATCGAAATTCCGATGTGCAATATTTATCGCCGGGTACTATAAGTGTGTATTTAAATACATTTTACACACATGCTTATCATATATACCTACCTATATTAATCAAAAGTTACTTATTCAAAAACTTTGTACATAAGGTTAAACCTAGCTAATATGTGGTTATAAATTTAACGATGTTTTTCTTTCGTTACAGACTGGTTGGAGGAGTGAGTACACGTGATAAGTCAACCAAACCCAAGAGCCTGCTAATTTATGAGAATATTGTCGAAGGAAATACGCCGTCCCCGACGGCTGCAGACCTGCGCGCGCGCAAGCAAACACAAAACATGCTGTGATCACACCACGGTCTACTAACCGTACATTGTAGTTATTATCCCAATGACACTTCAGCACATCACATAATTTATAAGACTGTATACAGAATTGATGTTTGTAAGATTATACAAACGTTCTGCAGTTTGAATTGAAGATGTCTGAAAAGGAAATATCCCAGTGAAGGGCTAGTCTGCTACACGTCGTTATGTACCAAAATGTCTTGTTAATATTTGGTTACGATAGAGACGCAGCTGACTGTAGATGCAGCCAGCTGCACACTCGATGCCGGAGCACGTTGCCCATAAGACTTTGATATTCCGTGATCAGTTTCCTAATACGAGTATTAAGTAAGGTGTTTTACAATGATGAAGTAACTAGCGAAATTGTACAGTATTATAATATAGGTAAGGTCGGTACGAAGTCGGCTTAGATGATTTATATATAACTAAGTATTGTTCGAGAAACAACATGTGTATTTGTACATATCTTTCATATTAAGTTATATTTCGTTCCTGTATAAATTGTTTTCTTTCTTATATTTAATTTGGACGGCTCGGTTGGCTATAGGAATTGTGATGTGTTCAGAGAGTTATTCCAGAGATTTCTTTTGTACATTTTATTAGTATAGTTGATATTGAATGAAATGCAATAGTAATTTATGTAATAGGTTTAAATCATGCAATTTGTAAATAATAGCCGTTTTAATTAGTGACGTAATTCAGAACTGATTTTGTGGATATCAGTACATATGTTTCAGTTGTTGCGACCGAAGATGGCCACTGGATTTAATAGCGCATTGGTATATTAATAAATTAAAATATTGTCTATGTCACAAAAGTACTAAACTAAAAGTTTATATTACATGCGTACCCTTGGTAAATTAAGATATTGAGTGGCCATATCGATATTTAACAATTTTGTGAATGAATCGTCAAGTTTAGTATCGATCAAAATGAATTAATTATCGTCGGTATTAAAGTAATTCAGATAAAAACTTGCGCTTCATATACAAACTTGTCCTGAAACCCCCAAAATATGTACATAATATGAATGTAAATGAACCTGTAGAAAGAAATAATGGAATCATTATAAGACTATCAAAATAAAATTGTAAATTAGTGGTCACTGCAACACAACCCGTAACGATATCCAGTACCTAAAGTTTTTAGTTTTTAAAACAGGACATTGTGAAGTTGTGTATTTTAAATAAAATTGTGAATAAATTATCAATATTGATATTATCAACACGTTTCATTACATTTTCATCTACCACTGCCATTAGTAACCTAACGCTAAATAATTGTGTAGTTAAATTTAGGTACCAACGAGTCGCAATGAATGGGTGTCAATATATGTCTCCCCTGGTCTTCACACTGGAAACGCATCAATAGTCTTAAATCAGAAAGCAAATCAATTGACCATCCAATTTGGCGTCCTTTTCGTCGGCCGTAAGTCGCCGGATCAATTCCGCTATTCCGCAGAAAAAGTCGTCCAAAACTCGCGTTTATCTCGCGGCAAATTGAAAATGCAGCCGGCCGTGTGATTGTGACGCAACCCTGCTTGCGACATATGGACCTATTCAATTTTAATCGCATTTCAGAAGAATGGCCATCGGATAAAAGTAAAACGCTCCCCGCTCCGCTGCGATAGTACTCGCAGACTCGGTTTATTTGCGGTTTAATTCAGGCAGGATCCCAAGGGTGTCCTATTGTGTGACACAATTAATGTTTGCAATTGATCTTTTTAAGTCGGAGATTTTGGTAACTTTGTAAGCGATCACGCTTCAGAGCGTCGAGATCACGGGCTTAAAAGTCTATTGAACAAATTCTCAAGCTAACTAAAAATAGTTATAACGAACTTCCGTTTTATAAGTGACCGTACAATGGTGTAGGAATAAAGGTTGAAGGATACGGGCAGCCAAAAAAGATAAGCGAGCATTTGCAAAAATAGTGGGGTATTTTTAAGCAAGCGAGTTGAGACACAGCCGCATAAGTCACCTCGACGCCGTGATATATGCGGTGCTAGCGCGGGAAAAAATGTCCCACAACAAAAAGCAACCATCACTCTACGCGATTTATAGCGCGGCCACTCGCGGAATATTCGAGACTTACGCGATGTTCTTCACACCCGAGGGAATGCACTACCCCCCTCTGTGACGGAACTTCGCACTTCGCTAAATTACGAGTAAGTAAACGCTGCAGGCATTTCGAAACACGGCAAATATGCGAGGCCAGCGCAAATATTTAAGATTGATGAGAGCGCTATTTAAATAAAATATTCTCCGAATTGTTGTTATTGATTTAATGTGTCCGAGACAATAACCTCACAAATCCCTTAAGAAACCAGTCATAGAGAGCGGCGAGTCGTGAGTAAAGGATCGTCCACACTCGAGCGGCTCCGACTATCCGGTTGATCCGGGAATCAATCTCGGACTTACCTTGGGCTTATCTCGCTGACCCCGCACCAGACTAATGTCACGAAGCATTTGATTTGCTTTCGAATTCAGGCTGGCGGTTTTGAATAAAAGACATTGTGTGGTCAAGCGTGAAGTTAGTAAGTCACGTTGCGCACTTTGCAGCATTATCTCTATCATAAGAATTGTGTGTATTTGAGTAACGTCAGTATTTACGTTGTCATGTCTATTGTGGGGCAAGCATTAAATATAAGTATTGTACCTAATTAATATCAAAAACAATAAAAATTATGAAACCTTATGCCGGTTTAATCACTGATTTTCTTTTGTAGCCTAATGGAGGGTGCGTATCATCATCATCACATATTTATTTTAAGAGTTAGACTCTTGTCGGTGGAGCGATTTCTATGCATGTTGGTCCTCTCTACCTGCTCCTTGACAGGTGGTACAACACGACGTTGAATTTTTCCTTTACTTAATCTATGAAGGCATCGCATCGTTGCGAATTTTTTGATAACTCTGCAAATAAGATAAAATAATAAGTGTGTTAGGCAATAAACACATTATTGTATGTTTTCTAAAATGAAAATATGATTCGACTTCTTGCAGGATTTCATACATTCGTCACAATCTTGAATTAACCTAACAATAAAAAGACAGAGAGTTACATTGCAATAGTTTTGAAGGGTCAACGGCAGGAAACCATTATTTCATATGCAACCTGTAAATCTAGTAAACTTCAGTCCATACAATATAAAATAGGCCCCTTTTACCAACCTATGTCAAGAAAAAAAAAGCTGTTATGATGAATGTTGATCGATGCAGGTTAAATGCGAAGGGCCCTGCATGCGAGATCCGGTCATCAGTCGGCATGTTAGTGCCATCCTGCTGCCTCGCGGACCCGGATTACGCTCCAATCAAGTGTGAACGCCCCTTTATCACGAGCCCTCGACTTTACTAGAAAGATTGGTTTTTGATGAGAATAGGCAGTTACAGTTACATTAAAAAAAAAGATACAGTGCTATAAGAAATTGTAGAAATGAAATAAAATAGAACTAAACGCGAAAAATATTGGCAACGTTTTATAGTAGCCTAAGCAAATTAGAAAAATCTGCGGAAATAATTCGTGTAGTTTTGAAAATTGGTACAGGTATACCAAGTGGTGTCCAGATAAACATACTAAAAGTCCTCGGGGGTAGGGGGTGTGCTGGGGGTGTAGAGGGGGTTAAAGGTACCTTTTTTCATATTTTTGCTCATATCTCGAATATCTGTACGAATAGCATTATAATTACTTTGGACAAAAGTTTTAACATAAAATTTACTACAAATTTGGTTATGTTTATTTTTAGTCTGCGATCAATACTTTAGGAGCTACAGGCTGTTAAAATTAACGGTTAAATATTTTTTTTATGGTGGCTGCCCTACATTAAAGTGTGGATGAAATTTTTTTTCGCTTTTACCCTATAGTGTAGGGTGTCGTTTGATAGGTCTTTCAAAACGAATAGGGGTCTTCGAGAACCTTTTTTGATCAACTTAATGTTTTCTGAAATAATCGATCTGAAAGAAAAAAAGTTATGTTTTCCACTTTAGTTCCCCTAACATTTGAACCATGGGTCCAAAAAATATGAAAAAAATCGTGAAAATAAAACTTAGTAAATACTTTCAGGGAAAAATATAGGGAACCTAATTAGTCTAGCAGTTTTTGTGTTTTTGCAAATAGTCTATTTTGACGGACGGGTAACTACGGAACCCTACACTGAGCATGGCCCGACATGCTCTTGGCCGGTTTTTTTATATTTTATCAGCAGGTTGTTTAGCTTGCTTATTCTAAACTGAAAAAAATACTTATGATGAACAATTATGAAAATACGTTTTCTTAAACCGTCTATTTTTTATCTCTCATTTAACTTTAACAGCCTGTAGCTCCTAAAGTATTAATCGCAGAGTAAAAATAAACGTAACCAAATTTGTAGTAAATTTTATGTTAAAACTTTTGTCCGAAGTAATTATAATGCTATTCGTACAGATATTCGAGATATGAGCAAAAATATGAAAAAAGGTACCTTCAACCCCCCTCTACACCCCCAGCACACCCCCTACCCTCGAGGACTTTTAGTATGTTTATCTGGACACCACAAGGTATGCCTGTACCAATTTTCAAAACTACACGAATTATTTCCGCAGCGTGCCCAAATTCGGCTTAATTTGACGTGGCTATAGCCATGATTTTTATTTTAAATATTTATGTGTTAAGTTAACTAGTTATTTCACGAAAAAGAAAGTAGGTACGTAAGGGTGGTATTCCACCTGTCCAATGTCAGTGCATCTCACTCTCTCATTAAAGCGAAATGTGAGACGCAATACACATTGTATAAAGAAATTGGATAAGTGGAATACCACCCTCAAAATGAATAACACAAAACGTAAGGTAACATAAACATGTTTAAAAGGCGGTTGGACAAAATTTCAAGTGGGCATTGGCATTAGGATTGTGATCTGATTTAAAGATGTTTATGAATGATCTGCGGAAATGACGGGCATGTAATTAGTTAATTAACTAATTAATCCCATATATAACTTTATATATTTGTCATTTCATGAAATGGTCTGTTAGCCACATCATGAAAAAGTCTAACCTAACCATATCATGACGTGATCAATTCTGAAATTGTTAATAACGTAGAATATGTATTTCATTGCCTTTCATTAGTTTCATTGAGTTTTATGTATAACTGATTTCGCATATTTAGTGTAACCTCTTACTAATCAGCTGAACAAGCCAAGATAGGTACTATTCCGTGCTTCTATATAAATATATGTTTAACAAAAATGGAAACTATAGGCCTAGATTAAGAGAAGAAACTGTAACAATATTTTTTTGTTTGTTTCATATTAAATAAAAATAAATTCTAAAACTTCATAAAATGATAAAGTTCTATGACGTCATATAGGTTACCCACCTAATTACCTAACTACATTTTGTTAGCTACTTGTAAGTAAAAAGTAGGTACCTATTACTTAAACTTAACATGGGTTTTATTACATCGGATGTGCATGAAAGCTGAATAAAATGATTTTATGATAGCGTATCATAGCTTTACGTCCGTAAGCTATTTAATAAACTAATAAAATGATAAAACTATGTAGTATCACATACTGGAATCAAAGAATTTTGTTCTCGGAAATACTCCTATTAGATAACAGATCAAAGATTTAAATTAAACAGGAACGATTACCGGTCCAATGGAATCCTACACTGGAGTAATTTTTAAATAAAAAATACAAAACGCATGCGACACAGCCGTCGACATCCGAATTATACAGATTATGTGAACGTAAGTTATACGTGTTATAATACCTTATTTACGTACGCGGCTTATAATAAACAGTGTGTTAGGTATTGGGTGTCCGTAACATAATAACGTTGCGTCCACCTGCCCGCTCCCTCGCACATTAATATTATAATATATACAGAGAAAACGACCCTTAATGCATTCGGCAGACGAACGGCCGTGCTTAATTATTATTTGGTAACGTATTGAATATTAAGGTATTGGGGGTAGAATAAAGTTTTTGTACAGAAAGTATGCTAATTGTCTTGTACGACTGAGGTAACGGACTGGACTAAGACAGGTGAGGTCAGGAAAGCGGAATTTTGATAAAATGACAGAAGTATTTTTAATATCTTCGCACATTGAGTTCCTAATGACACGCCACACGCACTTTGTACTTGTCAAAATACAGTGACGAAAATAAACGGAATCTTTGAATAACAAGCCCTTTTGATAACACTTTAAAATAAATGATGTGTTATTTGTGTTTTTATATTACAATCTTAAATGTAGGTACCTATGGTAGATTATATATAAAATCTAAGAAAATGAAATAAACAATTTGTACCTAAACGAGCAGAAATAATGACTTAAATCTACAGAAATAACAAAATATTGTGACGAAAGCATCAGCATTTACCGAGGTGCAGATTAAGCAGCTGTCACAACGCTGTTTTTCAGTTTATCCCCAATAAGGGCCGGTACAGAAAGGCTGCAACCCGACTGCAATTTGTGTGGGAACTGCACGCCGACTGCAACGTCTGTATCGGTCTGTGTCGTCTGTATTGGCCCTAAAGATTGACATGCAGTAGAGTGGCGGCTGTTTAACACATTCACTGCCCCCGACGCACATGTGCGTCCACCGTCATACAAGTTTGTTCCTAGGCCACGCCCCCTGGCAGTGAATGCGTTAAATAACAAAATATAAGAACCGAGATATAAAAACAAGAAAAAATTAATTACTAAAACATAGAATACTTAACTTAGTTATCTATCTATTTAGCTTTGTCGAGTCTGGTTCAGTAGCTTTCTAAACCATGTCGTGACAAGACTGCCAAAACATTAGAAAAATAAATCCATCAACACAGCGAAAGGAATAAATTACATTAACGTGTTAATATTCATGGGGCGAATTATTTAACGAGTTTTTTACTTCTGAAACCTTAATACGCTTAATGAGTTCATTATGTGCTTTTAATGAGTACGAAGGTTTTTGTGTAGATACCTACAATGGTTACACGTTACACCGATTATATTTTAACTAAATGTCAGAATAACATTGGTCGGAAAACCGCTGCTCGCGGACTACTATTTATTAGAATATTTCGATACGATGCAGACTCCTCAAGTGCCCTAAAATATAACATGTAGAACAAACTTCATATTTAGGATTTTTTCGAAACTGATATGACCCTTCAAACAAACATCAAGCATCAATTCTTGTTTGTTTCTATCTTCCTCCCCGAGTTTGAGATGAGTTGGTAAAGGAGTTCCCAAAAATCCAGATTATAAATTACTACCTAACATAACATAGTTTGTACGTTTACTACTTATTTGGGTGCCAATCAAGGAATGTTTCTCCCCACTGAAATACTGGTCTACAATTTTTCAAACTAGTCAACAGCAGCTTGATAAAATATTTACCTTACCCTTCTTGAGGCATGTTTTCGTTAACATAAAATCGGAAAGGTGTATTAGGTACTGCAAAAATAAAAGCATAATTAATTCATAACTGTAAGATTGTTTCAAAAATTCAGTAATCATGAAATACATTACCAAAAATTACAGTTTTTAACTTTTTACTCTACCTCCTTTTCAGGGTAAGTATTATAATTAACTAACTACTTACGTCTAGCTATATATTTGTATTTTGACTGATGCTATAAATAACTATAATAGCTCAAATACAAATAAGTATCTGTAAAAAACTAATTTAAATTATATGTCAAGGAACCAGTCAAGAAACTAGGTAATTTCTAAAGCGAGGTACCAGTAGAATCTAATAACAGAACCTAACACAGACAATTACTTATCCGTTTTCTCTTCTCATTTTATAGTAATGATTAACAAGAACACGAGTGGTTAGTAATAATTTCCAACTTAATGAATAGGAGTCTAGTTTGATGACAAAGTTTAATAGCCGGCGGCTATCCTATCATCTTTAGTTTCCTTAATCACTCAGAATGTCCTAATGTTTACTAAAAATTTAATTGGCCGTGTTGGTCCGTCATCGGTTGTCAGTCAAAAACTCGTTTCACACTGGTCTTATCTAATAATATTTTATTGTTTTCACGAAATACGCTTTTTCTAAAACTCTAAAACAACATGAATGGGAATCACAACTTTTTGTCATAAACGTGATGTGACTTGTTTGACTCGCTTTAAACGAATTTAAAATCCACAAACCAGTTGTTATAATCATAAAAAAATCGGGCAAGTGCGAGTCGGACTCGCGCACGAAGGGTTCCGTACCATATAAAAAAAAAAACAAAAAAAAAAAAGCAAAAAAAAAACGGTCACCCATCCAAGTACTGACCACTCCCGACGTTGCTTAACTTTGGTCAAAAATCACGTTTATTGTATGGGAGCCCCATTTAAATCTTTATTTTATTCTGTTTTTAGTATTTGTTGTTATAGCGGCAACAGAAATACATCATCTGTGAAAATTTCAACTGTCTAGCTATCACGGTTCGTGAGATACAGCCTGGTGACAGACGGACGGACGGACGGACGGACGGACGGACGGACGGACGGACGGACGGACGGACGGACGGACGGACGGACGGACGGACAGCGAAGTCTTAGTAATAGGGTCCCGTTTTACCCTTTGGGTACGGAACCCTAAAAATGGTCAAGTGCGAGTCAGATTCCGTTCTTGAGTCAGACTCTTATTAATCTTATCTCGCGACGCATTTGCATCAGAATCCATGAGGAATTAAGGGGTCCTAACTCTTGATAGATTCAAACCCAGACCTCGAAAATTAAAATGTACCCGAAGACCGAAACTTTTTAGTGACATGATTGTTTGGCAAGACAGGAACGAATGAGTCCTGCAGAATGCAGCCATAACAAAAACTAAAAATTAAATGGAAACATAAAACAATTTAAAAAAAATACGAAAACCGAATTCTTAAAGTATAAAATAATATATTAGCAACTGATATGTTTGACGTCGGTGCCAAGCCAAATAGTTACACGACCGGTCAATGATATCCCATACAATCCAACACCAACTTCAACAATCAGTTGCTTGCACATATGTAATATAAAAAGGGGCAATATTTTATTTTATCCTTTTCGAAGTCAGTTTTCTTTTATACCTAAATATTATTTTATTTAAGTGTTTCGGTAATTTCGGTACGCTAGCTTAAGATTTTAAGTTCAAATTTTAATGAGGTATGAAGCTGGAACACACAAGTTTTCTCAATTATCTTCTAATAACCCAGCAGTCAACAAAAGCTAACCAATAATTTACGAACAAGTACCCTTAGCCCAGTTCGAACGATTCTTTATAAACACAGGCCCCGGCACCTGTTGGCAAAGCTGCGCACGCGTTTATGGCCTCTGATTGCAACCGATGACCGTACGCACCTTTCACTGTTTATTATTTAAATGAGCTCGTAGAATAGGTTAATCATTAAAGGAAATATAATACTACCTACTAAAGTTGCTGAGTTTATTTTGGACCTATTTTATTTAGGTTAGCTATGTGATTCGTATAGTCCATTGTGTAGGTGCACATTGTTCTTTATTAAAAATATGTCAAGCAAACACATTACAATAAATACCTATAAACTAACTTATATACTAAAACTACAAATAAACACAGCACAATACATACATTATTAAATAATCTAAAATAAACCACCCTGAATCGTACCCGGCTCAAAGGTCCCCATTATTCCCGCTGCGTTCCCCCGCTGAACTGCAATGGAAACCTGCTGGACCAGATACGACCCAGAGCGAGGATCGCAGCCCCTCTCGCGCAAACGACGCCCCAATTCCCTAAAAAAGGCGCGAGCCTCTAACCCCCACGGGCCTGCCGTCTCGATAGCCACCGGCACAAAGTCGTACGAGGATTCCAGCGCGAAATACTTCGCGTGCTTAGCCCTTGCCGCGGACTCCGCTGCTGAGCCAGCACAGCTTGTGGTCTGCCTCAAATGAGATGCAGCATACGTGCTAACACAAGTTGCATCCCACAAAAGGCAGCGCCCCCTCCGCCACGGAATCAAGGTAAGTCCATCTGGCCTCTTACCGTCTGTGCGGCTCAGCCCCGGCGGCTCCAAAACGCACGGCACGTTAGCCGACACTAAAGCACGCCGCACGATCTCATTAATCGAGTGGTGCCTCGGGAACCGCCCAGCACACCTCTGGCAACTCAGACCGTGGTGCCCATCTTCCCCTACCATTACTCCACAACGGCAACGATGGGCCTCACACACCCTTGCCCCCAACCTGAGAGCCGCTGAAATCCTCAAAGAATCGTTGTCTAAGAGCGTCCCAAGCTGCGGCGAAGGCAAGGCCTGTAACCACGCTCCAGACTCTGGTCGCTCAAGGGCTTTAAGGCGAGCCACGTCAGCACCCGACGCAACACCCAACAGCGAGTCATAGACATGCTTGCTCCACAAGTCATCCCACTGCTTCTGAATAGTTGGATTGTCAGGCCGCTTGTCACCGGGGATAGCATCCGACCATTTCGCTAGCGCATCAGAAACTAACGGGACCGGAAAATTGCCACCATATAAAGGGAAAATGCGAGTGGCAAGATCCGCAGCCCCGTGAGCCGACGCAAGAAACGCGACTAGCCCTAACCCCTCAACCGCACGCATCCCTAAACCACCATACCGTATGGGAAGAGCAGCCTGAACCCACTGTGTGTTGCTAAGCTCCACATTCAAAACCAACTCCAAAGTCGCCCTGAGCTCACGGTCGATATCCCTTGCTTCGTCAACGAATTGCCACGTCGGGGATGTTCTGAGGATGTAAGTCATCCGAGGCGTGGCAAAGCAATTCCGCAATAGAGTCAAGGCGACATGGGATGACAAATTGAGCAAATGGTCCCGGACGGCCACCAGAGCGTCCTTTTTGATTTGTAGAGCAGCGGAGACTCCGTCAGGAAAAATGGGTGCCCCCAACAAAGATAACCCAGACTTGTTCACCGTTTTAACCCCAGGCAATATAGACTGCAAACTGTCCAAATAAGAATCCGATTCCGCTCCGCAGGTATAAAGCTCACACTTCGTTGGGTTCACTTCCAGGCCTAACTCTTTCAAGGCTGGTATCAGCTGCTGTAGGTCCCCCACGACTTCGTCCGGCTTACCCCCAATCGTACCATCGTCAAGATACCACACATTAAGTGCAGACTTAAGCTTGACAATGGTCTTCTGTATCTTCATCTTCATTGTTCTTTACATTCCATTAATTCTTCATATTGGTATTTTAATTCAAATACCTACTAAAGTTGAGTTTCAATCTTATTTTTTAGTAGGAACCTATTTAAGAGCCAACGGGAGTGGTCATTTCTCCATACAAACGTACTCCTCGTATTCCTCCGTGGTTTTTGAAGCTAGAGCAATGATTTTTTCAACACAGATTAATATTAATATTGTCAATATCTGTGTCGGACCGTTTTGCTTTTTTTGATATTTTTGTTTTTTGAGGCGCTAGAGCCCTTCAAAAATGGCCAAAATGGCCTAATTGACTATGCCGCAATGAGAGGCGTGGCATTCAAACCTGATATCAATTAGCCAAAAAAGCAAAACGGTCCGACACAGATAATTTCATAATCATTTAGATTTTCAAATTTGGTTACGATTGGTTAAGTTTTGGAGGAGGAAACAGAGGAGTACGAAACCTCGATTTTTGAGATTTTTACGCAGGATTTTTCGCCTTGTCCTTATCGCACTACTTTTAGGTGCCGCTTCCGTTAGCGAGACGGGTATATTTACCTAAAATATTTAAAACTCAGCTCCTGTTTCGTCTTTCTAAGTGAGTGCTAGTTAATGCTGGAGTTACGAGTAGTGTGTAAAACATTGGGATATTTTCATTCAATTTTAAATATCTACACATCACAACAAGAACACACTTAACTTCGATAAAAAGTGTCAGAACTGTAATTTTGGAGAATCTCCGTTTCTTAATCTGAAAATATAGCTATACTAGTCGTGCGTATAAGGATATATGTACGAATATGAGTTCATCGTCGAGTACAAAAACAACTTTCCAATTTTAATAGTTTACCTAAGAAAGACAAAAAAACATTAGGTACTTACCTATTAGCAGAACTTGAATGCCTTATACATTTTCTAATTAGGTCTACTTGACGCATGTAACCATCTCCTCTACTTAGCACGCTCAGGTGTCCCGACGCAGCGACCGTGCACGCAGTTCTACATACATACTTATAATCACCCCCTGGAAAAATCTACTTTTTTACAAACTGATGTCAATGCAAAAAACGGAATTTATTAAGTCTTACATGGCGACTGTCACTTTAGAATTGGATCTGTAATTATGTTGTCAGGTATGTTATTGGGAATAATCGATTAAATGGCATGATATCCATTAGCCCTAGTTTTTTTAAGTTTTAACTTTATGTCGATTGCGTCCCGGAACAAATCGTTTCATTACATTAGGTATGTCTATTACGATAGTAGGTACTGGTAATTAATAAATTTATACTAATATTAATATGACATATTTGATAGATATAATAGTAAAAACGGCTTTAAATGTAAATGACTGTGATAAAAATAGATAATGGAAATGGAATCGAAATTGAATGTCAAATTGAACCTTTTATATTTTATGAATAATACCTATACTAGTATCTTATACAATTCTATATTTTAAATACAACATGAAAAATGAAATAATATATGCAACTAAAAAATGTAATTATGCATGCAAAAGAAATATTGAAAAAAAAAATTAATTATGGTAGAATAAAGGCTTATTTTATTTTTATTTTATTTTATTTTATTACGATAGTAGCAAAGGTTTAACAGGAGGTACAGTCAAGTGTAAAAATATGGGTGTATAGACAACTTACTCAAAAATATGTCACATAGTTCTGAATTCACTGACATAAGAGTTATGGGACATATTTTTGAGATGATTTGTGCATCCATATTTTTACACTTGACTGTGCGAATGACTAACTAAAACTTACCGTAGTAATGACTCGTAGTTGCTTTATTTGCATGCTTTTTACTTATGATTTTAACTTTTTACCAATCTCGTTTGAATTTCGATCAGATATTTTTGTTGCCAACTAAAACATTAATTGCATAACAAGTAATAGTAGTTTAATAGTTAATACACGTAGGTAATTATTTAGGATTATGAGTCGGTATAGATTAACCGCAGGACAGTGGGCGATAGCAACATGATCCATGCGCGCGCCGGCCTGTCTGAGATTACACGCGCCATCGGCGCGCGCACCCGATCTGTCACCGTATACAGGCTGCGCGCCATCACAACGAGCCATATTACGCTAAATTGTTGCCACAAAAGACGATAAAAATAATAATGTAAATTAAACATATAAGGGATTGGTTTTCAATTTAAAATTGATTTTGAACCCCTTCATAATGCAATCAGCATCAAAATTGTAGAAAAATAAAATGTTCACAAAAAAAGTTAGGTACAGAAGCACCCGCAGCTGTGTAATAGCAAAGTAATAATAGCCTTTAACCAAACTCAATTATGTACATCAGTAAAAATATGCACCCAATAAAGATTCAATTACATTTTCTAATCGGGAACTAGTTAAATCAATAAAATAAATATCTAATTCACATTATTAGTAGTCGTTCACGGTACTGCAAAGGAACATAAAATCATTTTAACCTCTCGCCTGTTAACTTTCCGACCACGCGAGCCCACGGAAAGCGAATTATTAATTTTATGACAGTGTCTTGAGACATTTATGGAGCACCTTGTTTAAACAAATACACCTGATCGATTTTGTTGCACCTTGCTCCGAATGTGAGCGGTTGGAGCACCTGTCCTTTTCCCTCGCTTTTGTTTAAGACATTTGTCTTTATCCAACTGAGGTCAGCCAGTGGCGATTATAAAGGATAGATGTAAAGCGGATCACCCGTCGGCTATACGGAGTTAACGGGCGTTCGAGGATTATCCCCTTATCGTGCTGTAGGAGGGATTGCATTTGTAGTTGGAAATAAAAAGCGATCAGACATGCAATCTACAAGAGCAGTTTCAACTGACTTGCTAGAAATACATAATTCAAACTTTTGATTAACATGAACCTTAAAAAAGCACGTTTGCGAGTTCTTACTTAGTGGAATATAATATGAAATGTTGGCGTTACAACATTTTAAAGGTAAGTACCTACTTACTGAAAACATTTGTATTGCGACCGAATCGACGTTTCTCTGTAGCGTGTTTTTAAACTGTGCTTATAAGCTTATATTTAAGTGTCCATTTTGTTGTTAGGTACTTAATAGATAAATAACGTTGCCGTCGTTGTCGCATTGCTGCAGCAATATGTAAAGTTGAAACAGCAATGCTACTGAGGAATCGTCATTCGAATGTTACTTTAACGCTGCGTCCGCAACCCCGCTACCTTAGCCTTAAATTATGTGCAATGTCTTTAAACATAAGTACATTAAGTACAATGTACCTATTATGAATCCTTAATGACAGAAATGTTTGCGTAACAGAAACACAATATTTCATTCCTACTTACTTACACAAAAATTTAAACTTGCAAACTATGTTTTATACCGGCCGGTTTGTAAAAACAACGCCGGTTTTAGGATATTAATGTAAATTTATGTTATTACTGAAGTCCAATAATTATTTAAATGACTCAATGAGTTCGGCTAATTATTTCTTTCAATGTACCTATTTATTTATGGAGAGTACCTACCTATAAACTATACATATTATGAACAGGTATAGATCATAATACCTTGCAATTTATTATGGTGTCTTTCTTACTTTGTAACAAATAAACTAGAGCAATCCTCTAGACACAAGCACTCTGCAGGCACTCTCGGTGCGCTCGCATTTTGAATTGTTTCATCTCATTACGCGCACGAATAGGTATCGCCAATACTCACTGCATTTTGAGCTGATAAATTAATACAACACAATCGAAAATCTACTGTCAACCGTGAAAATTAAGTTCACATTACCCCACCACGATAATCTTGGAATGATTCGCCAGAACATCAAAGTAAAGAAAATTAGACTTAAAGTGTTGAACTGAAGCTCTGAAATTGGTGTATTTCTTATTGGAAAATTAGAGACAAACCAATCTGAATTCTTCCCTATAGTGTCAAGGTTGAAAAAAGCCTGTTTTTGAGGAGATTTTACTATAATCCCGAGGTGTGAAGACACGCGCTGGCGCGGGATTCCGGTTGAGGATGCGACAATTCTGCCCATCGGAATACGAGAACTGGCCCACTGCTCAGCTTTTACATCTCCAATTAAAATGTTTTCTTAGAACTTATTTAAACAAAAACAAAAGCAAGAAGGAAAATTATTAAGTAGGTATGTTAAATTATGTTTCTTCTAAGCCTACTGCTTGTTTGAAAATGAAAAAGTTTATACTTACTAACCTTGGAAATCAGACGAAGGCCTAGCCAAAATGATCGACAACACCAAACGAATAGACAAAATGTATCGAGATGACAGACATTGTCTACTAATATGCTCAATACAAGCTATATAGAGCTTCCTGTGGGAATAGGTCATTTAGTTGCAACAAGATTGCCCACAAATTAATTCCACATTTACTATTCTTGACCGAGTGTTATGTTAGCGAATGTCTTCAGCTTGGGCAAAAATGCGTTCGTATGTCCGGATGCTTTCCTCTGTAGGTCTTAATTCTCAACCGATTCTCGTCACAATTTGTGAGCAGGTTCAACGATTAAATAGTTTTTTATGGACGACTCAGATTTTGGAAATTTGTAAAAATGCCGGAGCCATACATTTATTGAGTTTTCAGCTAATGCTCGAGAGGTCGACAGTTCATATTAGAGCCACTAGTTTATTTTAAATATTTATGTTTGGTACTGATTTATCAATCCAATACGTGACACAGTCCATTACATAAGGTCATGTAATTTTCAATTACTCAATTGCATCTTACTTAATTGTACACTTACGTTAATTAATTGAGTAGTTTCAGTATATGCGTGTAAAATTTACATAAACACAACGCAAAACAAAAACAGGATTCCGAACGCCAGCTCCGATGAAATAAATCGAATAAAAATCGATTTTAAACGTTCGATCTGCGCCGGAGTGCAATTAAAGCGTTCCGAGAAGCGAACGCGCTCGATACTCGGGGCTCGGGGTAGCTGGCAAAAATAATATATACGCTAAATGACGAAAAACAACTGTCATTTATTTAAATTTAAATTCACTACATAATAATACCTAACCAGCAAATTATACCTATGTAATTTTCCAAACAAAACGCAAAGTATTAATATAAATTATTCAGCATTGAAAAACCCATTTTTTTTAAAACCTATTCCTCAGATTTAAAGCTACCATGACCTCCCGAAAATTTAGTAGACACTTAGGTATTTAAATATCGGGTGCTTATAGCATCGTTATCGGTTATCATCGCTAACAAAGCTCGAAGACGACTAAACAAGGTGTTTACGATCCCGATTTCCATCGAGACAAAAACGTGGCACAAAACAAAATCCCAGCGAATAAATTATAAGAGAGCCCTCGGCTCCGTGTCCCCTTAATTGGGCCATGTAGCCTGGACAACGAAAAAACTTAACATTTGTTAGGTATTCCGAGAATTATACACTTGTTGCATTCGTATGGGGACAGTTTTTTTGTGTCGTTAATACTCCTAATGTATCTTTGGCGACATCTGCCTTTTAATAGGAAAAGCGTTTATGTTTTTATACTGTGCTGATGGAGCTTTAACGAGACTAATTATACTTATTATTACATTTATTCAACTAAGCACTGTTATTAACAACAACATGTATTTTTATGTAGGTACCTACATACATATTTTCTCATTAGGAAGCAATGAAGTAATGTACCAATCTTCATCAATAGTATGACTAATCTAAAATTAAGTTAAAAGGGTAACTATAACGAGATAGACTATTGTGCTTAGAAGCAATCTGGCGCTTTTTGGGTTTTGTAATAAGTAAGTACTTATAAATTAAACAGTTATTGGAGTAAAAAGTTTTTAAGTAAGTACTTATATTGAATTGTGACACGTTTTTGCAAATCCCATGAAAAAATCACACGGAACCTACGAGTAGATAATATTTGCAAGGGCAGGCTCCAACCAAAACATTAAAGTTGGCTTGGTACCGTAAAATGGGATGAGTAGGGTTCGCGGGGAGAGATGGGTTATGAATGGGGAGAGAAGGAATGAAAGGGGGGTGAGATGGGGTTTTAAGGCTACTGCTACAAAAATAATGTATTCCAATTTAAAATGGAGCTATAGTAATACTCATAATAAAAAAAATCTATCCAACAATCTTCCAAAATCACCTTTGTATGAAAACCCAACTCACCCCAAATACGAGGGACTACGGGGTGAGGTGGGATTTCCTGTTTATCGTCAAAGTTATGAAATGGAACTACCCAAAATAAAATAAAAACTAAAATACAAACGTCTAGAACACTTATTATCTACACCATTCAGTTTGCATATGTAAAAATAAAATCTTATCGAGGTTTGAATGTCAGTTTTGCACTTACTCACCCCATTTTACGGTATTAGAAAATGTCTAATTTTCATTTATTTTCAAGTGTAGGTATATCGTTACCTACCCTGCATACCACAGTAGTATAATTTTAGTATAAAATAGCTGGTGATTTTGCCGAGGTACGTGACTGAGTTTTTTTTTAAACACTTATCCCCTTACTACGACGTAAGTGCCGCGAAGATGCACCATTTTGCTTTTATGGGTTTTCTTTTAATTTAAAACCTGCCAAATCGTAATTTTTTAATCAGCCCATTAAGTAAAAAAAAAACGAAACCAGTTTAGTCCACACTTTTTCTGTGACTTTCCTATTGGAAAAAGTCCTAACAAATTCCAATACCAAATACCAAGTCTTATTTAAACCAGCTGAATAATCCATGTTTTTAATAATTTATTTTTACATTAAAGGACGCACCCATGTCACATGAAGTTGTCACGAAAATATGTAGCGATATGTCTCGGTAATTATCTAGCCCGACCTATCACGCGAGAAGCGAGAAGCTTCTCACAGGTATCGTTGTAGTAACCTCAGTTTCCCTAGGAGATTAATTTCAGTGAACTGTACGGATATGATGGTCGTACTTGTCTACGTGACAGCGTGATAAAACGGTGTCCGTCACCGTTATTTTATCACGTGGTTAAAGATGGATAAAGCTATCCATAATACGCCAGCTGGGATGAGTAAAAATCACTAACAGATGCTTCATTGTATAAGGATTTATTAGTCGGCTGAGAATACGTTATATCCAATTTTAAGCAATATCGTTTTTTAATGATTCCTAAATAACAAAAAATATGCTATAATTGACACTAATTGGTAAAAAAAAATATTTTTCTCAAATGTTGTGTCATATCGGCATTTTACTATTGGATGTACAGTACAATGCTAACAGAAAATTAAAAAAAAAAGTGACATATCCAACACTTTGTGTCATGTCATATATATTGTCTAACATTTACTCATAAGAAACGGATATGGCTATAATAAAAATTATTTTATTTCATGATTGCCACTACATTCAAAATATTTGTATGGTACTTTATAGAAAACTTATCTAATCTAATCATAAATATAAAACTTTTCGAAAAATATTTTCTCGTGAAGCACTCGAGACCAGAAACCAAGGATGTTTTCCATAGCCAAGAAAATGAGTGTTGTTCCATAGCTTGGAAAAATCCCTGTCGGTTATTACGTAATGAGGGTGCGTGTCGCGGAACGTAAATTGTTTATTATTTTTTATGAGACTTTCATGGAACGCGAGAGCTCGTTAGGGATGCTGCCTTCCGCCGTACCTATTCCTGCGGCGTATTAGGATAAAGGCTGGAGTAATAAATAGGGTAATATTCTCAAACACCGAGCACCTTTAGCTTCAGAATATATCGACAGCATGCCCTATTAAGATAAGTAAGCTTAAACTGAATGAAACGTGTAACGTAAATTCTAAAAGACTGAAACTGACTGCTTTACAGATTTTTTAATTATATTGCCTATAATTTATAACGGCGATTATGTACATGTCGTTTCTGTGTTTGTCTATTAATACTCGTATCGTCACACGGTGCTAGTTTCAAAATGATAAAGGTATCTAAGTATTTTGTATGTCAGGAAATGAAGTGTAGGTACCTATCCGTTATTGTAATCGTAAAGTAATATGGTTGCACTTGCGAGTTTTTTCCCAATTTCCCAGTTATATTACTAATTACATGTTTATTTACGTTTTATTTTCGGACTTTTAGAAACAATATTTACGCTTCAGAACTCGGAAGTAAAAAGAACCTGTTAACAGTTAAGTACTTAATCGTTAAAAAGATACGGTTGATATTCTGAAGCATCGGCCGTTCTATTTTTTTATTTTACAGATGTCAGATAGTTTTTTTATCTTACAAGTCTTAACGTCTGACGTCTGAAAAAAAAACAGAACTTATGTAAGTTATGTAAGTGCAAAATGCAAAATTTTTGAAAAACACAAATTTTAACCTGGCGGTGCCAACTTTTTAAGAAATTGCCATAAATGTGTATTTAATACTTACTATGGGTACCTAGCAATGTACAAATTGCAGAACATTCCCAAAAAGCGGAAACGTTCTCGAGAATGTTCTCAGAACATTCTGCATTTTGGATTTTTTCCAAAAAAATTTTTTTTTCATAGGAATCTAGAGACCTCTATCTCCCGCCATGCCGAATCTCAGCGCGCTCGGACCAACTTGAAAAAATTAAAAAAAAAGTCGGCCATTTTGATTTTTTTTAATGCAGTTTGTTTTGTCTTGGGGCCCTCTATGACATTTGGTCGAGCACCCCCACCTATCGCGCACCGTTTAAAAGTTGCCATACAAAATAGAAATGGCCAGTTTTCCCGCAATTGTAGCATTTTTCCAAAAAAAATTTTTTCATAGGTATTTAGGGGACTCCGAGATTCCGTGACCAAAATTTCAGCGCGCTAGGACAAACTTGATAAAATTTAAAAAAAAAGTCGGCCATATTGAAAATAACATGGCCGCGTCAAAAACTGCCAGGGTCCCTCTATGACATTTGGTCGAGCACCCCCACCTAGGTCTGACCGTTTGGCCGGGCCGTCATACATTTTTCTGACCGGAAGCGGTAGACCAAAAGTCGGAATTTTCTGGGGGTAAGGATACTACACCTAAACTATCGTGAATATTCATGGTATAAACTACGATAAAAAAATAAATTCTCGTTCTCGAGAACATTCTCAGAAGTTACCGAGAAATTCTCATGTGGAAAGTTTCGCAACTTTGGAAAGTTCTCGTGCGTACATTGCTATGGGTACCCCGTTATCACTAACATTATGTCAATCTAATGCACACTAATAGTATGTCGCCTATACGTCTTTCACTTCTCGATCAAATCTTTTTTACTTTTTATTGGAAATTAATGTATGAATATGTGACGATGAACTCAAACTTAGAATTGCTAGCTTGCCATACTTACGTAGGTATACTATACTCATCTACCAACGTTGTTGATCTGTGACATTTTGAGTTACCGTCATCTCTCATATTTAATGCAAGATCCACTTACGAACACACTTTTCTTGAATTTCCCGAGGTGAGAGCGCTTAGCGTCGCCCGATGCTTAAGGATGAGAAAGGAGCGGAAACGGGGGTAAGGGGAGAGGGGTTTTATTGTAAACAGCAAAATTACCTACGGCGGTGACAGCACTGTAACTCCTAAGTGCTTCGTAATAAAGGCTATTCTTGAGTCAATTTGTACGGTACTCTGTCCGTGTTGCTGGCTGTATAGTTTGCGCCTCCCGAGGGCAACAAATGGCGGCTAAACGACCCATTCGCAGTGATTTGTTAGCAATATGCTGAAGATTTGGGAATGAAATGCCTCTTAAAAATTCCTCTTTGTGTTTCCAGTTTTTAGAGTATAGGTACCTACGTTCGGTCTGTAGAACAAGCTAATGAGGACGTTTATCGTGAGCCAATAACTATTGAAGAATTATAAAATAGGTACATTTATGTATAATTAGCACCGTTGTTAGACTATAAATTGTACGATTTTCAAACCGGAGGTCGCGGGTTCGAACTAATCTTAACTACGAAACATAACTTTTGACGTTTGCCGATTTTCAGTGAAAGAAAACATCATGACAACACCGAGCTCATCCCGAGGAGACCTGTATAATTTTCCCTCTTGGTTGACAATAAGTTAGATGTCAGTTGCTGTCGTAAAAACTGGCGCTTGTGTCAGCTAAAGGATGACGCGCTAGACCGGCCCGGGACCGGGTCGGAGCTTCCGGTGCTTCGTTTTCTATGTAAAGCACCACGTGATCACCGATCAGCCGTCATATAGAAAATGACATGTCGGAGGCCTCGGCCCGAGCCCTTATAATCACGTAGGACGTGATTACAATCAGAGTGAAATATTAAATATGTACTGTTTGTAAGTATTAAAAAATATATTTTTTTTAGGCAGAAATAAATTTGACTAATCATTCTAATCAACAATCCTATTGGAGTCTAAATTCTTCCAGCCAGATGAGGTCAATCCAGAGGTGATTGAATCCGGCCATCAACTTACATTTCCCACTGAAGTGGATTCAGGATTCCCCGTATCAGCCCGTATACATGGCACCATGTACTCGAACTCGTTAATCCCTTACCGTTGCTCCGCTGGGGGCGGGCCCTCGTACCGGTATAAACAACTCAAGTACAACATTTAATTATCGCTCTTTATTAAAGCAGACGCACCTCAGTACGGGCCGGCGATAACCCGCCCGATACCGAGGTTGTTAACGACTGAGCTGGACGATGAAGAAAGAAATTATATTTCACACCTACTGTGTTCATGATCGATCTGAGTTTTGAGGAGTCGAGGACCAGTGGAGGAAATGGACAATTGCATATATACTTTACATTTTATATACTCGTGTAGCGAGTGGCCAAAGTTGGTTTTGATTTGAACAAACGATTCTATCTTAGAACAGTAGGTGCCAAATAGTTATTTGTACAACAAGAGATCAAAGTTTGATATTTCTTCGAGTGCTTATTTTGAGTCCCGTGCAAGCGAAAGATTCTATAATAGATTCACGAGCGTAGCGAGTGAATCTAATTTAGAATCTTGAGCGTAGTAAGGGATTCAAAAGCGCACGAGATGTAAATAACTTTGATCTCGTGTAGTACACAAAATTTTTCACCCTAAGCAGTGAGAACATACCTAGAGGGACAGAGATAATAGAACTTGTATACCCCGCATGTTGAAATGACATTTGACTATGGTACTAGAATGTCATTTTGTCTCACTCAGTGAGCAAAATCGCATTTTGCTCACTGACAAAGACACACTCAGTGAGCAAAATCGCATTTTGCTCACTGTTTTTAAGAAGCAAAGTACCCTTGTTCGAGCTGCTGAGGTGAAAAATAAATAAATACAACTTTTTTTTAAAGACCATTCGAAGGGTGTGCCATGCCGCCCGTGCCGCACGTGGATCTTTTCACTTTTGGTTGTGTATGGAGTGCCAGGCTATCTTAACTTCTAAACTAAGCTCATATAATACAACTAGTTACGTTTCAAATTAGTTAAATCGTTTCCGAGTAATAAAATGGCTATGACAAACGGACAAACAGATGGACAGACGGACGTGACGAAACGAATATTTGCTACGGAACCCTAAATAACAAATTAAATTTCTTTTATATTAAAAAATACACATCAGTTAAAAATGTAATTATGTGACTGGAATAATGCAGTTATTCTTAATATGTTCTACCAGCAAAATATACCTAAAAGGTGTATGATGCAATGGATAGTAACCGTGTCCATTATTACTAATCCAAGTTTTTCATATTATCATGAAAATTATCACGCAGCATTGCATTAAAGCACCAAGGCACGCAACAAGTTAAACCTTGTATCCCCGGGCATTTATCTAAAACAAGCAATAAGACTAAATCACATTCTCACTTTAGATATCTAACGCTGGGTACGGAGTGCCGAGTGGCGAGAACCGAGAACACGAATGGAAACAGATTATTACGGATGATCATATTAATACGTGTTAAACTGAGTACGATTTAAATGGGATATGGTTTTAGGTGCTTTATACAAAAAATAAGATGAAAATGTCCCTATTTCAGACCCCTCTGTAAGTAATCATATTAGGTACCAACTTTGGTACAGTCAAAATCGAGATGCAGAATTCAAATATTGTGTCTAAAATTTCACTGTTAATTTTTTTTTTAGTTAAGTTCTAAGAATACTATCGACTCCAATAACAAAATGTGTGCTCCTCATTCTGAACAGAATTAAGGATCGTTTTCTATGGAAAGCATCACGTGATCGCCTGTCATGTCATAGAAAAGTAGGCGCCGGAAGCTCAGGCCCGGACACGGCCCGGTCTAACGCGAGTCATCCTTAAGTCCAACATGCTTTAAGTTCTTGAACTAAATTTTGATTCTATGATCTGTTTTTTTTTAAACGAACCTAACCAGGTTAAAAAAACTACCTATTATTAAAGTGTCATTCTATGGAGCTTGCTAACTATGTAAACAAACCGCCATCGCCATACTGAAATCATCATTCAGTGACAGTTTCAATATGGCGGTTTGTTTACATAGTTAGCAAGTTTTATAGAATGACACTTTATGAATGAAAATCTATTTTGCACCCCAACCAAACCATGTTTGATTTTAGAACCATCGAAACCCAAGCAAATTCCAACAACTAATATAAGAGTGTACGCTTAACAGTGATAACGCTGAACGTGGAAACTCTAGGTGCTTGAAGCGGAGCACTGCGCGGACGCCCTCGGCGCGGCCCGGACGGCCGTTTATCGGCGCGCGCGCCGCCCGCGCCCGCGGCCGCCACGACCGCCACGCCTCCGCCAGGAACGGATCTGGACATTCTGGATTATGTGAGGATAACGAGGTATCTAGGACCGAATCAGGCTCTAGGGAAACTAGGATGTTAATTTCTTGACATCAGGTAAACAAGGAAGTAAAATCATAAATGAGTTTTCACCACATCTGGTAAATGCCCTCTTGATTGTTCAAAAACTAATAAGTTGCGTTTTATCCACAATCCACAAGAGTGGCTAAGTAAATTAATGCAAATTTTGAGTTGTTTCCTTATGCTGGCTGGTAGAATTTACTTCAAATGATGATTTTGAATGATACATATTTAATAAAATCCATTTGTATTTGCTTATTAATGCAGGTTTTCTTTCAGAAAACTCAATAGAGTAGGTAACGGAACGCTTAGGTAGGTGCGTAGGTATACGTAAAACTGATGTGATTTATTGTCATAAAGAGGCGGGTGATGAGTAAGTAAAAGGCAAATGGTAAAAGTGAATTCGGCGCTGATTTGGAGCGAGCCATTTATTACTAAGAATTATGTGAACATAATAATGAAGTACGCTGGACAGACTCAAATGCTTGGAACTAGGATGTTATATATTTGTGATATAAGGTAAACCAGAAAATTCATTATAAAGTTGTATATAAAAGGCAACTTTCCTATATTTGATACAAACATATCCATGCGAAATTCGGGACCATGTGACGAAGATTGAGATAAAGAAGAAGTGATAGTATATACGAGTAGTTTCGTGTTACATATCAACAGGAATGAATCTGGTGTTCAGTGTGACATATACTGTGACGTACTTAATATACAAATATGTATACTATATGCCAAATATTCTCAGTAGAGCACCTAGATGTACACCTGCAATAATATCTTACTCTTCAAAGGCCGCAAAAATGTATGACACGCTCTTATGGCTCTACAAATAAGATCGTGTCAGATATTTTTCCGGCCGTCGTTGTGTAGCATATTATTGCAGGTGACTGTACTCAAACGTGCCATTTAATGATGACGGGACGCCCACGACCACGACAAATCTGAAGAAATAGTGTTGCTTACCGAGTACCTACATCACGTGGTTTTAGTGTAGAATTTGATATTTTCACAAGTCTCAATTATTGTCCTCTCTCCTAATATTATTAAGTAGGTAGTATTTGTTTTTAAGATGCCATGAAGGTAAGAAAAGCCTCGCGCCGACTACGTCCCTGCGGCTCCCTATGTAAGGCGCGTGAAATACCGTCCGATGCGGCCGCGAGCTGCCATTGTAATGAGACGTTATTTATTGAACAATCCCAGAACTAATCACCTTCGAACGAGATAAACAAGCTGCGTACGAAAAATCTCTTGTAGGCGGGGCTGGGGAGAGTTAAACCCACGGCGCACAAGGGAGCGAAACGAGCACTTATGATGCGATGCATGAAAATTGTATATTATCCAACGGTTACTTTAATTTGGCGAACGTTCGGTTTCAACGTTGTATACATTACTGAAAAGCAAGTTATTATATTGGTCTCTTATTTCAATATATTTAATGTCAAAATAACACATGTCAAAAATTACAATGAAATAAAAATACAAAATATACAACTAACACTAAATAAAAAACACATAACCAGATAAAGGAAAGAAAAAAAAATTATGGAATTCATTTAATGGTAAACTTACAGTACTTAGTTTACTGTAGAATTACCTAACCGTAAAGAATGCCTTATCAATTAAATAGGCTTTTAACTTTTCAACAAACAGGTCATAAGAAGCCGCCTCTTTAATCTCACGGCTCAGGCTGTTAAAGATTTTAATGCCAACTGGGGCCCGATTCTCAATTTCGACCACTTGATTTCGTGTATTTCGTTCAATAATATCTTCACTACTAGGCATTTAAATTCTACTAATAGAATTGAAAACGAGTGGTCAATACCACTCGATTCCCAATTTCATTCGCTCGCATTTCAAAAATTTGCATTTTTCCGTTTTCCACCGATTTTCGAGTGACGAAACCGAGCGATCGGAATTCAAAAATCGGCCCCCTGAACTGAAACTGAATGTATTACATGACGAACTGAAGATCTAGTCGATTGGGGCGAGTGTACGCTGGATGATACCATTTAAATGTAAAGGGTTAATACCTAAGTTAACCAGTGGAATTCATAAGGCTGATATGATGTTGATGTGATATGCTGGAAAAACTAAACAAAACTTTGAGAATGACGCCATAATTGCATTACAGGCTTAATAGCGCCCGCGCACGCCAGATAGCTAACGAGAGCGCGATCGATCGCACAATCAATAATTTATCACCAGTGACACGTTATTGGGCATACCTTGATTTATTGCTAAGGAAAGTGTACGTGGCTTAGACCATTATCATTTCAGGGCTGGCCATTGTTAATGAAATATGTAGATTGTTTTGCTCAGTTGATGTTTATGATAATGCTAGGCGTTAAGGAGAAAGCGATAGACGCATTTCGGTACAAGAAATCAGGATTGCTATAGTACCTATATAAAAATAGTAATATACTTATACTCTTTAATCAATCGCTTTCCAAATAATCCATTTAAAAAAATGACCACTATCCTAAATACAAACTAAAACTAACCTAAATCGAAAAATTTCCAAGTGGCAAGGTTCCGAACATGCTGGCTGCATTACCCCGCTGAACTGCAAGACTAATTTTTGAGCGAGGTAACTGCCAGCTCTCCGGTCCCCAGTTGCGTCCCTGAGTCTCTTTGATAGGTCTCCGAAAAGACTCAAAGTGCCAGGGCCCCAGAATCTTCCAAATTCCAAAATAAAATTCTTTCCAAATAAGAATGGTATTTTAATAATTTAAAGGCTCTTCTAGTATGATTGTAAACTTATTTCCGTGATCTCGTACAATAAAATCACCACATCATTGTGGCAAACAAAAACTAATAAGGATAACATGAAAATTTAATGCAGATATTAATTAATCATTGACAAAAAACCTACACAAGCTGTTTAGTTTTTATCGGAACTAAACGACGGATATGATTCGTAGAATGTTATAAAATTTTGAGAATTAATAGGTATAGTTGGTCAAGCAGATCTTGTCAGTAGAAAAAGGCGGCAAATGTAAAAAATGTAGGCACGAAGGGATATCGTCTCATAGAAAATTTGAATTTCGCGCCCTTTTCTACTGACAAGGTTTGCTTGAGCATCTATAGATATGTAGATATTGAAGAACTACCTGCTACAAAACCTTACCCGTCCTTTTTCGTGAATAGTGCATAATGGGGTTAGCAACTGTCAAAGGTTTGCATAGATGGCGCCATCATAGCTTACCCCTTTTTCTACGAGATTTGGCTTAAACAGCTGGCATCAAGGGCCTAAAATTCCATTAAAAAAAATTGGCACAATTCTAGGTATTGACAGGGCAAGCTATGCTGGCGCCATCTGCTAAATAGGTAACTTCGACCGGCCAACCCCATTGTTGTTGAAGTAATATCGCTATAAAACTTTTTGGCAAGCAGTAAAGAGGTTAACAACTCACTGAATAGGTAGGCAATTGATTATAACTATAACGGTAATGTTATTTATCTACTTATCAGATTGCAGTTACAAATTATTATGGTCCTCCTACACTTCAATAGATCGCTTTAATATACTGTTTATCTCAATCTAAATAAGTAGGTACTTAATAAAAGATTCGCGAGTGACGGTACATTTTGTAGATGCGTGAGAGCCGGCCAAGTGGGTATTGTTTGGTTTGAGTCCCGGATGAGTCAGCTTTGTCTTGTGCAGCGCGTCTAGTTAATAAACTAATCCGATGTAACACCATTGGGGGCATCAAACTCTTTGCTTTGTGATTGTTATTCTCGTGTTTTTTATATGTACGGTAAGTGTGAACCTTGGGAATAAGTACCTATATATATGGGCTATATATTATGCTAGTCACAGACTAGAGTCGGACCAAGCTAATTGCATAGATATTGCAATGAAAACGAGTGTAAATGTCACCTTAAAGATCAAATTTATATGAAAACATATGGAAAACATGTAGTTTATAATGACATTTCTCACTTTGTTCTGTCAAAGTCGGTGCAGAGTTTACTTGGTCCAACTATTACTAGTCGATGTGTAAGATCCGTCTCCACTTAAGTGGAGGACAGGAAACTGACATTTAATGAACAAGAAATATCATAGATCACCCAATTTATTGCAATTTTTGGATGTAGTTATTGGAGCCGGAAAAATTAGCACGACATCAAAGGGCGTAAAGGACCTCAGTAAACTTTTATACAGTAATTATTAGCGTCACCTCAAAACTAAATCCTAAAGACAAGCTACCACAAAATAATGTTACTAACTAATTAAGTCAATGTCTCATTTATGATTTTGCACCTCTAATAGGTGCAAAATCAATATGTAACCCAAAAATGGTTTTGGGTTTACATATTGGGTTAAACGTTACCTGAAAACATATTTTATACATTGTAATATATAAATTGCTGTTGATACTCAAATTGTTATCAGATCAACTATATTACCTATCAATGTT
This sequence comes from Cydia splendana, assembly GCF_910591565.1. NCBI lineage: Eukaryota > Metazoa > Arthropoda > Insecta > Lepidoptera > Tortricidae > Cydia > Cydia splendana. The sequence continues at coordinate 12,514,061 of NC_085968.1, read as the reverse complement.
CAATTTAACCCAGGAAAGAAAGGCATAACCTATCTCCAGGCGGTTAGGTTACGCTATAAAAAAGGTTATCAACATAAGCATGAATCAAATCCATAAACGCTCAAAACTCGGGCAAATAAACATTTCAACACGTAACATGGTTTCGACTAGTATACCGAGTAACATTGTTAAGAAAACGACGTGGGTGAAACCTTCAAACTTAGCCCTTCATCGGGAAGTGACTAAAATAATGTAAAGAATTTTATAGTTAGTATGAAGTGGGAACCAAAATTAGACTTGTTTAGTTCTTATCGGGACAATAAGTTTATTACTGAATCAGCTCATATAATAAGTATGTAAGTCTTATGTTAACCATTCGAAGAAACGCGAAAAAGCTTCCCATAGCAAGCTTTCAAAACAACAAACACAGAAAAGCAATACCCATTCACAAAACCTATTATGTTAATTTAAAACACATCAGAAGAGCGATAAGATCGCGGCTCGTTCACACCACACCTCCCGAAACAATAGTTAATAAGATGATTTATATCGATCCAGAGATAGGTCCATTCGACACGTCTCGACATCGCTTTAGCATAATCTCGCGCTCGGATCGAGTGCTATATCGATTGGTACAGATGTTCCGAACGAATACGGCGCCCGGTTATGGATCTGTACCCTTAACTAGCTCGTACACAAATACTCATCAACGAGAAATAAGTACATATCATCTACAAGTTATGATTACTGCATTGGTATCATTCTTATCGTATCTAAACAATGATATTTGATTGTAACAATAGGAAATGTTTAAACTGTTTTATTTTTGATGAGGACTTCGTAAAAACAATTGAATCTTGTGTTACAAAAACAATTCAATCAGTGAGGAGAAACAAAAGCACAATCCGGCGTCAATGAAAACAATCTTAGCTGTTATCTGAAGATCAGCGATTCCGCGGTTTCGGCGGCGACAACGAGCCGTTGAGCTAGGGTCAGCTAGGCTGACGAGCTACCTCCCAGAATGGAGCAATTAATTCGGTAAGAGCTGGCTATTCGGCCCGTGGCTGGCCGTAATGCCGCAGCATGACACGCCGTTTCTCCACGCGCCCACTATGCGAGTTATTATAAAATAATGAGAGGTGAGCCGCCCGCTGCGCTCCACAATTGCCCTGCTTAGCCGCCTCACCACCGCCCGTTTAGCTATTTTAATTTTTGGTTTGTCTACTAACGGTCCCCAGTTTCGTAAGCAGTATCAGAAAGCAATCATCAGGTTCTGCGCTTCAATACGCCCACGTGTGATTGCGCTGTTGTCTTGTGTTTAATTTAATATGTTATCTAATCTTGCCCCCTTTTTTAAAGTGACATGTCTACCCGTGCCTGCCGCGTGTAAATCAGAATTCTTTATTTAGACAACACAAGCAATATGTACAGTTAACATATCTACACTAAGGGTCGGTTGCACCAAACCGTCTGTCACCATTAAAGCGTTTGCTTGCAATTTTATTGTATGGGAAGTTTTATACTACACAACTTGCCCTAAGTAGTAGTGGTTAATAGGTAGTTCACTGTTCACATCATAAATATAAACTCGAGAATTGACATTTTAATTGTTAAGAGCTAGCCCGAGAAGTAAAGGTAACACCGAGGTGACCGAGGTATCATAGTATCAGGATTTTTTTAAACTCTACCTATGTTATTTAATATCAGATTATTTTTTTTATCTCTATGTAACTTAGTAATACATAATATGTATGTTCAATTATAAAGATAAGTGTGTAATACAATAAGTGTACCTACTAATTTTATGATACTGACTGATACTGACAACATATGTACCTATTAACAGTATAAGTGCCTTGGCTGGAGCTGTAAACTTATACATAGTGCTTGAATAAAGAATAAAGAATAATTAGTCTACCGCGAAAATTGTTGTTTATTTTTCCAATCCCTAGGTACTGTTAAAAGGAATTCGTGTAAGGCTTGTTTAGGTAAAATAAAAACTAAATAAATAGCTCACTGACTCAAACAAACAGGATGCTTTTTCAATTCATATCCATACTCTACGAGGTGGAACAACTTCCACCTCATTCTTCCTTAGAAAAACTAGATATCTGAAGAACCAAAATGTAAGAAAGAGACATTTTTTTAATAAATATTAAGTCTATAATGTGTGTTTTGAAGAGGTAAATATCAACGCCTTAAGAGTATAAGTAACCCAAGTGCATATCTTTTCTTCCTTGCGGTTTGCGGTGAGATGATATCAAATTAATATCATAATTTTAATTTTTGAATAGGGACTCTTTCAATTTTTTTGTTCTATTGGTATTTTATGCCTATGCCCTAGGCTAGGCTATCGTAATATCTCAAAGATATTGGTAATGCAAGTAGGTCTGCCTACTTAGGCAGAGCATATTAGAATCAACGTATTGTATAATTATTATTATATTAACGCTTCATACTCCATTTTAAGTATTTTTACGTAAATGTTTAGGTAAAAGGTGTCAGATATCATAAAATCATATACAAATTACATGCCTTTTTCTATCTTCACTCGGAAGTAATTGGCCTCCCTTAGTTTTTGGTCAGTAAAAAGAAGTACAACTACGCCCCTGTTATGTCATGTCGCGTCGTCAGTTCGGCAAGTGCGTCGCGTTGCGTCGCGTCATATGGCGGGCGGTTGGTAATGTTGGTATCGCGGCATCTTCACGCGTCGCCGCTGCGCCAACGCAGCTGTCCGCCCCTCAGGCACAAAAAGACGTAAGTGTCGTACAAAACATATGAAGATACATCCTTTTGTGTGAACCAGTAGTGCACGAATTAAAAAATAATTGCTAATTGTGTGCCTGCGAAAATTAAAATCGCCTGCTTTTACCGGTGGGGCTACTTAAACATGGGTTGGGAGTTGCCAGTATACACTGCTGAAAATTCCATTAGGTAGGTACTTACAGTATTTTTTTTTCATCACTAAGAGTTTTGTTATACTCTAATAATATTTTAGATACGATAGAAGCAAGAAGCAATCCTATTGCAACCTATCACACTGCACTGCAGGCTGAAAATGTTTAGGTCTGTGTCTACGAATACATAGGAATTGTAGTTATTGAAGTTTTTATAGGATTTTACTTTTTTTACCCAGCTGTTGTCTTTTATCGCATTAATATCATAAGCTATCTTAGCAATGTTGGGTAAAGTCAATAATTATGTATGGACAAAAAAATTGATTCATAATGTCTTAGGCGAGCCGTTTTTCAGCCACCAGTGCAGGCAAGTTACGGCTCGGTCGCTATGAGACTATGAGTACCTATTATGAAAAAATAAAATCTAAAATTATTGTACCTATCTGTGGGTCATTATCATAATAAGATAATAAGTTATTGAATGCCGTTTTGGGATCGAAATTTTCTCTTTGAAAATTAAATCCCTACTTACCTTAGTTTTCGAACGAGCGAGCGAAGCGAACGAAGTTCTTACATTCGACTTGGGACACGCGGCTGGCTAGGGGCACGTCCCGGCATTTCGATGTTTTTAAGCTGAACTATCAGAGGATAGTTTGATACTCAAGAACTTAAGTAAATTTGTTCTAGTTAAAATGTAATTGGGTAACGTGTAGTTGAGGGCATAATATTTTAGTCATTAAATTATGAGCAGGCTCGATCAAGGGGTTATTGAGCTAGAAGAGCTTAGAAAGCTAAAAACCTATTTGTGAGGGGTCTTGCTATTCTGGTCATCTTTTTGCAAGAAAGTATGGTCGAGTTTGGTATCAAATGAAAGTGCTCGGCTTGCACTTTTATAATATCGTTATTAAATTTACCATTTTGAAATAATTAGCAAGATAAAAATAAACATAATCTAAGTATTTGACATTTGACAGGAAATATTTCGGCTTACCACAGATACAGTATCAGTTAAGGGATCTACAGACCTTGTACCTATCCACGCGATTTTTGATCCATTGCCGCCTTATAGTGGGACATAAAATAGTATAAATAAAATAAAATGGAACTCTAAAATTTCCATACTATAGTCGGTCAAACAAGTTTGTCAGTAGAAAAAGGCGCGATATTCAAATTTTCTATGGGACGATAACCCTTCGCACCTACATTTTTTAGCCGCTTTTTTCTACTGACGGAAATGGCTTGACAGACTATAAATTGTTGCCATGTGTAAGCATTTTACGTCAAAAATGTGACAGCTACCATAGAGGTACAATAATATAGAGAGGAAACGGGGGAGGGGCCAAATGACCGAACGAGATACACTTATACAAGTTTCAGTAGGAGTAGCAGAGAAAGCGGTACTATTGCTTGTCCTTGTCACAGTCTCACTTTTTGTTTGTTCCCCACCATAATTTTAGTTTAGTTTGTAGTAGTAAGTATACTGGGTCAAGCAGATCTTGTCAGTAAAAAAAGGCGGCATATTTGAAAAATGTAGGCGCGACAGGATATCGTCCCATAGAAAATTTGAATTTCGTGCCTTTTTCTACTGACAAAATTTGCTTGACCATCTACATATAGTTTAATATTGTCGCATTGCGTATGTTTTCTCCCTCACGGAGGCACGCGCACACCACTTCTATAGGATGCTACCTTCTATGGACAACTACGTAGAAAGTGGCGCCCTCATTTATTAACTGACTTCCAAATCTCAAAAGGAGGAGATTCGATTGTGATTTTTTTTTATATTTGTTACTCCATATCTCCTTCATTACTGGACCGATGTTGAAAATTATTTTTTTGATTGTATGTATATGCAGTTCTGATGATAGAATCCATGAGGAATCGAGGTAACTCCTCAAATCTTAAAGGCATACATATAGTGATTTATGTGTTTTATCAACAAATCAAGCATATACATTCAAAAAAGTGACATTTGATGAAGTGGAACTGCTGATGATGATCAGAACGGAAGTCTTCAACGAAGCATATAGTTCACGTTTGGCGATTTGTCCTCTTCGTTATGTTTGTTAAGCAAATTAAGTTTTTAAACCACATTTTTGTCAAGCTCGAGTTCTGATGATGGGATCCACGAGGAATCGAGGGAACTCCTCCTCACAGAACCGAATAAAAGTGGGTTAGGTTAGGTTAGAACTGCGAGCCTTACAAAAACGAAATGCTACTAGAAAAGTGGTTGTGGTTAGATTCGAACTGTAATCCACACAGAACCGAACTGCTATCAGAGAAGTGGGTTCGTGAGGCTAAAACTGCGACACTTACAGAAACGAAATGCTACCTACTAGAAAAGTGGGTGGTTATGCCTCCTTTTCTACATAGTGCACCATCTATGTACAATAATCTTTAACCGACCCGCATAGAAGTCGGTTTTTTTTTTCCTGAAAATTATTGTCTACTATTTTATGTCGAACTATACGAGTAAGTAGGTGCAACAAAGTCAATCGCTCTATATAATTTTTGGCAAACCGCGAGTTCTCAGTTCGGGGCGAACTACTAGTAGTAATATCAATATCAAAAGTGTGATCACATTCTTAATTGCCACATCGAGCACGTTCATGAACATCATCATCGTTATCACTTCGCGCGCGTTATAGGTCCTATATCACAACAGTCACCTGCAATAATACACAACGAACACCGCAAATATATCTGACACGATCTTATTTGTAGAGCCATAAGCGTGTCACATATTTTGCGGCCTATGAAGAGTAACATATTATGCAGGTGACTGTACTATAGATGTAGGTACCTATAAATATGAAAATTACTTCTAGATCGGGGAAAAGTGTGCAGTACATTATACTAATACATTGGTACCTACCATAAGTTTTTATCCCGGAAATAATGGGCTATTAAACATTATTAAAATGCACAACGGGACTTAATCGCGTATTTAAGTTTGAAGAAACTTCAAATGGTATAATAATATACTCCGCCTGGTACTCTATTCCGAGATTCGCGTATGACGTAACTGACACGGGCCTACGTCATCATGCTGTTTACAGGTTCTCAAACTTTAAAATGTGGGAGAATTTTAACCAACGGTGAAAATTATTTTAACGGCATTAATTTTAAGTTATTCATGTAGAAACATAGTAAAATAAAACAAATCTAATGTATTAAATTAAACTTTATTTATCTATACAAGACAAACGTTTGAAAAACTAATTCACAGTTACACATTAATTACCAAGCTTACGACGTGAAAAGTTTGGAAAACATTGCGACTGCTGACACTGAGCGAGAAGGAAATAACAATTAACACGCGTTCGACAAGGATGACGGTCAGTGCATGAAGTTATCTAGATCCGAATTGTCAAATGTGACAGCGCTATCCTGTGTTGCCAGTAATGTAAACAGAATTACCCGAACGTCTGAAATTTCTTTTGTGAATCGGAAGATATTGCTAACGAATAATTAAAAAAATGACGTGTTATTGTAAAATTTAAGATAAAATACATATAAATGAAAATTATAAAATTATAAAGACTTATTTTAACTTATTAACCATAGGTATAATGTACCCATGTAACATGTTATGTTGAAATAAAGTGGCAATGTTATTGTGACGTAGGCCCGTGTCACTCTGGGAATAGAAGACCATGTTTTATTAGACCATGAGCCAGTCTTCTCCGAGACCACGGGGACAACGCCGTCCTCGAAACGTCGGAGGTATCTAAATCTTAAAACTTAAATACGCGATTAAGTCCCGTTGTGCAATTTAATAATAATGGGCTATATTTTAATACTTAATCAATATTTAATAGTTTAAGCCTTTAATAACCGCTAAAATAACCTTGTCAAGTTATTATTCGTTGTTATTCGTCGTACACGGATTCGGAATTCCGTGAGCAGTTCTACAAATCAGTGACCGTTCGATTAACATGAACTTTAATCAATGAAGTTATGTCGGCGTCTTTGCGGTTTAACTAACCGGACGAGACCGAGATTGCGCACCTGATGGATGCGGTATAGGCACAGAATAAATAATAGTACCTACTAGGTACCTACAGAAGACTCACTCTCTAACAAAACGCGTCTGTTACGATCAGGACAGATATGGCCGCTAGGTGGCGACAGCGCCATTATGGCTAGCCACCAAAATTGGTGAGGAACGGATGTACTTTTAGCTACCTACCTGTAGCAAAGCGACGAAATCGCGGAGTGAGCCACGCCAATATCACTGGTATAGGTAATTAAGTATCATTTCAAAATGTTAGTACAGATGTAGAGCATTATTATTTTCCTTCGTATTTTCACTTAAACGTACGAACGGGTCTTGCTATTTCAGTCAGTCTCGGTACAAAAAGCACTGAGGTTGATTGAAGTAGCATGATAAATACGAACGTTTCTGAGAAAATACAAAGGAAAACAATGATGCACTACATTTGTAACTAACTAAACTTAAGAGACTCGTACGAGTACGTAGGTACATATGAAATACCTATGATAACTGCGTCATCTGCGTCGAGCCGCTGACGCGTGCTCTAATTGAAGCTCCTCGTTACGGAGCGAAACATCTACAGTACTGTAGTCGACTCTAAAAACGCGAGTGACCCGTGTTATACTAATTCAACTTTTCAAGATCACTTCAACCTAACTTAACCAAAACTGTCAAGCCAATTAATAGAGCATGCGCCTGACACCAAACCGATATTTGAAACATACGTATTGGAATTATATCAGTCAACAACAGTAACAACGAACCCGGACAAAGACTAAAAAAACCCGGACATTTGGCGTAAATCACATTTTCTCCCCGGACGTGTATTTATACGGGTTTTACCTACTTTGTACACAATAATGCCGGTATATAAGTAAATTCAATAAGGTGTTTCCTCACAATATCAAATCCGGGTTTTCTTTTTGGAAACCCCCCGGACGGCCACCAAACTAGGATACTTCCGGAGAAACCCAGACGGATGGCAGCCCTAGTATTCATCAACAGTGAAAGAAGAGAAATATATAAGTACACATAGGTTAATTACCTTCGTTTTAATGCTCTGTGCCCGTATTAACATGTGGACAGAGTACACCTTAAAATTAAAATTAAAGAGTTCTACAATTTTGTAAGTAAGACAGTTACATCTATGTACTAATTATACAGGGCGAAATAATTTATTTGGTTCTCCAAGGGAACTAACGAAATACCGTTGGAAATACCATACAGTTTGTTGGAAATCAGAGTCTAGAATATTTCCTATTCTCTACGTAATGGCTCCTCTACACGATGGGCCAACGCCGGCCACTCCAAGGGACGCAGCCATGCGGTAGAATGAGATAGCAATATCACTTGCTCCCTCTAACGCATAAATGCGTTTCTTGGAGTGGCCGGCGGTGGCCCATCGTGTAGAGGAGCCATAAAGTTACCTGAAAAGGCCATACGTATACCGCATCCATAATTCCCACTTCGCGGCCACACTCAGCTAGTTAGGTACGTACAAGACATGTCTCTAGACCGCTGACTCAGCGTCGCCTCTTTAACTCGTACCACTGATTGTTCCATTCTCATTGTCTGACAACACCCCCCCTCCCCGCCTGAACCTTCCCCCGCTGAGGTACGACCGGTTAATTACTTTTCATTAGACAATAACCGACCAATGTTTGGAATTGATCGCCATTGTGTTTACAGGGCTGCCATAATAATAAGCAATCGTTTTTTGTTAGGTTATGTTGTGAAACATTTTGCAGCTTTTTATGGGCAGCACGATACAGGGAAGGAGAGATATAAGAACACACATCCATTTTTAGCATTTTGATTGTGTGCGTTTTCAGTGACTTCGCATAAGTACAAACCAATACGTATACCTAATAGTCGTTTATATTTAGAGTACCCACAACACAACACAAGCCTCATTGAGCTTAATATGGAAGAGCTCGATTATTTATTTAAGATTGTCCTATTTATAATATTTATTACCTAATTTATAATATCATGTTTTAGGAAAGTTCATTAGGTACCCACTACAGTCGATCTTTTCATCAAGATATTATACCTATAAAACTACACCTTAATTATTACACCTACTTATATAAATGTATATTTGTGACACTTCTTGCGATAACATTATCTGTACTTTCACATGTTATATCAAAATTATCAAATAATATTAACATTTTAATTTCAAAATATATTATGCACTGATCATGTCAGCTGACGTCACGCTAGAAATGCATCATTAAGTGAAAAACTTTAAACAATTACAGCTAATTATGCAAACGTTAAAATTAATAATTGTCCCAAATAGCAAGTAGATTCATTCCCCGCATGTGGCCATGGCACGCTGATTTCTTATTCATCACCAGGTGGCAAAGGTCGGAGGTAAAACATCCAGTCATTCGGTGAAAGGAAAACAGCTATTAACATTCATTATTATGCGTGCTACAGACTGACCAAAGCTTTAACAATAGCTTGCATGCAACTAGGCTGGGTAATGCTGGCTACACACTGGTACAAGCGAGGAAGTAACTTTATTTTGGTGTTGACGTCTATAACTACAGGTTCATTTTGGACCATTAGCCATACTGTGCGAGGTTATTAGGTAGGTCATAGTCGTCATAGACATGTGCGCCGCGCCGCCGCGCCGCCGCCGCCGATGATTTTTTCCACGCCGCCGCCGCCGATAAATTTGACCGGCGTATAATTGGCGTGGGAATTTTTTATACCTATCGTGTCTTATTCCATGTTGCGTAGTGAGTAGATAGTGTCAGAGGTATAATTTAAAGATCCTTATGCTTTTTCGCTTATTATTTGCCAGCCATAACCAAATTAGCATCATTTTTGTCGTTGCGGTGTTAGCCGTGATAACGATTTAGCGTTATAAACAAGATCTAGTTTCTGGATCTCAGGTTATTAATTGATATTTTATCGCACAGCTTTTTTGTAGAACGCATTTTGTTTTACATCAATAGTCTCTTGATTGACAATTTAATCAGTGAACTAAAGTCAAGAAATTAGCAGGTTCATATCCTAGGACAGAAACATGCTATTTTCTTCATAGAATCACCAGCAAGCTGTCACCACGATTATAATTGCATATTTTATGATTTCTCGTGTGATGCTGGTGATACGCATAAGGGTAACATTCCATTTCTGACCGCAGCTGCACAACTAGTACGAACGCGTCGGTGTTATTGTCAATTTCTATAGTAAAATGAATGGTAGTGCTGCTGTCGTTGGAAATAGACTGTCACCTTAAGGGTCATCATATGATAGACATGATTTGATTTATTGATCACATAATATACAATTTCATTTGAAATTACACACCATCAATTCTTAGTCATTTTATGGTGATTATTAGTTTCTTTTACTTGACAATATATATTTCAATCAAAATTATAAAAGTCAGGTTAAAGCTTCGTAATGATTAATGAGCTATACCTTAACAATTATACCTACTTATAGGAACTTAAATCACCAAGTATCATCACTAAGCTAGCAGTAAAGAAAACAAAGTAGACCTTAATATTCCATAAAACGGGACACTTCAAAGACATTCTGTTGAGCGAATCAACCTGCCACTGCCATCGTTTACTTTCGAAAACAATGACACCTTTATTCTAACATACATTTCTGTTAAACTTCAGTTCAGACAAATGTAAAGTATGTAGTTCATCATTGTTTCGTAACAAATCCTAGGTAAGGCGACAGCGGCTGGGAAAAGTCAATATAGATTTAAGACTTAACATATAAATATTTTTTTTTGTGTTTTATTTGTATTCCGCTTACAAAGTAAAAATACTACCTGAAATGTAGCGTTTTAAAGTATCCTTTTTATTTTAATATTCAAACATACCGTTGGTAACCGTTAGGTTGGTATTGGTAATAAATGATTGCCAAGTGACATGATGGGATATAATTTTCGGCAATAATTTAGAAAACACTTATAATATGTTTTGAGAAATGTCAGAAGGCTTTAATGTAGAGTTTCTACAGCCACGTTCTCATGCAGTATCAAAAACTATGCCACGCCGATTTCACGCCGATCACGCCGCCGCCGCCGGTCAAAAAATCATCGGACGCCGCCGCCGATGATTTTGCCATCGGCGCACATCTCTAGTAGGTCATACTGAACAACTTTTTCTATGGGACCAACCCCGTCTTCCCATAGAAAACGTCGACATCCACTCGACCATCAAAATGTATATTGAAACGATGAAAAAAAAATTTTTGTGATTTCGGAGTTGGTCCCATAGAAAAAGTTGTTCAGTATGGCCTACCTAATCAGTGATTAGTAATCACCTCGCACAATATGGCTAACGGTCCAAAAATTACCCTGTATTATATGAGTATGAATTTCAGTATACCTAGATTGGAAAAGATTACGATACGCAAGTAATTAGGTACTTGTCTTCATGAAAAATATCAACATCTTTTCTATTATAGAAGCACTGCTGTAGGTTCAAGTGTAGGTAGAGCTAGGTATACCAACTTCTGCCACTAACAGAGGATAAACCTGTCCCATTTCACTGGACTTCTAATGTTACTTCCTCTGAACTCTTTCAAGTTAAATCTAGTAACATAAAATATGCAACTTCATTTTTCGAGGATCGACCATCATGGGATTGGATTTATGTGGGCGCCGCGCCGTACAAACAAAACTTTTCCCGTACCGGACGATACGGAAAACCATGTTGCCTAATACATACATATACAGCGATCGTAAGATTTGCACCATACTTTTCTCGCCGTTCCACCGCGTTCTTCAAATCTTCAGTGAACCCAGCGCCCGCTCGTGCCGACCCCGCGTTAGCACCGCTATTTGCATAGTAATCGCCTATCCGACGGCGGGTTTTAATCACGGGTAAGCCGGCGGATTGTGTACCAATATATGACCAGCCGCAGAATGAATGTGGCCAATTTGTCTAATATGTGTTTTCACTACTATGGATGTTTTCTGACCCACTTAGGTACTACAGATAACCTTAGCGATAATAGCGTGTCGAGTGAAGATATAGTGTAAAAGTTGAAATTAACAATTCTAAGTAAAGCTTTTTGAATATAGTTTTTATTAGTTGCAATTCTCTTTCAGACGGTGTTCGTATAGTATTTATTTTATTGTAGTTTATGATACAAAACGATTTAAGTAGCTCTTTGCGTTTTTTTACCGTCAAACCCCCAACTCTGCAGTAAAAGTACTATCACACTTTTTACGTCCACTTAAAACCCATAAAAGCTATTTATCTACGGTTTATGCGCGACAGAGCCTATTGCCCTGTATTTAATGGTGCTTTCATGCCACGGGGCCGTTCTCGACGTCTTGACCCCGTCCTAACAATTAATTAAAATACAATGTACGGCCCGTACGTACTGGCGCAAACATCCGCCGTCAATGTCACCGCAGAAATATAGGCTCCTAAAAGGGCGAACAGCGCACAACGTAATTCTGGGGCAAAGTTATTTGGGTTTAAGCTTTCATGACTGGTTGCCATTTTTCTTCAGTCTGACTGGAATGTCGTTCGTCTTGTCTGTAACAGCGGGTGTCCAAACCGATACAGAAATGTGAAATCTAACCTAAAGTAAACTGGCGTAAAATGAAACTATTGATAATTAATAATGTGAACCTGTAGGGCTAATATGGTCGGCTCTTTATGTCACCATTCCTGTCACGTTGTAACAAATATGTATGACTTTGTAAAGTATGATATAAAATACCAATATGTTTTATTTTTAATAATATTAAGTGAAAGGGTATATAAACAATTTCTTTCATGGCTTTAGCTATTTCGTATTTGAACAATTCATTTTATACATACAATTTTTATAATTCCCTAGTCCAGGCGAGGCCGGCCACTCCGCAAAGCGCAGACTCGTAGTTTTATCCTATTGAGATAAGGGGTTATAATAAATAACTATTATTTATTTTCTGCGCTTGAGATAATTTTTTTCACGTTTCGCGTCACACAACAGAATCATCGAAACCTATTGACCAGTAAGGAACGACGATTGTGAGCGTGCACTCACTGTAAAAGAGATAAGAATAAAATAAAAATAATAAATAAAAGGACGTCAGGAGGACTCACAATAGTATTATTCACTGAAACAGGGGTGGGAAACGTAAGTTATTGAGAACGATTTGTAAGGAAATTTAAAGTATAGTTTCAGTTTTCATTGTTAACTTCACTAAGTACTTGCTTGACTAAAGTATATCAGTTGTTGTCGTTTCCTCGCTGTAATAAGTAAAATACGTGGCACTTATTGCGTGAAAGTATACAATTTTTATTTAGTAGGACTATCTACAGAACTTACAAAAGAATTATGTATACCTTACCTACTGTAATTTTTATTAATAGGGGTTTCGAAATGGGTATAAAAAGATCTATGAATTATTAGGTAGATACCTATCTATGTAAGTACATTAAAACAAGACGCCTGAAAGAAAGCAATTTAGGTATTGTAAACTTTGCATTGGACTTTAATCTGATCTTAATACCAACGACACTTGATTTTTTTATATGAAAATGCCAGTAGATTACAGTATGATCATCTATATGTAAAACATGTCAAGTAAATAATACGAACTTCGAAATATACAGACCTGTATAACACGGTAGAACCTGAAAACTCACCCATGCGTACGCGTTGTCCTCTTTTGTTTTCCGTTTAGCATTTATTCCGTATGGTGCATATCTAACAGTGCGGGCCGGGGCCGGCCGGCGCGGGCCGTGAAAAATGCGAATTACGTTTGAAAGAAGATCGTCAGCCAGCCAGAAAGTCATTGTTGTCCTGATAGCGATATTCACCGATGCGACGCTCTCCACGCAGCCCCAGTTGACGGTTAAAAACAGTGCTCTTGCGTGTAGGTCTTTATAATTTCGGAATTGGCGAATAGAGCAAAATGATGAATGAATTAAAATACACACGCCAGAAAAAGTAGGTATGATAAGTAATAATGATTTCTAGATTTGAAAATTAAACGTGTCTACATGGCGGTCGCAATAATGGTACAGATGTAATGCATATATGGATAATTATTTTCGCGAAAACGTACGGACGTGTCAACTTGCTATTTCAGGCAGTCTCGGTACAAAACGTACTGAGGTTGACTAAACTAGCAGGACAAATGCGAACGTTTCCGAGAAAATACGATGGAAAACAATTATGCAGTACATCTGTACCTACATTATTTTATATGGAATATGATTATATGCATACAATGTCATAACAGCCAGTCAAAGTCAATTATTTGCGGCGCTCACGACGATTGTACATTTTTTGTATGGAATTCGACAATGCAATTTGTTGACAGCTATAGTTGCGTTTCCCATTGAGGTACTTTCTTCCTCGGGTGCCTTCTTCCTTGTTTGCATACTGCACCAAAACTGTGTGTTGCGTCTCTCGACGCTGTCGGCGCGCCATCGTTCGTGAAATTATTATTGAAACGGAAAAGTGCCAACTGAACCCGCTCTCTTTGCGCCTTTCAGCCAGTTTCAGACGATGACTGAACAAAACTTGCAACTGCTTTTTAGGCAGAAAGTGGAATAATCAGTCAATAATTGAATTTGTGGTTTTTCAATCCCGATAATTGCACGTTAAATTATGCAAGGCCACAGTACCTACATTTAAGAACAATGAAAACAGGTTACATTGTTTAGGTAAGTACACATTGTACTCGTAAAACAAAGTGATTCGTAAAATGTTACTTTACACGAGTCATCAGTCAGTTCATCAATTATTATTTCCTGCACAAGTGCACATGATCGTCCTTAGTGCACGGAACTCTTTGAATGCGAATTTAAGGTACGCCATAGTCGTTCATCTAGTTCCTTTTTAATACAATTAAGCGCCTAAAATAAAATTAAATTCGTAATTTCTCAAAACCTGTATAAAATAGCTAATAACAAAGCTAGGAGCAGAATATCCATTAATTATTACGCGTACAATTATTGACATAAAAAGCATTTGTAAATTTTGTAATATTAATATTTGTATGTAGGTATCCAACAACAATGTAGGTTGTTTAGGTAGTCGTAAGCACATATAGTTAAAGTCAAGTGTACGCTTGCATTTTACTCTTCAGCACAGGATTAAGCGAGCATTGTCGAGAACACAAGAGAGAGCTTAGAAAGTTTAAGATGCGCGGGTCTTAATGCTCATGCGATTTAGCGACTAGCGCACTTTGTGAACAGTTGATAATTAACAGCTGCATTATATCCTGCACTCTAAGGGGTGCCTACAACCTACATACGAGTACCTATTTAAGTTGAATAAAAGTTATGTTAACATTTAAAAAAAACGCAGGTGTTTTCTTGATTCTTGATATAGGTATCTCTACTTACAAGGAGGAATCAGACTTGGGTAATTCTGATTGGGGTGTATTTTAACCTTATTTATTATTATGAGTCCAATATTGTCCTACTACTGGCTAGAAATAAGAGGAAAGCCAGTAGGCTTTCCTCTTATTTCTCCACGTATCCCTATCCCCTGAAGTCTCCCACCAGTCTCCACTATAAATATTTACTACATATTAGATACGGCGTATTTACGATGTATATGTTTTAATTGGTTCCCGATATTTCGGCACAGTTCCACGTGCTATCTTTAATAAAACTTTATTCATTTCATGTTTTAGAATGAGGATATTGCATGGAGGTGACGAAACCGAAATTTTGGAATGAATAGGTAACTCAAGTCATTGATTGCCTTTCAGTAGGTAAAATATAGGTATGTTAAATAATATTTATTTTATAGACCTTCTATACAAATGCCGTGAAATTTTATGAACAGGAAATATCGTAAAATTTTGTGAACAGGTTTTATAATTTTTTTTTTTTTTCAGTTAAGTTTTTATTAATAAGCGGAACATTAAGGGGCTCGCGAAGACTGGCCACTATGTAAATAGTTTATATTGTGTAAACTGGAGAAAACCTGAGCTATATAATATGTGTAACAGTGAGCTGCGAAATTGCATGGAGAAATTATGAATGAATTCATTGATATAGTCGCCATGCACTTTTGGGGCCGATGGTACCTACTTAATAATGTGAACTTAACATTACAGGATCTCTTTTTGTTTGTTGTCTGCTGGGAGGTATTGTTTCGGTCCCACGTGGCTCCGTCCGTTAATTGGGTTCCCCCGATCGAACAGTCATGCGCCGCCAGCAGCGCCCTACAACTCCATACTACTAATACTACCGACGTTTGGCGCCTAGCTCCAACCTAACAACCCCATATTTTTTACACAGCAGATCAATTATGATTTCGAATTGGTTTGATGAATCTGAATAAAATCCCATTGCTGTTGCTTAATAACCTGTTGGTTGTTTGAAAAATGGATCAATCATAGCAAACAGTTTCCGACTAACAAAAGTTTTTGCCTCTATTTTAAATTGAAAGGTGCTGGCCGTAACGCTTTGTTAAATATTTGTTTACAAAAACTTTAAAGTAAGCAATACCGATATCATCGAATTCATGCAAAGCAACAGTAACTCCATTGCGCATAAAAGTAAAAATGTAATTAATGAGTAATTATAATTTCAAGGTTTTAATTGGACATGCGTTTCGAGCATGCGTAAACGCATCCTTTGCGGACGTTTAAAAAACCCAATTTCGATGCAAATAACTGTGAAAATTGCGAACGTTTTCGATTTCAAATTCGCGATGGCATCTTTTAATTGTCTCGTATCTGTATATCGTTTGCAAAAAACTAGCGTTACGTCCAGGAGCCTGTGCCGATGCGGCGATAGTGGGCCTGAAGGAAACTAATAGCGGGTCGCGAGGTACAAGGTTCGGGGAGTCTACAAATGTGGCGACTCACGCGAGAGACGTGTTTTGTTAACCGCCCTCGTTATAGGCGGTTAACCGTCAAACGTTGATAACGTAAAGAGTTAATTTACCCACTGATTAATTTTGGCAAAGGAATTGAAACAAAATAGGCAGTAAAACGTCGTCTAACCAAGCGAATTTAAGCTAAATATTTAGCTTAAATTGTAAACAATTTGTGCTAGATATCAGTAGAGGTATACCTAGTAGGTAACTAACGGTGTTGTTAAAGGAAGATACATACTACCTATCTAAAACCAAGGTTTTTCTGAACTGGACAGTGAACAGTTCGACTAGCCAAAAATTCATATCCAAACGACATCATGAATGTGGTGAATCAAAACTCAAAATCTTGAATTTAACAACGACAACTTTCACCAACAAAACGTTACAAAAGTCGAGCCTCGAATCGGAGGAATAATCGAGATAATCATATATCTACTCACAGAGATAGGTAGGTACCTACCTATTAGCAACACGTTCACATTTCTTGGTCGCAATAGTCATACAAGTTACACTCTCCTCTCATGGTTAAGTCGGCGAAAAAATCACAACAGCTAGGCTGCGCACGTTCAGTCAAAGACCTCTCATGGTTATAGCCTTATCGGCGACAAGTTCACGACAAATATTAAAAGTGGAAAAAAATACTCTTTGGTGAGCAGAAGTCTAAGAAGTGTACCTAATACTCTTACGGTAGATGTCGCTAGGGGGCCACCCTAAAGACCCATTATGGTAGAAATACCTACTTGCTGTCCTTGTGTGAGGTCTTGGTAGCTCAGATGGCAGAGCAATGGGCTAGCGATCCAGGTCGTGAGTTTAAGCCTCACCCAAGACAGTAATTTTTCCACGTTTAAAATGTATTCTAAGCTTAACAGCATCGTTCGCAGACGTTTCTGATTGATACAAAATTAAGTTCATAACAGTTGGATACCGAGCATGTTTTACTCGTATTCACTCGCTTCACTCGGGCGCAGTTCAATCAAAGAGCTGTGGCAGGATGAGGATTGAGTTTTACTCTTATGGTTACGTCGGCGACATCACTATCATATCAGTCTGATGTCGCAGGAACAGTCAGACGGGCATTCCCATGGTTATGTCGGCGACACGGGTTAACACGCGAATTCATTAGCGAGGCGCAATGCGCGCGAGGCAGACGATGCAATCGCTACCAGTAGCGTCAGCAGAAACATCGAGGCGTTTGCAACTGTTTCTGTGGTTACTACCCAATTATAATTTCGGTACATGTATTTGACTAAAGTTTAGGTAGGTAAGTTTAGAGATCAATTTATTCGTGACTGTGAGAATTATGATTTTTAATATTTCAGACGTTTAATTACTTTTCGAAATGTTTGATCGTCGTTCGTTTTATTATTGATTCGAATGCATTTCGTCAAGCTCAGGTTCGATAAATCTTACATTTTGCATAATTTATTTTTTAAATGAATTCATAAATGTCGGCGTACATAGAGGGACTTTAATTTGTCATAAAATTTGGTAGGTATAATAACTACATCAAAAAAATTTTTTTCTGTACCTATGTAAAAGATTATTGAGATGGATTATTGATATTAAATGGTGGGTTATTGACGATTTAGTTCTAACAAAACGTAATGTAAACGTTGTGGTCGTCAACTGAGACTCTACCGCGAAAATCGAATATCGTCATTTCATAGTAGGTACATATTTTATTTTTCTAATTTACGAGTAAGATTTTTATGTTATGATTTGACCGAGGTATTGCTTGTCATTATTATTTTATGCAGTAATTACCTTTTTCTGTTAACGGTACACATATGCTTACAATGCAAAAAGCCTCGCAAAATTCAATATCGAACGCAAACGAAAGTTCCTTAGTTAAAAGTATACTTTTTAATGTGATTAATTGTTTCAGTTATGTCTTAAAAATATTTTGACTAAAATAGTGTTCAGTTCAAATTGTTAACAATATTATAAATGTTAACAATTAACAATTAAACACATAAAAACAGCAGCCGTTACCTACATTACATCAGTCCGTCATAAGAAAATACCCAATTACGAGTCCTGTAATTATCGCATGGTATAAAACGCACTTTTTAAATATGCGGTGTTATTAATTTTGATATTATTTACCTATCATATTTTTGACAATATCAGCAAATAATAGAGCGAAGAAGTTTATAGCTATAAATATGTATATCAAGTACTTAAATAATAAGTGTTATTTGTTATTTTACTCTGGAAGTACCTAATACAATTTTATAATATATTTTTTTCTTATACTTTTAATTATTATAAGACTATAGGTATAGGCAAATGAATTAAACAACAATTTTGGTGTTCTAATACTTCTAACATAAGTAGCAGAACTTTACAGAAGAGTCCCTCTTTCTGTTCTGATGAGTGGTATCACATTTATGTTTCAAGTTTCAACTTAAACATTTTGAGTATTTACGTAAGTGTATACTTACCCATTACCACTTGGTTCGTACGTTTGAATTAAAAGTCAATAAGATCAATTTAATACAATTTCAATTTTAACTAGTAATCGTTTCCAAACAGCCGCCGACAGGTTGATTGGCTCGCTAAATTGTCTCCGACCGCAGACCGAGGTGTCCGTCGCGTGACCGGCGCTCCTGCGGTCTACCTCCTGTGTAACAGACGCCTTAGACGAATAGCTATCATTATTATAACATGTATTATGTCTTTTTTTGTGTGACATTGAGAAAATAATCTTTGAATAGGTCACTTTTTGGAGTATTCATCAGACTATTCGCTGATGTGCTTTCGCATTGTTCATAAGAACCTAAAGTACTTACATACTATCAAATTTAACACTATGTAGTTAATAATAATTAAAAATAGGTACAAGTACCCGTTAAATTTATTCTTAAGACATTTGAGTTCCGATTTATCTGATGCTTTTCGTTAAAATATGCAGTATTGCATTTCATTAATTTATTTTGACACCGCACCATCATAAATTGCCTGCGATCATAGCTCAGCGCGCAAACCTCCCATTTCCCCAGTCTAACGCAATTAGACATGTAAAACACGCGTACATTCCCTTAAACATTTCCCACGTCACATAACTCATTCGACTACATTTCCTAGCCGCTCGTAAATTCTGCAACTATTTCGATAACAGAAATTTAAATTTATGCTCATGGAATGCATTTTAAGCGTGTAAAGGTAAGCTTAGAGCAAAAAACATGGAGGCTAATCTCACGTGATCTCTCGTCCCTGTAACATCTGATGTCGGCCCAAGGGCTGGCATGTTTCCTTCTAAACTACGTTTCCTAGTCTAGAGAAAATTAGCTATGCAGCTTGATAAAACTGTTTCGTGAACTTACAAGCTCGTTTAAGAACAAATCGGTTGCAGTAACACACTACTAAATAAACTTATCGGCATCGGAAAGTCCCTGCGGAACACGATTTCACTAACTGCGTTTAAGTCTTTTCTATTTATATCATAGACATCATAGTTGAGTAGGTGGGTATGTTGTTTTCGTTCTATTATCCATCAATGCAAAGGGACAGGTGAGTGCAACTGATATTTTTAATGCATTCGCTTCATTATCGATGTGATTCCGATCTGCGATCCGTCCCTGTCCTATGACGAAACGCTCGACAAATATGATGCATTGGCACGATCATTGATAACCCAGCTCAACGTTTTAAAATGAAAACCAATTCCGTCGGTAAACTAGGTTTCAAGCGAATACAGCCTTTATTAGCTTTAAAATAGGGAAGCTGCTTAAAATGTATCACGGTAAATACAGGTGTTTGTTGTTCAATCCTCGCAATTAATGTAGGGAAATCAATAGGAGCTCATTTTGTATAGTACCTACTCATAATAAAATGGATGATCGGCGAGCTCGAGCCGATTGTTATCTATGGATGCATATGCAGAAATGTCTTTATGCCGCGCGTGTTAGTACCTGGCTAATTAATTGATTGCAATAGCAAACATGCATCTATACCTACCCTACAGGTGTCCCAGAACTACCACGTCACAGTGACACCGGAGGTAGGTCAACTAAAGAGTAACCTATATATATAACCAGCCTAACATGACTCCAGTAAAAGTTGCATGGTTTTCTAGTTATCAGAGGATTTTCCCCTTTGTGTTAATTTTTTTAGTACAAGGGGTAAATTCAATTTTTTTTCTTCGGTAATAACTCTGCCGTGCTGGGGCCATGTTAGGCTGGTTAGGATCCTCTTGAGTTGAACTACCTCCGTTGTCACTGTGACGTGGTTGTTCTGGGACACCCTGTATAGAATTTATAATTATGTAATACCATCATTGTCAGCGTCAAGGGCATATTATTATAGCATAATAATAAATAAGTCCTTTCTAATGATGATAAGATGGTTCAACTTAAGTTTTTACAAGTAAGCATTCAATTTGGACGTAATGTATTCTCAGGAGGATTTGGACTTCCTGTAGTATTTAAGCCTTCCGAACGACCTCCCGTCGAGTTTAAATTGAATAGACATAATTAAAAAGCAAATAGTCTAGTCACTAGCTAGTTAGACTGAGAGCTAATGAAATATTCTAATCAGAGTCATATAGCGCATTGTAAAAAGTACGGGCGATGTGCGATAAAGGCGTGTCACACGAGCACAAACGACTCGGAACCCAGCGGCTGCGCCCGCACACGGCGCCTGCGCGCTTTGCATAACAAAGGGCGCAATTTGGAGGAAAAATGGGCCCAATCTCGTAACATCTCGGGCGTTCTCGGGCGCTCTCGGGCGATACCCGGCCTGCGCTCGCGCCTACTAATGTGGATTTGTCGTGACGACTGACGCGCGTTTGTGCACACTGATTGATGTTAAAGCAACGGTTTGCAGCGGTTGGTACAATGACAAGTTTACTGATTAATTGTGATTGCAATGATACAAAAAACGTATGCAGATATGATGTTCAATTGGGAAGCATAGGGTGACTACCTACGCAGTATGCATACGATAGTTTTGTGCCTATTTTGATTTTCCTCTGCCTGACCAACATTAAAAACTCCTGAAATGTCATTCATTGCTACGATTTTTTTTTATAAAGAAATAACTTATTTCTTGGCAACTTATAGGCGCGTTAAAAAAATACAAATTATAGCTGGCGGTTTAAATTTTTTTTTAATAAACCAAAAAACTACCCTTTGCCAGGTACCTACTTACCTACTACATATATATATATGTAATTATGTAGAAGCTAAACTGACATATTAAAAATTTAAACATAAAAAGTATCGCACGGTAACATTTCGCCTTACTTAGTGTTGTAGTTCATTATATTCGTAACACGTCTGCACTAATACAGATTAGAGTCTGCCTGTTTGCCTGTTTAATCGTCCATTTTATATTCCACGCCACCGGTTCACGACTTCATGCCACCCTGGGGACTGTCCCAGTAAATCTCGATAATAACTGCCTGCTTATATTTACGACATAAAGAAAAGTTTGGGAAACCCTTGTTATAAGTATAGGTATTTACTTAGGTACCTACTCGTACAACTAAGATGTAATAGAAGTTCTATCATAGAACGCTTCTTTGGACGTGTAAATGCATGTGTAGGACTGTAGGTAGGCAGTTAGGTAGGTAAGTGACTTACCTACACATTATATACTACTACTGAAGTAGGCAGAGCTGGGCACCGTTAATCAAAAAGTTAACTTCGTTAATCGTCAATCCGTTAAATAAAAAGTTAACGTCGTTAAACGTTAAAACGTTACTTTTTAAAAGTTTTAACGGAAGTTAAAGTTAACCGTTAACTCGAAATCGTAAATATACGCAATAGGAAATAAAACTACTAGTAGAAATAATCATAAATTTTGATTTTTATTAAAGACTAATCTACTAATTAACATGGTAATCATTACTAATTAATAATAGCATAGTTAAGAAAAATATCATTCGCTAGCATCTGCCATAAGGTGCATGTTCCCCTTCATGAATATGAGCATATTAAAATTGTCGTCTGATAGCGACGCCCGTTTTGGAGAAAGAATATCTTTTCCCGCCGAAAACAGGCGTTCCACAGCAGCACTCGAAGGTATACTAGTGTTATATTTGAGGAATAATCTTATTAAAATTGGTTCCCCTAAGAAAGCAACATCATCAAATGAATTTTCGATTTCATTTCTAGCCATATTTTTGCCAAATTTTGAGCTATGCTTCTCGTTGAGTTTCTGTTGGGTTTATCTGTAGGCTGCGTAACACTACTAAAAAAATTGCCTTGGTGTGAGTAGGTACTTAGGTATTACCGATTAACGGACTTAAGGAAAGTTAACGGAAGTTAACAAGTCCGTTACAGGTTTATAAGTTAACTTAAAAGTTAATCCGTTACTCGAAAACTTTTAACTTCGTCAATTAACGATTAATGGATTAACGGACTTCTGCCCAGCTATGGAAGTAGGTACCCCGAGTACAAGCTGCCTAAGTACTTACGTAAGTGCCCCTACAGTAATATGAGCATCAGCAATGAGTTCTGGGCTCAAACCTAAATTTGGCAGTGTGCATTCTTATGCACGTTACACTTTTTCAAAATCTAACAAAAAGTTTGCAGCTTAATATTCTTTTTGACGCATATTTTTCGACTTGATACTTTACTTAATTTGTAAAAAAATGTTTTATGTCGCTAGTATTTAGATTCACTAGGTATAACAATAGTATAAAGCATGTTAAGAAAGTCACCCGAATCTGAAAGGTTTTTCAAGATGATATCTGAGTAAATACTCAATAAAATGCCTAGCCATTGTGCTGATGATTGGTTTGTAGACACTGGATCATGATTTATCGAACCTGAAATCAAAGCTTGTCGGAAAAATCTTAATGCAAAATATAATGAGTGGAGTACTATTGTCCGAGTGTTACTGCCTATTGTCAGGCATGCCTATTGATACAAAGTTAATTAGGTAGCTATCATCGACGCAGCCTCCGACAATAGTCTGTTGCAACTCGCTGCGTTTGTTTTTCATAACAATTGTTGTTTTTACAAATTTACATGCGGCCCCGGCGCGACGTAACAATACGAGCGGAGGAGTCGTGTTAATACCACTGAGAATTACCCGGGAGTGGATTGTCGCGCACTCGACTACAATAAACAATACAAAACGAAGCTCGGCAAAAACAAACTATACAAAAGCCAACAAGAAGAATAGGAAAATTGCTTTTGTTTAAAAAAATCTATTTGTTCGCGTTTCGAGATGAACGCGCCTACGGTGCGTCGGCGGCGGGCCAATCGCCGGCCGGCGCGCCGCCCCCGCGCGCTCGGCCAATCGCGGCGCGGCCCACCGCCGCAAGAGCAGTTTCCTTTTTTAAAACTTCGCCTTCGACTTCCATCGGATTTCCCGCCTCGACTTCTTTAAGTTATGGACAGTGAAAAAATCCGTTGATTTATTTATTAAGACACAACTTTTTGCCACATTAAATTATGATGTTGCCTCGCCTGAAGACGTTGGCTCTCGGTGAGCTCTTCAAAGTTTTTACGGTTTCACGAATGGCAAGACAGAGTGGCCGCTATATTTTAATTTAATTGAATTTTTATTGAAGCTTACGTGTTTGCAATGAGCAAGGAAGCGAGATGAATCTATGTGATTTGCCACTTTCTTCGGCCAGTTCCCACGTTAGCTGGCATCAGCAGTCGACGCACATCCTCATTGCTCACGCGCATTCACGACTAACTTCGAGGTACAACACGTCTATTTACCTGTGTCACTTGCGCTTTCCACGTTCTTACAGTATAACAATTTCTTATAATGACACTCGGATTCAGTTCATTGAAGAAATTGACAATGACATCGCCCATTCCCGTTGTTGCAACGTTGCACCAGCAACACTGGTAGTAACGCTACTACATTTGCCATCCTAATGACACTATTACTAGTCGTAGCTGCCACCAATTTGTTATAAGAAAACCGCGAAAAAAAAATGTCCTATTGTAATTGAAAATTAAAAATAATGTAACAAATTTAATTTTTCACGCCACTGTTCGGAAATGTGGCAATAGATGGTCTAAAACCAAGCTGGAAAGTAGGCAATAGCTGTAGCACCTGAACCACCACTACTACAATGTTTCATTGTTATCATCATCTGTCATTGGTGACAGTTCGCTACAGCAATGAGTATCATTTAAAACATAAAAATCAATAAAAGGTCTTTTTTGGCGCAACTTTTTCCTTCAAAAATAAAATTAGGTTATTTATAGGACCAATTTCTAGTTAAAAAAAAAAGAAATGTCAATACCATTCATTCATTCAGTCAGTTCATTCGATTAACGCTTAAGGCGTTTTTTTACTTTTGTAGCTGTTTGTGTTTTTTTAGCAAAAACGCTTCTAAGTTTAGAGTCGGTTTGAAGCAAACAACAGAAAAACGCCTCTTAAAAGTGATAAAAAAGTAAAAAAGGCGGGATCGGAAAATACTCACTGAATTGGATAGTGTAAATTGTGTTGTGTTTGACTAAAAAATACAAGAAACAAGTATCTACGACTACGATCGCTATAAAAATGAGTTCTTCTAGTGAAGAAAATGATATTCGTACGCTGACTCCTACCAAAATTCAAGAGACAGCACAGGCAGTGGCTAGTAATTTGCTACCAGAGAAATCGCGGGCTAGTACTTATAGTTATGCAAATGTTTTCTTATTTCCTCGCAGTAGTCGTGAAAAGCACTACGTAATGCCTCGGCCGGAAACGCTAAAGATGGACTCGTATTATTCGAGGGCCTCCACTAACGTGTCGGCCCTCGAACTCACTCGTCCATCTTTTAGCGGTTTTCCGTCCTCTCCTACAATGTACTATAGTAGTTACAGCTTTTAATTCAGAGTCAGATAATTAAACCAGCAAAGAACGAGCTCAGATTATAAGTGTATTTGGAAGGTGACTGCTGCAGCTTTACTGTATTAGGTAGTAACACTATGGTAAACGTACTAGTGCTCGACATGCTAATGCCCAATAGATGACACGGTGTTGTCACCTTTATTGACAATGACTTAAGTTTCAAGATGACATGGGACTGACTGGGACCGCGTCGAGCACCAGTACGTTTATCTTACTGCTGCAGCCTTAAGGCAGGCGATTGTCACTGTCAATTTCCTTCACAAATCACACATTGGTGCCGCGATTAGAATGTTCAATCCCTCACTCCGTTTATCAAGTACTATTACTTTCAAGGTCTACTACTTATATATTATTCATCACATTCCAAATTTTTAATAATTGCCATCGCAATCGGTGATATTACGTTTAAGACTGAAAATTTACAATGTACAACATTGTAAAACATTGTAAAACATCATACATAATCATCATACATGTACAACATTGTAAATTTTCAGTTGTTGAGTTTCTGTCGACCATACCCCGGACAGACGGGGGCAATTTAACTTTGACAGTAGTGCCAAGGCAAATGAAAGTTAAAAACCCGGCACATACCTACCTATATTTGCAAATAGAATAAAATAATATATGGCTATTGGATTTCCAGCCTCTTACAGCTATTTCTGTTCCCCAGTAGAAAACCCTGGACAATGAAAGAGTATGTTATACTTACCTAGCCTGCAACTCAGCACACATTATGCTCGTTTTGTATTTGTTACGATTAGCACCTTCATTAAAACTTCTGCAATAGAGTTTTCAGTGCCAAATAAAGCTAGCTTCTCAAAACTAAAATTAATCAAGTCTGCTTTTGCAATGAATTTGCCCTTAAAAGGTGGCTTTAGGCAGGATTTCTTTCTTTTCTTCCAAATTCTTTATGATACTAAAACCATGTTTATTTATCATGATGTCAGAATATTTAATTAGTTAGTACAACTTTATTAGACAAACACATTAAAAAGGACCATCAAAACCAATTCACGATTAGCGAAGTAATCGCGTAGCAAACATGCAACAAAAACAGAATACAATCGAATTGTGCTTAAAGCTAAGTTTTACTGCTTATGTAGGTATTTACTTTACGTTTCCTATTTTGGTACAAAGTCATGTAAGCAATCACGAGGCAAGGGGTCTATTACCTATAGCTTTTAACATACTAGTTTACGAATTACGGCAGTGTTAATAAAAATTCTCGGATTTTGCATGTCGTCTTCGCAAGCGAGGAGCAAATTTTTAGATATGTAATATCGTTGTATTAGTAAAGTGGTACAATACCTACCTACCACGTACTAGGTACCTAGTAGGCAATTTACGCTGTAAAATGCAAAATTCTGATAGTTTTAATACCTACTTAAACCTTTTTGCCATCCAACCATAAGTGACATTCGAAACAAATTATTTTTTTAATCTATGGATAGGTCTTCAAATTTTTTCTTCAAAACTAAATAGTTTGCGTGAGAGACACTTCCAAAGTGGTAAAATGTGTCAACCCCCCCCGCCCTGTAACTTCTAAAATAAGAAGAATGATAAAACTAAAAAAACACATTACCATGCAAACTTCCACCGAAAATTGGTTTGAACGAGATCTAGTAAGTAGTTTTTTTTTAATACGTCATAAATCGTAAACCGCAATTTTATTATGTTACTTGCTGCTACGGAACCCTTCATGGGCGAATCCGACTCGCACTTGGCCGCTTTTTTTTATAAAAGTAAAGCTTTTAATGTTTTAGATATTAACTTTAATATCACTTACAGCCCTTTTTTCGTTGAATATAAAAAAATATACTAGCCCGGAACATTGAACAACTATTTGAACTTATATTAAGTCATATCTCCGCAATAATCGGCGTTTATCGGCACACCTCAGCCATATTCTTACATTATTTGCTGCGTTTACTAGCAAAAATTAACATACTATCAGCGCAATATCGCTCTGTAAAGTTTTTCAGTTCAGTCAGATCCAATAAAATTGTTACATATTTTATATTTCGATAAAAAAATGTGTTAAATATTTATACCTACACGCAAATTGTTGTCGAAGAAATTGTGGCTGGTAACTGTGCATAACAATACAATTTAAGTCTAACAAGAGATTAATCAGCTCTAATCCTTTTGCCATATCAATTATAGGTCTATCTAGACGACAAAATGGTGAAAAATAGAGACACTGTTCCTAAAAATACGTGTGATGCCTCATTGTATTCGGAATGATGTCTAGAAAAATGTATTTATTATCACACAAAAATATGCAACAGATGTAAAACAAAAATAAGTGAAAAATATGGTAAGTATTTCATTTTTGACCAATGTCTCATAAACTAATAACATAAACTTAAGATATTAAAAACAGATTCCTAAAGAGGACGATATTCCTAATAAAAAATATTAACTTTAGGAACTTTATCTCTATTCATTATAACTTTAATTTAGCGCTGAAAATAACCGTCACTTTTTGGTATGCGCTCGTGGCGTCAAAAGCGAGTACGTAACATTAACTATATTTTAAGGTACTAAATATTAATTTAAAAATTTGAAAAAAAATGTGTATTTTAAATACATACTTCAAAAATAAATTTTTGTTGTAAAAGTTTATCTTCAAGTTAATGTTACAACAAGCTATGCAATTGTCAAATAACAATTTTTTCTTGAACTTTCATCTTCATTGTAAACATTTTTTTTTTATATTTGGCGTAAAAATATTTTGCTTCGTAGAGCCCTTATGTACTTACATAACAAGATCACCAGATAAAAAAAAATATCTACTTTGTTTCTAATATTTTTTCAAAGATAAGAAAAAAATATTAAAATCATAGCAATGTCGTAAAACAAAAAAACAACGGGTTGCACTCCGGGAGTGCCGACAGAGGTGAAAACTCAATCACTAGTCCAAAATGTCTGCAGCACTATGTATAATTGACCCATCCTCCTTTCTATTGAAAAACTTTAGTTCCGAAATTGCTGGTCAGTGAGCTTGTTTTAAATTCGAAATTCAAATTTGTAGCGTTAATTGTTTAAAATTCGAATAGAAATTGTAAAGTTACCTTGCAGACCTCGCATCTAAATATATTTGGTCATGATATTTTGAGTTTTATTCACCAGAACTAGAGTTCACTTTTATTACCGATTTCATCAAGATGTAGCTTTATTGACTTATATTTGAGTGATATAAAGTTAGTAAGTATGTAACTGTGAGATCCTCGTATTTCAACCCGTACAAGATTAGAACCTTTTTCATGTAATGTCATTGAGTTTTTCTTTATTGATTTAAATGCCATCTAATTGAGTGGCCATCTAAACGTTACGGTCACGTGATCGCGTTACGCGTTACGCTGTCTCGAGTTTATCATTATTTCCCCACCTCAAAAAGTGCCCAGCGCCGCTAAAGAAGTTTTCACTTCAATAATATTTCTACAAAATTGTAAAATATTTGTACCTAATTGTATTGTAAAATGAAAGAATTTATAACGACTTAACTTTAAAATTGGAGTAGTAAAACATGATGTTTAATTAAGTACCTATTAGAAAATATCAGGTGAGTACCTAATCGGTAAAAGCTATTCATCTACTTTCTGTAAAATATGGCTATTATATAGTAGTAATTATTGTGGTCAGATCATATTAAAGTTAGGTAGAAAGAGTGGAGTGGAGAAAATCAAAAGGGTGGTTAAGAAGCCCTACAAAAAGTACCTACAGTGTGATAAGTATAAGTACGTATATTAAGTTATATTTTTACAAAGTAGCCAACAATATTAACATTTGGAGATAGTTTAAAATGCCAATAAAGTATTATATTTAAGAAATGTTATTTTTACCTACACTTGTTCGGTACTCCCAAGTGAGTAAGTATTCATCACTACCTAATCTACTTATGCTAGTATGCATGTCAAGCAACATTCATGAAAATTATTACAAAAATATTTAGTTCAATGGCACTAATAAACTCTCTCCAAAAGTTTTAAATATTTGCTGTGTTATAAATTTCAACATTATTTTAATATTGAACCTCGCGCACGACGTAAATTAAGTCATGAATATTATTCAAAGTAACCTGAATAACTGTTCTTATTAATACTTAGTCCGTTTAGAATTATCGTATTTTATAGAAACTGTACCCGCTGTAACATACAGCGGGTGCCACGCTACCACGCCATAAAAATTATAAGTCACTAAATCACGGCATTTATGAAATAGAAACATGCTAAAGTGAACGCCAAAATAAAACCGGCGACAAGTTAGCCGTGCCATTAAACCGATTAACCGCCTTCAACAATCACAACACCCAATTAAAAATCAATCAATAAATAGTAAACTCGCTATCTTTATCATCTTCTCTCGAAAACACATATCATTTACCTAATTAGATTGGGCGTTAAATCGCCCAACATCCATTTATAATCAGTTCATTTAAAAATAATGCAGCATAAAAAACTCGTCAAAGATATTGTCAGGAGATATCGGCCGTACTCTGTTCGCAGGCTTCGCTTGAAAAAACTTAAAAAAACTCACTCGAGGCGATCCGTGACTCTTTTTTTGTTTTATTATTTTTAATTCATATTATCGTACGGCTATCCCCTTTAATTTTGTTTTTAAGTATGGGCCTCAGTGTGCTGGCAGCTACGTTTATGGATATTCTGAATTCCGTGCCGGATCGTCCACGGGGCGATTTCGTTTTATGTAAATGTGAGGATGGCGCAGGTGTAACTTACGCCGTAATCGTCACAACCGACAATTTGGCTACGCATAGAAACTAGAAAAAAATACTGCGGCTGTTCGAAATGAGTCTATGCCAGCCAACACTGTTTTTGTTTTTCATACCTAGCATCAAACCGTTCATATCGTATTTAAGCTACTTACTTCCGGCACTGGGCTGACTTGGAATCACTACCCAGGTAGTTAAATATGGTGTGTTGTACCGACGTAAATAGGTATTTTTATTCATTTTGAACACTAACAAAATGTTAGCGGTAAATACCTACTTACATTTTTATTTCTTAGTTGTCCCCAGTTGACAACAAAAAAATAAGTGGTAATTAGGTAATTACTTACCGGGATTTTTTTCAGTTGTTACCACCTGTAATGTAACAACTTGGTGGTAACTAGTGGGAATAACCTAAGGAAGATGTTTATCCTCCTAAGCCCTGAGTTACTTTAAAAAGAAAATTAAAATCGAAATTGAACTATAATGGAATAAAGGAAGGTTCCAAATACAAAACTGCAGAAATGACTCTGGGTCTTAGGAGGTTAAATCCGTCTACTTTCGGGGGAATAAAGTAAAGAAATACTGGCAACATTATTTGTGTGTGGCGCTTAGCGTAAACACTCGAGCGTCGTACGCACACATCGACCGTATTTCGGCTTCACTTTTGGCAGATAACCCGAAGTATGTTACTTACTTAGAAGATGGTAGAGAGAGACAACAAATAAGCAACGTAAGTACAAAAAATACTTCGTTTTCAGAATAGATTTTATATGTTCATTATATTATTGGCCGCTCTGTTTTCATTGATAATAAGGTAACAGAAATGTGCACAAAGTTTGAAAACAGTTTGGATCGTGAAAGTAAAACTTAGAAAATACTTTAATGAAAACTAAAGCGACCATGATCGGTTAAGCCGTTTTGGAGTTCTTGCAAGAAGTCTTCCCTTCTTAGTAAAAGAGTTGCGAAGGTACTCCCTTTTGCTTGTAATGCATGACGTGATACTTACTAATAAATAGCCCTCGTTCAAGACAGCCTTTTGTGACGGACGGGTAACTACGAAAACTTACACTGAGCATGGCCCAACGTGCTCTTGGCCGGTTTTTACTATCAAAACAACGACAATATAGACTTAGAGAATGTTCGGAAAGAGAAGACGACTCTTAAGGGGCCCACTGATTAACAGTCCGCCGGACGGTATCGGCCTGTCAGTTGTTCGGAACTGTCAAAATTTTTTTCTAACTGACAGGCCGATACCGTCCGGCGGACTGTTAATCGGTGGGCCCCTTTATCTTTCCGCACACTCTACCCCGTAATTAACAGATTCTTTATTAAAAATCCAACCTCTTTATCATTATAAATTATTCGATTTAAGATGAAATGTTACCACCAATGTACAACATTTCTGGCAAATAAACGATATTTATTTTTTATTTATATTTATTTTATTTATCAGAATTATTTATTTCAAGTAAATCCATTTTTTATGAAGTATTTATTGGAACACATAAAAACCGTTCATTGAGAGGTTCAACTTTGAACTTTTAGTTTGACAACCAAACATGACATTAATGCTTGCCCAGTGTGGCTATCACCAAAGGCATATATAATCTACTATTATTTTCAATCGCACGAATCACGATAGAGTTATACCAAGAAAAGTCTGCAGAGATTTTGACAGCACACGCAGTGCCAGTGTTATTTATACGTCATAATTTCATAGAAGTTTGACGTTTAAAATAACACCTAGGTACATTACAATTCGTGTGGGTACCTATTTTATAAGAAATTATTAGGTATATGTCATTCCCAGTCTTTAATTCTATCCACCTTGCCTTCCCTATTCACCCCGGTTGACGGGACCTAATATATGACATGCGAAACACATTATACTCATTGTAGCGAGCAGGGTTTACGATAAAGTTTGATAAAAAATATTTGTGTTATTAGCTATCGATAGTCTTACCTTAGAGCATTTAATAACTGGAGTAGCCATTGAGAGCTTACCCCTCTGCCAAAAAACTTGCACAATTGTGTAAACTTTTGTATGGACTGACACGGCTATTTGTACTACGTTACATACAAATCATGTAGAAATAGCAATACATTTGACGTCCCCACCCCCGCAAAAATCGGCAGACTGTTTCGTAAAGAAAATGACAGCGATGACATCTCCACTCTAAATACTCCAAGAGTCTTACAGTACCCACCTAGAAGTCAAAAACAATAAGGCTAAAGCTATTTAAAATGACAGAACATCCCCGGTATATCGCAAAGACGACTCGACTGCAACAAAGCCCGCATAAAGCATACATACATTTAAAATATTGGTAATGCAATGTTAACGAGATCGCGCTTATGTAAAGATGAATTTACTCGTATTTTGCATTTAATAAGGGCCGTATATAGCGAGAGCGCGTGGCCAAAGGCGAGAGATGGATCCGCAGATACGTAGTATGACTCTTCGATGCTGCCTCGAGTATGAAATTATTGGAAAACACCATTCGTGCACGATGCATCTGCCTCAGACGAAGACGGCTAATGCTCCTCGCGAACGGTCCGAGGCAAGTAGGTTTTAAAGATAAATCTGCGCGATAGGAGAAAGACTTAACTTAGTTCTGTGTTCCTTGCATATAGAAGATCCTATCGGATGCAACTGAAATGCACAGTTCGCGAGGAACTTTTGCCATCTCGAGCGACAGTTTTTTTGTTTGTTTTCCGATCAGCGCGATAGTTTTTCAAATTTAATTAGATAGACCCGATCTAAACATGGCGGCAATGGTGAGCAAAACTTCTATTCTTGTGTGAATGGTTAGTCAGTTAGAAAAATGGGTTCAAACCCCGGCTCGTACCAATGAGTTTTTCGGAACTTATGTACGAAATATCATTTGATATTTACCAGTCGCTTTTCGGTGAAGGAAAACATCGTGAGGAAACCGGACTAATTCCAATAAGGCCTAGTTTACCCTCTGGGTTGGAAGGTCAGATGGCAGTCGCTTTCGTAAAAATTAGTGCCTACGTCAAATCATGGGATGAGCCGTGGCAGAATGCCGGGATAACGCGAGGAAGAAGAAGTGAATGGTTAGTCAATAAATGTCTATAAAGTTGGAACATTTGAGGCCGTGCAAGTGGTTGGGCGCGAGCGCAAGTGTCGAGGCCCGCGGCCGGGGCGGGCCGCAGCACCTGTACCGTACATTTGAAGAGCGCTATTACGTTTCGGCGTTGAGCGAGTTTAGGTATTTTACGCGCTGCGGCAGGCCGTGCGAGCTCAGTACGCCGATCCCTTCTACCACACTCGCACTACAAAGATGGATTAAACATTCTTGATCCTTCGCGAAGCATATTGAAATCAACCATAACAACACTAACTGTACTTAACTTTTAAAGTTCTAAAACTGTTATTTGGTAAGTACGAAAATACTAAATGCAGTGCAAATGTACATAGGGGCTGTTCATAACGATTTTTGACCCCCCCCAACCCTCAAATCATCCAAAAATCAAGCTTCGGATGAATCTGTTTCCTCCTACGTCATGTTACCATCATCCGATGTCCAGACCCCCCCCCCCCCACACTCCTCCCATTTGAAACGACGTAATTTATGAATAGCCCCATACTTGTACTTATGAAGGTATATTACTCGAAAGAAATTATAGGTACTTACCTACTCGCTTATTTACATGTTTCGTCATTGCATTTGGTACCTATAGGTTGTAAAGTTTGTATCAACGAGGGTTTAAAAACGAACTGGTACTGAGGATCTGATGATGATTAAGGTGGTCACGGATACCAATCAACCATGTAGTAACATGATTAGGCTCGTTTGATTCGTCTCAACAAGATCTTTGACACTGAAGATACACAGGGTCTGATGATGGAGCTGGAAGGTGGCCACGGGTACCAGTCTATCATGTAACTAAACAACTTCGTGTTTGGGCTCGTTTGATTCGTCTCAACAAGATCTTTGACACAAGACAGTACTCAGGGTCTGATGATGGAGCTGGAAGGTACCATTACCAATCAACCATGCAACTAAACCACATCGTGTTTAGGATCGTTTGATTCGTCTCAACAAGATCTTTGACACTAGGTGATACTCAGAGTCTGATGATGGAGCTGGAAGGTGGTCACCGGTACCAATCAACCATGCAACTAAACCACTTCGTGTTTAGGCTCGTTTTATTCGTTTCAACAAGATCTTTGACACAAGATAGTACTCAAGGTCTGATGTTGGAGCCGGAAGGTGGTCACCGGTACCAATCAACCATGCAACTAAACCATTTCGTGTTTAGGCACGTTTTATTCATCTCAACAAGATCTTTGACACAAGGTAGTACTCACCCTAATAGCATTTTCTTGTAGGGATTTTGTTGGGCCTTTGTTTACGTATTAGTTGGGCAACCGTTATATTTGGCCGTACGATTTGCTGGAGGGCCCTCGACAAAGGCCCTCCCGAAGATTCCCAACAGAGGGCCATAAGAGTAATTTTTTCGTTGGGCCTATATAAATAAATCATACAATTATTCAACGGTGGTGGTTTTGGTTGGGCCGTGGTTGGGCCTATACACATTTGTTTGATGGTTGGTTAATTGTTACATTTGGCCGTACGATTTGCTGGAGGGCCCTCGTCAAAGGCCCTCCCGAAGATTCCCAACAGAGGGCCATTAGAGTAATTTTTTCGTTGGGCCTATTTAAATAAATCATACAATTATTCAACGGTGGTGGTTTTGGTTGGGCCGTGGTTGGGCCTATACACATTTGTTTGATGGTTGGTTAATTGTTACATTTGGCCGTATGGCTTGCTGTAGGGCCAACTGCATAAAAATAAAAAAGGGCAATTTTTTCGTTGTGCTTCTGTTTGCAAATTCAACAATTACCCAACGGCAAGTCAGGTAGGTCGGTAGGTAGTCGTGCACCAGGTTGAAGGCCCAACACAGCTTGTCCCACAAAGGGCCAACATTGTAACTTTAACGTTGGGCCTTGTGTAGGATTCTTACAATACTACCGTAGGTAAATAGTTGTGTAATTTATAGTGTGCCTACAGTCTAATTATGTAATGGGCTTTTGTTTACGAGTCCTACAGTTACCCTACGTTAAGTAAGTGGTTGTGTAATACGACGTTGGGCCTTTGCTGATAAATATTACAATTACACTACGGTAGGCATTGGTTGTATCCACATGAAGGCCCTAGGCCAGGCAGCAGTTGTTGTTAATCTTCTCTGTATCGTTCCAATTTTAGTATATGTACTGCCGAAGCAAGTACACTTACTATACACTCTAATTTGTATATATACTAACCGCACTTCGAAACTTCGTAAGCGAGATTTATGTTTTTTGAGATTTAAATTGAGAAAATGTTGGTAAAATACAATTTTTTTAAATTTATGTATAAATTTTATAGTTATAGCTATTAGATTTATAAGTTACTTTAAAAAAATATTATGATTATATCCGGAATAATCGAGAAAATAACTATAACTTCGATGTTTGGAGACAGTAACGCCATCTAGTGACGCCACAAGCAAACTCAACTGGTATTGTTGGGCATCAGTACCACAGCCAATGTTGGTAAATGCGATATTTGTGCTCACTGGGCCAACGAATGTTATCGTTGTTTAGCCACCGGTACCAAAATACACAAAGGCCCATTGTTAAGCGTCAGTGCCACAGCCAATGTTGGTAAATACGATATTTGTCATCATTGGGCCATCGGATGATATTGTTGTTTAGCGAACGGTAGCAAAATACACAAAGGCCCATTGTTGGGCCTCAATGCTACAGCCAATGTTGGTAAATGCGATATTGGTCGTCATTGGGCCATCGTATGATATCGTTGATTAGCCAACGTTACCAAAATAAACAAAGGCCCATTGTTGGGCATCAGTGCCACAGTCAATGTTGGTAAATGCGATATTTGTCATCATTGGGCCATCGGATGATATCGTTCATTAGCCAACGTTACCAAAATACACAAAGGCCCATTGTTGGGCATCAATGCTACAGTCAATGTTGGTAAATGTGATATTTGTCGTCATTGGGCCATCGGATGATATCGTTGATTAGCCAACGTTACCAAAATAAACAAAGGCCCATTGTTGGTCATCAGTGCCACAGCCAATGTTGGTAAATGCGATTTTTGTCATCATTGGGCCATCGGATGATATCGTTGATTAGCCAACGTTACCAAAATACACAAAGGCCCATTGTTGGGCATCAATGCTACAGCCAATGTTGGTAAATGCGATATTTGTCGTCATTGGGCCATCGGATGATATCGTCGATTAGCCAACGTTACCAAAATAAACAAAGGCCCATTGTTGGGTATCAGTGCCACAGCCAATGTTGGTAAATGCGATATTTGTCATCATTGGGCGATCGGATGATATCCTTGACTAGCCAACGTTACCAAAATACACAAAGGCCCATTGTTGGGCATCCGTGCCACAGCCAATGTTGGTAAATGCGGTATTCGTCACCATTGGGCCAACGAATGTTATCGTTATTTAGCGAACGGTAGCAAAATACACAAAGGCCCATTGTTGGGCATCACTGCCACTGCCAATGTTGGTAAATGCGATATATGTCATCATTGGGCCAACGAATATTATCGTTGTTTAGCCAACGGTACCAAAATACACAAAGGCCCATTGTTGGGCATCTGTGCCACAGCGAATGTTGGTAAATGCGATGGTGGGCCAATACAAAATTAATGTTGGCTAC
Organism: Cydia splendana; assembly: GCF_910591565.1. Classification (NCBI taxonomy): domain Eukaryota; kingdom Metazoa; phylum Arthropoda; class Insecta; order Lepidoptera; family Tortricidae; genus Cydia; species Cydia splendana. Next base: position 12,477,099 of record NC_085968.1, on the reverse strand, counting down.
GGAACGAACCTCATCCCAACGTTTTCCCTACCGTTGGCACCGTGGGCCCCAACGAAAATGCTACTAGCAGGGTCTGATGATGGAGCGCGAAGGTGGCGACGGGTACCTGTCTATCATCATCAGCTCCATCATCAGACCCTGAGTAGTATCTTGTGTCAAACATCTTATTGCGACGAATCAAACGAGCCCAAACACGAAGTGGTTCAGTTACATGGTAGACTGGTACCCGTGGCCACAGTCCAGCTCCATCATCAGACCCTGAGTACTAACTTGTGTCAAAGATCTTGTTGCGACGAATCGAAGCCAAACACGAAGTGGTTTAGTTGCATGGTTGATTGGTACCGGTGACCACCTTCCGGATCCATCATCAGACCCTCAGTACTACCTTGTGTCAAAGATCTTGTTGCGACAAATCAAACGAGCCCAAACACGAAGTGGTTCAGTTACATGGTAGACTGGTACCCGTGGCCACAGTCCAGCTCCATCATCAGACCCTGAGTACTAACTTGTGTCAAAGATCTTGTTGAGACGAATCAAACGAGCCTAAACACGAAGTGGTTTAGTTGCATGGTTGATTGGTACCCGTGACCACCTTCCGGCTCCAACATCAGACCCTGAGTACTATCTTGTGTCAAAGATCTTGTTGAGACGAATCAAACGAGCCTAAACACGAAGTGGTTTAGTTGCATGGTTGATTGGTACCGGTGACCACCTTCCGGCTCCATCATCAGACCCTGAGTATTATCTTGTGCCAAAGATCTTGTTGAGACGAATCAAACGAGCCCAAACACGAAGTGGTTTAGTTGCATGGTTGATTGGTACCGGTGACCATCTTCCGGCTCCATCATCAGACCCTGAGTACTATCTTAAGTCAAAGATCTTGTTGAGACGAATAAAACGAGCCTAAACACGAAGTGGTTTAGTTGCATTGTTGATTGGTACTGGTGACCACCTTCCGGCTCCATCATCAGACCCTGAGTACTATCTTAAGTCAAAGATCTTGTTGAGCCGCATCAAACGAGCCCAAACACGAAGTGGTTTAGTTGCATGGTTGATTGGTACCGGTGACCACCTTCCGGCTCCATCATCAGACCCTGAGTACTATCTTGTGTCAAAGATCTTGTTGAGATGAATAAAACGAGCCTAAACACGAAGTGGTTTAGTTGCATGGTTGATTGATACCGGTGACCACCTTCCGGCTCCATCATCAGACCCTGAGTCAAACTATCTTGAGTCAAATAAATACATATAGAATGTCAGGTCGTTTCAAATATTTTTAATCCTGTCCGGTAGTTTATTAAACTGTACCATTATAAATTATAATACTATAAAAACGGTGCTAGGATCAAAGTCTCTCGTTGCGGTTTACACGCACACAGTATAGCGTTTTACACGGCGCCCGCCGCACACAATGATAAAAAACCTCGTCGTCGCCGTTGAAAATGTGCGGAGCCGACCGACACACGTCCTGCCTCTACAAGCTCTGCCGCGGCACTGAGCTGGCGCAGCGCGCGTCATCGGTAATATAGAGTAGTTTTCAAAAAATTGCCAAAAAATTATAGTAGAATTTCATAAACACTAATGTATACCAACAGTATAAGCAAACGTTGCAGATTGCTTGAGTATGAAAATGACTTCGATATTAAGTAGATTTTCGTAGGAATTGACACTTGTTTCGGAGAGAAAATCGAGTTCGTTTTACTTTGATTTTCTCTTTCTCAAAGGTATGTAGGAAAAATATAGTTTGATATGCCTAAAGTACAGAGTATTAGTAATACAAAATAGCCAGGTTTAGCAGAGTAAAATTCTCAACATTTCCAAATAAGAGCTCGCCATTCAGTGCTTCACGGGGTTTTTCGGAAACGACCATCAGAAAAAAAATCATTACTAATTTAATAAGTCCTTTTTCTAATATTAACAACGATATTTATAAAGATAAGAAGACGCTTTTACTGGAACACGTACTCATTGTTTCTAATAATGAGCGCAAAGTCCTGAATTTCGTCGACTAGTATCATCAATTTTGCATTATTTCGACTTTTCTTGTAAGAGCGCTCTGAATATTCCTCCCAAACCGATATTTCATGTGATCGAGCTCGTCTGTAATTAAGGCTGGATTATAATTCTGCCTCGGATTGAATGTTCACGCCTTGGCGTTAGGCGATGGTGCGGCTCCCTAACACTTTTAAAAGATTAATCGAGCCATATTTGTTTTGATAGCTTTTTTAATAATTACAAAATTATAAAATTTAATATTGAATAACGTTATCCGCATTAACTCGATTTCACATAAGTTTTTCTACCAACAAGGGCCAGTCGCATCATTCATATAAATTAAATGTAATAAATAATAATGATGAATTCAAATATAGGTAGAGATGTTTCATATAAGTAAAGTAGGCACTGCATTGAAGAAATAACTGAAGAACTAATCGTACTTTAATGAAATAGGTATGTGGTAGGTTCCTTTGTGTTTGATTATATTCCGTTTGATAAAATTCAAATTCAAAAGCCAACAATTACCTACTTAAGGTACTTAGAGACTCAAATGTGCAATGCCCCCAACGTGTATAGTACCGTAAGGTTATTTTCACAATGGTAAGTAAATAAGCAAACATCTGAAAATGTATGATAATATCGTGAAGATGTAATACGGAGCTACGACGGCGGGCACCGGCCCGATAGAGGCTCGTCGCATACAATAAACATGCTCATAAATAAATAAATAAGGCCGAATTTAATAACAAGTTCCGACCTAAGTAATGGCCGCCAGAAGGCAGTGTTACATATATTATAAGTTCGGAATTTTATAACTTTTACGCACATTTCTTAGCGTTGTATTAAAACGTTTAAACACTATAATTTGGGAGGACGGGTCGTACCGACGGACTTTTTTTACAAAATCAATGATCGATCTGGCTTAGTCATGTTCACTTAAGGAATTGATTATTGTTAATTATTAGGAATCGAATACCTACTCTTTGGAATATAGAATTATGATTATGTGCATTTTATCTCATGTCATTTGTCATCTCGAGCCATGACTAAGTACTTAAATAAAAGGTAAGGCTCACAAGCTCTAAGCATATATAGCTAAAACTAAAGATAGAAACAATACCGAATTATGCAAACGTGTGAATTCATCTTTTTTACGTACAGCTTCGAGTTAAGTTTCCGCTGTCGTTATCACTTAATTATCACTCATACAGTCCACTTTATTTGTGGTACGCTTTTACCTACATAATTGCATGATTAAAAATAATAATAATAATAATAATTGACGACCGGTCTGGCCTAGTGGGTAGTGACCCTGCCTATGAAGCCGATGGTCCCGGGTTCGAATCCTGGTAAGGGCATTTATTTGTATAATGATACAGATATTTGTTCCTGAGTCATGGTTGTTTTCTATGTATTTAAATATTTATATATTATATATATCGTTGTCTGAGTACCCACAACACAAGCCTTCTTGAGCTTACCGTGCGGCTTGGTCAATTTGTGTAAAAAATGTCCCTATAATATTTATTTATTTATTTATTTAATAATTAAATAAAATCGCATTGACAAAATTATAATGATTGAATTAAGCAAAAAACTCGGACATGAAACATTGAACTACAATATCATCTTTATTAATGAAGCACTTCTAAACGGCTATTATCTTTAAACTTATGTTTACTTATCCCAATACTACCAATAGAATTGTTAAACAATACATTATGACACCTTTAATGGTCTCGAAAGAATTCATCAGCGATTATTACTAATGTTATTCAGCGAATATAATAACGTGCGACGTCTCCAGTGTACTTAAAGGTTATCTCCGATTAACGTGGAGTCATTCAGGCTAAATCAGGCATAGGAAAAGAAATCAAGAATGCTGTTTATTATATCCACGATGGGCTTCTAATTGTGTTTAGAGATGCCTTGCCACGTCGACGTGCCGATAACGACGCGCTCCGTGCGACTTTGATCAAATAAAAACCACTTTTAGTTAATTCAATAGCCAATGCAATCAAGCTAAGTTTTGATCACGTTTGACTTGTTTGCAACGTGTTTTACCGTCTACAACTTTTAAACTGTTCTATAGAACCTGCCAAATGCGAAGCCACTGACGTGCTTTAAATAATTAAACATTTCTGGTAAAAACGGAACTACAACAAGCGTCGTGTGGCAACAATGGACGGGCGGAAAATTCTTTTAATTTGCAAGCTTGTACGTTGGAGTGTAAATCACGTGTGCCTTGTTTGTCGGCACTCACAAAGTAGATTTGAATAAAAAAATACATTACACATGGGTTGTGACGATGCGCTTGCGTTGCCTAGGATGCCTTCACGAGCGGCGCGCCGGCGCAGCGGCCATCGCGGTGTGTTCCGCTTGTGTTTACAGTATACGTACAATTTCAGTCAATAATTATTACACAAGGAGAACTACACACATGTTACACTACAAAATAGGAGACTAGGTAGTTGATAGTAGTGATCTAAACGAAGTATGATTGCCAGGATCTTGAATCAGAAGGTCAAAAAAAGCCGATAAGTAGATTGAATTTAACAATGGAAAACATGGAGTAAATAAATAAATACAGGACAATATTACAGAGATCGACCTAGGCCCACAGTAAGCTCAATAGGGATTGTGTTGTGGGTACGTACTTTACGTATAGTTAGATATGTTTATATAATATGTTGTTTTATATGTAGAAAACATCCATAACTCAGGAAGAAATAAATATTTATGGTAAAAACAAATTAATTCCCTTCCCGTATAGCGTTGTGTTATCACAGAATAACGGGCACTTTGTCTGTGTACGAATAGAGTAGACAACGAATACATGGAAATTTCCAATAAAAATCAAACCACGTGTTTTTGATGTTTTCTTTCAGTTTCCTTGAAACTTGAGGGTTTCAAGCGTAAACAAATCCTAGAATGTAGTGTAGGCTGCAGTGGAGTGATCCATCTTGCTGCGTTTTTCAAAGGCATACCACATGCGGGCATGTCGCCGGTGAGGACTTTATCCGTCGAGCATGTCTTTGGCGCGCACACCGCGATCTAGATCCCGCGGCGCCGCGGCACGATGCTATCGCAAAACGTCCGCGACAATTCGCACCCTTGGAACTACAACGACGCTATCCACTATAGGTCCCATTGTCAGATACGACGTTTTTCTTCGACGGCGAGAATTGTTAAGGCCGACACCGCGCCGGCGCCGCAACAACGCGAATTATTCCCGACTATTCCCGATTACTCCCGACCGTCTCTGTGCCGTCCGCAATCACTGATGACATACCTATTCCTTCGACAAATAATTGATATCACGAGTTAATCATGCGCACAGAGCAAATCTCTGAGACCGTACTGGCTTGCAGATTATTGTGCGAGATGGTAGGTATACTTATTATACACTTAGTTCTTGTCGGCAGTTAGCAAGCTATCAAAGTTGCAAGATCTAGCTATCAGAGATGTGAGGTATCAGAGCCCTTTCGGTTATGGAGTACGAATTTTACTTCGCTGTAATGCGTTCCTTATGCGGAGGGTTGCGTAATTTTACTTTGATTATCTAAAAGAGATTCTAAAATTCATGGACTCATTACAAAATCATTACGTATTAAATATCTTTTTTATATACTTTAGGTGCAGGGGGGGCAATTTTTGAATTTCGATCGTTCGATTTCGTCACTTGAAAACCGGTGAAAAAAAGCAAAATGCTAATTTTTGAAATACGAGCGATAGACATTGGAAACATAGTGTATTGACCACTCGTTTTCAATTCTATTAGTAGAATTTAAATGCCTAGTAGTGCAGATATTATTGAACGAAATACACGATATCGAGCGTTCGAAATTCAAAAATTGACCCCCAGCTCGTTTCACGTCCCCCGCTGAGAACAGTTTTACTATCGAATTTCATGTGCAACTACTATATAATGTACTTACTATTTATTTTGAAAGATCCTGTTTCCTATAGCTTAAATTTCCTATAGCTTATTAAGCTTGATAACCAAAAATTAAAACTAATTAAAGTCGATAGATGGACGTTCTTACAATTTCATCAAACATAGACTATTAGTCTTCCATGGCTCGTTTGCGTGTGGAAGTAAGGTAGAGCAGCGAGCGTGCAAACTCTGCGCGGACGCGGCTATCAGATGCGGCGTGAGGGCACGCCCAGTCCACGTTCCTAGAACATCCGTAACATACGGCAACGCACAAGGACCTTATGTCAATCGCTTTAAGCGCTACAATCAAGTGGCGTAATTCTGAATATTATAGGACATGAACGCGTCTCCACGTCGCTTCGCAGGACGTGCGTTACATCTTACCCGAACTTTGACATATATGAAGCACATTCTTTTGTGATGTCTCATGTCCACGGGAAGGAATTTTTGGGTTACGTGAAGCTGTAAAAAATATATTATTTTATTGTGAAACACATTCGAAAACATTAGTGTTTGTGAAATATATTTTTGAAATTCGAAACATTGAGTTTCTAATAATCATAGATAAGATTCTTTGCGTTTTTCTACTTGTCTACTAACGATTAAACTATAAGTACTATGCATTAAAATGTTGATACACTATCTATAATGACACTAACTAAACTGAAATAAATATTACGACTTACACTTACTCGAGGGAACAAACGACATCAACGAGGCCTAAGCACCTGTTTCTACACTTCGATTATCTTCGGGTCTCTAATTTGTTAATAATTTCGATTAACTAATAAAAAAGTAGGAGGTACATCATTAAGCTACATTCTACTTAATAAAGTTGAATACTCTAGACACAAACTAAACTAAAATATTAATGAATATAAATATAAACGCGGGCCTTTATTGCGTTTTGCAAAGCTCTAATCTAATACAATCGTATATAATGTTACGAATGTATTAAATACTACATACTAGCTAGTTGTACTTACAAACAGCAAGACTCCTAACTGTAGATCGGTGGACATTATTACAAAAGGCATAAGGTCCACCTATGTACAGTTAACAGTGTGTGATGTGTGATACTAGGATTTCAAACATGATATGTACATATCCTTCAGCCACTTCATATTTTCTATTCTTCGAACTTAAAAAAGGTACTTCGCTATGTAGTTAAAAAGATCAAAATTAATAACCACAATACGAAGTCGAAGCTGGGAAAAAGCGTCACGCGCTGCGAGACCGCCGGGCGCGCCGAAATCCGCGCATTCCCTTTTTTCGCGCGCACTACACTGATCCGACGATCGCCTACACAGATGCCAGATTCGACAATCGTTCGCATTTGATACCGACTCCTATTGTATCTGCTTTGGTTCTTATAAACGTTTTTGATATTCGTTCGCGCCAGAATTCATATTTGGTAGCTTCACTCGTTTGATGCACAGATTTATTTTATATAGGGAGTTTTGGTTAAGATAATAAACAAAGAGATTTAATGCATGTTACATTTTCTTTACAGCTTAGGTATTTTGAATAAGAAGAGGTCGCCTTCCAATTTATTTTGTCAATTTAAATAACCCTTGACTAGGAGACTCGCTAAAAATGAAGGGGGAAACCCTTGCTCGCCAGTGCGACACTGCCAAACAAGCACACTAACCATTAACCCAACTGATTCTTACAAAGCAAATCAAAGGAGTCCATTCATTTAAAGACTCAATTACTTAAGTCATCGAATTGCATTTTTTACATGGCTAAAATAGGCTTTTCCAGGTTGCATCCTAAAATAGCCGGAGGCCCACTTAGCGTCCTAATCCAGAATGGCGCAGACACTTACCAGCACCTACCGGTTTGCAATCTACTGCAAACCCTTTGGCTACTGGAAAAAACAGCACATATTGCAAAATAAATCCAACCAGTAATCGAACCCATTTCTACGCTGCACCCAGCTACCGCTCGACCGCAGTCCGGTTAGAATATGAATAAATTGCATAAATATTTATCGGCACGCATTATACCAGCACCACCGGCGTCTAGAGGCCAAAACAACGAGAGAATACGATACAAATACAAATACATACAACATTCCGCGGCGACATAATTGTTTTTGCAGATTGGCCCGGCATGCAGCGCCGGCGCACGGCTAGTGCCAGTTTTGAGACGCTATTATTCAACGAGGATTCCTGTCTATTAAAAATATATTTTGTGACGCTATTGTTATTATTTTTGCAAATCTTAATGGGAGAAGTATCATTTTGAACTTTAGGCATAGTTTTTTATTTCTTTAATAATTCGCTGGTATTATTTTATCATACAATAAGAGATAGGATAGGTATTTTGATTCCTTGCATACCTTCTTAGTTTTCTATATACATTCACTCATTTAGTGCCTTACCGATAGTTTACCATACCTAAGGAGATAGAAAGCTGAGTCGCAAAATACAATCACATACGGGTCTCGATGTCATGTCAAACAATTTCGCAAAATAGAATCACAGATCTTGTTCGAACATTGCAATTGTAAATCATAAGGCTCGCTGGTCTATCCGTCGTCCTCAGTTCCGCCCGGCGTCCTGCTGTTTACGACAAGCCACGAATTTACGAGCCTCCAGCCTTCAGCCTTTCTTCGCATTACTTTAACAAAATATCGTGATTTATGTAAATCTCGTATAAGTGCGCTTTTGTTTTGAGACGCGTAGCGTGCCTTCGGAGACCTATTCAGTTATTGAAACCGAAGACGTTTTAAAAATTATCGTTAAAGTAGCTAACCTTACATTTATGTTAGATTTTTTCATGTTGTTTGATTATTTTTTATCAGTATTGCAAATTCATGCAAGTATGTTATTAAGGAAACGAGTAACAAAACAAACTTTCCACAATAAGTTAAAATATGTCAGGCGAGTCCCTATCAATATCCAAAACCCGCGAACAACTCGCGCCAGGAATCCACGCGCATATCCATAATTCGCGAGATCCGCCACGTCCAAGTCCAAACTTGCACGACGCGAGCACGAATAAATATTCCTTTTATTCCAATTTGTCAGCTAAGCCACTCTCAGCAGCGAGTTATCTTCGTATCCAACGGTAAGCTCCCGCCAAAACAATACGGCTGTATCGTTAAAAAACGTGGTCGAATACAGCATTTATCATCGGTGATTAAATACCATTGTTTCGTATCGGCAGTCAGGGGACCCCGGCGTCGTGGTCGTTTTGCGTCGACCATGTCTGCATTGTAGCTGCGCGGAGACAATAAGTCTGTTAAATTGGCCCCCTATACTCGTTATATTATGTGCCAGCACAGTTTGTATTTATGCCCGTGCCCATGCCGGTGCCGACGCGTGCTCGTGCTTGCTTGCCTTTGTCTTGTAAATTCTTGGGAGGCGAAGTTTTCATTGAAATTGGAATCATGATTTGTACTAATCAAACAATAGTAGACATGTTTTGATTTATCTGTTAGTCGTATAGTATTTTCTCTTAGCCCGTTTAGGTCTCTCAACATTTCAGGTTTCACGTCGACTTTGCCTCGATGCCTTCTGCAGTCTGCACAATCGCATCGATTAGGTAGGTACTGAGTTTATGCAATTTTGGCTACGGTCAGTTTTAGGATGGGTGACCGATTTGAGTAATTACTTAATGCTTTGGAAGGTAAACCTAGCCTTTGGTTTTAGTTCTTGTCTTAGACAGCGAGCGTAGGCGTAGGTACCTAAGGCCGAGAAGCCTAGAATTATACAGTAAAACCACAACTACGTTCCACAAGTTTAATACCTAATACGTAATTTAAAAAAAACGAACTTACCTATCTAGAAAATAAAACTAAAAACGAATACTAAATAAAATTTCAATACAACTAAGAAATTGGGCCCCTTTGGCATGGTGCCGAGGACGCTGGCTGCATTTCCCCGCTGTATTGCGATACTAATAGGTTGTGCGAGAAAGCTGCCAGCTCTTCGGTCACCAGTGAAGTCGATCAGTCTTTTTGATAGCTTTTTAAAAAGTGGTAAAGCATTAGGACCCCACGGGCCAAGGGTTTCAACCCCAAATGGCATAAAAATTTACTCGGGGCCGAGACCCCTGTACTTCTGGACTTTAAGCTTTTCGGCCGCTTTAGTCGCTGCACCTACTCGTATTTGGTTACTGGTTCCTTCATGGGAACCACCTCATGGTGGGAAAGGGCCAGTGTATCTACACAGGTAGCGTAGATTTTACTACGCATTATCAATATGTATTTAATTGCTAGCGCAAGGGATAGTAAACCATGTGGCTTTCAAGGTATCCAAAATATTATTATCACTTAAAAAACTTAGACCACTTAAACCAACTTTCGATAGCTCTATGAGACGCCTGATACTGAACTATTTTTGTGAGGGGGCAGGTGATGGAGCCTCACTTGGGATGATGGAAATCAAAGGCAGGTACCAGGGACGACGATAGGTGTTTATTGATTTAAATAATAAGGCACAATTAATGTTCCTTTATTAGGATGTGGGTATAGATCTGGAGTTGCGCTTGGGTACTAGGTAATCGTGCACACTATTCACTCCACTTTTCATATTGTCTATTTAGATCACAATTACAATTACATTACAATGTACATAGTAGGAAGTACAGTCCGTTAAAATAAAAATATGTTTATCGATCGAAGTAGGTATTGGATCGAACTGAAAATAAATATCATGGAATGGAATTTCAAGAAGGATTTGAATTTAAAAAGGTAATTTAGAATTTGGATGTGCCAGTAACAATAGGAAAGGTGGTAGTCTAACGTTTCGTTACACACACCGTTACAATTTTCTCCTAAAAAGTTTACCGACCCCTATGCTAGCGTATCGTAAAAAAGTTGCACGCAGTTATGGGTCGGTATTCCTAATGGAATGAAACGCTACTTATTCAGATCATAAGTAAAGCCGACACATGTCAGAAGAACTTATTATTGGAGTGCGCCTATTTTTCTTATATGCTGTTTACAAATTAAGACTATATTCTTAAATGGTAGTAAGAAAGATTTGATTAGCATAGATCTATGCAACTGACGTGAGTGACGTGCTTGCGCGCCTGAACATTACGCGGCGGCAGGCCGCAGGTGCCGCGGCGTGTGTGCCCAGGTTTCCCAGTTTTTCCACAGATAGGTCGCGACAACGTCAAAGCCTACACGTCTCTCTTATACCGATAATACATATTTATTAACACTTGACTTAAAAAAGTTGTAAGCCTTTAAACGGCTACGGCGCAACAAGCACTAAAACCATAATGAACGGAACTTCTTTGAAAGAAGTTCTTTCGCACATGAATCAACGCATAAATCCTTTGCTTATCTTAACGACGTCAAATTCTAAGCTAAGAAAACCTCTTTCAGACCGACGCACATTAATTATAGTGAAATCAAACATATGAGAAAATATGACATAAATTATTATAAACTGCAGCTTTAAATCAATCAATAATGAAAATATGAATGTCTGTCATAACTGAGTCCCAATTAGGAGCTCGTGCGGTTCATCTCGATGTTCGTAATTAATTTTAATAAATTAATTACAAAATATGAACTAAACGAAGCGGAGATCGTGCCGTATCGAGAGAGCGTCGCAAAAAGGGGTATTCTGGAGTTGGTAATAAAAATGTAGTTCAGACAAATATGTAAGTGCCAGTTGTGAGAAAAACCCGGCTCGCTCGAGCGTCGTATTAACATGGTTAATTAATTTATTAATTAGCATCAATTAATCGTAATGCAGCGGCGGCGGTGATGCGCCCTCGATGCGCGCTGATAGTTTTTCCGGCGAAGGTTAGTTTTTAGACGGCAATTAGCATGCTGTTATCCGGAGCCATTGCAGTGATCGCAGGCGCCGGCGTCTGACGCCGCCGCCGGTTAAATGGCTATCGATACCTAGAAAATGCTATTCGACTGCAAAAACAATATATCATTAAAGTTTGATTTCTTGTTCAATTTTAGGAATGAATAAAACATAAAATTATAACAAAACTTGAAATACGAGTATTATGGCCTCAAAGGTAAAATTATGTTCCTAGTAAGTACCTACAATAAAGCAACAAATAACCTGCCTAATTTAAAGGCAGCTGAAGGTGTAGTCATGATATAACAACAGGATCACATAGATAAGAACCGTTATTGTAAGTCAATATTCTTGACTTGAGAAAGCTGTTAATATGATGTATGATTGACTAGTATGTAATTACTGCAAGTGGGTACTTAGTACAAAAGGTGTTTACATTAGCGATAGGGTTAAAAAGTTAAAAGGTAGGCACTAAATTTTATAATGTTTGTTAGTAGTAATTAAGTGGTAACGAAAAAGGTATATTTTAATTGGGTTAATTAGATATGTAACAAATGCTACAGAAAACAAAAGAAGGATCATGTTCGGATACGGAATTTTATACGGCAGTAAGTATAACGGTATAACTATACCGCATGCAAGATGTAAGCCAAAAGAATCAGGCAATGTACCTATACTGTGCCCGAGGAACTTAAGAATCAGTCCTGCAACAGATTTTTAAGAAACTAAAAATTACACTTTTTGATCACTATGACTTCCATAGATAAAAAAATACCGGATGCCATCATATTCACCACTCCGGTTGAAAATATTCGCAACCGATGATGCGTCGGCCGAAGTGGACATTGACAAATAAAGAGCTGTCAACACTCGGACGGACGGACGGAGCCAGTGCCCCGTTATTAATAACCAGATTGGAGATGCTTATTTATTCGAGCTACCTGTGTTAGTATAGTGGACGGCATGCGTTCCTATGATGATTATCAATTGAAAATCCGAAATATCTAATTACATTAATTTTAGAGTTCCGTATCTTAAATAAAAAGGGCTACTGAAGGTTCGGCTAAGCCCTAACTGCGAAAATGCAACGTACCAGATGTAATGAATGATAGTGCTTATAGTTTAGTAAAAATATCATCATCATCATCATCAAAGTTACAAAATAACACAACATCATTGAGTTTGGGTTTGTGTTAAAATGAAAAGTACAGTCGGCCATTTATAAAAGCTTGTATAAAAATTTTAGCAATAGGTAGGTATACCTTTAATATAATTTTAATAGTGTATCTTGACGTTGACGCATGTCATGGTGAACAAAGGTGACAAGTAACCTCAAACGTGGCCGGTTTATTTGTTCGCCTGCCCACCTCTGTCTTGGGTTGCCAAAACTCGTCAGGATTTCCCTTGACATATCAGGATTTTTGGTCCACTGTCAGGATTGCGGAGGGACTTGGCGAGTGTCCGGGAGTTTTTAGAAACCTCAAATAACCACTAGAAGGTATGTAGCTAAACATTGACGTATATCTAAGGACTGACCTTACGGGCAATAAGAATTGAGCATGAATGGGGCCAGTACAGCGGTGTGACACTGCTACAACGCAATTGGTTGATGAGTTCGCATCACGCGCGCGATTGGTCGCAACTAGTCGCGTTAGACTGCACGATTGACTCGAATTCGTGAGTGACACCGCTAAACTATTAGTACCATTTTTAGTGCCCGTAAGCAGTACCATCTTTACCATAAGGACACACGGGGCCTGTGCCCAGGGGCCCCGAAGGACAGACAGTAACAGTATATTTGATTACCCATAATAAATAGAAGATCATAGTAGAAAAATGTTAGTTTAATTCGCTTTCTTTACTTTCCATAAGGGCCCCAACAGTGGGGCACTACTGGCCCCAGCATAGTTTAAGACGGCCCTGCCCATAAGGCCCGTCTTTAGATATTATACGTCAATGTAGCCAAACGTTTGGACTTGGCAAATGAAGAGGCTAGTGGACCACTAAGAGTTTATAGAAATGACCGTCCAGCAAATGTCAGGAATTTTTGGGCAATGTCCGGACTTTTAGCAGAATATTCTATATTTACACATGGCAACCCTATCTGTGTCCGACGCAACTCTCGCGTCAACGCAGCTAAACTCCACAAGGTCGTATTTTTTATTGCATTTTTACAGTCGATTAGCATAAAATTTTGCGCGTCTTGCCATTTCGTTTTTATTGTGTTAGGTAGCTTTATGTCTTGCGTTATAAATATTGGCAGTTTCATCCTCGGGAGTAAATATCTCGCGATTAGGAGCTAGCGTCGCATTTTGTAGACTCATTTATGGATCGTATACTTGGTTTATCGACGCTCCGCTCTAGATAACGGTATATTGATGGCTTTTAGATTAGGCTTTCGGCAGGAGAGCGTAATAAGGCGGTGGATGATCAATATAATAAAATTAGCGCGTACAATGTCCGCGCCACAGCCGGTCGGTAAGTGCCTATTAGCTGCTCGGTTTATTCTCTCGCCGCCGGAATGCTCGAATGTCAATCGCACGTTTAATAAAATGGTGTTCAATAAAGTATGGAAGATATGGTGGTGTGAGTGACCGCTCATCTGGCTACCGTCGCGTATCAGATTCGGTAGCCGACGCTCTATCTCGACCATTACCTTATCGTCGCTTATCGATGGCCCGTACGTTCCGAAGCTAACGTCCCCGACGTATCTGTCGAAGTTTAAATATGATAGATAATCATGATGCTTTTATAGCCGGGCCCCAAAAAACAAACATTGCCCGTCTATCTGAATGATCTGTGTTGGGCTCCGTAACTAGAGGATAGAATTCGAAGACTTCAAATAAAAAACAAGGCATCGTTAAAGAAATTCTTTGCATGTTCTTGTTTGAGATATGGACACTCTGAATCTATAGAAATATGTTTGTGGCTTCTGAAGCCCCAGAACATGACATATTAAAATAATAAGTGGACATCGTTACCTAGAGTTACTTGTAAAAGCAATCCATTCATAAGATCCGAAATAATAATATTGCTTCACTGACCGCTGGCAATGCGGAAGACTGGAGGACTACTGAAGTACTTCTCAAAAATACCCCTATTAGGTACGTACTTTAATTTTATCTCATCACAAGTTCTCTTGGAAAAGTAATTTGCAAGTTAATCAAATGTGGGATACCCACAGTTGATTGAGGTAGACATGAATGTTACCGGCTTTTTAAATACGTTTTTAATTATAATTGTCAGCTAATTATCATGCATTGGATCAGTATTGGGAGCGAGTGTCGCGGCCGGCGGGGGGCTGCGCGGGCGCTACCGGGGCGGCGCGGGAGCCCCGGGGGGGCGCTCCCACGGACCCACAAGACCCACAACATACGAGGAATGTTCATTTTTTAAATAGAAATCTATTTTTTTTTCCAAACATACGGAAGTCCAGAGAATTATAAAGCAGTAAAAAACAAAAGAATGGTAAAACGGTGACAGTTCAGAAAAGTTATGATGCTGTTAAAAATGTTCGTAGAACAAAAGGTTCATTGTATTTTGTGGTTCTCCTCAACGATTTACCATTCTTAATTTAATAAATTATGTCACATGGAGGCTGTTTCTGTAGCTCGTATAGTAAATGCACACAATTGTTGCGTAGAGGCGGTTCCCAGAATCGTCTGCCCTAAGCCTCGGGAGTAACGAGCTCGGGGGACGGGTCATCACTCACGGCTTTTCACTTATAATGATGTTAAAAATGTTACCTAACAGCCGTTCGTGTCCACCCATTGTAGCACTGCTCAATACCCAAACAACAAAAAAAGAGACACTTTTAAAAAATGACTCCCAATTTATTTCAAGTATAAAAAGTCACATTTCCCATGACACCGGCCTGGGCGATCTGCCTGTTGCCGTCCGAGCGCCATCCTTCTTTATTATATTTATTTTCTTACTCGTTTTTTATTTGAATCACTTTGACATTTTCGAGTCGGGTCACTTATTAAATTAGCCTTTGTATTTAAATGAACAATTAATTATTGTGTGAGCACTGCTCCTGGGCTTCTGTTTTGTGATATTATTGTGCTGCATGGTTATACATGGACTGTCCAAAACATAAATTAACAAGTATGTTCGTATTGTACTAGTACCTAAGTACACAGTGCGTAATCAAATTGAACATAGGTACTTATTCCTTTAAGGACCGACTTGAACAGAACAAAGAGAGAGGGTGTCATTATTAACGTTAATTTGACCTTAATAATGACATTGCCACACTTGGTCATTGCAAATGCCATGCAGAGTTAGCTTGGTCAGACTCTACTGTTAATTTGCTACAAATAAGTCCCTAAAAAAATATAAAAAAATTAAAATGAACCAGCCAAAATGTATGAAACAACCAAATTTTCTTTTCGCGATTTCGGGGTTGGTCCCATAGTAAAAGTTGCTCAGTATAATCCCAAAACCTCCCTGGCAACGGGAATGCAGTTATTTTTTAGCCACCCTGATTATAATTGATATATGTATTTTGATAGTTTGCTCTTTTAATTCACGCTACGGTTATTAAAATAATACCCCTACTAAAGCAAGATTTAGGCTTATTTGTTCCCGAGACGAATAAGACAAAGTCAAACCTTAAATTTAATGATTAGCCGAGCTTTAACTCACAAAAACGCCACATATCAAAATCAAAGTGCTCAGTCACTCAGATCAGTTCCCATGACCGATCCCTCAATAGCGCAACAATATAAACCATCGGGACAAACAGGTAAGTAACTGATGTCCGACATTAATCCTAATGTAGCAACCTACTGGTTAAACGACGTTTAATCTAAACAAAAATATTTCAATGCGCCCAATAAAACTATGGAGCGGAGAAAAAACCTCAGCCGAGTGGGCCACGGTGCTCGTAAGGCATTCGATGAGTATGACTTCTGAGAAGCAGTGCCCGAGCACTGTCATATCATGGAGCTAGGGCTGCCCATCGGGCAAGTGTCGATAAAAACATCTACAGAAACGGGCTCAAATTAGGTACCTACTAATGCTTATAAAGAGCTTATATTAGATGTACAACTTGACACAACTTCGGGCCTTGTGTAGCAAATGAGGCAATAGGTATGTGAATATATTTTATCAACAGCTATCTCGAAGCGCCCTATTTAGATTTTAATCGTATTTTTATTGGCTGAATACCTAAGAAAACTTTTTCGCCGGGACGCGATACTTATTTGTTAAAGTCCAGTGAAAATGTCCAGAAAAGGCCAATGCTGGCAAAGAACTCACCTTTTAGCAGATACATAAAACATGTAGAATCCGACTAGCAGGAAATTTGTTTCGCACTGCGTATGTTTGGGTCTCGAAGCTTTCCTCGCCCTCGGAGGATCATACGTCTACGAAGACATCAGCATCGGCACGGGCATTATGTGCCAGAGAGGAATAAAATGACAGATAAAGATGATTTCAGTGCGTTTCTCCCATATATCGAGTTCGCTGAACAGTGCTTATGTATACGCTACATGTGTGCTATACTTTAGCCTAAACAAATATCGACAAGACCATAGATCCATCGGACGGTCGCGACCGCGACCCTAGTCGCGAGCGCGCGCGCACGACAGATGATCAGTCATGCGCCAGATGCTGCGCGATAAGCCCGCGGTAGCCGTTCATTAATCTACCCGTTCCCCCTCCTCCACCCCGCCACTCACCAATTAACCTGACACGGCGATACGTACACAGATTCGAGGAATCTTCGGGCTTATCCGAAACTATTTTGTTAGGATTAACTGATCGGTAGTTAATATGCATTAGATAATATAATATAAAAGTAGATGCAGAAGTTGTAACCTATAAATTTCATAATTGTTATGTTTACTATATGAAATTAAACTCTCAAGACAGAACTTGCTGACAATTTACTATAATATTTACTTACCTATTGCAAGTTATAAACATGTAAAGGAATCTAATAAAATACCGAATTTTATTATTATTTTAACCGTGCGACTAAAGTCCATGTCGCGGTGTGATGTTAACGATTATTTGACTGATTTAAATAAAGGTATTTAACCGTAACGACTTCAATATTATGCAGATCTCGCATCGAGTCAAAGGTGCCCAGTGCGCAATATTCTCGAAGTGGTCCAGTAGCGACCATAACGCGAACGTCGCCCGGCCGTTACTTGCCGAGGATTTATCAATCAAAAGCGGAGTTTATGAGTCCTGTCGAGCTAATGCACTAAACGCAGCAAATGCTGTTTGTTTTAAATGGAATTAATTCGAGGTATAATTGGGGGAAGCGCTGCGGGCGGCCAGTGGCCTGATACACTGGGTACCGACGGACTTCCGAAACTACGAGTTGCAGAGATAGGCTTTATGAGAGATTTATTGAGTGATAACTTGACTGATTACAAATTGTTACAAACGGTTATTTTTTTTACAAGTCTTTTCTTTTTATTGGGATCCGGGTTACAATTGGGTAAGCGCTAGAAGGAGTACCTAAGAGAGTATAGCTAAGTTAGAAAGATTGAATATAAAGAATCCCTTACTCAATAAAAAGGCGTCTCATTCCCTTAGGGTTTAGGATAAATTTATGCTTTTCTTTTAAATAACATAAATTTCGATGGGAAAATAGTAAGACGTCTTATATCCGAGAAAACTTCATAGCCATGCAGGTTTCACGTGACACCACCTATAAAGAATTTAAGAAATGACCAGATGAAAAAACGTCATGATAACATTAAATCCAATCTCACGTCACGAGCGGACATCTACCTACATTTAATTTAGACAATTTACCGTTTCCGCGTCGTGCCTTACCGCTGCCGTTCGTGGAAATCGTAAACGCAGCGCCAGCGCAAGATATCATCCCACTTCACATCTTTACTCTCACACCGACCTACCTTCTTTCGACAAGATTTCCAAATTTGAGCTCTATTTAAACGGCGGTGGGTTGCTTTTCTAATAATCTAGGCCACTAAAATAGGAGGTTGAGTAAGCAAGCAGTAAGCTTTCTACATACCCGTATATTCGGCAATGGAGAAGATGTTTTATTCATAAAGACGGTAGTGTACGTTGCGAATCCGCGATGTCGTACAACTATGATAAATTCAGCGATGGTTTAAAACGTTGGCGAATTACCTACTGGTGGTTTCATTGGAAAAAGCTTAAGTCAAATTTAACAATAGAGTGATATGAAAGCTTTTCTACTGGGATTTAGATAATGGGGAATTTCAGTAAAGTCAATATTTTCATAAGATATATGTTTCAATAAATAAAAAAATAATCAGCCACTCATTATTAGGCTGCTAGCTAGAATAATAAAGCCAACTTATTAGCCTATATTTTTTGAAATTTCTTCTTTTTGTAGTACTAAAATCTAGAACTCCACTTCCATTACCCTAAAGTAGAAAGTTCACATGACTACCACTCCTCTATAATTGGAAACCATTCAACCACTCGCTCATTCAGACACCATGCCAGAAATCAATACACACTGCTTAAACGTTCCCTAGCCACATGATTAGTATTACACCTAACACCCAGATGGACAAGAAAGTTAAATCATATGAAATCTAAACGTCTTTACTACTATTTTACACTGAAGTGGCCCTCGAGCACAGACAGCTTATTAATACGCACTCGGTCAAAAGTTAACCGGGCTTAAGTCGCTCGCATCGCCCACGAAGATTCATCACAATCGTCATTATTCACACACAAATTATGTAATTTCAATAAATGGAGCTTATTGAATAGTGATGAGCGTCGGTAGGCCTGCGTAGACTCCCCGTCGCGAGCCTCGCGCTGCGACCCCAGCGCCTACCACCCGGAAAATACCTCCTGATTTCATTATATCCATTGCCTCTTCAATATTGCTGTTAAACATTTAAATATCTTACGCGTCCGCGGTGAAAGACGTACAATTCTAAACGATTTCCAAATCAAGTCTCATATTTCAATAGTAGTTAACTCTCCCAATAAGCACTTAGATCCCCATTGTGGGTGTTGTGTCTAAAATAAATGCGTTTTGTTTGAATAAATCGAGCGGGTGCCGCCAGAGGTCGCGGCGAGTGTTAATGAATGCCCACTTTAAGTACTGACTAATATAAACGATGAAATGAACTAGGTACACTACTCATAATATAAGTTAGTAATTCCTATAAAAATTCGGACAATAAATGAGAGAATATAGAAATTCCTATCCGCCATTCATTATAAATAAATATTTAAGTACCCTATTGTAATTTTGTTGTATAATGAGGTTTCAGGAAAAAGTGTACAATTTATTTCTTTTTTGAAAAACTTGTTACCTACTGTAGGTATAGTTTTTTCGAAAAAAAGTAAATCGTACCTATATTTTTTTCTTCAATATGCATATTAAAGGTTTATTTGTCTTTTTTTTGTCTATGACAGAGGGGGAGGGCATAAGAGGAAAAGAGCAATGGAAAAGATTTTTTTGCTAGGATACTTTCGGGCCTTATAACTCGGCCTTCGTGGGGTTAAAACTTCTGTTCCTATGTTTTATGAAAGATAGAACACAACGAAAAATACCTTAAGTAAAAAAGACGAAACTTATATGAATAAAGCCAATAATATTCTGTTCTCACTCCACGTTATGACTGATGATCGTGGCCAACACGGTTTGAGGTTGTGCTTGTTTTTCCCTTCTGTAATACCTACATATTAATACTCCGTATACCCAGTTATATGTACTTTTAGAATTCCTGCTATGCATTAAGCTGGTAGAAAAAAAAGTTCAATTGAGTATTTATAGTCAGAAATTGTTTGCCTGATTTTTAAAGCGTTTTTAAACTTAGACATGTTGCATTCAGTAATTGTGGTTTTCAGAAATCAGAAACAGCAGACTGCTGTACTGCAGGTATATTAATACTCCGTATAGGTACCTAGTTATACTTTTGCTTTAGAACTCTTGCTATGCATTAATAAGCTGGAAGGAAAAAAAGTCCAACTGAGTTTTTCTAGTCAGAAATTAGTTGCCTGATTTTTAAAGCGTTTTTAAAATTAGACTGAAGGCGTCAGGGCCTGCGTTTGTGAAATCCGTGGGTAATCTGAAGTAATTTGTGCCATTTTTTTTATTTAATTTAAAACAACCCTTAAGATCTATTTAGGTAGGTATATGTTGCATTCAGTAATTGTGGTTTTCAGAAATCAGAAACAGCAGACGTAACTACAGCTGGTATATTATTATTGTGAACCTTTACTCCATTATTCTATGGATTCTTGTTTTTAACCCATGAATTTAAGTTGAACATAAACACGATCGTCATTCAAGGTGCAACTGCCGCCACTCAAGGAATCCAATTCCTCGCAGCGGCCGCGTATCGATCACCGCTGTACGCGGAGTGTAAACGTCAACAAAACGTCGCGCGCCCCAACCATCACACTTATCAAAACAGTACAAAACGCGGGTTGTTATCGATAGGGATCACCGCGACAAGCCTCTAAAGCCGTTTTTTGTGGGTTGACATCGCGCTAATAATACTCATGAGAAAAATGCGCGCCGGACCCCCGTCATCCTCCTTTTGTTTTTAATTTCTACCTCAGTGGCACCGATTTAATTGGGCTCAACTCGAGCGAGCGCACCTCCGTATTTCACCTCGGCTCGCTTCATTTGAATATTTAAAGCATTTCGGGTCCCCGCCGTATTTTCTTTATTTACACATATTTATATATTTATTTCAGACCCGGCGTCATTTATTTGGTGACGTGACTTACCGATGTCCCGTCCTTCCCAGTATCGACATAGTTAACGCGGTGAATTCTCTCGCGTTCCTTTTAAAAGTTTGAAGTTCCCCGTAGTTTTTCTTTTTGTCGCGCCGGCTGCGACTGCGGAGGCGCGGGCCCGGCCGCGTGTGGCTCGCTGCTCTTCGTTGTTTTCTCGTTCTCGCCAGCCTTTATCTTCAACAAGATTGCTCGTTTTTAAATGAAGTTATATCGACCCGATTGAACACCGGACTAAGAAGGCGCGGCGAATTTTTAATTAGTTTCCAAAGATAGAGAATTCTAAGGAGGAATGCGGGAGCCGTGTTGCGAGAGTGCGCCGATTTCTTAATTGAGACGTGAACATAGCGTTTCGAACACCGAGAGGCGATTTGTTGAATACGGGAAGATTAATTATGAATGGAAGTCTTAAATCGACGGCCGGTGCAAGCGGCTAAGTTGCGCGTATTCGCTAATGAAGAGAATTAATGAACGCCATTTTTCGTAGTGCCATATCGAAGAATCGCGTGACGCCGGCAAGCGCGCGTCACTGCCGACAGCGCCGACGATTATTTCATTAGCGATGATACTTTCATCGCAAAAGAGAAGAAAAGGGTTGGGTAATGGCATGGCTGAATAAAATTACTTTAAACACATAATACATGTAATAAGCGCGTTTAAATTATAACAATGCATTAGGGAAGAAAAATAAGTATTTAATTGACAAATAAGTGGTATTACTGAGCCGGCACTAGAGCCACAACATTGAAGCCAATGTTGTCTGGTTCTCTTTCAATAAATTCACGGCAAACCTTAGCGGCGTTCTCCAAGAGCTTTTCTGGAGTGGTGGGTCCATGGTCGATAGGTTGATCCTTACGCCCGTCCAACTCATACAGATGGCCATCCTTATGAATGAAGGTGACGAAGTGGTAGTTCACAGATCCTTCGGTTTGCTCAGCTTCGTGGCTGGAGGTGCGGACTAATTCTTTGTACGCCTCGAGGATCGCAGTAGATCTCTCTAGCAGTTCTCCTTTGGCCGCGGAGTTTAGGCCTTGGGCTTCATCAATGTAATTCTTCAGAAGTCCATCACCGAGTTGTATTTTATTGACATTGTTGGCGATACTGTGTACGAGCGCAATTGTACCGCACACGTTACTTAGGACTTGTTTAAGGTGGAAGACGTCTTTAGGGGCCTCCTTATCCGTGGTTCGCAATTTGGATTCTTCTATGGTGCGATGCACTTCGTAAGCTTCTGAGAGCGGGAACAGCAGGACCACGGCAAGAACAGGTCGCGGCACCCATCCCAGGGCCTCATCTTCTAGCCCTATGACGTCCACCATCCGCCAGTTATCGGGCACCCCTAACTTTTGTAAGTACTTGTTCATGGTATCGGGATTAGACTCCATTGGAAGTGCTTCCATATTTTTATTGCAAATTAGATTTATATAGTTCGTGAAATAGCAGAAAAAATATTTTTTTTTAGCAGTTTAAGATTGTCAATGTCAATCAGTTATATTCTCTTTGAGTTTCTCCTTAGACTGAGGTTGTACGTCAGGTTTGATACAAATAAAATCCAAGAAAAAGGTACATACCGATGTTTTAAAGAATTAATTTAAAGGATTGTATGCGCCAAAGATGCGCCATTATATTACCAATCATTATATTTATTAAAGGTTGTACCTACACAAACACATCACATTATTTTGAATTGGATTTTTTTATATTATATAGTTCTACTCAGAATCACGAGCAAATCACGAGCCACTTCGATCCTAATACGAAAAAAAAATCCATACCTACATGTTTCGTTCCTTGCATTCCGTTAGTCATACAGTCTATGAAAAATGGTTTCGGAATGGAAAAATGAATTTGGAACACTTTCTTTCTCTTATTAGGATCGAAAAAGCTCGCCCAAAAAAAATTTGTGTTGCACCTACTTACACAGATTTTTGTCGTTGGTACAGTCAGCGTCGTATAGTAGGTAGCATCCAAAGTATGCAAATACATAGTTCGGTACGCCACACATATTATACGGTGTAGGTACCGAAACCGGTTGTATCTTTGGATGCTACCTACTATATGACGCTGACTGTACAAGGCAGTGTACTCGGGTGCCTCCTATTCCTAATATATATCAACGACCTCCCTAAAATACTTGACCAAACTAGCATCCTATTTGCAGACGATATCTCCATAGTTTTTCCATACTCTACACATGAAAATAACCTAAATTCTCTTTTAAACGCCACCCTCACTAAAGTAGTTGATTGGTTAAATCTCCATAACCTTGAATTAAACGTAGAAAAAACAAAGATCATGCAGTTTAAACCACATCAGAAAAGTAGCTTATCCATCAATTATAAATACAATAATCAAACCATAGATTGCGTAAATTCCTCCAATTTACTAGGCATCGAAATAGATACAAACGTAAACTGGAAACTCCATATCCAAAAAATCATATCAAAACTATCTTCATTTATATACGCTCTAAGAGAAGTAAAGAAACATACAGATGTAAAAACCGCCTTATGTACCTACTATGCTTTTGCTCACTCCTGGCTCCGATACGGTATAGTTATGTGGGGCAATAGCACCAACATACACGACCTGTTTATCTTACAAAAGAAATGCATAAGAATCCTAAGCAACATAAACCTAACAGATAGTTGTCGACCTCATTTCCGTAAACTCAACATATTAACATTAACATCTTTATACATACTCGAGATAACTAAATTCAAAAGAAAATATAACGACTTCTTTCCAGTACCAAAAGATCCGACTACCTCAAATTTACGCCCTAGAAATACAATTCCAGTTCCATTTTCAAATTTAAGTATCCATAGCTCTAGTCCATATATAATGTGCATAAAGATTTACAACAAGCTTCCAATAGATATTAAAAACGAAAATGTTGACAATATATTTAACAAAAAACTTGCAAAATATCTACTAGACAACTGTTTTTATAATATGCAAGAGTTTTTTGAAAGTTAAATTTATGTTAGGTATATGATAGAAATATAAAGATCTCATGAATGTAATATTTCCACAATTATTTATATTGCGATTAAGTTTATGTTTCGTAATATTATTGTTAGATTGTAAGTTACATAGTTAAATTGCAGTGCCCTTTCAGGGTTCATAGCTTGTTCACCATTCTAATGTAAGACCTAATTGTACCTATGAAAGCAATAAATTACTGATTACTGATTACCTACATTAAGTAGATATAAATGGAGTGATATTTAACGCCAAGGTAAACAAATAAGTACAATAAAAAGGTACTTACAGACAGCAAAACAAGCATGAATGGTCACGATGTAGCGTCCACACCTATAAAATAGCAATAAAATTAATGAATTCAAAATCATTCCCTTTTTTATAGCTGTGAGATGGGCCCGCTTATACATAAGTACTGAAAACCCATTTCTAAGAAAACAAATAAAACTATACTCTGTATCTTTAGGTATTTAGATAAAAGTAAACAAATAATTTGTACATTTTCGGGTAGTTATAACATTTATTGGTTAACCAACCAAATACAAAACCGCCTGGATCTGTCACTGAACGACCTGACTTTAACCTACATTATTTGATCGTGTAATGTTTTCATCTACCCTCAACTGACTTAAGGAGCCATTTGAGGGTAGATTTTGTTTACTTTTATTTAAATACCTAAAGATACAGACTTATAGGGGACACCATTTGTGTAAATTACTATAAAATAAACAAATAGCAGTCGACACAAGCTACGGCCATATTGTGCTGACTGTACTTGCTATTGTGCTGTTATATTTTAATTTGTTTGCCAAACATCTTGCAGCTCGATCAGACACAAGCACGGTAGGTGTACTTACCTACACAAAAGGTACAAAAAATCGCTTGCGCTACACACGCTTTACTGTAAATCTGTTCCAAGCCAAAACGTAGAATGTCATGGTTACCACACTTGCCAGAGGCGACATTCTATTTCAAACAATTATTCCATTTCCGTCGATAATCGCACTTGGAGCGATTGAGTTCACGCGGATCACAGTAGATAGCGCATTGATGTGATCTTATCACCGCATTGACACCAGACATAATTGATATTAATTGCAAGATGCAGGTGCCTCGTCACGTGCTCGGTTTATGTACGAAATTTCGTTTTTATTAATTCGCTGTTGCTGTAATTATGTGTCCGATTGCTCCTATTAAAGGCGCTCGTGCAGTCTCGAGGACAAATCATAACTACCCGTAAGTATACGTTTTTTAGGGTTCCGTACCCAAAGGGTAAAACGGGACCCTATTACTAAGACTTCGCTGTCCGTCCGTCCGTCCGTCCGTCCGTCCGTCCGTCCGTCCGTCCGTCTGTCACCAGGCTGTATCTCACGAACCGTGATAGCTAGACAGTTGAAATTTTCACAGATGATGTATTTCTGTTGCCGCTATAACAACAAATACTAAAAACAGAATAAAATAAAGATTTAAATGGGGCTCCCATACAACAAACGTGATTTTTGACCAAAGTTAAGCAACGTCGGGAGTGGTCAGTACTTGGATGGGTGACCGTTTTTTTTTGCATTATGGTACGGAACCCTTCGTGCGCGAGTCCGACTCGCACTTGCCCGGTTTTTTTGTTTTTAATATTCGAATCTTTTGCCTGCTAAGGTAAGCATGATTAAGCACCATTTTATTTATATATATTTTTTTATATTTGGGAATTTTAATGTTATTCCTACTCAGAATCACGGGCTCTTTCTATCACGGAGATACCTAAAGGGCCACCCCACACTAGCGTCTCCCGAACTAACGTCTAACCAACTCTGTGGCTGCTGCTCGACGCATCGTTGGCGCAACTGCGCCGCGACGCCATTTTCCATAGCACGGATGACTAGACGCTGACGCTCAAAAGACGCTAGTGTGGGGTCTCTCAAAGTATCCCAAGATTTTAATTCTATTCCGTTACCATTGTTCATAGACTTTGTAAGAATGTAGGCAACGGAAGGGAAGGAACGAAAAATGTAGGTACTTCCATATGTAAATTTTGGGTCACTTCTTTTCTCCTATTAGGATCGAAAGAGAATCGTAACAAAGTAGAAATATAGTATGTAGGTGGAGTAGTAGAGATATAGAAAGTAACATAAAAATTCCCAAATCTAAAAAGTGTAGTTCCCAAATCAAAAATGTGTTGTTTACTACTTACCTATAACTTTATAAATAAAATGGCCCAAACAAGAACGTTGATCCTTTGTAACAAATAACTACCTATAAACTGAAATAAATGTCATATACTAAGAAAAAGTGACCAAGGCCTCCAGTGCCCCAGGCTGGAATCGAACCAGCGTCCTCTGCTATCGCGGCAGGTGCCTGAACCACTCGGCCACCGGGCCACAGCGACATTAGTCAAATTTTTCCAAGTATGTATATGCACTTCCTACTGAAGGCTTGTGGCGCCCCCTGGCCATCTCTAAGGTAGAACAGTATGGTTCGAACCTTCTATCTGGATCAGTCTCATGATGACACCGAGCTAGCGGTTTTAATTTGTTCAAATACTTCATAGTAAATAACTACCTATTTTATTTTCAGCTGACGTTCACGAGGCTTCATGATACATCTCCCTTAACCACTTAAGTACCCAATACTTTACTTATTGGACCTGGAATCCAGACTTTTCGTAGAAAAAAATTATGAAGCAGAAAATAATAGTTTACCAAACCAATAGCGCATATGGCTCGCTCCAAAATAAATACCTATATCTTGCACGTAACTCCGATTACATTACACCGTGTTGTAACACCAGGTCAGAGCTTCTTTCTTATTAAGGCGTCACATTTTGTCAAACAACGTCCATTAGGGCAGTCGGGGCGGGGCTGCCGGTAATAGTCATCCTTAGAGATAAGTTAATAGTAAAGACTGTTAATCTCCATACCACGCGTATACCTAAAGAGGAGTGTGAGCGGGTGGTGAAAGTACATTGCGAAAGAGAGCATCAAACCCAAGAACTGTCTCACTAAGGGTGGTATTCCACCTGTCCAATTTCTTTGTCTAATGTGCATTGCATCTCACTCTGTCATTAAGCAAAATCTGAGACGCAAATACACATTGGACACAGAAATTGGACAGATAGAATACCACACTAACAAAAATTGTTATTTATCTCATCTCATGTTGGTATTACTTAAAACGAGGTGCAATTCAGTTTTTTTTTTCATGGCCCGTAATGAATGAGCCAGACATTGACACACACACTGAGTCATTCTGGAAAACCCCAGTTCACATGGCTATCGTTATTTAATAAAGACTAAGAAGGTCTAATATTAGACAAAAATGCCAACCTAGACCAGCCATAAAATATATTAACCTACCAAACAGTCATTTTAAGAAGGAGAAGAAAAATAAACCAGCGCCACTTGCACCATCCCACTAACCCGGGGTTAACCGGTTAAACCTGGAGTTGCCATGGTTACAAGTACAATTTGACACTGCGTTTACGGTTTAACGGGTTAACTCCGGGTTAGTAGGATGGTGCAAGTGGCGCTTAGTAGTATAAAATATAGCCGTAACTATTTTTTTGTATTTAAAATATAAAATCACTGCTTAAAACAACAAAAGGCACGCGAATTATTTTAAAGATTAACAGTCTTCATAAAGAACTTGTCTCTAGTCATCACGTAAGAACAAAGGTCTGCAGATGACTTACTTAAGTA
Source organism: Cydia splendana (assembly GCF_910591565.1). Classification (NCBI taxonomy): domain Eukaryota; kingdom Metazoa; phylum Arthropoda; class Insecta; order Lepidoptera; family Tortricidae; genus Cydia; species Cydia splendana. The sequence goes on along the minus strand of NC_085968.1, from coordinate 12,448,993 downwards.
TACATCCAGGCTCCACTTAAAGAGCTTGTAAAGAAAATTATAATGTTTGAGTAGCATGTGAGTAGCCATTTACCTTTTTCTGCAATTATAGTTATCGATGTTTTAAAACCTGTTGGATGGACTTAACAGTGTATCTAATTTAATTCTTAGCCTTTGGTAGCTTGGTGAATATTAATGAAATAAAGTTCTGTTTTATGGACTTGTTTGACCAAGCTTCGGAAGCATAGATAACTAAGACCGTAGTGATTTAATTCTCATTGACTAAGACCTTAATTTAGTACTAAGCGGAGCCGTTTAGTACAAAATTAAGATACTCAAGGCGGAGAGCTTTTCTATTTTTTTATAATATTCCTATAAAGTATAAGGGTCGGCAGTGCACAGGGACCTCCTCAGAATTTGCAGCCGTTCATTTGTCTGGGGGTTAGCTAATTGACAATCGTTTACTTATGCCAAATACGCATTTTGGCATTTTCCATGGCATTTTTCATAAAAGTCACATCTTGACCACGGCCTCTGGTGTCCATTCTGCAATACAATATAATACCAAAGAGAATTTGAAATAGAAGAATATTGTCAAAGTAAATTATGTAGTCAGTACATTTACTGCCATCTTTCGACACACTTTTAGAGCGCCATTTGACTTCGATCCTTATTTTTTCACTGATATGTGTTAAATTTGTAAAATGTCAAAAAGTATCGCCATCTACTCCAGAGTAGGCCAAAGGTATAGCGCTAGTCTAAATTCTATTTGATAATACTCTTTATTACACACCTCCCACAGTTTACAATATATATTTGGAGATTAAAATCAAACAACTTGTACGATCCATTCTATATATTTATTTCGACCGTTTGAATTACAAATGGCTACATGTCTTCACTATTTAATAATTTCCATTTAATTTAAGACTAAGCTTTGTACTTAACATTGCATTGGCCTCCACTAGATGCTAGTTTTTACACCAATCATTCCATCCACATTGTACACCAATCATAAAACAGTGAAGTTCAAGTTCTTACAGCCAAACGAAATGTTATTATTATTTTATAATATCAATAATACTGATTGCGACTTATATCAGTTAGAGATTTGTAGGTATTTCTTGACTTTATAAATGTACAAGTCTTATCGACAATGTCAATTGATATTTAAAAAACACCAAATGAACGTAGTTAAGGTTAGTGCTCGATCGTTATGTCGCCTCACTGCTTTTACACTTTTTTCATATAAAGGTGAGACTTATTATTGACAGTAGAAAAAGTTACTTTAAGTGCAAAATTCAATCAGTGCCATAAAAATAGCCGATAGGAAGTTCGAACAGTCTGAAGAAATCTTAGTGGAAGACCGTAGCATCTATGCGAAATAATCGATTTATTTACTAAATAAGGAATCCAAAGAATAGTCATTAAGATTACAAAAAAGCCGAATAAATTTTTGGTTTCATTACGAATAAGGTTTTAGCTATATGGAATAATGATAATAATCTATCCTAATGAGATAATACATTAAAGTAATACAATAATCACTTGTGTACATACAAACTATCAATAATATCAGTCAAATTCATCCCAACTTAGGTAACTTAGTCATTAAACATGTTATTTAAGCCTGATACTATGCACAAAAATATAACTACATATTTAAATTGTTTCATTGCATAATCGATGAGTTAGACATATTAGACACCGGGCACAAAAGAAAAAATAACATAACATTATTGTAAATCTGTTTTCAATAAACTATTTTAAATAAATAACAGTATTTTTACGCTGCCAAGGGTAAACAAGGATATATATTTGTATTATCATTCAGTTGGTGGTAAATAAATTTATTTTCAAAAGTGTAAGGTGTATTTTCATGCACGTTTAATTTCTTCAACGTGCAGGATTATGCGCATAATATGTCTGACTGCATTTACGATTAGTATTATTATAAAGAAATTGCTATTTTTTTTTTAAGTTTGTTTCCAACCTAATCTTAGTCACGATGGCTTTAATCACTTATGTATGTTTAACCGCTTGAAAATACCAGCCTCGCTTACTTCACTACCACGTAAGTTAGAAGGAAATATTTGGGCACTTTTCCAGTAGAAGGTAGCTTGGAATGGACCAAAGTAAATCTAGTTTACCACCTTTAACAATTTAGCTGCCCAGTTATCTCAGACTGTTTTTATTAAAACTTTTCTTTATAATATTATTGTTTTACGCTCGACGAGCTTTTTTTCGAAAATTTACGTGGCTCAAAGAAACAAACTTAAAATAATCACATTTACGAGTAGGAACACCTTTTATTACTTGGTTATGATGATGAATATCAAATAGTGTCCATTGCTTACTAACTATACCAACATGCATGTACTAACCAAATTGTATTAGTTACAAGTGTATAATAACGTATGAATAAACATGTATATTGTTCGTTGAAAACGTCAACTTAACAGCTAAGTCTTAAGAGTACAAGATAAAAAAACTACAGTATCGAATAGAAACGTATAAAAATATCACGTTATCATGAAAACCTGTGTAAGAAGAAGTCGGAAATATGTGTTGTTTGCACATTTTATTTTAAAGAATGTCAAAAATGTGTTTTTTGTATAAATGCGTTAATTTAAAGTCATCTCAAAGAGAAATTCATAAAACATTCGAGATCTAAACTTAAAGCCGAAAAATTGAATGACAATCCTATTTATTTAAAACTAAATCACTTTTAATTTGGAATATCTCACATCAATTTAGAAATATAGTTAGAACATTAAATGTAAAAAGATCGTATAAAATCTTCAAAGCACTATGAGAAATTTATGTATAAAATAATGAAAAAATTGCACCATTTTGAGGTCTATAAATTGCGGGTATTTCCCATACGTTCATAAAACGAAAGACATTGTTATAACACTGGGTACTCGATCAAACTCGTAATGAGTATTGAGACTATTGAGTACTCAGTCGTACAGAACAGACGGGATGCATGGTTACCCTTTATTGCTTCTGCCAACTGAGTTACATACTTAGGGGCTATTCATAAATTACGTCATTTCAAATTAGGGGGGGGGGGGTCTGGACATCGGATGACGGTAGCATGAAGTAAGAGGAAATGGGGTCATTTGAAGCCTGATTTTTGGATGATTATAGGGGGGGGGGGGGGTCAAAAATCGCCAAAAATCGATGACGTAATTTATGGACAGCCCCTTATATATTATATTTAGTGTTGGTAAGAACTCGAGTCCACTGAGTCTGAATTTGAAGAACTCAGCTCGTTTTTACGAGACTCGGCGCTTAAAAAACTCTTGAGTCTTTTAAGTCCCGAGTCGAGTCCTTTGTTGAGTCTTTTTAAGAGCAACTCAAAAGGACTCGAGTCTCCGAGTAAAGACTACGTCAACAATTTTATAGGTTTTTCCGAAATAACAGTAAATAAATTAGGCGTTATTGTATGATTTGTGTACCTACCTAATTCACGAATTTGCTATAAATACAATGCATTTTGAATTTTTTTGTAAAAAATATCAAGAGTTCTCTGAAAAGGAATCGTCTCTACAAAAGACTCAGGTCTCTAACAAGTTGAAAAGAACTCGAGTTTAGTCTTAATTATAAGAGTCTCAAAATCTGAGTCGAGTCTTAAAGCAGAGGATTCAAAGGACACGAGTCTTAACCAACGCTAGTTACATTCTCAAGCACATGTTGTATTTAAAAACTATTGTATACATCTAATGCTGTCAATTTCTAAATTATAGTCAATGTAGGATTATGAAGATTTCATTATTGCCTATATAGTTCTGATGCAAAAAAAATTGCGTCTAACGTATTCAAATAGCTTCTTATTCAGCCTTAGTGGAATTGGTATGATTTTAGTTGAGCAGTAGCGGAATTCATTAAAATATAATTGAATAATATTGGATTGTATTGTCACAAAGTAAAATTGTCTTATAATTAACTACATAATTGATAGCGCGTTAATAATTTCATATAAAATGATTACAAAAAATGTACATTCAAGTGTAACTTTTTACCGTGAAACCTGTCAGCTCTTAAATGTCTCTGAAATGCTGTTTCTCGGTTAAGTTAAGCGTAATTTTACCATCAACATTATCAAATCTCTTAGTTTGTAAAGATGTTAAAAGAGTATCCATATTTTCATGTTCAAAAATTGTACTTTATTAAAATTCAGTTTGAGAAAAAAAAGTTATAGCAAATTTACAATTCACTTAAACTTCAATTTTTTTTTCTTACAAATAATACTCATTAAAATCATTAAAAAGTTATATTCTTGGTCCTGAACGATGTAGAAAATTATTATAGCTACGTTATAATGTAAACTAAGAGCATCGGAGTAACATTTCAGAAAACAAGTAACAATAGCCTCTTCAGGTTTGACGGTGTACACGTAATCTATACAATGACGACCGGTCTGGCCTAGTGGATAGTGACCCTGCCTGCGAAGCCGATGGTCCTGGGTTCGAATCCCAGTAAGGGCATTTATTTGTGTGATGAACACTAATATTTGTTCCTGAGTCATGGCTGTTTTCTATGTATATAAGTATGTATTTATCTATATAAGTATGTATATCGTCGCTTAGCACCCATAGTACAAGCTTTGCTTAGTTTGGGGCTAGGTTGATCTGTGTAAGATGTCCCCTAATATTTATTTATTTATTTTATTTATAAGTATACATATAAATTATATTAAAAAAATCCAAAAAAATAGAAATACATTTTTTCGCACTAAAATAAAATATTAAAGTAAAATGCAATAATAGTATTTGTGCATAATATAGAGATAAAAAATCTGCACAAACAATGGAACAATTCCGATTACAAATCTCCATGTCATAATCTTTTTATACCTAATAAATTCTCAGAGCTACCATTAAAATAATTTTCTTTGCTACCGCAAAATAAAATAGCGGAATTTCACGTAAGTATCTACATTAGTGGAACGATTTATTCGATTTTGGCTATACATCTGAGTTTTTATTTTATTCTGTATCACGTATTATATGGCCCCGGTTAAAAACTAAAGGTAGCACTAAGAAATAAATCGCCACAAATCACACTTCGCAGTTACACCTCTAAAATGAATGATATGCACGCCTAATTAAATAATACATTTACTAATGCTATATTTCTAGCGAATACGATATTACCCAATAAAAAGGAATATCTCATAATACAAGCTTAAAGTTACGAGTTGCAGTAAATGACGGAGTAAACTTGAGAAGCAATGAGGCGCCCTAAAATCATTGCTATATATTTTTTATAGGCGCAAATCGTTCCTAACGTTTTTGTCGGGCAACTTTGAACTTTAATCTCGATGTCACAGGATCTAAATTTAAAATATAGTTTGGCAGGATATTTTAGACTAAAGCTTAAGCTGCAGCTCTAGCGTATTTAAGGAAGCTCTAGCCTGAGATTTTAAAGGTTCGATAAGTTCTCCTAGATAGCTTACCTAGGAGGGGTTTAGCAGTTGGTCTCTCCGTTCTCGTGGTGTCCAGAGTCGAAGCTGCTGAGGTGGCCGAGCCCCTTGGGCGGGATGGGTGGCGGAGTCTCGCCCTCGTCGACGCGCAGAGGCTCCGACATCATTGAGATTATTTCCTCGTAGCGTAAAGATTCCACAGTCAGGTCGAAATCTGAAACTAAAAACGTTTATTAGGGTGGTATTCCACCTATCCAATGTGTATTGCGTCTCACAATTTGCTTTAATGAGTGAGACGCACTGACATTGGAAAAGAAATTGGACCGGTGGAATACCACCCTTAGTTTCATAGAAGCGATCGTAGGTATGTGCTTTATTCGGTTATACGTAGTACTAGTGGTAATGTTTCTTAAATTAAATGAGTTGTCACAGTTCTTCTTGTTATTTCTGTAAGTATGTGAATCAAGACGCTAGTGTGGTGTGGTGTGGGGTGGGGTGGGGTGAGGTGAGTGTTACCGTGGTGGCGGCGGTCATCGCCGGCGTTGGTGTAGTTGTGGTCGGCGACGCCGACGCTGACGCCGGAGTCGCGCGCGTCGTCGGCGCGCTCGGCGTCGCGCGCGCGCCGCGGCACGGCCGGCGGCACCTCCGTCCACGAACGCGTCGAACCTACAACCACATTCATAAGCCTAGTTTTTATATCAGTGCCGGAGCTTTTACATAACTTGCCTATTTACCAATCGAGAGTCATATTTTACAACATACATACATACATACATACATACATACATACATACATATATACATATAATCACGCCTCGCCTATTTCCCGGAGGGGTAGGCAGAGACCACGGATTTCCACTTGCTACGATCCTGACATACCTCTTTAGCTTCCTTCACTTTCATAACATTCCTCATACACGCTCGCCGGTTTAGGGTGCTCTTGACCTGGCCTTTCTCCAGGATTTCCCCGATCTGATCAGAGAAAGTCCGTCGAGGTCTACCCCTTCCAACTCCCACTTCCATTTCTCCCTTATACACTCTCTTTGTTAGCCTTCTTTCACTCATTTTTCCACATGTCCAAACCATTTCACATACCTTTCTCAATTTTTGTCACTACATCTACATTCAGTCCACACTTTTCCCTTATCACACTGTTCCTAATTCTATCTTGCAATCTCACACCACACACACTTCTCAGCGCTTTTTGCGACACCTTCGGGCTGCTCATAAAAGCGTTAAGTGCACCATTCACACGATTTCCAGCATTCACTCTCCTTTCAATGTCTTTATCATGCTTACCGTCCCTAAGTGAACAAGGTTCCCAGATACACAAACTCTTTCACTTGTTCCACTCTTTCTTCACCAATCGAAATTTCACAGTTTGTCATATTTTCTTCCTTTTCAAATACCATTACTTTCGTCTTGCTTACATTTATTTTCATTCCTTTCCTTTCAAAAGACCCATGCATTCCAGTCACCATCTCCTGCAACTCATCGCCCGATGACGCTAGCAATACCAGGTCATCAGCGTAAAGAAGACATTTGACGGATAACCCACTCATTCTCAGCCCACATTCATCATTTTTCAAATCATGCAAACTACTATCCATGAACAGATTAAACAGCCACGGTGACGCTACACATCCCTGCCTAACACCCTTCTCGATGCTAAACCACTCAGTGTACGATCCGTTAACTCTCACACAAGCACTGGAATCCTCATAGAGCGATTTCAGTGCCTGAATGAGATGGCCGCTCAATCCATACATCGACAGTACCGACCAAAGTTCATTCCTCACCACTCTATCATAAGCCTTTTCCAGATCCACGAAAGCGCAATAGATCTTTTGACCTTTGGCCAAATACTTTTCGGCTATGCATCGCAAGGAAAATACTTGATCCGTACATCCCATACTCTTTCGGAATCCCGCTTGTGCATCCCATACTTTCTCATCGGTTTCTTTCACTACTCTTTCAATCAATATCTTTGCATACAATTTGCCGACGACGCTGAGTAAGCTAATGCCTCTGTAGTTTTTGCAATCCAGTTGTGATCCCTTTCCTTTGTAAAGAGGTACAATGACAGCCTTGCACCAGTCCCTGGGCACTTGACCGGTTCTAAAGCACATATTGAAAAGGCGATACAACTGACTTGCTACATTGCCTTGTCCAGCTTTCAGCATCTCGACAGAAACTTTATCATATCCCGCAGCCTTTCCTGATTTCATGCCTTTCAACGCTTTCACAATTTCATCCATGCTAATACTATCTTCATATTCATATTTTACAAAAGAGGCCAAAGTAGTTTCGGGTTGCCCAACGGTTATTTAATTCTCTATATAATTATAAGTATTCTTGGTTTGGTAGCAAGCAGTCCATAAATCATGTTTTTTCATATAACCGAGAATATCATTTCTATCTCTTGACTTGTGACAGCTAATGTATTTTCATCTTATTAATTGGCAGTTGTAACCCCCAATCTACGCTCAAGCAACCTTTTAAATATCTGCTTCTCTCCGACCTCGATGTGCTGCCCTCGCTGGAAATGCACCATTAGTCTCTCTAGTAGCACAGTGTGCATAGTTCAATAATTTAATGAGCATGTACCTGAGACGCGCGGCGGCAGCGGCGGCGCGTCGCCGGGCTCGCTCCACGACGCGCGGCTGTGGCGGCGGGGCTCCACCGCCTCGCCGTCCAACGAGTCACTGAAAATATTACACTTCAATTATATAACCATTTTGACAAGTGATCATGTCTTGCGTGATAAATAATTGCTAAAAGCAGATTGAAAACTTAATACAGGTGAGATAATGTTTATGAGGCCTTTATTGAGCGATCAAATATTCTAAGCCTGAAATAAATACGCAATGGTAATATGTACCAATACTTAGGGCACTCGTAGCATATCGATCAGGCGTGTGACTCTGAAGATCGTGGGTTAGGGTGGTATTTCACCTGTCCAGTGTCCATTGCGTCTCACTCTCTCATTAAACAAAATGTGAGACGCAATACACATTGGACAAGATAGGTGGAATACCACCCTGAAATTTAGCACGTAGCAATAATTTTCTATCAAAGTTACTACCGAAATATCATTTGATATTAATTAGTTGCTATACGATAACAGAAAACTTTGTCAAAAAACTGAACTAATCCCAACAAGGCCTAGTTTCCCGTGTTAGAAAATCAGACGGCAATCGTTTTCGTACAAACCAACGCGCCAATATCTTGGATTAATTTGCTCAAAGCGGACCTCACACTCCATTAGGATGTCTCTGAAAAAGCACCATGATAAAGAGAAGTTAATACCGATACTTGTCGAGTGGAGGCCGAGTAGGGCTCCTGGGGTCGCCGGACTTGGGCCTCGAAGGCAGTGGCGGCGCGGACTTGATCATGGAGTCGTCACCGTCACTCTTCTCACCGCTCAACGGTAAACTCGTTGACATTATGCTCTCCGGTCGTTGCTCGACGCTGTCCTCTAGTGAGTACTGAAATAAAATGTAACTGATGTAGTAAGACTACATAAAACAAGATACATTTGTACTGGCCTGAAAGTAAATTGACAAACGTTTTTAAAAATATATCTGGATGACAGATGCCAACCAAAAATCACGTGATAATTTATTTCCATACATTGTTTATGTTTTGATTGGCTTAGCTGTATTCTTACGCTAGTCCAGAGCGTAAGAATCTTTTATGTCAAATTGTATGCAAAGGGAAGCATGCGTGAACTGCAGGAATTATGTATTGGCGTCAAGTGTCAATGGAAGGCTACTAAATTCCAATTTTGGCCTTAAGATGGTGTACGATGGTTATAGCGATTAGAGCATATAGCGATAGTAAATTAGACTGTGAGATAATGAAGTGGTGTTATGTATCAATTACTTACGATAGGTTTGTTATAGAGATGACCATCCTCATAGAAGTTGTCATTTTGTTGTATACTCTGCGATCGTTTATCCATCTGCGGCACTGGAGGTAGCGGAGTGCTGAAAATTATAAATGACAAGCTTTAATTAGAAAAAAAAACGTTCATTAGCATTATTTATATTATTTGTAGGTTCAAATTGTCTTTTGCGCACAGTCTACAAGAAATAGCAATCATATTAGATACGTCACGTCTGCGGCATGCGTTCGGATAGGTGGGCTTGGGTCGCCACCAAGTGCCAGCGGGGCACATAAACTCAAACGAAGATGGCATAACTTGGACACCTTCCATATCAGAAATTGGCCGAAAGAAGCCCAAAATCGGCAGTCGAGGAGACAGAGGCGAGAGGTATTTTAGTCAAGTACTGAGACACTCGAAAGAGGCCAGGTAGGGATAATGGATACTTACTTGACAATGCTTTCTGACATCTGCCGCCTAGCTCTGGCCAAGCCAGGCCCCAGGTTTTGCCTCAGCTGATTGAATCGTTCCACGAGTCGCCTGCAAAATATATCAATCTGATTATCTTCATCCATCAGTGGCACTATGCGTCAAGTTGAAAACGAGCGATGTTACCATGAGAATGACGATAAACAAGTAATATTTAAGAATAACTAATAGTAGTAACCGTACAGAAAATTCACTCCTTCACAAAAGTCAGATTTTGGTATAAAATTATACCTATACTCGCCTGCAACAAAATTGAAACTTATAACCGCGCACGAACCGTGAATCTTGTTTGTGCGAGCGCCACGTGACACGACCATCGTGCGGTCGAGCGGCGCCCACTGCCATACGCCTGCCGCTCCGGGCGACGCGCCGGCCAAATGTACCTAAACTGCGTAGTGACACCCCCCTGACGGCAGTCTATTGTTTGAAGCTACCGAAGAGTGGAATCTTCACAGGTACAAAATGTTTTATGGCGAACTCAATGCAGAGTCCGCTGCCAACCGATCCATGCTGAGTCAATCCTGCATCTACAACTGCCAGCTGCGAAGCCACAAACCGCCTAAGCTAGGCCGCGGCAGCCGCTTCTCTCGGACTCTCGGTCCGCGCAAACTCGGGCAGGAGGAACGCTTGCTCGTATTGGGTGGGAATCCGTGTAAACTAAGTATTGGGAAAGCTCACCTATGCAAAGGTTTGACATCTTCCGGTGCCAGCCTTCCATGCACAGTCAACCCCGCATCTACAACGGCCAGCTGCGAGGCCACAAGCCGCCTGAGCTTCGCCGCAATGGCTGCTTCTCTCGGACTTGCAGTGCGTGCGAACCCGGACGTGAGGAAGGCTTGCTCGTATTGGGTGGAAATCCGGGTAAATTTAAGTATCGGGAAAGCTCACCTATGCAAAGGTTTGACATCTTCCGGTGCCAGCCTTCCGTGCAGAGTCAACCCCGCATCTACAACTGCCAGCTGCGAGGCCACAAGCCGCCTAAGCTTCGCCGCAGCGGCTGCTTCTCTCGGACTCGCAGTGCGTGCGAACTCGGACGTGAGGAAGGCTTGCTCGTATTTGCTGATGCCGCCCTGCACGTTGGCGTCGATGGTGCCTTGCAGGCGCATGGAAAACGGGTTGATGTTGCGCGTCGGGTCGGCGGTGTACTGGGATATCAGGCCGCGGAGCTCGCGCTCCGTTGACTCCATGGTTTCGCAGGCGAACTAGAAATTGTACGATATATCTTGAATCCAATATATTCTCAATGTAGACAACGTAGCGTGGGTTCATAATGCAGCCCAAGCAACGCAAGCGATGTATACTATGCTGGGAACCTGAGCCGTTCCGCAAGGTGTGCTATACATTTCAAGTTTTACTTACTTCAACAGGTGGGATTTCTTCAACTGATCTTGATACAACTTCAGACCACCTCAGAATGCCGGGAAGCGTATTTTCGGTAACCAACGTTGTTCTTTCAATCCAGAGACTCTGCAAATGGAAAATAAAGTTAGATTAATTGAACCGCAAAGATGAAACATTGTTGTAACTTGAACTAAAGGGAAACTGACATAGGTACACTGTAACAGAGGAAAGTTGACTTACACCTAACATGAAACGCTGCCAGAATATCAGCAAGACAATTAGAAGAGCGCAGATAAGGTTTCCACCTGTCCAATTTCATTGTCCAGTGTGTATTAAATTTGCGTCTCACATTTTGTTTAGTGAGAGAGTGAGACGCAATGCATCAACCCAAAAAATTGGACAGGTAGAATATCAACCTTAGAAGTTTCTAGTTTAGTAGTGTGCAAAATTACAACTCTGTAATCTCTGCCCCTACACACGCTTTTTTTGTAATTCGTGCTCGTCAACAATCAATAGTATTGCAGCATTGCGCCTACCTTGAATTCATTGTCCTTGTCGATGGGCGGCTTGTGCAGCGGGCGGTCGCACAGGAAGGTGTTGACGTCGTTGCACGCGTAGAACCGCCGCGCCTGCTCCGGCGCGCCCGGGCCCCACTGCCGACGGGAAGCCACCGGCTTCACGTTGCAGATCTGGATGTCTGCGACACAGGAACATGTTCTAAGGCTATGTTTCGAACTACGCTCACAGCGCACACAGCACGCTCACGATCGGACCGATTCACGTCAATGGACGGCGCTCACGGTGCTCACACTCCCAGGCGTAAGCACCTTGAGCGCAAACGTCAAGGTGACGTTTGACAATGACAGGACGGGCGCGAAAAAAAATTTCAGTTACCTAACTGATTCGGACCGGCAGCCAGCACTGTAAGCGTTGTGAGCGTGATTCGGAACATAATAGCCTTAGGTATATCTGCAGAGAGCCATGGAGCATGGTATGTGTCTGGCATAGTAAAAACCTCCAGCGCGCCTGGAGCATTCGAGTGTCAAAAGGTCTTTAGATAAATTGTCGGCTACATACGACAAGTGCGAGATGATTGAGTAAAAGTAAAATTAATCGGATTTTAAATGGACATTGCACTAAGGCGAAGTTTTAAGTTTCTTTATGAGGTATTTTTAGAAAATTTCAAGTTCATTCAATGTGAAAAGTTACATTTCAAGACATGTAAGGGTGGTATTCCACCTATCAAATTTCTTTGTCCAATGTGTATTTTGTCTCACATTTTGCTTAATGAGTGAGTGAGCAATGACATTGGACCAAGATATTGGACAGATGGAATACCACCCTACACCCACCCTGCACCCTGGATATGTATGTATGTGCGTGAACTTACATTGCGAGTCGTTAGCGATAATGGAGTCATCGGGCGGTGTATTGCGCATCATAATATGCGCGGCGACGTATTCTGACTGTAGGCGCTGCGTGAACGCACCGATGCGCTCATAGTCGTAACCACGATACACGAATTGCTTGTTCTATAAAGAGAGAACAGTTATACGTAACAACAGTTTACTTATTCAGCATCAGTACGGACTTCCGTTCCCGACTTAAAACTATTTCCAGGTACTTCAAGCTGCTTTATTGCCACATGAAATAAACAAAATGCTCACCCTAAAAATTGTAATAATCTTTAGCCGTAGGTATAGTCGCCATCAGATATATCGAAGCGGCCGAGGTGCTCAAACATATCTGAACACGCACTCTAGCGCCTTGACAATAGAGACGTGTTCAGATATTTATATCTGATGACAACTGTCCAAGTTAAAACAGTTAAATACTCAGGTTTAGTCGCAGTTGTATAATTTATTCAACCAAATTGCGAATTTTCACAGGAACATTTTCATGCACCACGTGTTGTGGAGTAAATGATTGACTTACCCTCACAAAGAGCGGGCATCCTTTTCCATAGAAGCCGACTCTGAAATATTCTGGTTCCGGGCGAAGTTGCGTCAATATAGAGTCCAGGAAAGTCGCATGGGTCCGCAGGCAGTGAGCGAGTCGAGCGTAATCGCAGAGCTTCTGTTCGTAAAGGGTTGCCAGCTCTCGCAGAAGTGGTAAACCTTTTTCCCAACACTGAAAAAAATTGCCACGTTTTATGACAAATGTAGTGTCAAAAAACACACAAAGGAACGATAAGAAAATTTTTGACTTTTCAACTTTTCAAATCGTGTAGACCCTGCTAACAATAGTGATTGGACACATGTTTTTGAGCTGGCACCAGTATGTAAGGGTACTATCTCATAAAGAGACCTCCAAGCTAACTCTGCACCGGCATGGCAAGCGTCAGAGCGTTCCACGCTCCACAATAAATATCAAATAAATAAATAACCGCTAGTAATTTGGTGCCAAGTTAGTTTCGACGGACTCTAGTTATGATAATTTAACATATTCACTGCCAAGAACACGCTAGATCATATTTATATTTATATAGGTATTATTATATATTTATATTCATTTTGGTTTGGAAATGAGGCGCTTGGCACTGAAAGTGTTAAGATAGATTTACCTTTCCACGATCGAAGTACTGTAAGACTTGATTGTATAGAGCTTCTTTTCGCTTCCATTCCGGTGTCTCGGGGTATTCTGGATCAACGCCAACTTGATCGCTCTCCCAACTCAATGTTTCTGCGTACAACTGCAAAACAAAAGTCATCTTATAGGTAGAATGTCATATTTGAAGGTATTTAACTCCAACTCGAACAATTTGTATGACGGATCGGTGCAAATTATATTTCGTCAACTATAAGGGTTAATGCGTCTCACTCTCTCATTTTGCTTAGTGAGAGAGTGAGACGCAATGACATTGGACTAAGAAATTGGACAGGTGGAATACCAACCTGACTGATGTTTTTGGAATTAATAAAAAAACGAATTTAACATGAGAACTGGATAGATGGCGCTAGAGGTCTTCGTAAAATTCGACACCAAATGACCGTGTCACCGAATGATGGTGTGTTTGATTCAATGGAGATTGGTTTTTAGATGTCAGAGGTGCAAAAACGTGATAATTTATTTTTTCCGAGTTTCGCTTAATTTAAACGATTATAATAGGGGGTATGTATTGAGAGTCTAATTCGAAGTAACTGTGTGCAGTAAGCTTACCAAGAGGGTGCACCCGGCTTCGACAAAGTTGTCCGACGCGATGTGCAGATCGTGCAGTTTGTACACGTAGCGTAAGTACATCTCTTTGCGGTCGATCTCGTTCTTATAAAAGCTCTGTAACAAATCAGATAAATGAGTAAACATTAAAAACTGTCGAAAAACTGCGTAAAAACGCGAAATTGTGAAATATTCATATGTATACAGTACTCCTGCAATTTAATTCCAAAGGGTGGCCATAGATGGCGCTAGTAGTGCATGTGTTTTGATACGAATGCGGGCGTTTCGTAATGTTTTTTTGTTAAAGTGTCCTATTTTTGGGCAAATTTGATCAGAACATATATTATAGTTTAGATTTACCTTTCGTCTGTATTTGATAAGGATCCGGGCCGAATTTTTCAGTCGTTTCTTTGCATTTTTTCGAAAACGTGGTTTTTTGTTTGGCACGACCGAGGTTTGATTTAACCCACAATTTTAGACCACCACACACATGTGAAAGGTTAATCTGATTATTTTAGTCTAAAAAAAAGGCGGGGCAATAAAATTTCTACACTTACACACTTAGTTTTCAGACATGAAAATAGATGGCGTTAGTAGGCGCAGAGAGTATTGATTATTTTTTTATGAAATTGAACAGTACCTGTTCCTTTGTACTACTAGCCATGGTAGTGGTTTAAAGTTTGGAAGGTCTGCATTCCTATGGCCTGAATCGGAAACATGTGCACGTGTACATTACCAAAACAAGTGCTACCATGTACCGTTCTCGTAGGTACGTTTCCTTGTGTATAGTAGATTCTGCCATCTTGTGGGCTACACAGGAAGCATGAACGTCACATTAACGCCTCGCGCCATAAATCTGACGGCTTCTGCTGCTCCCTATAGTTCATTCACGCCCCCTATAGATAACAACAGCGGTACTCACAAGTAGATTGACGGTGGCGGCCATCCTCTTATCGCGGTGTTCGGCGCCCTGCATGACGGCTCGGTAGTCGAGCAACCTCTCTAGTAAGCGCGTCACGCAGCCCACGAACGCCGCGCCAGCCTCGCGCCAACCCTCGGTTGATACGCGCTCCATGAGTCTGGTGATGGAAAATTACATTTTAATAATAGGAGCATTCCATGAAATTAAGCTTAGAATAAATTTAAAAGTGGAAAAATCACTGTCTTTTGCTCAGATGGCACTGGAGTATCGATCCAGGGGTCGTGAGTTCAAGTCTCACCCAAGACAGTAATTTTTCCACTTTTAAATTTATTCTAAGCTTAATAGCATCGTTCGCAGATATTTCTGCTTGTTAAAAATTAAAATTCCATGAAATTGTCTTCCGTTTGTCCCGTAGAAACGCGAACTTTCTGAAGATTTGCAGGTAAAAGAGTTTCCTTTTCTATGACAAATGGTCAAAAATATGCACATAAACATAATCGCCAGCTTTAAATGCCGAAAAAAAAGTCGCAACACAGGAAATAAAATGCGTTTGTACGGGACAACCCGTGGAGTGCTCCAATAGTAACTATTGGCTTCGAAGATTTCATACATTATATATTGTTCTCGAAATTATCTCTTTTACTGGCTGGCTTGTAATGCGCTTGTTACCTTCTTAATTTTCGAGATCAGATAATATTTATAATATAATGAAGTACGATATGCCATTATAAACTAATCCATTTTCACCACTAACAAATTTCACCTTAACATAATCAGTACTTACACAGAACTCAGATGCTCCCTGCGTTGCAATAATGAGGCATGTACAATAAATAGGCATTTTATGAAAGATTACACATAATTTATATTTAAGAGTAGCGATTGGATATTAAATAATACAAACTTAAATGTTAAGCTGTTTCCAACAAGACTTTATTCATAGAAATAAGCTTCAAGGAAGCCGAATAAAGTAATCTATATCAAAATAAATCTCTCTAAAACTAAATATATCCAATTCAGACCTCAACAAGCTAAACCAATTCAGCTGAATATTAATTACGAAGGTACCCAAATTGAAGAAGTTTCATCATACAAATTTCTGGGCGTCGTAATTGATAGTCATCTGAATTGGAAACAACACATTGAGATGGTTAATAGTAAAATAAGAAAATTCTGTTATGGACTGCAAGTACTTGTAAATGTATCAACCACAAAAACTGCGACTTTAGCATACTATGGTTATATCTATTGCATTCTAAACTATGGTATCATTTACTGGGGAAACTCTGTAAATGCCTCATCAACTTTCATCCTACAAAAGAGATGTGTTAGAATTATTTTTGGATTGAGAGACGACGATTCATGTCGGAATATATTCAAGACCCAAGGTTTACTAACCCTAACTAGTATTTACATTTGGCAATGCTGTATTTTTATCAAAAACAACGCCTCTGAATTTCATGTTAAACAAACAAACAGGCCTGTTAGAAATAAGTATTTACTCAACTTACAAGTTCCTGACTCAAAGTTGACAATGGTACGTAAAGGGATGTATTACACTAGTATTAAAATATACAATCATTTGCCAAACTACATTAAAATGATGTCAGGAACAACATTTAAAACTACATTAAAGAACACACTCATTAAAGCAAGTTTTTATAATCTAAATGAATATTTTGATTATAATTTTAATGATCTCATGTAATAATTAATGTTCCTCTAATCTAAATGTAAAAATGCTAGATATTATTATAGGTATTATTCAGTACTGAAGAGATGAAGGAGATGAACCTATTGCATGCTCTGACGGGTAGATTATGTGTTCTGATAAACATTGTAACATCTTTACTTTACTTTACTATTGTAAATGTACCATAATCTTGCAATAAAGACATTTTTGATTTTGATTTTGATTTTGATTTTATATAACGGAATCATTAGTTTGCTGCAATTATTCAGTTGCATATGAAATTTATGCCCTTACACTGGCCCGTTAAAAAGAACATTTTATGGAGCAATAATTGATACCAGGTACGGACAGAGTGTCTATCCATACCACACGTCCGATCAGAGTATTGAACTTATCAGTATCACCAATATCCCACAGAATAAGGTTGCCTCGCAGCACAGAGACCGGGGAAGACGGATCGCGATAGCAGCTACCACTAGTTGTGTATACAGTCAGACACAAGTCTAGAGCATGATAGTTTGACTCACACGCAGTCGAACAGCCGGCGGTAGTGGTCGTCGGCCTTGTTGTCGGCGACGAGCGAGTCCAGCTTGTCGACGAGCGCGGCCTCGGTGCGGCGCGCGGAGCCCGTGGCCTCGCGCTCCTGCGCCATGAGCGCCACCAGCGCGCCCAGCGCCGCGCGGCGCAGCTCGCCCACCAGCGTGATCTCGAGCAGCGCGCCCACCGCGCCTGGCACGAGGTGGAGTTGTGCTTTGCCTGGAAAAGGAGTAATAAGTAAAATAAAATACTTGTATTAAGAGCCAACGGGAGTGGTCATTTCTCCATACAAACGTACTCCTCGTTTTCCTCCGTGGTTTTTGAAGCTAGAACAATGATTTTTTCAACACAGATTAATATTGTCAATATCTGTGTCGGACCGTTTTGCTTTTTTTGATATTTTTGTTTTTTAAGGCGCTAGAGCCCTTCAAAAATGGCCAAAATGGCCTAATTGACTATGCCGCAATGAGAGGCGTGGCATTCAAAACTGATATCAATTAGCCAAAAAAGCAAAACGGTCCGACACAGATAATTTCATAATCATTTAGATTTCCAAATTTGGTTACGATTGGTTAAGTTTTGGAGGAGGAAACAGAGAAGTACGAAACCTCGATTTTTGAGATTTTTACGCAGGATTTTTCGCCTTGTCCTTATCGCACTACTTTTAGTGCCGCTTCCGTTAGCGAGACGGGTATATTTACCTAAAATATTTAAAACTCAGCTCCTGTTTCGTCTTAATAACCGGAAGTGTATCAGCCAGGTTCGTCGTCAGAGAGGCGATTTACTGGCAGGGGTAAAATTATACGAACTATTTTAAGGATACTGTCGGTTTTTTGAGATCCAACTGGGCTGATTCGTTAAGCTTAACTCCTAATTCAAATTGAGCCCTAAAGCTGCCGCGCGAGAGAATACTGTAAGATGTTCCACTCAGTGTTTGACTTATAAGTAGACATAGAAATTTTTCTAGCACGAACGAGGCAACGCTAGTGACTTCCTTCAGATATTTAGTTTATCGACACCTAACTTATAAGTAATATAAAGGTCATATTAGGAAATAAATGAACAAGACAAAGTAAATATCGGAAGTCACTAGCATTGCCTCGTTCGTGCTAGAAAAACCTCTATGTCTACTTATAAGAGTCAATTAATTTTCGGTACTTCCACTGTCTAGTGGAATTATTGTATTCATACATATATTCATAAAACTTTACATAAAACGGGCCTAATATAGTTAAATTATGTTTTATCCCTTTCTTACAAATACATAAGTCAAAATGACAGATAAGGACAAACGATTATTAGCGAATTGAGGTTTGTAGTGCGTTTATGAATAAGGGGGTAGGAGTAAAGCACATGTTTCCCGTAGAGCGTTAGCGTGCCTTACCGAGGCGGCCCCACACGGCCAGCACCTGCAGGCCGGCGGCGGCGCGCATGCGCGGCCGGTCGGGCCCGCGCCCCGCCCAGCGCTCCGGCGTCAGCGCGCTCGACGTCACCAGCGCCACGCCCAGCTCCATGTACCCCGACCATAGCTGGAACCAAAGTTAACATGCATTTAAAAAAAATACCTGGGCGGTGCTTCCACTGTCTAGTGAAAGTCTAAAATCTAAAAAAAGTCGACCGGTCTGGCCTAGTGGGTAGACCCTGCCTGTGAAGCCAATGGTCCCGAGTTCGAATTCCTGTAAGGGCATTTATTTGTGTGATGAACACAAATATGTATACCTGAGTCATGGGTGTTATCTATGTATATGAGTATGTATTTATCTATACAAGTGTACAGGGTGGAAAGGCACGACGATCCTTTCCGGAAATGGGAGATAGTTTAGCCTAAGCTCTATATTTTCTCCATAGAAACTATGTTAATATGGGCAACCGTTTCTAAATTATGACCTTTTAAACATCCACGCAAAAAACTACTTTGTTCTAACCCTAACAGGTGACAGGGTCAATGAACTTACTTCAACTTGTAAACAATCAGTATTCGACAGGAAATTATGCTAATTTGTTGCCATCTAACCATTTTTAGGTCTGCTTACAGCACGGTAAGAATCATTGCAGGATTTTCGCTTTCTTAGTGGTTCCACTTGTTCAATACTTGAATGAAATAGTTATGTTATTCCTTAATATTAATAATACTAACCACAACATTGTTTACAACGACAGTTCAAATGGTGACATTGACAACCACTCAAAAGTACGCAATCGTCTTATAAATATCTCTGGTTTCCTTGACTGATAAAAAGGTTTTAGTTTCTTAACACGTTTCACAAAATTATTTTCGAATAATTGGAAACTATCTAAAATAATTAAAAATAACAAGTAGGTTGTGTTAGTTGCACCAAATGAACTTGCAAAAATTAAATACTAAGAATAAATCAAGAATAAATACTTCTTAAATACCTAACTAACAAACCTTCTTGCGTGGTAGGAAATAGACAGACCGTCTGATGTTTGAAATTAAATGTGCCACAAATTGCAAATTACGCGATAAAACCTAGTTCCAAAATGCCCTTGGGAGCCCGCGATTACCTAAATTTGCTTATGTTATACGGGGAGTGTAATTATAATGCCGCCGAGACGTTACGACGCTACAGACAAAGATATCCTCCACCACACCCAACTAGCCGTATGTCAATTTTACGGGCCATTGATCGCGTGGCAAATAATGAGCCCATAGTACCACGAACGGGCCAAAACGACCAACGGGGAGGAGGTGTAGTTCACATTGCACCAAGACTTGAAGAGCGAGTGCTGCGGTATTTCGAGCAAAATCCAAGGGCTAGTTCGAGGCAGGCAGCCCGACATTTCCGCCTAACTCATACCGCAGTACTCAAAATCTTGAAACGTGCACGTCTTCACCCTTACAGCATTCAGCGAGTTCAAGCTCTGCTGCCCAGGGACTGCCCTGTACAAGCAGCATACTGCCGTTGGCTTTTAAATAAACTGGAGGAAGATCGCCTGTTCATCCGCCGCATTATTTGGAGCGATGAAAGTTTGTTTTCCCGTAACGGCATGTGGAATAGGCGAAATGAACATATGTATGCAGTAGAAAATCCGTTCGAATACCGACATTCGGGTCACCAATATCGGTGGTCCGTTAACGTCTGGGCTGCAATACACGGGGATACACTGATTGGACCTGTTTTTTTGCCGTTGCAGAATTACCTTGACGATTTACCAGTGGCCGAGCGTAGAGAAGTATGGTTCCAGCAAGATGGTGCACCGGCCCATTCTGTTAACGAAGTGCGGCTAGCCCTGAACGACGAATTCGGAGATAGATGGATCGGCCGGTTCGGACCGCATCGTTGGCCACCACGATCTCCGGATCTGACGCCTCTAGACTTTTTTCTTTGGGGGACTATCAAGGATATAGTGTACAAAACGGAGTGTGACAACGCCGAAGAAATGAGGCAAAGGTTAACCATTGCTTTCGCCAGCCTGCGCCGTAGAAACGTTCGAGAGCGAATATTAGCAAAGGTACACCGACATACTCGCGCACGGGCTGCAGCCTGCATTATTATGCACGGAGGCCACTTTGAACATAGAATGTGAATTTATTCAGTTGTAAATAAAGTAGTTATGATAATAACAACAACAACAACCTCTTTCATAATAAATATCTCTGGTTTCCTTGACTGATAAAAAGGTTTTAGTTTCTTAACACGTTTCACAAAATTATTTTCGAATAATTGGAAACTATTTAAAATAATAAAAAATTACATGTAGGTTGTGTTAGTTGCACCAAATGAACTTGCAAAAATGAAATACTAAGAATAAATCAAGAATAAATACTTCTTCAATACCAAACTAACAAACCTTCTTGCGTGGTAGGAAATAGACAAGACGTCTGATGTTTGAAATTAAATTTTCATTGAACTATACTTATTGAATGTCATATTCTTCAAATAAAAATGTTAGATGCTCGTGACTATTTAAATTTGTGGGGCTGTGTAAAAGATATGGTGTACCAAATCAAACGGAATGTGAAACTGCGGACGAAATGAGACAAAGGCTAATTGGTGCTTTCTGCGGAGGATAAATAACGAAGAGCATACACTATATCGCATGTGCATCGACATACTCGGGTACGGGCTGCGGCGGCGTTGTAATACACGGAGGTACATTTGAACACCGTATGTGAAAAGAAGATAGTATTAAATATTGGAAAAAAGTAATTATCTAAGAAAGTAATAAAATTGTTTGTAATATTTTTGCATGCATTTGATTTATTTGACATTAATGCGTCATTCATACATCATTGCGATACTGTCAACGATCGGAAAAAAGTGTAAAGTCCCGAGCTTTCCCGACGGAGATCCTTAATCTAGCCGTCATGTGCACATGCTATAGGGTTATCACCACAGTTAAAAAGTAGTATTTTTGCAATTTTTATTTTTTACTCAATTAACGATTCTTACCATTACCAATAGTCTCTGTATCACTTAAATGACCTAATACTTCCGGGAAGGATCGTCGTGCCTTTCCACCCTGTATATGTCGTCGCCTAGCACCCATAGTACAAGCTTTGCTTAGTTTGGGTAAGGTTGATCCGTGTAAGAGGTCCCCTAAAAAAAAACACGTAAAAATAACAAAAGTAACACATCAAAACTCAATGAGTCGTTCCAAATAACTGGTGGTTTATTTTCATATCTGAACCACATTGAGAAAAAGACTGACCGAATCAATAAGGTATTTGCTTCCTTTTTGACCGGGCGGTAATCTACTTTCTAGAATGGAAGGAAATAGTTATGAAATTTTACCATCCAAATTTTGCCTAATGGAAGGCAATTTTTAAAAGGTAAACCATAAAATTCTAAATTTACCCACTGAGTCCAAAAGGAAGGTAATTCCAATGAACAGTAAAATCAGGAAGGTAACCTTTAGCTGCTTTGTTACTGCACACCGTTGTATGGGGACCTTGCACTTTGAGACTATGCGCTGAAACTTGGCACAGTTGATTCTTAGCTGGTCTTGAGCAGATACAGACCGGGAGCCGTCGAGAGCCACCTCTCATTTAGTGAGGGGGGAGGGGGAAAGTTCGACGCTGCCGCGCTTCACTTGGAGCAACATTTCTCTAAAACTATACCTATTAGGGAATGTAATATATCATTTTCGGATAAATTAAGGATGAGGAATCTAGTTTTGGAACAAAAACAATGCACTTTCTAACAAAAAAAAAGCATAAAGTAGAAAAGACTAAAAAACGTATTTTTGATTTTTTCATAATTACCATTTTTTTTTTAAAGTGTAGCAGGAATCTGAAAACAAAAAATACAGTCGTAAAGCTACACTTATTACGTTTAAGAAAATATATAGTTTAATATACAAAACTGTTGATAAATGGGAGATAAAAAATAATATTAAGAGTGGGTCAGAGTGATCTCAATACAAAATATTATGAATGTGGGAAAGTTACTTATAATTTGTTCTACAATCGTTTATTTTTCTTGTTTTTCGTAAATAACTCGTAAACGGTAGCCCACAGCAAAAAAATATGTTTTACGTAAATAATCTGTTTCAGATTTCTTATAAAATAAGTACTACTGTTTTTCGGTACCATCAATATTAAAAAAAATATTGAAGGGAGAAAATAAATACTTAGGTCCCCTTTTTTAGTCATTCGTAAATAACTCATAAACGAAGGCCAATAGCAAAAAAATTTTTAGTACATGAATAATTTACATAAAATTTCCTAGAAAAAAGGTCATTCGAACTTTTTCACTAGGATCAATATTAAAAACGATATTAAAGAGAGAAAATAAATTCTAAGGTCCCCTTTTTAAATCTTGATCCTAGCGAAAAAGTTTGAATAACCTTTTTTGTAGGAAATTTTATGCTAATTATTCTTGTGTTAAAATATTTTTTGCTATTGGACATCCTTTACGAGTTATTTACGAATGACTAAAAAAGAGGACCTTAGTATTTATTTTCTCCCTTCAATATTTTTTTTAATATTGACCTTAGCGAAAAAAAGGAGCACTTATTTTATAAGAAATCTGAAACAGATTATTTACGTAACAGATATTTTTTTGCTGTGGGTTACCGTTTACGAGTTATTTACGAAAAACTAAAAAATAAACGATTGTAGAACAAATTATAAGTAACTTTCCCACATTCATAATATTTTGTATTGAGATCACTCTGGCCCACGCTTAATATTATTTTTTATCTCCCATTTATCAACAGTTTTGTATAATAAACTATATATTTTCTTAAACGTAATAAGTGTAGCTTTACAACTATATTTTTTGTTTTCAGATTCCTACTACACTTAAAAAAAAATTGGTAATTATGAAAAAATCCAAGATACGTTTTTTTGTCTTTTCTTCTTTATGTTTTTTTTTTGTTAGAAAGTGCATTGTTTTGGTTCCATAAAAAAAAATTTCATCCTTAATTTAACCGAAAATGATATATCACATGCCCTAATAGGTACAGTTTTAGAGAAATGTTGCTCTAAGTGAAGCGCGGCGGCGTCGAACTTCCCCCCCTCCCCCCCACTAAATGAGACGTGGCTCTCGAGGTCTCCCGGTCTGTATCTGCTCATGACCAGCTAAGCATCAACTGTGCCAAGTTTCAGCGCATAGTCACAAAGTGCAAGGTGTCGTGCACTAACAAACTAGCTACTTCTAAAACCTTTGCAATTAGTACCCTCCTAATTGCCCCCTATTGCAGAAGGAAAATAAGGAAAGTGTGAATCAGTAGGTAAAAAAATTAAAGGAATAAAACGGAAACGTTGATATTGTTACCTCGCAGCTCGGTTTTCCTAGGATAGCGGTGCCTAGTCTCCATACTAAATAATACGGCTAAATATGGATGTCGTAGTATTTGTATGGAGACGGCCGCTATATGACGGCACCGATATCCTAGGAAACCAGAGCATAAAGACTCAAGCCAATTTTTGCGCTTTTGAATTTGGAACTTTCGTTTATTTCTTTCTATAAGAGTTCATAACTCGAATTTAATTTGTACTTGTACAAGTACGCGGGGACTTACAAGGATAACACATCGGTGGACTGATATCTGCCTCGCCCGAGCTACACTCAAGTCGTAGAGATATTGTAGTACTAATACTACAGTATTTAAACCATAGCAAATATAAGCAAACTTTACAATTAATTATGTGGGCTAGAGATGGGTAACTCAGGAGTGATAGATAAAAAAGATATATATCTTTCTCGTTTCATGAATCACTCTTCTTGTCTTTACGAATCCGAATGTATCAGTATATCCGTACCGCTCACTCCCTCGGCAACGATTTACTAAAGCGAAAGCGATGACTCGGTCGCGCGTCGACCGAAGTAACACGAACGAGCGACAGCGGTCGTTCAGGCGGATTTGGTCGGACGCGTCATTCGCTATTCCGCGGGAACGAGAAGTAGATAGTATAGTATTTCTCGCTCGCGCAGGATGCAATGCAAATTGCAATGATGAGTTATTAATTCGGTTAATGAGTTAAATTGCATTGCATTTAATAAAATGTAAACATTTTTGTTAAGGTATTTTATTAAGCAAATATATTCTTGCGCATGACAATACGAACCAAATCAAGCTTCTTTGTGAATGTACCAATCTATTCTATATCCATCATGATACAAAATGAAAATGAAAATGTCGCCACGTTATAATAACAATTCTGTCTCTCTCTCATTCATAAGATGACGCAAAGTCAGTAAGTGTCGATACAGTTACGAGCGGGACAACTGATACACACGGATATAAAGATATAAAAGAGTGATACATATCCCAGTGGTAAAAAGATATATATCAATCTTTTCCCTCTACTGACACATTTCGCCCATCTCTAATGTGGGCCAATCCCGGCGGCACTGCAATGCCGGGCCGACCCGTGACGGGAGTGGAGCGAGCCCCGAACATCCCGTCGGTATACAAAAATCAGTTTAATATACTGGTCCCTCAGTGAGGGAACTTTCAGATATTAAGCTGAAAAGAACAGATACTACACTTTGATCTTAGCCAAAAGGCCGAGAAGCGATAACTGCACAAACTTATTTGAAGAGGGTCATTGAATCAGGAAAAATCTTAACACCGCGATGTACGATGTCCATTGGAATATCGCAGCGACATCTAGCGACAAATTCGCTAACTATTTTCTTCGGAAGTTGTACAGTCGACATCAGATAATATATCGGAGCGGCCATGGTGCTCACAAATATCTGAACACGCCTCTATTGTCAAGGCGTTATAGTGCGTGTTCAGATATTTTTGAGCACTTCGGCCGCTCCGATATATCTGATGGCGATTGTATCTCCTAAAAATTTTCCGTCTAAAACTTCCTTTGGCGTCTGAATTTGGTGGGTAAAATTATATCTTTCGATTTGATCGGTACCATTAGGAGGGATAGTTTTTTTTTGCAAGGATAGTAGCGAACGAGACGCCAATGTCTCTGTCACACAACTGTGGAAGAGTGATAGAGAGAGACTACCGTATCGTTCGCCACAGAGCGAATGATTGGCACCTTGGCTAGGCACCCTGATGGATAAAAATGTTAAATGCTAACTCTTAACTTAACTCAATGTTAATATTATTAAGGTAAGGTCTTACGAAAAAGCAGATACATACGAATAAATCTAATTCGACCCTTAACGGCAAACTTTTATTTTGAATTATTTAATAAGTTTTAAGGACTTACTTGAGAATCAAACTGTGGAGGCTCATCGCCCAAGAACCTCTCCAATAAAGGCTTGGCCAAGTCTTGTAGTGCAGAAAGCAGTACTTTGCAGCTCTGTACTCGCAACACCATCCAGTCGGCCGGGAAAACCTGCGCGAAAGCGTGATATTGTGACAAAAAGGATACTTATAAACAAAGGTGGGATTTTATAAATATTTGTGCAATTTAGTTCCTAAGAGCGGCCATAGATGGCTTTAGTAGTGGCTTGTTTTGATATGAGAGCGTGCGTGCAGTGTCCCACCGCTGGGAAATATTGATTAAAAATAGTTATTTACGATACAAATGCGGAAAAGAGGAAGTTCGAAACGAGTGGCGAATTACCTATTCGCACGTGTATCGAACAACGTTTTACAGTACATATGGCCCTTTAAACTTTTGACATACGCACGAAAAGTGCTATTTTACGTACTAGTGCGGGAAAATAGGACCATATGTACTGTAAATAATATTTATTTATCCAGTAGGCCGGGAAAAACTGCGTGTAAAACGAGATATTGTGACAAAAAGGACTAAAGTTATAAACAAAGCCTTTTAAAATACTTATGCAATTCAGTTCCAAAGAGCGGCCATAGATGGCGTTAGTAGTGGCTTGTTTTGATACGAGAGCGTGCGTGCAGTGTCCCACGGCTGGGAAAGATTGATTGGAAAATAATATTTATTTGTTCAGCAGGCCGGGAAATTCTACGCGAAAACGTGATATTGTGACAAAAGGACTAAAGTTATAAACAAAGCTTTTATAGTTTTGATACAATACTTATGCAATTTAGTTCCAGCGAGCGGCCATAGATGGCGTTAGTAGTGTCTTGTTTCGATACGAGAGCGTTTCGTAATGTTTTATTTTGCTTAGTTTATTACAATGTCTCACTGCATGGAAAGTTTGATTAGAAAAGAGTATTTAGGTTAGTGTTCAGTAGTTGTAAATGTAAAGGTTCAAAAGCTACAAGAAAGCGCGTTTGGTAATGTTACAATAAAATAATAAACAACTATTCAGAATACAATATTTAAAAAAAACCGGACATGTGCGAGTCGAACTCGCCTACCGAGGGTTCCGTACTTTTTAGTATTTGTTGTTATAGCGGCAACAAATCCATTGTCTGTGAAAATTTCGTCTAGCTATCACGGTTCATGATATACAGCCTGGTGACAGATATACAGACGGCACAGTGGAGTCTTAGTAATAGGGTCCCGTGTTTACCCTATGGGTACGGATCCTTAAAAACTATATAGTAAAGTTAGGATAGCTCACCTTTAGTTTTCAACCATTAACATAGGTGGCGCTAGTAGGCCTAGAAAATGTTGAATTACAAATCGAAAAAAGTATTATTTTGGGTTACTAATTCTGCTATTTTCTTCAAACAAACCGAACTAAACTTGAGATTAGTAAAATATCTAAATAAGGATGGTATTACCCTATCCAATTTCTTGTCCAATGTGATACACATTGGACCAAGATATTGGACAAATAGAATACCACCCTAAGAAATGAAGTTTACTTACATCCTGTTCAATAAGATGTCGGAACACCAAGAAGGCCCGCATGAGGAAATCCTTGAGCGGCTTTCGGTCCTGTGGGTGCGGCGCCAGATGGCTCCACAGTCTTTGGTAGTGGGCCGGCTTGAGCAGTTCCATGCAGCCGAGTAAACCGGCTACCATTGATCCCTGGAACGTTAAGCATGTGTAAATAATGATAATCTAGTTATAAGTTGACTTGGATCGATTGAGGCAACTGCGTCAGATAATTTGACCACTTATAATCATAATCATAATTTTTTATTGCATGAAAGTGAGTACAAAAGGTGTTATTATATACAAAAAGTCCATCACAATCTGCCGAGATCCAGCACAAAATTCTAAAACTACAAACTACAATTACAACTAGAGAGTGAGACGCAATGACATTGGACCAAGATATTGGACAGCTGGAATACCACCCTTAAGAGCGACCCATAGCTATGCATAGTGCAGTGAAAACACCTAATTGCCAACCGAGTAGCATTCAATTTGTAAATGTTGAGTTAGACCAAGAAAAGTCTGCAGCGATTTTGATAGCATACGCAGCGCAGTGTAAGTGTAATTTATACGTCATAATTGCCTAGAATTGTGACGTTTAAAACAACACTTACACTGCGTGTGCTATCAAAATCGTTGTAGAATTATCTCAGTCTGACTCTTACAAGTTTATTTTTACGTTGCAATGATAATAATGATAGTGATGTATAAAGTCGTTATTCATACAAAAAAACGGTGTAAGTAGTAAATTTGTTATCTGTAAATATAGTAATAATTGTTTTACTAATGATCCATGAACAGTAGAGCACTTATAGTAAGGTATTTATTATGTGATAAGCAGGAACGGGTGTACAAACCAGTACTGGCGAATTCCCCCCAATCAAATGCAGCACAGTCTCCACAAGTACATCCAGCGTGTTCAAACACAGAACATCGACATCCGGATCCAGTTCGTCCGGATCGACCGCCTCGTCCGGGTCTTCTTTCTTCCATAGCAGTGAGACCAGTTCGCCGAGCATCTCAGCGCATTGGGAGAGCTCGTCGCGCCGTGCGAGATGGACTCGGAGGTGGTGGCATGCGGTGGTTAGTACTATGTTGCGGGCCTCTGGAAGATGGAGAGTATAATTCATGAAGTACCTAATCTTTGATTCGGCTAAGCGCATTCATGCGTCGATCAATAAATCTGAATTGTTCTCCAGTACACAATCATTGTATGTAAGTATCGTCGGTGTTTAGCTACTGGCAGTTTATTAAATGTGAGTACCGATATCTAGAAACATCGAGTGTTGTTATTTTAGAGTATTATGGAAGGTAGAGAATTATTCTATGAATTTTATTTTTTTGTGCGACTTATAATCTAATGTGAATTTAACACGCCATTCGACTTGCCCCAGTGTCCCTTTAAGGACGCGAGTCACGGGGACCACTCCAAACATCTAAAAGCCGAGAGCACTTGATACGCTACATCGCTAACCCATGTTGATGTTATTGTGACTAATCGTTAACTTGTGCAAATTGAAAAATAATCAACTGTTTATTCATACACATTCTTGGTAACCCAACATCGGACATGGCACAAATGGTATATAGATTGGCTGAAATGAAGCTTAACAAATAGATTGTAATTATTTTTATTTTATATATTCAATTATATGGATGTAATTGGCATATTTTCTGAAGCTATAAGAAGCGGACTTGATAGGGCCGATATATACAATTGTATAAAGGTCCTGTTAAAAAAAAAGTAAAAAAAAAACAACTGTTTAAGAACCTACCGGGATCCTGTCCCAGCGGCCCCTTGAGTATCTCCTGCGCGGCGGCGAGGCGCGCCTTGGCGAGCGCGGGCGGCGAGGTGGCGGCGGCCGCGTCCAGCATCGCCGCCGTCACGCGCGCCGCCTCCACCGGGCCCAGCGCTGAAGCCACTTCCTTGGCCACGCTCGCCCATGATGTCATTAGGGCCACCTGCAAATGAAACCATGTACTTTACTACGCAACGTAGATTTAGGAATATAATATGTTGGTAAAATTCAAACATCACACATTTATTCAGCAAGTAGGTCACAGGGGCGCTTTTACATGTCAAATTTTTACAAGCAATAAAAGTAACCAAAATAACAAAAAAATTAAATTACAAAACAAATATGGAATCATGGAAATATATAAGATACTTTATTAATTATTAGAGATGTATACAGAAATATTATATTTAGTTAATGTATTTAGTTTTAAGGATAATTGCCATACCCCTACCAGGGTGCCATGCGACCCTATTCCATTGTAACATCTTGTATTATACCATGGTTTGCAATAAACGATACTATACTATACTAAACGTCGAAAACACAAAAAAACTATAGGTACCTAGTAAAAAATATACAAACAACAGACAAATACTAAAATAAATTTTAATTTTTATAACCACAATTATCAGAACAATTGAGAGTCAAGGTAGCTATTTTTTACGACAAATAGACGTTGCGCTCGCACTATTTATCGAAACCAGCTCTTATTCCAATTACATAAGATGTGATGAATATATACGTACCTGTAAGCGAGCCAAGCGTCATCAGCGCGACATCTGTTCACCACGGACACACTACAGCTGCCTGTTTTGCGGTCGTAGTTGCCGCTCCCGTATTGGCTTATACAGCCATGAAAAATTTGTCGCCCTGCCTGACACTGTTTGTATCCTCGTAAGGCCCATCATACAAAGTTTTCCTATTTTAAATTTGAACCTTGTTATATACTAAATCACAGAATAAATAATAGTACTAGGTACAGAAGATTCACTCTCTAACAAAACGCGTCTGTTACGATTAGGACAGATAGGACCGCTAGGTGGCGACAGCGCCACGCGGCTTATGGCTAGCCACCAAAATTGGTGTGGGACGGATGTACTTGTACGAAATCGCGGAGTGAGCCACGCCTGACTAGATTAAGGTGACTTTTATTTGTTTTAGAAAACAATGAAACAAAAGAAACGCTACCTTATGTAGTTCCTGAAAGGTTCAAATTAGATTGAAATAGAGTGTACATTGTAATGCACATTGGGCCTTACGAGGGTATAGTCTGCAATAGACTGAAAGGCCTATGATGATATACCTGTGCAGGCGCTAGATGGTCTCTATGCGGATGTTGCGCGAGTGCCTTTAGCGCATGTAGCGCAGCCCGCACATCCCGTCTAAAGCTATCTTCATACTGTCCGCCCGTGGCGCGCGCGAACAGTCGTCGGGAACGAACAGCCAGTCGGAACACGGCGCCGAGGGAGCGGAGGCACTTCCTGATTGGTTCTTGGCCTTCGGCGCCCGCGGCCCATTCGGCGCAATGTTGCACTGAGGATAGCAGGCCTCTGTGGAAAAAAAAACCGTACTGAGCACAAAATATTATACTAATGGCAACATAACAGCTTGGCTAAGGGTGGTATTCCATCTGTCCAATATCTTGGTCCAATGTGTATTTGCATCTCACATTTTGCTTCATGAGAGAGAGAGAGCCGCAATGCACATTGGACAAACAAATACGACAGGTGGAATACCATCCTAATCCGTTAGGATGGTCCTTTAAAAAAACAATAATTATGTATAAAATAGGTCTAGCGGTCTTTGAGAAATCGTAGAATATACGGGTAAAAATTAGAACCTCTGGAAATTTAGAAGCTGCTTAAAAATAAATACTAAAAGTTGTACTTAATAGGGAATATTACGCAAAACTCTGCGTAGAAGGCGTCACTAGGTCAATCACATGGCCTACCGTGAAACACGACAATCGACAGTTCGGTTTCTGCCACTCTATCACTCTTGCCTATTCGATCGATAGAGAGGCAGATAAAGAAATTTCGTTTTCGCGTTTCGCGGTAGGCCACCTGTAAACAAACCGCCTTGATGCATCATCATTGTCATAGTGAAAACTTGTAAAAAAACTGTTTAAGGCGTAGTATGTATAAGTTACTCTATGGTTTACTAAACAAATTAGTGCTGCACTCTGGCGGCAGAACATTGCAGTAATACTCCCTATTAAAACAATGGAGTAATGCTATTTCTCACCAACAGGGTTGATAGAAAAGATAAAGAACTAAGGTTGGTATTCCACCTGTCCAATTTCTTTGTCCAATGTGTATTTTTTCTCACATTTTGCTTAATGAGAGAGTGAGACGCAATGACATTGGACCAAGATATTGGACAGATGGAATACCACCCTAATGTAAAAAATATTCACTTACTTGTACACTAAGGCCGCTGAAAAATGCTCTTCGATGTAAACATCCAGCACGGGCTTGAAATGCTGGAACCGACTCTCGTCCAACAGACTGCAGATGGAAACCAGCACTAAGAACACTGTTCCTGAGTGCGGCGTACTGAAAATATATAGAATATTCGCATAAAAAAACTTGCAATACGATTATAAAACTTTATACAGGCTAATTGTACGAATAACAACCGATGTAATTTATATAATTATAGTAATACTATTAGACTTTAATTGAGCCAAAATAAGTGTTTCATATTCCCTTCATATTCCTCCTATCAAAGATGTATATAACTCCGTATAAGATAAACAAAGTCTAAGAAAAAAACGTGCCGCCAAATGGCGACATAACTTTGGCCTATGCTCGTGTAAACGGCGTCACCATATTTAACAATTTTAACACATATCAGTGAAGCAACAAGGATCAAATTATAAATAGCGTTCTAAAAATTTTAATCCTGTGTCGAAACTTCGAAAGATGGCAATAAATTTACTGTGACTACAAAATTTACTTTGACGTTACGCCTCTATACCTACTAAAGTCTCTTTGCCTCCTATTATGTCACAGTAATACATACGCTTGGCTTGTTACGCTATTACATATCATATTTTTACGAACTGTGTGACCATAGGTAGTTTCTTATTCTTAAGACGGGGTCTTCTTTTATACTTATCAGTGGAGGTTTTTTTAAGAGATAAACACATCGCCAGGGTCATGCGTAATATGACCTTAACAATTATAATACATATTTAATAATAGCAACTACGTCTCATACCCGGCAACTAAATATAAAGTCCACGTGGTGGCCACGTTTACGTTTACCCAATTTCATGCAAGATGTCGCTGTTCCGTCCGCGTCGAATCCTACTTCGCGGTGTTAAGATTTTGCCTTGGGAACATGACCCTCCCCGCTTGAATTTATTGCAGCAAGACCTTACTTCATAGGATCATTTCTATAGTAAGCTCTTCACCAGGCTATCACAATACGTGAGCTGACCCCATCCACGAAGATGAGATGTGGCGCGGTGCCCTGAGCGTGAGAAAGGCGATGACTGTCTGGTCATCAGCCATCGATGATCGTTCACTTCTCTCTTCGGAGAGAGGCGTGGGGTACTGTCGCTGTCTGAGTGGCTGGTTTTTTAAACACCTTTATTTTATCTAAACTTTATTACTGTAATTTAAGAGTGTTACAAGCGTAGATATAATGTAATGTGTGATAACTATAGTTACACTATGTTATGTAATTTTTTACTGTTCCTAGTTAAGTAAAAATCATGTGCATGTAGAGTACCAGTCCGGCATACATATATGGGCATTTTCACCAACTACATATGTACAACGGACGGTTAGCAATCGTCACAAAACTGACGGTCAAAGTCCAAATCCCATACATTTTGTTAGGAATGTGGCGGTTAGGGTGTCTAGCGTTTATTTTGTCTCACATTTTGCTTAATGAGAGAGTAAGACGCAATGACATTGGACAGATGGAATACCACCCTTAGCTACGCACGGAACATTTTGCCTGACTACAAACGTCATGCTACTCATGCTGTACCATTTTTAGTAGTAGTAGTAGTAAACTCTTTTTGTACAAAAAGACATTAAAAATAACATACAATTAGTAAGAAGTACAAAGGCGAACTTATCCCTTTGAGGGATCTCTTCCAGTTAACCTTTTTGCATTTTTGCATGTATTTCCAGCGTAAATATTTTTTTGCAAGATTGCCGTAAATATAAAATAGTAAGAGGATTAAGCGGCGGTAGCAGGGTGGATCTGAGGTCTGACTTTCAATCCGGGTCGTCGGTCGCGGGTTCAAATACCAATACCAATGATTTTAGCGCAATGTGTGTATAGAAAATGATTTATATAGATAGGTGTGTGTACAATCGCCTGCGCTCGCGGTGTTCCAGTTAAGAACAAATTGCCTTAATCCTTGCAACCGAGCGGCTACCTGGCTACCTGCAAGGCGTTCAAACGAGTATAGCCCTAAACCACCGCGAGCGCAGGCGATTGTACATAAAAAAAAGCTCCTTAGCATAGCCTGTTAAGAGCGATAGGATAGGACATGTTCCAAAGGTTGCAGGTTCAACTCCTTCGGGAAGCGATGAAATTTTAATATAAAACTAGTAGTGTCGCTCGCAGACGTACCTGATTGATAAGAAATTAGTATTCAAGCTGAATTATATTATATTAGAGGGTTACACGGTACCTGTTCCCGTCCTCAGTGGAAAAGAGTGCGAAGAGCGCGTCGAGGACGTCTCTCAGGAATTTGATGAGCTCCTCACAACTGAGTCCGTCGCCCAGCCGCAGCACCCGCAAAAGCGTCTCTTGCACCTTCTCTGGCCGCGCACGCCATTGTAACAGCGCCAGGAGGTCCTCTGCGCAATTTGAATGGCATTTTTTTAAGGAAGGAAAGGAAAAATATTCTTGTTTTAAGGTTTCAAAGGAAATATTGATATAACATACATAGTTACAGTGGATTTACTAAATACATACAAGTGATGCGCATCAAACTTTATCAATAAAATATATGTGGTAAGACAAGACTCTTTCTCCGCAGTCTTTCTCCGTAGTGCTAGTCCGCAGGGTCGGGGCGGTGACGAGAGGTTCTCGACGAGTGTAAGCCCGCAAGATATTTTTGAACAACTTCGCACGAGGTCGCTCCGATCCAATTTACACAATAGGTATACATACAACTACACTCATTTACATTCTCCTTGTGTTAACTTTTATAAATTAATACAGAAATTCAGACCAGGGCCATGTTGCATAACAAACTACAACTAATATTACAAGCGGAACTCCTTTTTTAATTAGTGAAATTAGAAAAGGAGTTCCGCTTGTAATATTAGTTGTAGTTTGTTATGCAACATGGCCCAGAACTATTTTAAAGATTTACGGGGGGACAGCGCGTACGCAGTCCCCACTACCAAAAATTACGCATCCGAGTTATCCACATTAGGGATAATCGCAAGGGTCAACCCAACCGCAGTGCAATGGAAGAGTCTCGCCCTGGGGGAACCGCCTTTTTGATCACGGTATCCCCTATGCCAGGTAAGTATGATTTCACAATGTTAGGCGAGGGAGGTCACTAACGCAGGAAAAATCTTAACACCGCGAAGTAGGATTCGAGGCGGACGGTACAGCGACATCTAGCGGCAAATGTTGGAATTAAATAAGACTAGACTCTCAAATCCTAGAAATGTGCTGACACGTAAATACAATCAAATATAAACATAATATTAACAAAACCAGGTAGGTATTCTATTCAGGCATTTAAATTTATGATAAATAATTTATTTAAAATTATATTTTTTTTGTCATCAGTTTGTCACAGTTATGAACTCAGAAATTTATAGTCTATAATTAAATATTCATTAAATGTGGATTTTTGATATATTTTATTATTTATTTATGTATTTAAACTATATTAACAGTAAACGTACAGAACGCGAAATTAATGGCAGAAAGCATTTATTCGGGCCAAACATGTACAATTTATGAGAAATTGAATATAAATATAAATAATTGTTTTGTAGTTATATTTTACATATATATTTTTTATAATGGAGCGGATCGTAACAAATGATTATTTACTTTTATTTAATTGAGAATTCTTTGTCATTTCTGTAATTTGTTTATGGAATATCACCCTAAAATAAATACGTTCATATTTTATGTATTCATTGGAAGGGTGCATATTAATAATTAAATATAAAAACACTTACTAACTTACCATTCTGTGTCAGTTTAGTAGAACATAAAAGCGTGCTGATGGTACAGTTTTCTTTGGAACTTCTTTGGAAAGACACCACGACGCCGTTAGTGGGCGTGCGGGCAGCGTCAGTACTACACGAGGGAAGTGATAGGTAGCTCGCTGTTGCTAGTCTGAAACAATAGGCTATGTTGAATTTTATAACTAAATATACGTAAATAGATAGAAAATGAGCAATTTAACACAATAAATTATAAACTTGAGAAAATACGATGGGAAACTTATGCACTACATCTGTACTTTAATTTAAACGGCAACATAAAAATATAGCGTACAAAATTGTTGTCACAATTTAGAACTAGATGGCGCTAGTTGCAGAGTTAAGTCCAACAATGATTTGAAGTAAAAATATATTTTCGTTTGAATTGTATTTTTTATTAATCCATTGGTGGCAAACGAGTATATGGCCGGACTGATAGAAAGCGATCACGGCAGCCTAAAAACATCTGCGCCCCAAAAAGCAAAATATTGAAATACAAACTTTTCCATTGTAATGTCTCGCGCGAGACAGTGATTATGATTAACTTCAATTTTTCCTATATTTCTAAACATTGCGATTTGTGGTTATTTATCGACTTTCCTTTTCGTGTAAATGATTTAATAGACTTAGAATGAAATAGCCATCTATTTCAACTTTGGCTAACGAGTGAAATTGATTTATGGACTTTTCTGGATGTCTATTCATATGGTACCTATTTAAATTTCAATACTACAATATGGAGATGTTTGCCAAATCTTACAAAACGAGACATCCCGACCCTATCAGACCGTTGAGTTTAGCCCAGATTTAGGACAACAAGTCATCCGCACTTGTTAGGTACAGTCGACGTCAAAAATATGATTACACTTTTGTACCTTATTCCTTTGTAATAAGGCGAAAAATGTAAACATATTTTCGACGTCAAATGTACGCAAAACAAATGAATTACTTGGTGGGATCGTCGCATTTGTACACGTAGAGCTCGTGAGCGCCGTCTCGTAGCGTGGCGCCGCTCGCCTCCATCAGGCGGGCGAAGGAGAACCCGAATAGCTTGCGCTCGTTCTTGTCGCGTGCTGCAATTTATAAGTTTTTAATAGGGAGTTCCGACGAGCGGCCATAGATGGCGTTAGTAGTGGCTTGTTTAGATATGAGAGACTGCGTTTCGTAACATTTTATTTTGTTTAGTCTATAGGGAGTATTACTGCAATGTTCTGCCAATGTTTAGTAAACCATAGAGTAACTTATACATACTAGGCCTTAAACAGTTGTTTGACAAGTTTTCACTATGACATTGATGCATCAATGCGGTTTGTTTACAGCTGGCCTACCGCGAAACGCAAAAATCGAAATTTTGTTATAGATGTCTGCCTCTCTATCGATCGAATACGTAAGAGTGACAGAGAGGCAGAAACCAGATTTTCGATTTTCATGTTTTGCGGTGGGCCCTGTGAGTATGATAGTGACGCCCTCTACGCAGAGTTTTTAGTAATAATAATATTCCCTATTAATGACTGCCTCATAGCCATCTTCTCGACGATAGGCCAAAGGTATGGTGCCATCTTTTCGAGCGATGGCGAGTATGACCTTTGGCCTACTCTCGAGTAGATGGCGATACTTTTTGACATTTAACAAATTTAACACATATCAGTGAAAAACTAAGAATCAAAGTCAAATGGCGTTCTAAAAATGTCGTTTACTTTGTCAATATTTCTCTATTTCAAATTCTCTTTGTCGGTAGTGACAGGCGTGGCTCACTCCGCGATTTCGTCGCTTTGCTACAGGTAGCTAAAAGTACATCCATTTCACACCAATTTTGGTGGCTAGCCATAAGCCGCGCGTGGCGCTGTCGCCACCTAGCGGCCATATCTGTCCTGATCGTAACAGACGCGTTTTGTTAGAGAGTGAGTCTTCTGTACCTAGTACTATTATTTATTCTGTGGTAGTGATAGTGACCCTGCCTGTGAAGCAGATGGTTCGAATCCTGATAAGACCATTTATTTGTGTGTTTATCACGAATATTTAGATGGAGATGTACGGATACATTATGCGGTATCGCGGTAGCGATTATTGTAGTTTGACCACAAGACATAAACATCGTATGACATCGTAAAGCAAAAGCACCATGTAAGGGTGGTTTTCCATCTGTCCAATATCTTGGTCCAGTGTCATTACGTCTCTCTCACATTAAGCCAAATGTGAGACAAAATACACATTGGACAAAGAAATTGGACAGGCGGAATACTGATAAAACTGCGGATACGATATTTTGCATCTCGTTATAAAATATTTTTATAATATAAATATAAATATTATAGGACATTTTTTACACAAATCGACTAAGCCCCACGGTAAGCTCAAGAAGGCTTGTGTTGTGGGTACTCAGACAACGATATATATAATATATATATACTTAAATACATAGAAAACAACCATGACTGAGGATCAAATATCTGTATCATCATACAAATAAATGCCCTTACCGGGATTCGAACCCGGGACCATCGGCTTCGTAGGCAGGGTCACTACCCACTAGGCCAGACCGGTCGTCATCGTATTTAGTTTTTGACTGCTTTGCAACGGACTCTTAGTTTTTACAATGGATTCTCAGCACTTACTGGAGCAATGTCGGAACTCGATGCGAACGTGTGCTAGTGTGAAGGTCTCCAGTGGCACTGTGAGGCGCAGTTGCTCGCCCCACGCTGAGCTGTTGTTATGGTACAGCACTAGTGACTCGTACAGTGCTACGCTGATGTTGAACTAGACTCAGCACTTACTGGAGCAATGTCGGAACTCGATGCGAACGTGTGCTAGTGTGAAGGTCTCCAGTGGCACTGTGAGGCGCAGTTGCTCGCCCCACGCTGGGCTGTTGTTATGGTACAGCACTAGTGACTCGTACAGTGCTACGCTGATGTTGAACTAGACTCAGCACTTACTGGAGCAATGTCGGAACTCGATGCGAACGTGTGCTAGTGTGAAGGTTTCCAGTGGCACTGTGAGGCGCAGTTGCTCGCCCCACGCTGGGCTGTTGTTTTGGCACTAGTGACTCGTATAGTGCTACGCTGACGTTGAGCTAGACTCAGCACTTACTGGAGCAATGTCGGAACTCGATGCGAACGTGTGCTAGTGTGAAGGTCTCCAGTGGCACTGTGAGGCGCAGTTGCTCGCCCCACGCTGGGCTGTTGTTATGGTACAGCACTAGTGACTCGTACAGTGCTACGCTGATGTTGAACTAGACTCAGCACTTACTGGAGAATGTCGGAACTCGATGCGAACGTGTGCTAGTGTGAAGGTCTCCAGTGGCACTGTGAGGCGCAGTTGCTCGCCCCATGCTGGGCTGTTGTTTTGGCACTAGTGACTCGTATAGTGCTACGCTGATGTTGAGCTAGACTCAGCACTTACTGGAGCAATGTCGGAACTCGATGCGAACGTGTGCTAGTGTGAAGGTCTCCAGTGGCACTGTGAGGCGCAGTTGCTCGCCCCACGCTGGGCTGTTGTTATGGTACAGCACTAGTGACTCGTACAGTGCTACGCTGATGTTGAACTAGACTCGGCACTTACTGGAGCAATGTCGGAACTCGATGCGAACGTGTGCTAGTGTGAAGGTCTCCAGTTGCACTGTGAGGCGCAGTTCCTCGCCCCACGCGAGGCTGTTGTTATGGTACAGCACTAGTGACTCGTACAGTGCTACGCTGATGTTGAACTAGACTCAGCACTTACTGGAGCAATGTCGGAACTCGATGCGAACATGAGCCAGTGTGAAGGTTTCCAGTGGCACTGTGAGGCGCAGTTGCTCGCCCCACGCTGGGCTGTTGTTATGGTATAGCACTAGTGACTCGTACAGTGCTACGATGGTGTCGAGCTAGACTCGGCACTTACTGGAGCCATGTCGGAACTCGATGCGAACGTGTGCTAGTGTGAAGGTCTCCAGTTGCACTGTGAGGCGCAGTTCCTCGCCCCACGCGAGGCTGTTGTTATGGTACAGCACTAGTGACTCGTACAGTGCTACGCTGATGTTGAACTCGACTCAGCACTTACTGGAGCAATGTCGGAACTCGATGCGAACATGAGCCAGTGTGAAGGTCTCCAGTGGCACTGTGAGGCGCAGTTGCTCGCCCCACGCTGGGCTGTTGTTATGGTACAGCACTAGTGACTCGTACAGTGTCGCACCACTGCCGCTCGCACCCCATACGCAATCCTAAAATATTGATAAACTAGATTTATTTACGCTTAAGTTATTAAAAATCTATTTGAATAATACACAACAACAAAATGATAGAAACATGCTTTAAAGATTGGGACGACTAGCGCCATCTTTTGATGGACTTTGTTTTTACAAAGCTGTTCCAAGCGTTTTAGATAAAACATTATTTTATTTCGCCAATTTCGTAAAGAACCGTTATAGAAAACGTATGCTAAGTAAAGTACCACTACCTACCACTTAAGGACAATTTAAAGATTCTGTTTAGCCAATATTGAGAAGTGAGTTGTAAGAACCGAGACTCGGAACTTATCACTACTAGCGCCATCTATTGACGGACTTGGTTAAACTTGATTATTTGTTTCAAGCGTTTCAGATACAAAATCCGTGTATTTTGTCAGTTTTATTCTATCTATTTATCTATCAGGTAAGAAAATATGCGGTATTTCTAACCTAATAAAGGTTTAATTTTACTCTTATGAGTAATCTGTCTGGGCTGGTCATTTTCAGGAATGACGATGTCAGAGAAGCCTCGTTTGGCTGTCTCTGTCGCACGACAATTTATACATTAGGGTGGTATTCCACATGTCCAATGTGTATTTTGTCTCACATTTTTCTTAATGAGAGAGTGAGACGCAAAGACATTGGACCAAGATATTGGACAGATGGAATACCACCCTTAGTTTTACTTACACTAATAGCCTGTCCAGTGTTATCATGCACCGTGACCGTAGCCAGCACATTCTTCGCTGTACTCTTCCCTCCCCTTTCAAACTCGGCCTTTTCTAAAGTCAGATAGAGGTCATTCCGGACGTCTCCAGGCATGATGACGTCAGGGAAGCCCCGTTTGGCTGTCACCGTCGCTCCTGAAGCGACCGCTTCGTTGATGCTGCCTGTGTTGGTTAATAGTCGTAAAGCTACTACTATGCCTGGAAATAAACATATGACAATATCGTTTAATAAACTTCAAATACACCGTTATTCTGTTTTTATAACTTAAGCTTAAGTTTTTTCGAATGCTGGATTATGCATATCATTTTCTTTTTCTGAGCGAACGACTCTAAATTTCCAGAAGCGACCTTCTTTCCAGAGATGAGTTTGCAACGCCATCTAGTTGATCTGGTACACTTGTGGCCTAGCGATAAGAGTGTGCGACTTTCAATCTTGAGGTCGCGGGTTCAAACCCCGGCTCGTACCAATGAGTTTTTCGGAACTTAATATCATTTGATATTTACCAGTAGCCTGGTAAAACAGTACCGGTACGAAATATCATTTGATATTTACCAGTCGCTTTTAGGTGAAGGAAAACATCGCGAGGAAACCGGACTAATCCCAATAAGGCCTAGTTTACCCTCTGGGTTGGAAGGTCAGATAGCAGTCGCTTTTGTAAAAACTAGTGTCTACGCCAACTCTTGAGATTACTTGCCAAGCGGACCCCAGGCTGCCATGAGCCGTGGCAAAATGCCGGGACAACGCGAGGAAGATGATGATCTAGTTGGTCTAGTACGTTTTCTAAAAATAAACGACGCTGTCTACAACAACGACGGGGTATGTGACTTTGTACGGAGATTAAGTATTTGTTATTCGCCTCAGTTTTTATTAATATTTTTACTACATGCCATTGTAATATGCAACCAAATGGACCACTCACAACACACAGGCATAAGGGTGGTATTCCACCTGTCCGTCTCAATCTCTCATTAAAGCAAAATATGAGACGCAATACACATTGGTAAAGATATTGAACAGATGGAATACCAGCCTTACATACCTACATATGAAATACGTACCATAGTTTGGTTGCCCTGGTAAAACATTACATTTATTAGTCTGCTTCCGAATTAGCATATCGTGTAACTGATGAAAGTCTTTTTCTTCGCTTTGGTATACCTGAAAACGATAACAATTCAAT
Organism: Cydia splendana; assembly: GCF_910591565.1. Classification (NCBI taxonomy): domain Eukaryota; kingdom Metazoa; phylum Arthropoda; class Insecta; order Lepidoptera; family Tortricidae; genus Cydia; species Cydia splendana. The sequence goes on along the minus strand of NC_085968.1, from coordinate 12,407,252 downwards.
GAGACGAATTGTCAAACAATCATTTTTCTTTCGAAGAGTCCAGTGGTTGGTAATATTACCTAAGTAAGTAATTTTTACTAAATATACGGGGACACGTAACCGTGGCAACATGCCACAAGAAAACGTTGATTGGCCCAAATAAAATCGTCGGTAAGTCGTTCTTTTGTCTTTGACAATCAGTGCGGTCATATTAATACAGGTCAACCGTTTATAGATTTCGTCAGTGTTAATTTGTGAACCAATAAATGTGTCAGGTCAGTGATCATACATATGAACTAAAAGCGACCATTAGTAGACCTTATTGTGTTTGCAATAAGATTTACGAAATGTCAGTTAATGTGTAGAACATAAATAGGTCCCGGAATAGTTGCCTACATTGGTTGCGGATAGTGGATGTACTCACTTGCGCTTAAAATGTGAACATTGTGGCGATATTGATAACAATGATAACATTATATTGTTTGTTTTTCGTGTAGGTAAGCTTACCCAACAAGACAGTAGAGTTAGAAAATATGTTATTTATTAAGGTACAAAGCATATGCTACATAGCAGTCAAAAGTATGAGGCGTAGTCAAAAGTCTGTAAGCATGCCCTTTCTCTATCGACCCCTGCTAAGGCTGCCGCAGGATCTCGGCCAGCGGCAGTACAGTGCCCCCTTGCAACCGCTAGCGCCGGCTCAGCGCCCAACTCGCGCTTGACGCGACGGCGACCTTACCTTAAAAGTGTACTCTTTCTCCGTCGAGCCCTGCACCGGCTGCCTCAGGAACTCTGTCAGCGGCAGCACCCCAGCTCCGAGCGGACGACGAGCCACGGGGCCGCGCCGCTCGCCGGTGCCACTGCCGCCGCCGCCCGCGCCGGCCCAGCGCCCGACGCGAACTACCCATGCGACCAGCCATAGTTCGCGGGAGAGATCCGTTGCTGACAGATCCTGGAGATTAACATGTTGTAGTGTTAAGAAAAAGCAAAGAACCAACAAGATAATTCTTTAGATGGATTCAGTTTACTGTACGGATAAAATGATAGACGATTTGTTCACGTGACAGCGTGATAATAAAATCATATTTTCAATCGCGCGGTGTTAATAAACCGGACAAGTCCGAGTCGGACTCGCCCACCGAGGGTTCCGTACTTTTTAGTATTTGTTGTTATAGGGGCAACAGATATACATCATTTGTAAAATTTCAACTGTCTAGAGAACGGTTCATGAGGTACAGCCTGGTGACAGACGTACAGTGGAGTTTTAGTAATAGGGTCCCGTTTTTACCCTTTGGGTACGGAACCCTAAACATGACGAGTGCGTTATCACTTGGATAACTCCGTCCATCATATACCTGCTGATTTGTATGTGCCCATATAGCATCCGCTGTCTTCTAGATATTCTTGAAAATCTAAGTACATAAAAAAATTATGTAACTAAGGAGCTGGGGGCCTAATGTACCTATGATACCCATCATATGTATGGCAGAATGACTGAATCAAGAGCAATTATCTTCTTTAGGGTTCAAAATATACATACCTACTAATAGTCTGTATATACATACTTTGTGCAGCCAATATTTTATAACGAACATGGTGTAGGTAAGTACTTACAATAATTTATTTATTTTCTTTTCCTCAATAGATACTCAGCTTCTTACTAACATGTTATTCCCATTTCACGTCAATGACTACACATAACGGGAATGAGATTTACCTTAACCACAAATAAAATTTACATGACTAACCTAAAATACAGTGAAATTCAGAAATACTTGATTCAAATTGTTGTCAATATAATGCAAAAATACTTGAAACAAAGTCGTTTGCGCTTAAATTATGATAACAGAAAAGAGTGTATCTTTTACGTTTTTTTGAAATGTTACAAATTTTTGTTAAATCTACTGAAAATCACGCTTCATCTCCGCCGAAGAAGTCACTCATGCGACATGAGGTGATGATTCTAGACTCTGACAAGCTGAAACAGTCTTAATACTTACTGCAAATAAGGTGCTGTTCGCGTGCAGCCTGTCAACATAGTTCGAGAAGCCGTCCCTCGCTATCCTGACTCTGAACCTCTCTGACAAAGGCTGTGCTCTTCTCGCATCATGCAGCCACAGTAACAGTTCCGCTTCGTCACCCCCGGCTGTATGGCCGATGTCCCTCATACTGCACATGAGGTGATGGCTTTAGACTGTGATACGAATAAGACAGACCTATCATTATACTTACTGCAAATAAGGTGCTGTTCGCGTGCAGCCTGTCAACATAGTTCGAGAAGCCGTCCCTCGCTATCCTGACTCTGAACCTCTCTGACAAAGGCTGTGCTCTTCTCGCATCATGCAGCCACAGTAACAGTTCCGCTTCGTCACCCCCGGCTGTATGGCCGATGTCCCTCATACTGCACATGAGGTGATGGCTTTAGACTGTGATACGAATAAGACAGACCTATCATTATACTTACTGCAAATAAGGTGCTGTTCGCGTGCAGCCTGTCAACATAGTTCGAGAAGCCGTCCCTCGCTATCCTGACTCTGAACCTCTCTGACAAAGGCTGTGCTCTTCTCGCATCGTGCAGCCATAGTAACAGTTCCGCTTCGTCACCCCCGGCTGTATGGCCGAAGTCCCTCATACTGCACATGAGGTGATGGCTTTAGACTGTGATACGAATAAGACAGACCTATCATTATACTTACTGCAAATAAGGTGCTGTTTGCATGCAGTCTGTCCACATAGTTCGAGAAGCCGTCCCTCGCTATCCTGACTCTGAACCTCTCTGACAAAGGCTGTGCTCTTCTCGCATCGTGCAGCCATAATAACAGTTCCGCTTCGTCACCCCCGGCTGTATGGCCGAAGTCCCTCATACTGCACATGAGGTGATGGCTTTGGACTGTGGTGGGGCCGTTGGTGAGACTCGTGTTTGTGAGGGTTCCGGAGTTGAAGCTGCTGCCTGATCCGCCGGCGCGGCGCAGGGTCCCACGCCACTATACACAGTAACACATAATGAAGTAATCATAAGTGCTTTACGAAAAGGTTTCGTTTAGGAGGAGCGAGGAGGTTTAAAAAAAAATCTGTACTTAGACTATTTGTGTTCCTGTTTCGCTAAATATGTATATGAATTATATGATTACGACCGAGATGTGCTAAGTTAATAAACACATTAAATCTGAACACTTACAACTTTAGGACAATTGTATAAATTACATAAGTGATTGGGTATAGCGTGTGATCCTGTGTATAATAAATATTTAGCTAGGTTACTCAGGTACATGTACTACGCAAATGGAAACACAAAAGGATTTATCCTTGTCTGTGTGCGCATCCGTTGCGCATGTAGGTACCAATGAATTCACAAGCGGCCCGCCGAGACAATAACATGTCTTAACAAATATGTACGATTTATACAATTGCCAATCTAAGTTTTTTGTCACAACACATTTAAGTCAGAGCATTTTATTTATCTGTAGCAAGGTCTATTTTTACGCTAGGCAATAGAAAAATAAATATTACACGATGGTTTTAGTAACAAATCTCTTAAAACCAACTTGCGTCTTCAAGTTGTTAGGTACATCAGTCGCATCACAGACTTTTTTAGCCAGCTTACATTGGATGTTTCATAGCGTTAGTATGGAACAACCAAATATGCTTGAATCCTAAATAAGTGCCTCTGGGGGTAAGTGGTTCGGTGCAAATAAAAAGTGCAAATCCAAGTAATGCACATTTAACATATAAACCAAGATATACGTACCGCAGCGGCGCGCTCGGCACTTTCTACGTGTACCCTGTACAGTTCCACCAGACTCATGTCCTCTGGCTCCACCGCCGCTGCACCCCGCCGTGGCACCAGCTCCAGGCCCAGTTTCCTTTAACAATTAAACGAATACTGTAAAATATATGCCTTATAAGTGCCCCTGCACTTCAGGAGCACCAATTATGAAGACATTTGATATTGCACCGAGAAGGTATACAATGCACAATAATGTTATGAATTACGAAGGAAGTTAAAAGAGAGGGTGGGGTAAAATTACTATACGTAACTGATCGTGAATATAGTGATATATCTTAAACATAATATAGATGCTAGGGTGCAAAACTACAAAGTACAAAGGTACATTATTATTTAGACTTTATTTCGGACATCACAGACCCATAAATGATTATATTATAGTTAGGTACAATATTACTTATCACTATGTTAGTATTGACAAAACAACTTATATTTAAGTACATACATTATTTACATTATAAATAATTTCTAAAAAATATTCTAACACACAACACAACAGTCATTTATCCCTCCGGTAGAATGGGACAATATTTACAAAAGGGATTATCAAGCCTCTCGCCAATTTCGGTTTGAAAACTGTTGGGAGCTGTTTCTCAATCGGTGCATCTGAGATGCTGTGCGTTTTCTCACAATGGCGTAGAAATCATCCGTTCGTGCCTCCGCAAACATCCCAGAGGCACTGCAAACCGAGGCAGCCCCAACAGGATTCCGTACCCAATACCCATTGTTGAATTGGACGCGCAGGGCGCCTTAAGACCGCTTCGTATATTTGATCCACAGGCTGCACGTATATCACGTATAGCATCAGGTGTTTGGGTGGCAGAGATTTTTCACGGCCAAACCAAAAACTCTTCAATGCGTTTCTGTGGATCCTTATTTATAAATGCATATAACAAATAACTGTGTCCTTAACTCGGCGTGTAGATAATAACATGATGCTTGCGTCTCTAGGCGTAATAGGCCATAAAACAAATTGAAAAATTATAAGCATTTTCCTGCACGTTGGCCCTTATCCGGTCCGTCGGCGTTAGTTCAAAATTTACATTGGATTGTCATTTGTCAACCTTACTCAAACAATTTAAACTACAATTTTGGAGGGTCGTGGTGATCATTAAAATGCCGCTGCTCAGATAAGGGTAAGTGCAATAGATGGATTAGGTCAGTGAGGACAAGGGCGGTCATTGTGGCAATTGCGCTTACTTTACGCGCTTACGACCGTGAATAAAGGGTTAGAGGCTCTTCTACCGTGACCGAGCATTCCGTTTCCTTACCATGGTAAGGCTCATGATAAGGCCCATGGGCTCCTAATTAGTCAATTGCCCCGAGTGACATGATATTTACTTATACCAGACATTTTATCTAATTTCGATTTGTATTTAAATATGTATTTTATTTTAGTATAAAGACAAATAGGTATGTAAAAATTAAAAACAGTTTAATAGAAATGACACAATTTCGTTAATGAAAACATTGAAAACACATTTAGATAAGGGATTGGTCTGGGGACATGCTTTATACATTAGTTGTAAAGTGTATTTTACTATGCTATGTTCCATTTTGAGACTTTTTGGCATTTACTATACTGTTATCTTTTGGGCAATGAAACTTTAAATGTCTGAATGGCGTATTTAATCCGTATAGAAGTAAGTGTCCCCATTCTCTCTAATGTAGGAAGCCTGTGATCAAGTCGTAGGCGTAGGTATTAGGCAACCGATTTTAACGTAATATCCCCTTGGGTTTCCTGAACCTAATGATGTTGTTTTTGTTGAAGAAAAACTAATGTAATTAGCAGAAGCGTTATTCACTTGCCAACGTGTCATCTGCATTCATTCACCGTGGTCTGGGAAGCCCAAATGCACTTACCTTATGAGGAAAAAGCAAGTCAGAATACCTACCTACTTCTTACACTAGCCGTTAGCCATGTAGCTTTAAACGCTTTCCTTTAAAGGAAACCGGAGTTAAAAGCTTTAAAACGCAATCATTTGAAAATATGTAGTTCATAGTACGACAAAACTCGATTCGTTTGGCTCATGTATAAAGAAACGTTATGCGTTGAATTTAAATACGTGTAAATGTAGCTTCGCGTTGGACAGCATTCAAATACCAATTTGATATGCAAAAGCGGTCGTATCGAAATTCTTTGTAAAAAAAAACCGCAATGTAACCTGTCTACGAAAAGGCTGTGAGAGAGTAATGAATCACTCGACAAAGTCTCGAAGAATTATTAAACCGGATACCGCTTTAGGCTGGGCCAATAAAAAAAGAAAGGGTAAATATTTAAACACTACGTTGTTAGCTCATCGCATCGTATTTATCGCGAATATTGGTGTTTCTGTCCGGATAATAAGGTATGCCAATTTTATGCCAAAAATATTCTTATCTTCATAAAATCAGGATACCTAATGCTTTTTGAACGTACCTACATTCGGATGTCAAATTCTTTAACAAGAACAAACAAACAACTCAAACAGCTCAAGGGATTTTAAATACATATCACGTCATATAAACAGGGTCGGTGGGAAATCTAGAGACCCAATGTGTAATCTTAATCTTACTAAAAAGTAAGAAATAATTGCTTTTTTATTCTCGCATATCACCTACATACCTACTAGTATGTACCTCAGCGGTGTGATGCATTGCAAGTGCTGAAGGAAAATTCTTCTCAGATGACTAAAAAGAAGTACGTGACATTACCTGCATTGCTTTTTGCAGATCACTTTAATATGACGCCGCGCTGGGTCATCACATTACGGTTACCAGTAGGTACATGCCTATACCTATTATAAAAAATATATATTTTTAATAACCAATATAGGCTGTAATGTCTACAAATATAATGTACTTATAGTGTTTTTCGTGTTGATAAAGCAAACCCATTTTTGGAATATAGTTATTATTACTTATTAACACTTATTTAATAGTGCGCGGCAACTAATTCCTCTAATTTTTATTAATCTTCCTGTCCGTCCTAGTATAAAAAGACTATGCGCCTAAAATTGCTAAGTAATTTATTTAAGAAAAACTATTTTAAAGGCCAAATGAGAGGATAATCGGTCACGTAACCGACGTTGTAGTTCGAGCTTTCAATCAAGTCGCGTATTGGTTGGCACACCGATGATCCCTGCGTTGCACCACGCCGAAACAAAACCTATCACGAAGAAATAAAGTTCATTATAGATTGCGACAACGATTCATTTAAAAGGGCGCTGGAACAGGCGAATATCAGTCTTAAACCTTTCACGTTTAAACTAACATTTAAGTAGACCCTTTGACCGTGTTTTATGTGAAATCGTGGAATTATTAAATGTAATTTCGAGAAAGGATGTTAAATAGTCATTTTACAGCGAGCCAATTTACGGTAAATTGGCCGCAGTCTCGCGGAGATACTGAGACTGAACACTAATTGATGCTATCATGATTTCTTAATCGCATAATCAAGGCGACAATTAATGAAGTCACGCTTGTTCCCACGTAAATAAGCATGTAGCAAAAACTTAGTAGATGACTCCTTTCGGCTGTCAGATTACAGAATCTGGCCAATGACCCAATGCAAAAAATAACAGGTAGGTATAAACGATCTTGTATTTTATAGATATAAGCAAATGAGCAAGAACCTCAAACCTCCATTCTCTATTGAACACTAGCTAGACCGTGATGGAGGGCAAATATTTGCTAATTATGTGCTTCACTAACTCGGCCGGTGTTCATGCAAATATGATCGGAGATCGGAGCCTTTCCGTCGTCTCTAGACACGCCAAGCTAGACCTGTTTCTGTGGCCATATTTAGCCAAAAACTTGAAATATCGAATGATGATGATGCAATCTTTCAGACTGTTAAATCCCAACGACTTAAATAAGTATGATTGCTGCTGAGCATATTTAAATACTATAAAATACTTGCGGTTTATTTGTTTTCATACCTACTCAGTATGATGAAGAACTGAGTTACAAAAACCCCTTTTCAAACATCAGCAAAATATCCAGACGCAGACGAAAAACCAATTTGAAGTCATTCCAAGTCCCATCGCAGATTTGCGGAAAAGATTACGGAAACCAATGAAACCATTACCACACATTCCTGTTAAAAACATCATCATTCGCTTGCCCTTATCCCATTCATTTGGGGTCGGCGCAGCATGTCTTTTTCTTCCATGCCTCTCTCTCGCCCGTCATCTCATCATTCACTTGCGTTCGCTTCATATCATCTCTCACACAGTCCATCCACCCTTTTCTCGGTCTTCCTCTCCCATTACTTCCCTCCACATTCATTCGTAATACCTTTTTCGTCACATGACTTTCATCCCTCCGCATCACATGCCCGTACCACGCTAGGCGATTCGCTCTTACTTTTTCTACTATAGGTACAACTTTTAGGCTTCCTCTTATATACTCATTCCTTATCCTATCCATTCTTGTCACACCACACATCCATCTTAACATTCTCATCTCCGCTACATGCAACCTCTTTTCATCCGTCACCTTTAGGGCCCAACACTCCGATCCATACATGACGACAGGTCTTATGATGGTTTTATAAATTTTACCCTTCAATCGAAGAGGCATTCGGGCGTCGCAAATGGTTCCCGTGACCTGTCGCCATTTCATCCATCCTGTGCTAATCCGGTTTTTCACATCACGGTCAATATCGCCATCGCACTGTACCAGCGAACCGAGGTACTTGAAGTCGGAGCAGACCGGCAACGTAACGCCATCGAGTTCCATGGCAGCGAAACTGGAGAGACCGCCGAAATCGCAGAACATATGCTCAGTTTTAGATCTGCTGATCTTCAGGCCAACATTCTCCAGCTTATGCCGCCATTTCTCAAGTCTGCTCTGTACCTCGAGTCCGTCTTCACCCACAAGCACAATGTCATCAGCGAAAAGCATACACCAGGGTGCCTCCTCCTGTATGTCCGACGACAGAGCGTCCATAATAAGCAGGAAGAGGTAAGGACTTAAGGCCGATCCCTGGTGCAAGCCTACCGTGACACTGAACCTGTCGGTGGTGCCAGCAGCTGACCGGACGCGTGTACAACATTGGTTGTACATTGACCGAATTAGCTCCACATACTTCCCAGGCACGCTTTTCTCTTTCAAAGCCCACCACAAAACCTCTCGGGGTACTCGATCGTATGCCTTTTCAAGGTCCACTAACACCATATGCAAGTTCTTTTTTGCACGTCTGTATTTTTCGCACAGTTGGCGAAGTGCAAAAATGGCGTCTGTTGTACCTCTCCCTGGCATAAACCCAAATTGGTTTTGTGTTATATCACTCTCGTGTCTCAGGCGTCTCTCTATCACTTTTTCCCATATTTTCATGCTATGTGACATGAGCTTTATTCCTCTATAGTTGTTGCATTCCTGTACATCCCCTTTGTTTTTAAAAATGGGCACCAGCAAACTGTCGCACCATTCGTCGGGAATAGTTTCTTCATGCAACAACTTATTGAAGAACAAAGTCAACCACTTACATCCATCCTCACGCAATAACTTCCATACTTCTCCTGGTATATCATCTGGTCCTACTGATTTTCCATTTTTCATACTTCTCACAGCCGCTCTTACTTCATCCATATATATTTCTCTCACTGCACCCATATTTATCGGTTTATGATCCAGTACTCTACTCCAATCATTCTCTTCATTCATCAACCTTTCAAAGTAGCCTTTCCAACGTTCTCTTATGCCTTCATCTTTCGTTAGCACCCTTCCTGCATCATCTTTCACACATTTTATATAAGATACATCACGGGAAGTCCTTTCTCTCGCTTTGGCAAGGCGGTACAGCTGCTTTTCGCCTTGAGGACTATTTAAGGAGTTATACAATTTGTCCTGTGCTGTTGTTCTGGCTATAGCAACTGCACGTTTTGCCATCTTCTTACATTCCATATACTTCGTTCTTTTTATTGCCTCCTCAGTTTCTTGTCCAGCTTTAACCTTTTGCCATTCTCTAAATGCTTGTTTCTTTTGCTTTAGTATTTCCTGCACCTCCTCATTCCACCACCAAGTTTCCTTGTCTATGATGCCTTTGCCTTTCGATTCTCCCAAGACATCTTTCGCTACTCTCCTTATACAGTTTGCCATTTCTTTCCAACATTCGTTCCCATTCAATCCTTCCATATCTTTCATCTCTATCATTTTATCTATCACCCGTTCTTTGAGTTTTTTGGCACATTCATACTTCTCTAGCATTTTCCATCGTATCTTTGGTGGAAGCCGTTCTTTTCTTTTAAGTATATGGACTTTTATGTTGAGATCGATTACAAGCAGCCTATGCTGCGAAGTAAGATGTTCTCCTGGTATGATTTTAATGTCCTTGATACAGTTGATTTTATTTCGCTTAACAAGGAAATAATCAATCTGCGTCGTGTGTTTACCACTTTTGTAGGTGATCAGGTGTTCATCTCTTTTTTGGAACCAGGTGTTGGCAATTGCCAGGTCAAAGGCGGCGGCTGCTTGTAACAGTGCTTCACCTTGCACGTTACGGCTTCCAAAACCAAAGCCCCCATGCACTCTTTCATACCCTACATTCATTCTTCCCACATGTCCATTAAAATCTCCACCCACGAAAATCTCTTCATTTGCTGGTATATCCATTTTAATTGTATCAAAATCCTCCCAAAACTTCTCTTTCACTACATCGTCACATCCACTCTGGGGAGCATACACACTTATCAAATTGAGTGTTACGTTTTCCAGCATCACTTTTATAGCGATAATCCTATCGCTCTTCCTGTTTACATTAGTGACACCCTGTTTCAACTGACTATCTAGTACTATACCGACCCCATTGCGTTTGCCGTTACTCCCGCAGTAGTAGAACTTATATCCTTCCCCAATCTCTCTAGCCCTTGCACCCTTCCACTTCGTCTCCTGTAAGAAGGCTACATTTATACGTCGTCTTTTCATCACATCTGCTAGCTCTCTTCCCCTCCCAGTCATAGTCCCTATATTCCAGCTGGCATACCTCAATCTCACACACTTAGGTTCCCGGGCTTGCTTCTTACGTCGCCCCCACCCGGGCTGGTGCGACAACCCTTGTCCATTTCCCACAGAAGCCGGGTGCTGCCCCTGCGCGTCGCCTGCGGGGTACGCCCTAGTCCTATCGCTCATCTCATTTTGTCCAATATACATGCTGCTAAAAGGATTTGGCATTTAGTTTTTACAACCGGCCGCCTGCCTGACGTCAACCCTCCTTGGGACTCCTTAGTTGACTTAGGTGACTGTCATTTTCTTCCTTTAGTCGCCTTTTACGACATCCATGGATAGGCACGGAGTGGGCTATTCTTAGGCCGGCTACCACACGGCACTCCTGTTAAAAACATATAGGTACTTATTCCAGGGTATGACTAATACTGAGATTAAGACTAATTGTCTCGTGGCATGGGACCGATCGGTGTGCAACGGAAAGGTCGCCAAACCAGTTAGTCAAGCGACACTGGAAGATGTCTGGCAAAGCTTGCGGCATACTTGCCACCCAATCTAAGTGGTATTATCCGAAAATATGTAGTTATATTATGTAAACGTAAGGCGAAGGCATGATCAAAATTTGTAATGAGCAGGGGCGCATTTTATAAGATATTTAGATAGACAGATAACACTTTTATTACATTGCTGCAACTATAATGATTATATAGCTATAAGTTAAAATTTTCGTAAAGTTACAAAAACGATCTGAAAAAGTTTCTATTAGGGTGCGATGACAAGCTGATCAGTCTTTCCAACGTGATACAACCGGCTGACGATTTCTTCACAATAGCAATAAACTATCATGGGAGAAAATTTCATTCGGGATGCGATGATTTTTTTGTTTACGTGTTTGGTTGGCTTCCGTTCTTCAACCTAATAACGGAGCGGCAGCTGACGTCCACGAGAGTTCATTACACATCGCCTTTAACCCCTTTACACCTGTAAACTTGTAACTTGAAGGCCTTGTAGCTTTAAGAAATCGGGTATTGCTACTATTGCTGTTAGAACAGTTTACTAAGAGTCATCAAAATGATATGACATGATTCAACAGGACGGGCCGGGCAGGGATAAAAATCTTATCTGTACTAGATAATATCGATTGTTATTATATAATTATAACCAATTTCAAGTTAATATTCATATGCCTATGAGGTGTCACTAATCATCGTAAAATCAACTTTACGACTTTATGTCGAAGTGAATCAGTGATTTGTAAACGTTAACCGTTAACACTTTATTAGAACTTGCTGCTTATAATTCAGGTAATAAAAAAAAAACCGGGCAAGTGCGAGTCGGACTCGCGCACGAAGGGTTCCGTTCCATAATGCAAAAAACGGCAGAAAAAAAACGGTTACCCATCCAGGTACTGACCCCGTCCGACGTTGCTTAACTTCGGTCAAAAATCACGTTTGTTGTATAGGAGCCTCACTTAAATCTTTATTTTATTCTGTTTTTAGTATTTGTTGTTATAGCGGCAACAGAAATACATCATCTGTGAAAATTTCAATTGTCTAGCTATCACGGTTCGTGAGATACAGCCTGGTGACAGACGGACGGGCGGACAGCGGAGTCTTGGTAATAGGGTCCCGTTTTACCCTTTGGGTACGGAACCCTAAAAAATAATAATTTCACCATGCGCGCTCAGAATAGCTCTGATATTTTTTTGATATCAGTGCAAAAAATGGATGATTTATTAGTTTTTTATCTTCCTTCGAAACAAATAACTACCTACTCAATAAAAGAAAAAAATTCAGAAAGATTTGAAGATATCTAAAAAATTAAATGATCCAAAGTGGGTATTACAGTTTCACATGACACGTATTAACACATGTCTAGACAAAATAACAGGCACGTCACGTAAATAAAAACCGGTCAAGTGCGAGTCGGACGGACGTTCCAAGGGTTCCGTACATTACCTACTTAATTTTTAACCGACTTCCATTTCATAGAAGGAGCTTAGGAGGTTCTGTATTCGGTTGTGGCTATGTTTTTTTTTTTTTATGTATGTTCATCGATTACTCCGAGACCCGTGGGCCGATTTGAGTAATTCTTTTTTTTTAACAATGTATTTCTTTATGTGGAACTTGAATGAAATGTCTTTAAAACGCCCGTAGGGGTCGGATCAAAAACTAAGTAATTAAGTCCGACTCACGCTTGACTGCACATTTCTAATAGGTTTTCCTGTCATCTATAGGTAAAGAACTATTTTGTGTATTTTTATCAAAATTTTAGACCCAGTAGTTTTGGAGATAAAGGGGGGGAATGGTCGGACAGACAGATGCACGAGTGATCCTATAAGGGTTCCCTTTTTTCCTTTTGAGGTACGGAACCCTAAAAATCGTTAAAATCTTATTGTTTATTAGATTTAAACATAGTTAAGTCCCCGGCTAAAAACTAAATGGATCGTAAAGGGAATTTGTAACACTTGTACACAAAGGGACAAGGTGAACAAGGTGCACTTAGTTCATCGAGCTTTCATTATGATACCTACAATACTATGGCTCAAGGTATTAAAAATATTATAATGAAAGTAAATATGGACACACTGAAAGGGGTCATCCACATATTACGTAACACCAACAGGGGGAGGGGGAGAGGGGTCCATGCCAAATGTGACAGTACTTACCTAGGTGTTAAATTATAGTTGGAATTTTAGTTTTAACCATGTTTTAACTTATAAAGTGAATTTGAAAATATGTGACGTTCCACGGAAAAAGGTACCTTATGAGGGTTTCTAGTTTCGGAGATATGAAATGTTTTGTAAAGAGGTGAAAAAATGCTCAATTTTTTTTTATTGTGTGATCTGAAACCTTAATGCGTAACGTTTGTTTACCTGTTTTTATTTTTGTTATAAGTTAGTTATAAGCCTAGTAATGTCGTCTCAGAGTTTAGTAGAAAAGGTACCTTATGGAAAAAAGATTGAAAATTCCCAAAAAAACTAGTCAATACGGGAAAAGAAGTTTGGTAGAGAACTGTATTAGCATTCTGCAAAACTAATTTGATACTTTCAGTTCTGGTTGGGGCGCCTCGCAAATATTATAACCGTACATAGACCGACATCACAAATCCAAGTAGCCTGCTATTATACCAAAGTTACTCTCGTCAAGTCTTTCTTAACTAGAATAATCTTCATTTGGTTTGGTCGCATGCAGTAAATCAGCCATTGGTTTGCTGAAAAATGCCAATACCCGACGCATTACCTTATGGAATATCTGAGGTCATTGAACCTCAATGCCGCTTATCTTCAATAGCAACCGAAATATATTATTGATAAGAAATAGACGATTTATACCATCTTAACCCCAAAATATTATTAGTTTATCCTAACTGTTCCATCATCATCATGCCTCATCATGTAACTTAATCACAAGGTACCTTTTCATTACATACAAATTATTGGTCTTTTTTAAGATTATTATGACGAAGAACTAATTAAATTTGGGGCAGTTTAATGTAAATTAATATTTTCTATTCATAAAAGATAAACTGTAATATGATTGATATTTTGTAGTGATGTATTATTAGATTTATTTCCATAAGGTACCTTTTCGTAAATGTATGGAGCAAATACTGTTATTGTTATGTAAGTTTAAAGTGGCATAAGGGGTTAAATATAGTATTTAGTTGGGGTTTTAGGATTTATTTCATTTGAATGACAGAATTTCTTTCATATGTGCTCAGAAAAATTGATTGTGTGTCACATTAAAAGTAAAAATATTCAATTTTGTGATTTTATATGAAAAAGTCAGAAAATACATTTTCACCTCTAAATCGGTATTGTTTTTTGCTTAAACTGTCTGTCAGTGTCGTTTTCTAATAGATAGAATTTAAATCTTGAGAGCTCATTGCAATCAATCGTGAAAATGAAATAAAACTTTATTTTCAAGAGATTGGCTAGTATACACATAAATCAGTCGATATCAAAAGTTTCTATTTGCATTACAGAACAAGTCGCAATATTTTTTTAATCTCACATATATAAGGTATTATTATTTGTAGTCAACTATGTAACTTACTTCAGGAACATAGTTTTTTAGGCGGCTAAACTTAAAACTTCTCTATCGTAAAGTTGCTAATTTCACAACATTATTTTCAAAAAATCATATCTCTGTAACTACGCAACCTAGAAGGTTGATCTTTTGTGTTATCGATAGCTTATTTATTGTACATTACTGGGGTATGCATAACTCCATACCCGCCATAAGGTACCTTTGACCGTGGGACGTCACATATATGAATGTCCTATTTCTTAAGTATATACCTATTGCATAGTTACCATTGTAAAAAACAATCTAGTGTAACTTTTATTGAATATTAGGTACCTTATCTTATCTTATCTAAATATGTTATATAGGTATGGACGACGCCAAATAACCGCTTCAGCTTATATTACGAATAAATATGTACTATTGCGTTGTCGTTTTGCGGGAACGAATATTATGGAAAAACCCGTTACGATAACCCTGCATTTTTTTGAAAATAAAAAGTCCAGAATACCCTTAACTCTTCTCTCTTCTTTTGTAAGACTCTACAGTTTTTTGTGCGATCGATCGGAAATCTCGGGGTTTTTTGAACATGTGGTCAGATGCCTATTCAATGACATGGCCTCACATTTGGTGCAATATGTAAGTTATCTTATGATAAATTCAGAAAAGTAGTCAAATTAATAATATTATTGTTAATAAAATAGAAAAATATACATTTAGCATCTTTCTTTATTTTATTTCCGTTTGAACAAGGAGTATAACCTACAATATTTTTTCGGTGAACGGAAGATATCTTCATCAATAAGCAGGTCTTCTAGCACGTAAGATAGAAGTCAAATGGCTGATCGAGACAATCAATAGCCCAGGGCAATTACAACTCTTAAAACCGGTAATCATAGTCTCATCTAAAAAATGGCATAATGAAACTTCCGACATATTGCTCGTGGAGAAAACGCAAGTACGGTGCGCAGCGCGGTCCAACGCTCGACAGAACTGGTTCAGAGCTACTGACTACTGTACTACGGTTTTGTTTAAGACAGAGCGCAAGCAACGGTCGCGTGGTGCGAGTGACAAGGACAGATAGCATGGCTGCGCATACGCAAGTTCGGTAGTGAAAAGGCAGGAGGCCGGCGGACCGATTGCACTGATCCCCCAGTCAGTGTCTCGACCCGCGTGCAGCTGGTGTGCGAGCCAGCCGCCCGGACCACCCGTTTTACTTAACTCATTTTAAATCGTTCCATTATGAAATACCCCGAATCCAAGAAACCAGTGTTCAATTAATATGAGAACGTGCTATTTAAATTAAATGTGAGACCGTATTTTAGTGTTGTGGTTAGACTCTAAACGTGAAATTGTAAGTTTTGAGAAACCGGAGGTGGCGCTAGAAAAATAACTGTTAGGTTTAAAACAGGTAAGTTGTGTCACAAAAGCTTGGTTTTAGGGACGGATCGAGACGCGTAGCTCCTGTCTTCGATGCGAGGAATGCAGTTTGACAGCATAATGGACATATGCGGGAACAAAAGCCTTGTGCATAGTCATCCCTGGTCTTTTTTTTCGCTCGCTTTCTTGTGTTTGAGGAATGTTGTACGACAGTGAGTAATATGGAACCGATACGACGTGTTTATGAGATGATAGCAGTAATGCTGCAAAATGAGCATAATCTGACGTGTCAGGATAAAGTATCGCGCAGGTAGCGGCGCTGTCCCCATTTACCTGTGCGGCAAGCGAAGGAGAAGGGACGCAGCTCCCTTTACCGGGAATATTTGTTTGTATAGAATAGACAAAGCAACTCTAGGTTTAAGTAATGAATGTGTTTCACACCTTGGCCGAGAAAATCATAAAGTTAGAGATCATTGTTCTCGTAAAAAAAGGGCGGTTGTGTACAAAAGTAACTTCTCACGCCGACGACTATCGAAAAATCGCCCACATGCCTCGAAACAGGTAGACACTTGATTTTGTGGCAGCACGTGAATTGTCACGGTCCACGGGTCTTTATTGAAGATGTTCCGGCCAAGGACAGGCCAAACAACATAAACTGGCCAATGTTCGGTACCTGTCCATTTACAGCCTATCGCCCGAATATAGGCTATTAAAAATTGATGAAATCAGTATGCAACGATGAAATAAAGTAGATGCACATCTACCTACGAAATATTCAAGACGTTATTGTAGCAATGAAGTTTAGTTATCTCTAAAATTAGGTCCTATTTGTTGTTCTTAATTAAAGATCATTACAAGATTTACTATCTTTGTTTCAAGGGTAATCATACATCAGTTTCATGTCAAGGCAAATAAGAAATAGGGACCTACCTTCTCATAGAAAACCAAACCAAAAAAAAATCCTTAGCATGGAAGTTGAGATACAAGTATACCTACCTGCTTTTCCAATAGAAAGTAAACGTCAAAGTTTGACATTTCGGTTAAAAGTAATAGTCTAGCATGAACATTTAAGCTAAATATATATAGGTAGTCTTAAAAACCTGCACTTTGAGCAGCAACACATTTAAATTTCAAATGACAACCAGTGGAGTAGGAATTCGTTTCCCACCGCGCGGTGTGCGAGGTTCTCATCGCTCTGGACAAAGCATCTTTAACAGGTCATAGTCATTGGATTCATGTCACGGAGCTTGCACCACGCTACCTGCATAACCAATGATTCCGGCGCCTGGTGATAACCCCTCGTTAAATTTTAACAGCCCCATTTTACCCACGAATTCGCAGTTTAGTATTCAATCTGGTGACTTGCGTGGCATTTACTCGTCATTTCGTAGCTGGGTAAGTGCGGGTCTCATCGATAATGGTAAGCAGATAAGACCCCGCTCATTCCGTACGCAGCACATGCGATATCAATTAACCCGCATGTTCCACAATGAGTGCGTTTGTTTGCAACCTTAAGCAACTTTGACCTTAGCTTGATAACAATTATCTTTTTGATGATATACTGTAAAACATTGTTTGGTATAGTAATTTTATACGTATTTTTATATAAGTCGTCAATATGAAGCCTTATGATGTGGTTTATGATTGACTGAGCACCCAATCTCCTTGTATGACACAAGCTTCATCGAGCTATCGCAACCGCAGAGTACTTATCTATCGTTTCTATACAGCTCCATATACGTAAGCTTATGACGAAAAACAGGCGTATTCCGTACGTAATATTCAACAACGGATGCGATAGAATTGATATCGGGTTAGCTCAGCTTATCTCGAACATGACTACGAAAGGCAAGTGTATAGGCGCCCAATCACAAATACAAAGTTCCCATATGAAGCATGTGATACTAAACGCACGTGATTTTTCTACGACGTAAACAATGAAAGAGTAACCGGAACAAGCATACGCCGACAACATAGTTAATTGTAGTCAACGTCACTGACTGCGACCCCAACCGAGCGAATCGTCATACTGCCACTGCCATTCAAAATTTGATGACAGTAAAAATGTTTTAAGCAGAGATTAAAGGCTCGATCGTGATCACAGTTACGCATGCATTTCAACATAATTGTCACTTGTCCATTCACTCGTAACGCGCAAATCTCCAGGTTGCTCAATAATTTCAACCGACCTCGTCTTTCCTGTCATTAGTCACGCTTTTACCGCTCTCTTATTAAGCCTGCAGCTTAAATAGCCCGTTATTGTCCGAGGAGTATCGATATTGTGTTTTGTCGGCGAGTGACTCCGAGATTCTTTTCCCACGTACGGGTTGTCCATATTGTGTGAGACTGTGTAGACGTGTGATGCTCGGTCGGACGCTCTCATCTGCCGCAATTAGTGTCCATTCAGCGGCAAGTCGACGCGTGCCGGCGCTCTTATATAAGTACAGCAGCTGATTACTTTAACTGGTTATCATTTTGTTAAGTCAGCAATAAGTATGTGGGTTGCTTGCGCCGTGAAATTGCTCTAAGGATATCAATTTATATTAAAACATGAAATCGGTATTCGTGATAAGAATGTTTATTGCTTATGCTTATCGAAAATTCTGCGGCGAACTGCGAATGAGACACACTTAAGATTTAATGAGCTTCGGCAATGAGGATAAGAATAAATAAATATGTATGTTACGAGTGACAAAGCAGGTTCAGGGATGTATCCTACCGGCAGCGTATGCGCCTGTGCCTGTCATAAACGGTGGAATGCTCCCGCACCCCGCGCCCGCGCTGCGCCCGCCCTGTGGCCCTATTATCGGTCACCGCGTTAGCAAACAATGTTCATTTAGGACATGTCACTCCGTCGATACATTCAGAGATATTTTCTCGAAGAAGTTGAGAGTACGGCATAAAATAACTTATATTTTTCTGGTCTTAGACTTAAGGTTGAGCTAAACTCACGCTACGCTGCGGACTGTAAAGAATTTCCGAAAACTAATCGATTGGCAGATCGCGCCGTGCGAATCGGGCAACTTTTGTCGCCGCGCAAACTGGTTTTCGCGTAAAATTCGCGTTGCCACGCGGTGCATCAGCACAGGGTCAGGAGAGTAGGGAGGGATGAGGGGGAGGGTGCGGTTGGAAACGCAGGAGGCGCATGAGCAGCGGCCGGTCGACGACCCGCCGCATGCCCTGCGCCGGCGCAACATTCGCCTCTACCGCCGACTATTCTACGACCACGACGTTGGCGAAATTCTTCACAGGAACGACTAGCATTGCTGTGTTGCCTACAGTGAATGGAAAAGCAAAATGACCTCAAAGAAAAAAATATAAACTCCTCAGACAGCCCTAAATCACATACAGAGACAAAACAAAATTTTAATTAAGTCGCAAAAAAATCTACTTAAAAGCGAGGTCACTAAATCTGATACGTTATTTGTTACTAATGATTATTTCCTACCACTTACTACCACGCTTACGCAAGACTTTTAATTATAATCTTATTCTGTAACAAGGCAAGCAATGATATTCAATTTCAATTGTCCATTAGCCTATGCCCCCTAGTAAACGACCTAAATAGTATAAAGTGCTGGACATGCGATATAGCACAGGAACAGACTTGGCATGCCAAGGCTGGACCCATTAAACACAAATTGTCTCATAGACGTATTCATTTATGAGTTTATCTCGGTAGTAATACAAGAAGACGTAACGGGCGGATTCTAAATAAGTAATGATCGAAATGATGATGCTTAAGGTGTTCGGGCCGGGCCGAAAATATTAGTTTATAAAAAGCGATAGACCCCGAGCGCCTAATGCGAAGCGTGGGCGAGAGGTAGCCGCATCGTTAAATAATGCTGTGAGGTCATTGATTGGGAGACGGCTGTGGATGCTGCACCTATGTGAGCTACAACTACATTTAAACTGTAACTTACGATTTCTAATAGGCTTTTGTTTTTATGCTTAAATACATTCAACAAGACTGAAAGTTAAAAGATGCTAGTAATTAAGGTTGAACGACGAACGACAGCTGTTTAACACATTGATCCCAATCATATCGGACGGAGTAAAATTTACCGTTTAAAGTTCTAATTTAGTATGGGTAGCGCATGGCACTTGTCACGACGAGGATGCTATAGCCGCGTGAATTTATTTATAGTCCCCTTTACTACTGTATTTGTTTATATGATTTGTTAGATTGTGTTGTAACATTTGTAACTGAAAAAAAGTAGTGTATCAATTCAGACCTACCTACAGACACGACCTACGACAGTACCTACTTTATTTTATTTTTGGTTGTATTATTAACGAATTCAATATTATCTATCAAAAATTTTTTTTCGCAATAATCAGATAAGATTATGGACTTCATAAGCTATGTGATGGTTTGAAAGTGAATTTAGGTACGAAGTCGGAAGCCGATTAGGTACCATTAATATTTAGTTAAGTGTCAATTAGACTAAAATAAAATTTTATTCCAAGATTAGTGTCCATATACATATTTGAAATTTACTTGGATCATATCCCTCCTATACTTAGTCGTTATTTTGTTTAAAAGTCTTCTAGAAATCGATTTTCGCGCTTGGCATATATGTACCTACATATTTGCATTTAGGACATCGTACTGAATGCATTGATAGATTATTTACCCATATCGGAGATGACTTGAATGGAAAGTACCTAAAACATGATTTGCCACCCTACTACTTACCCCTTAGTTCATTAATCCAGTTCTACATTTATTTCTTCATTTGTTTCAGCTAATCCAAGATGGCGGTGTTGGGTATGGTGTCCGCTGTGGCGGGCTTCGTCAAAGTCCGCTACCTGATCGACAAGGCCGTGATCGACAACATGGTGTTCAGGATGCACTATCGCATCACATCCGCCATGCTGTTCCTGTTTTGTATACTCGTTACGGCCAATAATTTAATTGGTGAGTTGCATTATTGTTACACGTCTGATTAGGCTAGTTCATAGGTTTGAAAGTGGAGGCAGGTCACACGGGAAAAAGGCAGATACCCCTTAACATTTAGGGGCCGCAATCCAAAATACTGGGGATCCTTTGACCTAGTTGGGAAGTTTGGGGTCCCTGGTTCAAGACCCAATGAGTGTTAGTAATTTTGTGATGAGCACGAACATTTGAGCAGAAATTATTAAGTCAAAAATGTAATTATCTATTTTACTTATTAGCTGGTGTAACTTGTACAAGAAGTTGAACTTATCTAGGTATTTTAAGCAAACAACTAGAATTATACCTACTACTACTAAAGCGACCCCTTAACCTCAATGAGGTATCGACAGATAATATAACAGTTACATTTTAACCAACACCGAATACCGCAAGTAAAACATTAAAGGGAATAATGTGAAAGTAGAAACGTCAACACGCTTCAGCAACATTACTTTCGCAACATGAACCAGACACACAGTGAAAGTAATCAATATTCCTTTAACACAAATCGCAAATCTATTGACCTGATGAACTAGACATACAACAATGAATCCGCTCATGAAAGATAACGGTCCGTTGTAATGAGTCATTTTCAGGTCATTCAGTAGTGGTGCGGAAACGTACTACGTAACAGTTACCCAAATTGATACGTCATCGACAAATTGCTTGTACAAACAAAACATGGCCGGTCATACGTATGTTGGAGTCACTGAAGCGAATCGGGTCAGTGAACTGCAGCTAGTAAGGATTTGTCGTGCACCGTCTCAGGTAGCAAGTGCTATTGTTTTAAATTACCGAATCATTCTGTGACAGTGTAGCTAAGTAAGTGCGGAAACTTGAGATAATCATTCACTGTAGCGATTCCATTGTAAATGAATATCCCGTCAATTATGAAACTATTCCCTTCATGAATATTAACACGATGATGTCTTTTGTTTGTTAATCAGAATCATAACTACCTTGCGCATAATCAACTAACAAATTAGATATAAGATTTGTTTTTAAGTATACCTACTTAGTTGCTTTTTTGCAACGTCGTCGTTCGTGTATACTTATATTTTTCTGTGAGACGAAATCCTAAACATGTATGTAAATAAATATTGTACCTAATCTACTAGATAATTTGCGCGCCACCCGTTGTTAGGGGATTACAAATACGAACCTACGTTAAATCGACACAGATTATTACTATACCAATATCTACATCTAAATTATTAAATTAGATAAATTCGTGCCAATCAAAGCTATTAACGTTCAAGTGGATGTTCTACCAGCTACCTACTAATAATTAGTGGTTGATCTGTAGCGCCTCAGTGAAGTGGCAACAAAGGCGGGAACTCGGGTATACGGTGTTTATGTTCGCGTTATCGCATACCCCTCGTTCAGCCGATGTAAACAGATTCGGTAATAGCCACTTATGAAATACTATATTGTCGTATTATTGTTTGTAACATGTTGCGGTGTGTATACCTTCATGTCGGTCTTGTGGATTATTAGATTTATTAGTTATGAGTATGACAGTCTTTTTAGATCGTCTGAACTAAATTCCAAAGTGTAAGAAAATATTATGGTACGTGTATAACACATAATCCGAATTTAATTTCACCGGAACGCACAGTTTTACCTATTAGTTCTTTAAAAATATTTGAAGTCTAACAAGGAAGGGTACCCAACTGTCCGACTCCGATTTCATTTATTTTGATATATGTTATAGAGTAGTCTAAAATAACGGACACGTATTTTTTTTTAGCTGCCCAAACTCAACCTGTTAGGAGAAAATGGCCTTCAAAGTACTGAAAATTGACCAAACCTTCTAATTTCATAGAAAAACTTTTTTCAAAAAAATTTATAATTAATTACTGGTTTCGTTATATGTTGGAGAACATGAAAAAAAAAATGGGGACGTGTTTTGTCATTTCACCACAAACTCATTTTTTATATTAAAAAAAATATATATATATATAATAAATATATTTTTATATGAAATTAGAAGGTTTGGTCAATTTTCAGTACTTTGAAGGCCATTTTCTCCTAACAGGTTGAGTTTGGGCAGCTAAAAAAAAATACGTGTCCGTTATTTTAGACTACTCTATAAGTTCTATAACATATATCAAAATAAATCAAATCGGAGTCGGACAGTTGGGTACCCTTCCTTGTAAGATAGCCCGATATAGTCGAAAAAAATGCTCATTGATATTTTAGCGGGGCAAGTTACTCAATTCAAAACGTACTATTAAATAATTACCTAATTTAGCAAATTGTATGAATTAGCCGTGCAATTTAGAATAATAACAGGCTCGCCATCGGCAATTTGTCTCTAAGTGACTGTTAATTAACCTAGCTCCTCGAATTGACTTCATCCACTCTAAGATTAAGTACCTACTCGTACTTTAGTAACTCTCTTAAGACTGACAACATAAACGTAAATTTTTGAACAGGTAATTTAATAAGTGGGCAATCCTAGATCTACAGACAGATTCATTCATAGATACTACTATTACTACTTCGCTGGTTCAGCGACCCGAAGTGGATCTTGGCCTCCGTCACTAGATTTCGCCATTCGTTCCTGTCCTGTGCGATCCGACGCCATTCAGCTGCTTGGATGTCACACAAGTTCATTCATAGATCCCCCAGTACGGCTACCACCAGTTCTGACATTGACAGATACGCTCGCGTCTACGTAAATTACTTTCTATACATCTCGCTTGCACTAATATGCGAGTACGAGCGAGATGTACAGAAAGTAAATTACGTAGACGTGAGCGTTATGTCAATGTTAAAACTGATGGTAGACGTACTGATGATTTGTTTTCCACTGTATTTGCACGTTTCAAGCCAAGAATAGAAATAATCAGTCTTACTGATAGGCAGCTCACATATCCCAATAACATTATAGGAGTTGTCCTGTTGAGTCATTACCAAATCGCAGTCTGGCAAGAACATCCTGTTTCAAATAAAATATTAATTAGTTAATAAATAACTGAGAACTAAGATAAGAAACATGAAGTCGATTTGAGAACATACTGCTTTTTAAGTCAGCTATCTTATTAAAGCACTAACCTACTTGTGCAATATGAAACGCTATCACATTTGTAGCGAGATAGCAACAGTCGGCAATTTCTTTTAAATGTAATGCTGCATATTATATCTCCAAATACCACTTTGTATTTCAGTTAGCAACGCGATGTTTAGAATACTCTGCCCTTACAAGATAGCAACGTTTTAGTTCGTGATCTCTGCCCATAACACGATTAGGTATAAACATGCACATTTGTGCTCCAGGTGTTAATAAGCAAAACAATTGATATCATGTGCGTCAGCCGTTGCTAGGTCGCCTAGATTTAACTGGATTAATAATCAAGTAAGCGATACCGACTGATCTGTTTTGGCATGGAAAGATAAAGCAAGCGACATTTCTAATTTGAAAACTTATTTGGTAGGTATCTTATGGTATGTAATGGTGTTGAAATGTTTTAAATGTGTGTAGGTAGTACTGACGTTTCCAATCTTTTTGAATACATAAATCCACTGTGGCTATAAATTATAGTCTGTTCGGAAAGAGAAGAGTCGTGGAATGTATTGGGCCCCATACATTCCACGACTCTTCTCTTTCCGCACAGACTATACATGTAGGTATATATTATCTCTAAAATTACATATAACAATTAAAATTAAGTTATTATGAATGAGGTTTATTTCAAAAACTGACAATGAAGATGTTGCAATGTCCAACACCAAAACAATCATTCTTCCATTGTTACCTCATGATCTGAATTAATCAAACACAAGGCAGCAGTTTTTCATATATTATTTGAAGATTTGCAGAATTATATAGATCCAAATGAATTCCAAGAAATGAGGACCCAGACGTCCTGTTGAGTATTGACTACTTTCCTCATATAAGGTTTACTGTTTAGTCATAGGTTTTTATTGTGAATAATAATATTAAAAAATCATATTCCAACATTACGAGTCTATTAAGATGATGACGAAGCAAATATTATTCAACGTCTCGTCAGAGTCTTGTTGGTAGCATATTCGTATTAGATAAAAATATATGTTTCTAGTAATACCGAAGGCTTAATAACAGATACCTATACATATAATTAATTAGTCATCCATTTGTGTAGCTTGTTTGTTTATAAACGGGATCAATAATCGACAAAAAAATCCTAAAAACATCCTTTATCTAACATACCTCTATATTTATCAGAGTTGTGAAGTCATTTGGACCGTTCTAGTAAGAAGTTTCGAAAAGTACTTAGGGTGGAAGGTATTCCACCTGCCCAATTTCTTTGTCCAATGTGCATTGCGTCTCACTCTCTCAATAAGCAAATGTGAGACGCAAATCCACATTGGACAAAGAACTTGGACAGTTGGAATACCAACCTCACACTAGGTACAATCTTGATCACTGTTTGGATTTGCAATGATGAAATGAAGTCATCAATAAATTTCATACGTTGCAAAGTTCTCCGTGACCCAGTAACAGCCGCCTGCAGCTGTGCAACCTGCGAGCGGTCACCTACGGCGATTAAAGCCCTTATCTCGCGTTTTATGTACACAGACGATGCAATTACCATAACAAGAATAACCTGAATCGATAGCACGGTGCTGAAGGGTTGGTGTTATTGGAAACATATTGTAAAGTAGGACATGTCTGGCTGGTATACCATGCCTGTTATACAGGCTGGGAGAGGCAGGTATACGATGTCTCAATACTAATTGAAAAATAAAAGCTACAGTCAAGGAAGGAAACATCATCTGTAGGTAGGTACCAAAAAGAGTTCTCTTAATTATCTAATAAGCATTAAACAACACAAGTTTTGCTTAGTTTGGGGTAGTACTATTAGTTATTCTGTGGTTTGGGGCTCTAGGTTGATATGTGTAAGATGTTTATTTATTTATTAAATTAAGGATGTGGGACTAGCATGAGATGAGGGTACGCCGTAAAAATGTTTACTTCGATGACATAATTAACTTCGAAACATTAAATCAATGAATATGTATTTCGAAACTGTCGAGCTATTTAGTTCTTTCGTAATCATTAACAGAATTTTCGTAAATTCGCTATCGCATTACTTTCTGCAAACTTCGGAAATGATACACCATTTCCTAGAACTTAGGTATGACATATTTCCATGCTGTGTATAATCAATGCACGTGTAGTTTCAAATATAATTGAAATCTAAGCCAGGACAAATACGTTCCGATACTTAAAACATTATGGTATTTTGATAGTTTCCACTTTTGCTTTTGGTCGATTTAGTAGAATACTAAGACGCAATTAAGACACCAATAGCCGTGTGGTAAATGGATTGTCAGCCCCATCTACTCCACTGTTTAAATTAGAGACCACAATAGTTTGCACCTACACATACACGGTGTAACACGAGGAAACCGAATAATTTTAACCACGCATTTCTGAGGTCAAAAGAAGGAAAAAATGTAATATGAGTTTAGGTCAATTTCGCCAAAAAAAATTTTTTATTGTCTTGTTTTTTAAATTTTTTGAATGTATCTGTACAAAAAAAATGTTATTGGTAAACTTGTCACTTAAAATCTTAGAGGATATAACCAACGGAGACGCCATGTCTAAAATTTTCGGTACAAAATAGTCTGCCGTTTTTTGCGGGGGAGGGGCACATCAAATGTATAGGTACGTCATGTCAGATAAACGTCAGTCCATACATATGGTTGACAAGTTGTTGACCATTGGCCGCCTATTTTCGACAGAGGGGAACGCCTGTTAATGGCGGCTCCATTGTTAATTACTCCGAGCTTAAAATTGATTTTTACATTTTGTTTACGTAAAACCTACTTTTTGCAAAGTGTTACTTGTCACTTTTTGACATCTATCAATAAGGATATTTAGACTACGTCTCATAGCAGCAACATCACCATCAAAAAGGCCTTTTACACTATGTAACAATAAAAACTTGTTTTTTTTTTTTTAATTAATATTATCTTTGAAACTAGGCGAATTTCAAAAAAGTTTATAGTACATTTTTGTCTCTAAATATGATCAGGAATACGCTGTTAAAATTATTCGGTTTCCTCATATTACACCGTGTATAGGCCCGGCTAACACCGCTTTTATTCGATGCAATATTTTCTTACATACACGCCATACGCGCCATACCCATCTTGCAATAACTTTTTATAAACCTCTCTATAATATTATCTTTTTTCTCCTAATGATTGTAAGCTTCGCTCAGCGTAACACCGAAGTCGAGCACGCGGGATAATAAATAGCGAGCGCTGATGATAAATGCTCTAACTAATGCCCTAAATGCTCGTTATTGCTCAATCAACGCGAGGCGAAGTCAGTCAAATTCACACCTAGGCTGTTATTAGTGAGTCATGTAATGTGTCGGGCTAACACATTGTTTTGAATGTTTGTTGGACTTTCCTTGTTTGCGAAGGATTAAATTCTTACTGAAGTCTTACGGGTCCAATTTAGATTTTTTTTAACTGTTTGGCTTTTTGTAGTACCACTGTCAGTATCTACACGAAAACTGATTTCTTGCTCATCTTGAATATGGTTACGGCTGGGACCTTTGAGGCTTATGTTTTAATGTTTTTGTGTTTTTGAGGCGTACAATAATTTAACTAAGCGACAGGAATTAGCTAGTAGAAGTACTATTACGACCAAGAAATCATTAAAGTTTTATTGAAGCTCCGTTCCCTTACTGAGATTTTTATATCCAGAAAAGGCAGACAGGTTAGTTTAGCAACCGCAAGCAACGACAACTTTCTGTACATAGCATGACCTATCCATAAAAACGTTTCTAGCCACGATAGTTGCTGAGAACCAGAGATCAATGAACTCTTAGCAAACTAAGAAATGACAGCTACCTATATTAGGACAAGGAAGTTGTTTGATTGATACATGATATCCTATTTATTAACGTCGCTGTATTTATGGAAAACAAATGCACACTAACGTTAAAAACATGAACATAGACATAAAAATTGTCGAACGACCTCGTAAATATTGGTCACTATCGTTTGCCGCCGGAGGGCAACGCGAAGAACCCACATGTTGCTCATATTTATCATAGCCGATGTGGCATTTAACTTTAAGTCGCGGCATGACACCATTCTCGGAAACTGACGCAGCATACGTATTTTCAATAAAACTGTATGCAAGCGTTACTAGTTTACCGCGTAATAAAATACAAACAGTAGGTACCCTAATATTTAAATATTGGGATGCAGTGGTGATATTCTACTTTACATTCTTAAATTAAATAGTTTAGAATTAAAAACATTTAAATTAGTTTTGTTAAGTATAACAATTGTGATTTCTAGTCCGCTATAGTAAGGATAGTAGAGTCGGACCAAACCAAACCAACTTTGCATGATTGAATTTGCTATGAAAACGGTTAGCATTGCCATCATAAATGGTTAATATCTATGAAAACGTGACGTGTACTCTTCTATTCCTACACCTTGTTCTCTCAAAGTCGGTGCAGAGTTAGCTAAGACGGACTTCAATCAACATATCATATTTATCGAACAGTCTCAAATCAAATTCTTGCCTCTGAAGAGTCTGAAGCATTAAGATCGTGTCACAAGCAAGTTCTAAGCACATTAGGTTTGCCGCCGACTGGACATAAACGTTATATTTATAAATTTACGTGCATTCTATAAATACCATGGTAACCCCAGCGGGCAAGGTGATCGAGTCACGGGCGCAATTGTGACGGCAGGGCAGCTGCAGCCATTACAGTATTACTACCATCCGCCGGTGCAATGTCGAGGTCGGGGGATATCATTATTGCACTATTGCACTATCGGAAATACAAGCGAACAACAAAGTATTATATAAAACTAGATCCCCAGAGAGATAAACCGGCTATGTTAAATGAAGTGTTTAAACGATATGCTACAACGAAGATTGTAAGGAAAACGCATCTAAAGACGTCAATAAATGCAAAGATCACAAAGCCGTCTTCTGTGCAAGTTTTTGCTCGTGTAACAAACGTTGGTTGCGACAAATGATAAATAACTTATAGAAATGTTTGTTTCGTGTACTTTTATTCGTTTAATTTAAGAATGCGAAGCATATTTTAGAAGAAACTACTCTGCAGTATGAAATTCGCCAAACTTTGAACTAATATAGGTATCTAATTTTTGTGTATTATACTAATTTAAATATTAGTTCGCAGTTTAAAAAAAATATAGGTATCTTAAATTGCGTATATGTAAATTATATAATACGTACAATATTTTTACCGAGCCACCCGGAAAGATTGGCCGATTTCATACGCGTGTTATTTATGTACCGCCAAAGCAGTTTTAAGTAAATTGTAAGAAGCCGAATGAAATAAAAGGCGTTTAATCATACTTCATAATCGTACAATGTCGAGGTCATCGGACATAATGATTGCAATCTTACGTATACTTTACGATTGCATTTATTTGCGTCTATTCAGACTACTATTAATATTCTATTATGATGCCATAGTTTTTGTCATTCTAGTTCACATACTTTGTTAACTGCTTGTGGCATAAAAGGAACTACTTTTAGAAACGTCTTTGTTCTACTGCGACAGCTTGGTTTATATTATTTCTGTCCATATAAGTAAACCTTAAGTATAGTTCTACCGATCCTACATCTATGTACCTACCCATAAAAGGTTGACGGTGCTTTCATTTGTTCTCTGCTATTGTCAATAAGTCACGAAATACAGGTGTATACTTCCTTTTTGGTGGGACTGAACATAAACTTTGTCTGTCGGCTGACCCGTTTGTCTAGTCGCGACCCTGAGTATTCGTTGGGACTAGAGTTGACCTTAATAAGTGGCATAACTAGTACTAAGATGGATGTCGTATGATGCTACATTATGTAATTACTAACTAAAATCGTTATAATGTGTGATAAATTGTTTGTCCCGTACGTATATTGATTTAGGTAGTAGGTAGTAGGTCCAGTTAAATTTAATACTCGTAGGTATTATAGTAAAAATATAATTGTAATTTTCGTTGTAACGCTTGAAGAAATGATCCTAACAGTTCCACTGAAACTGTAATTAGCATTGAAGTTTTTATTTAACAACAAAAAGTAGACAAATTAGTTCTAGGGATAGTTTACTGCGAACAGGGCTACCGGCATATTTTTAGGGTTCCGTATCCAAAGGGTAAGCGTCTGTCTGTCACCAAGCTGTATCTCATGAACCATAATAGCTGTAGACAGTTGAAATTTTCACAGATGATGTATTTCTTTTGCCGCTATAACAACAAATACTAAAAAGTACGGAACCCTCGGTAGGCGAGTCCGACTCGCACTTGTCCGGTTTCTTTGTTAGTACCTAATAAGTTTCGACTTGCGATTATACGTGCTCATCTCTTGACACAGGTTGTGTGTATAGGTACCATCGTTCAGAACTATTAATTAACGATTCGTAAATTTTACTGCAAACACAAGGTTCACCGATTGTCATTTAAGTTAACAATGTTGCTCTTAGCTAATACAACCACAAAGCCAGTAAATAGCATTAGAAATATTTATGATGTATTATTTTAATTTCAGGCGACCCAATATCCTGTATCACCGAAGGCTCGATACCACAGCACGTGTTAAACAACTTCTGCTGGATCACATACACGTTCACGCTGCCGTACAGCCCGGCGGTCCAGCACGCGCATCCCGGCGTCAATAATCTTGGCAACGAAAACAATCACGGAGCGGATGACAAACGCATACATGCCTACTATCAATGGGTGCCGTTTATGCTTTTCTTCCAGGTATGAATAACCTAATTCCGGCTGTACACGCTCGTCGAGAGCCTCTCGCCGAGACGGCACCGCTCTGATCCAATCGGAGAGGCGCGAGACGAAGACGAGTAAGAACGAGATAAGAAGGGAGCAGTATCTACACACTCGTTCTCGGCCTGTCTCGAGGTGTCTCGACGATGGTGTACAGCCGGCATAATAATATATTTGACAATAGTAGCTAGCCTCAATCCATTTGTTGACCTGTTGATCATCCTTAGTGAGGCAGTGTCCAACATACATTTATTTACGGTACCTAATTATGTGTAACGCTCAAGATCGCGACAAATGGAGAATTCTTCTGCGAGCCCTATGTCCCTAATGAGGGATAACAGGAATGCGCATCATGTGTAATGCGACTCTATTCCCATAATTTCAAGTACGCGCAGGCCCCAAAATAACTGTTATCTTACATACTTTGTAGACTTGGACAAACGGCCAAGTGAATTTGTGGCGGACCATACTTACGTTTGATTTTAACCTTTGATCGCAAATGACCAATAAAGCAAAGTACTGATGTGTTTTTAGAAGGTTTACGTAAGGTCATAAAAGTGTATATATGAATATATTAGTGGACCACTATTTACGCACCGTAAGATGCACGTTTTTGTAAGATCCTCGAAGACATACATAGGTACATGTCGCATAAATACATGCACATTGATGACGACATCTTATATTGAATAAACATGAAAAACCACGCAGTCAAAAGTTCAATGACGAACTAATCGGGGTCCCTTTGTTTGACATAACGTTTTAAGTCATAATGTATTGTTTGTCATATTATCATTAGTCCTAAAACTAAAACCGTTAACTTTTCAGGATTTTCGTAAGGTTATCCTATAGATAAGTTAGGTTAGGTTTATTTTATGGCAATCCTGAACAGTTACGCGTTTCTGAACCAAACAAATTCTGACTAACGGAAATGCGGACAAATAAAACATTATGACTTAAAACTTTTTAGGAAACAATGGAGACCCCGAACTAATCACATAGAGGCTCTTCCCATGTCTACATTATATTGACTAGGCGTCTATTCTACGTAAAAAGATAAAACTTAGTGCATGACTGCATGTGTCAATATTCAAGAAAACTGCGTTAAATCGTGCAAATATGTGCATAACAAATGTTTAGTCGTTATCTACTATCGTATGACTTATTCGCGTTGTAAATTGTCAGGGTCTCCTGTTCTACATCCCCCACTGGATCTGGAAGAACTGGGAGGAAGGCAAAGTGCGTATGATCTCCGATGGCATCCGTGGCACGGTGGCCAACATCTCCGATGACAGGAACAAACGACAGGTAAATGTTAACCCCCTTATTCATAAAATTTTACGGGCTTGGTTTAGTTAAATTATGTTTCATCCCTTTCTTACAAATACGTAAGTCAATATGACAGATTAAGACAAACGCTTCATAGCTAATTCAGGCCAGTAACGCGTTTATGAATAACGCCATTAAAGTCCAAATTACAACATAAAGTACACTTAAAAACAAGTAAATATCAAGTGACCCATGTTTTTGCTATTGAGTGAGTTTGAAGACGAAATACAAATGATCCTTTAGTTAGACCGTATCACATATTAATAAGTTTTACTAATTACGTCTAAGTAATTAATGGCTCATTAGTACGTACCTACTTAATGGACACAAAAATTTATGTAAACTGCATCAAGTCACCAAAAATTATAATGAACCCTTTGTATTATCTCTCGGTCTGATATTATAACTGTTTGCTTCATGACGACCACTAAACACTATAGATACAAAACAAACGAACCCGATTTGATTATGATTTAGATTTGGCATTGTTTTTTAGTCCACGTCATTATGTGTTTAGTAAAACACTAATTCGTTATTGTTTTACTGATTGTGTTTGGCCTTGCCCTGTTTTTAAAACACTATTGTTATCACGACTATGCAAATATGAAATAATGTTGAACATATAATTATCTATTTTCAGAATCGACTCGTCGAATACCTTATAGCCACGTTGAACATGCACAACACCTATTCCTTTGGGTATTTCTTCTGTGAAGCCTTGAACTTTATCAATGTTGTAAGTATGGACCATTCACTCAACTTAGTAGTACCGTAACAAAATACGCTAGACAGTTTACTATTTTGTAAATGTCGTAAAATTAGCAATAAGCTTCGCCTTTCCTTTTCAAATATTCGTGTGTGTCTTTCCTTATTATAGAAAAACAAAAGGGACGCAAGATCATATTTGCGCAAATAAAACTCTAAAGTTAATATCTTTAAGTCCGTACCTACCACCTAACATTGACAAAGAACAAAATGTACTGACATAATATGTGACGTTCCACGGGAAAAGGTACCTTATGAGGGTTTCTAGTTTCGGAGATATTAAATGTTTTGTAAAGAGGTGAAAAAATGCTCAATTTTTTTTTATTGTGTGATCTGAAACCTTAATGCCTAAAGTTTGTTTACCTGTTTTTATTTTTGTTATAAGTTAGTTATAAGCCTAGTAATGTCGTCTCAGAGTTTAGTAGAAAAGGTACCTTATGGAAAAAAGATTGAAAATTCCCAAAAAAACTAGTCAATACGGGAAAAGAAGTTTGGTAGAGAACTGTATTAGCATTCTGCAAAACTAATTTGATAATTTCAGTTCTGGTTGGGGCGCCTCGCAAATATTATAACCGTACATAGACCGACATCACAAATCCAAGTAGACTGCTATTATACCAAAGTTACTCTCGTCAAGTCTTTCTTAACTAGAATAATCTTCATTTGGTTTGGTCGCATGCAGTAAATCAGCCATTGGTTTGCTGAAAAATGCCAATACCCGACGCATTACCTTATGGAATATCTGAGGTCATTGAACCTCAATGCCGCTTATCTTCAATAGCAACCGAAATATATTATTGATAAGAAATAGACGATTTATACCATCTTAACCCCAAAATATTATTAGTTTATCCTAACTGTTCCATCATCATCATGCCTCATCATGTAACTTGACCACAAGGTACCTTTTCATTACATACAAATTATTGGTCTTTTTTAAGATTATTATGACGAAGAACTAATTAAATTGGGGGCAGTTTAATGTAAATTAATATTTTCTATTCATAAAAGATAAACTATAATATGATTGATATTTTGTAGTGATGTATTATTAGATTTATTTCCATAAGGTACCTTTTCGTAAATGTATGGAGCAAATACTGTTATTGTTATGTAAGTTTAAAGTGGCATAAGGGGTTAAATATAGTATTTAGTTGGGGTTTTAGGATTTATTTCATTTGAATGACAGAATTTCTTTCATATGTGCTCAGAAAAATTGATTGTGTGTCACATTAAAAGTAAAAATATTCAATTTTGTGATTTTATATGAAAAAGTCAGAAAATACATTTTCACCTCTAAATCGGTATTGTTTTTTGCTTAAACTGTCTGTCAGTGTCGTTTTCTAATAGATAAAATTTAAATCTTGAGAGCTCATTGCAATCAATCGTGAAAATGAAATAAAACTTTATTTTCAAGAGATTGGTTAGTATACACATAAATCAGTCGATATCAAAAGTTTCTATTTGCATTACAGAACAAGTCGCAATATTTTTTTAATCTCAGATATATAAGGCATTATTATTTGTAGTCAACTATGTAACTTACTTCAGGAACATAGTTTTTTAGGCGGCTAAACTTAAAACTTCTCTATCGTAAAGTTGCTCATTTCACAACATTATTTTCAAAAAATCATATCTCTGTAACTACGCAACCTAGAAGGTTGATCTTTTGTGTTATCGATAGCTTATTTATTGTAGATTACTGGGGTATGCATAACTCCATACCCGCCATAAGGTACCTTTGACCGTGGGACGTCACATATGCATTTGTTAATTTCAGGTTGGTAACATCTTCTTCCTAGACAAATTCCTCAACGGCGCCTTCTTGACATACGGTACTGATGTAGTGAGGTTTTCGAACATGAACCAAGAGCAGAGGACAGATCCTATGGTAATTTTTTTTAAATCTATTTTATCCCTATAGACTCCTTTAGCAATGATACATGCATGAGTGTTAAGGCCTGTCTCCATATTGCGCGGCAAACTATCAAACATTGGCTCGCGAGGCAGCCGCGCGCAATGGAGACAGGCCTTTATGTTATCGATTCAACTTCTAACCTCTAAATAAGTAGTAATCAATATCGATTTTTCGAATTTCAATGCAATAAGGCCAAGCGCACACTACTATTTACATTTTTGCGACACGATGTTAGAATCGCGCTGTAATACATATTGTCGTATATGCGCGCACTGACATATAAACACATATGTTGCATTTCTGCGACAAAATTGTCGCACGACAAAAAATCTTAGTGCACGCTTAGCCACACACCTGCATGATGGGATACTTATTTGACAAAGACTCATTACTTACTTCATTAGTAGTTATGTTGTCAACATTAGTTGACTACTTGTACTGTGATTCTAAATACTCATATATCTCTGTCTAATGCACTATGTTAACATTATTGTTGTTAATTCCAGATCGAAGTCTTCCCCAGACTGACGAAGTGTACATTCCACAAATATGGTGCGTCTGGTTCAATTCAGAAACACGACTCGCTATGCGTCCTCGCCTTGAACATTCTGAACGAGAAGATATTTATCTTCCTCTGGTTTTGGTGAGTACGGCTCTTAATTTAAAGGCAACTCTAATCTAGAGTTACCTCTAGATTTAGCTTTCAATTATAGTATTGATAATTTGATTCCTATTAATTACAATTATTCATAATTACAAGCACATTTCATCAGGCGACTGACACGATATGAGTATGCGATGATATTCCATTATATATTGTTAACGTATAGCTACGACCCCTTTGTTCACTATACTAAACCAATTGTATGATTATACGACTGTGAAAATCATCAATCAACCGAAATGAGTCTGTTAGGACACCTTTAGGTATCATCCCAGAATTTCCTTTTATAAAGGACTGAAGAGATAAATATTTAAGCAAACAATACAGGCTGAAGTCAGGCGATTCGACTGCTCGCTTGCCTACTACATCTTAAAAAAAAGATTTCATAAAGGCATTAGGTATCAAGCGGATGCTGTGCTCCAAAACACCGAGATGATAGAACGAGAATATGCTATTTAAATTCTGACATAATATCACTGTACTATTTGACGTGTTTCAGGTTCATCATCCTGTCGATAGTGTCGGGGCTGGCGCTAGTATACTCTGCGGCTGTGATTCTCCTGCCCAGCACCCGTGAACAAATCCTGAAGCGTCGCTTCCGCTTTGGAACGCCGAAGGGAGTCGAGGCTCTTGTCAGAAAGACGCAGGTATGTAGATCAAGTGTTTGATTTATTTGTTAAGATTATTTTTCATAAGCTCACGAGTTTGCTATATAATCTGTAATCCATTCATCAATTACAACGTTAGTTGCATCACACGATTTATGTAACAAGAAATCAACAATGGCAGGATAATATTCTCGCTATTGCACGCTACATGCAACACTGCATAACTTTTTAGATGCAGTTTTTAGGGTTCCGTACCCAAAGGGTTAAAACGGGACCCTATTACTAAGGCTCCGCTGTCCGTCTATCTGTCACCGGGCTGTATCTCATGAACCGTGACAGCTAGGCAGTTGAAAAACAACAAATACTAAAAACAGAATTAAATAAATATGTAGCTGGGGCTCCCATACAACAAACGTGATTTTTTTAAACAATTTTATTTTCAACAATTTTTTTGCAACAGGTGGGTGACTTCCTGCTTCTGCACTTGCTCGGGCAAAACATGTCGATGCGGGTATTCGGCGAGGTCCTGGACGAGCTGTCTCGGCGGCTCCACCTCGGGTCCAACCCGCCCTCCGCGCCCTCCACCATCGAAATGGCACCCATATACCCCAATATAGACAAGTTCTCCAAGGAAACAGAGACGTAAGCGACGATATTTTTAAAGTAGTACACAATTTTGTCCAGTAGTCATTTGATATTCGGCATAGTGCCTCTAGTAGACTATCAAATTATGGGCAGGGTAAGATATTTTTATCTTAATTCTTGGTAAAGAGGCATTCGAAGGAAATGTGTATTACTTTATATTGTAACTGGGTTTATTAATTTAAATCCTTAGATATTCCAGGTAACGAAAATAGACGGTTCGTGACATTCCTTTTTATTAGAGTAGAGAAGAAGAAGAAAACGTTGACTACGCACGATAAGAACTAAGCCTCGGTTTGCCTTTTTTCTAAGCTTAAGCTTTAACTTTGGGTCTCAATCAAATAAATTAGTGTAAAATATTTTTTTCAAAATTGTACGTTGATATTTTGTGAATAAAATAGTTAATAAATTGAATTTTATAGTGTGAACGGATAGATGTAAGGAGTGATCTAATTGTTACGATATTTTAATAAATTGTGTGAGACTGTCGCGTAAAAGTCGATGATATATGTGAACTAACACAGTGAAATTATCGAATTTTAGTAGTTAGAAATTCAATTGTCGTTACATAACAAAGCTGTTTGTTAACTTTGTGTCTAAGAAAAAACTCAATAGAGATGAAGATGACTTTGCTATCATAAACGGAAACTCGCAGGGTGGCTTAGACGGAACATGTGAGAGATATTATTCTAGTTCAAATATAATAAAATAACTCCTTTTTAGTTTTAAATAAGCATATGAAGACTTGTTCTAAGATGCAATTAGTGGTATAACTAAATAAATGCTTTTATCTCAATACTTTTACACTTTAAGCTAACGAGTAATTCCATATTTTAACTTTTTACACCTAATAATTGACGATAATTGTGTCCTCGGCCGGCAGAGCGACCCACTTTGTCGCTTGCCATAAGGACGCCTTGACATGTTATTCGTATAAAGATACAAACAAATCTCGTCCTTATGGTGAGCGACAAATTGAGGCCTTTGACTAGACTTCGACACAAAATAATACTATAGACTTAAATTTAGACAAAAAGACGAATACACATATCACCAGCATTGAAATGATAGAATTTTACTTTTTACTAGTAATAGGTACAAATTAATTACTTAAGTGGTAGGATTTCGGTGCAAATAATAAGGTACTAAATGCGTAGAGAATATTTTTGTACTCAAGTAAGTTACTCGAAATATTGTGCCATTGTAACAAATCCTTGTTATGCTTTTTGGATGAAATTGGACACCAGATTTGCATTTCCTGACTTCCTACGATACTTTGTACAATGTTTTCCATTTTAATGTCTCGAATGTTTTATGCAAATGATATACTTAGTTGTAGTTTATATTATTTTCAGTCATTTTAGCCATATTCTTAAGAGTAAGTTATCAATCATTTTGATAAAAACTTCCTACATCTCCCTGTATAATAAGTATTATGACGTTACTATTTCAGTTTTAGCAGTATGCCTGTGACATTAACTATATTATTTGACTTTACTACATAAACAAGATATTTTTTTCTTATATGGTAAATACCTGTAGCCGATCATTGCGTACAATTATGTAAGAAAGACTGCTACTGTGAAACTGTGTACACATTTTCACGTAGTTGCCATGTAATTTGGTTATATTTTCTTTCAAATAAACGAATTAAAAGTTTCCATCTTATTTATTTCGTGTTAATCCCAATACACCACCACCGATTATTATTAACATTGAAACAAAGTGTTGTCTTCAAAAAAAAAAATGTTTTTAGCAAGCTTATGGTAGCAAGTGGTAAATAATAAATTAGTTTCCACTCGTCTGTCATCTAAGTAGATAAGTTAAGTCAGAAAATAAGGGTAAGGGAAAATAAACCACCTTACTGATTACAGTAGTATCTAATGTTCAGCGTGAAAAGTTCTAATAATTTTTACCAATATTCAATATGCTATAAAGTGAGAGCCGGTTCTTCAGCTGTCGGTAACCGTAATTACATTTAGGTACCTCAGCTACGTTCACTCGCTATGTTTGAAAATACTGAGCACAAAGTGTGTCGCTTAACTTCACACTCGGATAAGTCCATTCAACCCTCTTAGGAAATCTACCCTACCTT
Source organism: Cydia splendana (assembly GCF_910591565.1). Lineage (NCBI taxonomy): Eukaryota > Metazoa > Arthropoda > Insecta > Lepidoptera > Tortricidae > Cydia > Cydia splendana. The sequence goes on along the minus strand of NC_085968.1, from coordinate 12,368,420 downwards.
TACTTAATACCAAAATCGCAAAATCGGACAGTTGGATTTTAGATAGATAAATCATTTATTTGACCCGAGTTTGAAGTTAAGCGACTCAAGTATATATCTATACTATTAACTTACTCATTTCCGTAGTACAGCGACAAGTCCAAGAAGACACAACGCCCTTGCTGCTCTTGTGTAAAAGTCTCAGTCGGAGCAGTGCCCGTCGGTCGCTGAGCAAGTGAGCAGTTCCCTCATAACCAATGCTATGGAGTGCCGTTCATTCATTGGAGTGGCGGAACTCATTGAGGGATTCAGTGGAATCAACTAATATTTCGGGTTAGGACCCATTTCTCAAACAGTACTAGACATTTTTTATTCCACGATGCGAGTCAAATAATCTTACAGCCCGCCTGGTGGGGAAATTTACGTTATGGGGTATGACGATGACCAATATTATCAGTGTTATCATGGAAACCCACACACGATTTCACAGTTCGTGGACTAATAATATTATTCTAATATCGTTCGAGAAATAGGCCTATAGTCTGTATCTTTAGTTATTTAAATAAAAATAAACAATTTGTAAATTTTCGAGTACTTAGTTGTAACATTTATTGGTTAACCAACCAAATACAAAACCGCCTGGATCTGTCACTGAACGACCTGCCCTTAACCTAAATTTTTTGATCATGTAATGTTTTCATCTACCCTCAACTGGCTTAAGGAGCCATTTGAGGGTAGACTTTGTTTACTTTTATTTAAATACCTAAAGATACATAGTATAACTAAAGAATTCACTTACCGGTTACCCCAGTCGAGTTTAGCGACGAGCTTCAGCCGCAGCGCCCTGGTCTGGTCCTGTGTCAGAGTCCCAGCTAGTAACGCCCGTCGGCCGCTCAGCAGCTCTCTCATAACTTTCGCCACGGCGCTGAACCGGTAAGTCTCGCGTTCCTGAGAAATAAAATTCTGATTTCAGTGTATGGCATTATGTAGGTTCCTATGCAGAAGCAGATAAGATAAAAGACAAATCGTTTAAAAAATCCGATATCGGTTTGTTTTAAAAAAAAAACCACCTCTTTCAAAGTCAGTTAAAAATGTTGCCTTTATGCCATTCGCGTCATAAAAACGAATCGATTGACACCTCATTCATCGGCTGTGTAGATTTGACGCTGCGGTGGAAAACAACACAAACATACCTATTCACATGAGCCATTTAATTAAACTTTAACACGGTAATACACTTTTTTATATTTGGGATATTTTATGTTATTTTTACTCAAAATCACAAGCTCTTTCGATCCTAATAGGATAAAGAATTTGTCCCAAGGTTTATATTTCCATTCCGTTACCGTTTTTCGTAGACTTTATAGGACGGTAACTAAGGCTATTTTCTCTTATTAGGATCGAAAGTTCTCGTGATTCTGAGTAGAATTAATACAACTTTTCCCAGTGTAGGTTACAATTGAAAATAAAATGACATTGCTGTTTCCCGTAATCGGGTAGAAACGGAAGTAAAAATGAGTCGTCAAGAGGTTGTGTCCCCTAATCCCCTTCCTAATGAGATGATGATGATTCCGTAACCATATGGATTTTTCTATAGAAGAAAGCAGGTCAGAACATGACTTCATTTATTTCGAATTGAGATTCAGGTGTTGAATTTCTGAAAAAAATCAACGTACCGGTACGTGGTACCATTGACCGGGGTGACTTTAAAATTCTAGTTTTTAAGCCATAATACATATTTATGCGAGATTTTATACAGTAGGTGAATATGAATATACAGTAATCTAACTAGTTACAGGAACATTTTCAGTAAATAATGAATAATGGTAATTCTATGGCCGTTTTAAATCTATCAAAGTAACCCCAAATTTTCTAAAGTCACCCCGGTCTACGGTACCTACGCCTAATTAATAATGTTTTTGAGATCATAGGGCCGAGTAATGTTTTTAGCGCCATCTAGATTATTGCAAGGAAACTATTACAGCATAGTCTACGCTGAATGTAAGGCTCTGAGATCTACATTTTCTGCTTAGTGACAAATTATGACTCATTCAAGAACAAAGAAACAGAATAAGTTAAAATGACTAATATATAAAAAAAAACGCATTCCTAAAAGGAATGTGCCATGTTCCGGTAAGGCTTTCGCAATATTGCTTCAGTCGTCAGTAACCTAAGAAGACTAGCCAAGTTTTATTAAATTATTCCTGGCATTAAAAACGATAGTCAAAACATCGTAAATAGTTTAATTTACTTACATCAAATTATGTAAAAGTATTTTTATATGTAGAGGTAAATGAGGACTACGTTTGTATCATAGAGAAATATAGAAAGAATAGAGTGTTCACTTCATACATCAGTTTTAGTACCAAATCGACTATTATTTTCGCAGTCGACATCTAACATCAAGTAGCGGAATTATCAGTACCGCTACTCGACACTAGAATTCTCTAGTGTCGCGACTCGTATTAAAAGTTGAAGTCGTTGAAAAGAGAGTTCCGGTTTAACCGATTATGATATAAGCTGAAAATTGTTGAGCATTAGACTTTTCGGTCGGTGCTACATCTATTGTCAAGAAGCAGTACTGATGGTTCCGCTACTGGATGCTGGATTGTCGATTACGAAAATAATAGTCTTTTTTTGGTACTGAAACTGAAGTATGGAGTGAGCACTCTATGTATTTTTTTCTCGGTGTTGGCCGCCCCCTTTCCTCTTAATATCTACAGTAAAGTACCTTATAGTATTTTTAGGGTTCCGTACCCAAAGGGTAAAACGGGACCCTATTACTAAGACTTCGCTGTCCGTCCGTCCGTCCGTCCGTCCGTCTGTCACCAGGCTGTATCTCACGAACCGTGTTAGCTAGACAGTTGAAATTTTCACAGATGATGTATTTCTGTTGCCGCTATAACAACAAATACTAAAAACAGAATAAAATAAAGATTTGATTGATTGAGATTGATTTTTGACCAAAGTTAAGCAACGTCGGGAGTGGTCAGTACTTGGATGGGTGACCGTTTTTTTTTTTTGCTTTTTTTTTTGTTTTTTTTTTGCATTATGGTACGGAACCCTTCGTGCGCGAGTCCGACTCGCACTTGCCCGGTTTTTTAAAGATCAGAATCGATCTCAAAAAATAACCTGAGAAGCTACAATGTACAGTCAGCAGCAGTTGTTAAGCGGGCCAGGTGTTCAAAATGATCTTGACGCGACTTTATTGTTAACCTCTAGCCGCCCAGAGACCTATAAAAAGGTCTCCGGTTCCATTCTAATATGAATCTTTTTTGACAAATCAAAATTGCATTTTTCTTGGCATGTTTTGACGTCTGGGCGGCTACAGGTTAAGAGAATTCTTATTCTTACGCTCTTGCGTGTTAAGGTAATTTTGAACACCTCGCCCGCTTAGCAACTTCTGCTGCTGACTATGTAATCTGCTGCTGACTGTAGGTAGGTAAGTATTCTTCGAGCATGTTTCAGATAAACAAAAACTACTAGAATATGGAAATAGCATTTAGCAAGTCACGTCTTTTGTTCATCTTTGTCATCCATAATCAAACGAAGGTCGTGAATAAATTATGTATTTAAAGAGGTGGTGATTTCGGTTTTGGGTTAAATTCGTTGGTTTAGTTGCCGGCAGACATATCGTTTTATATAATCGAAGCATTAGTCTACAGTCAGCAGCAGAAATTGTTAAGCGGGCCAGGTGTTCAAAATGAACTTGTCGCGACTTTATCGTTAAGAGAATAAGAGCGTGTCAAGGTAATTTTGAACACCTTACCCGCTTAGCAACTTCTGTTGCTGACTGTACCTTTCGATAGCCGTTAAAGTAGGATAGATCACCTCAGAAAGTTGGGCTAATGTAACATTTATGTATACCTAATTGTGTAGGTGTTTTAAATACCATTACGGTGGCAAACAAGGGTTCGGCCCGCATGATATTAAACGGCCCCGCAGCCCATGGGCGTTTGCAATACTATTAAAGACACACGCGCGTTGCCGACCCTTTCAGTTTAAAAGGATTCACTGTATTGAAGAAGGGATAAATAGGGTCCCCACTAGCTACACTGTACCCTTGAGTGCACTGAACATATTGTAATTAAACCTTATTAGTAGCACCAAAGGCCCGTTCCTACTTACAGATCGATTTCCCAGAGCAAACTTGAATGAAAAGAACTATACTGCCGCGACAGTGATCATATTAACCTGTACAATTAAGCATTATGACGCACTAAATGGTATCAGCTCTAAAATGGCCACTGTGCAGGGACTCTAATATCTAACCATGAGTACACAAAGACTTTTCAGACTCGCGCCCATTCAACACTACAGCAATGTTGGCCGTACGTTAATTGCAATTAACCCTTAACCATTATAAATTGAACCATAAACCGTAAGGGACGGTTAACAGTTTACGGGTCAATTTATAATGGTTAATGGCCAAAAATGGTTAATTGCATTAACGTTTTGGCCAACACTGCACTACAGGCTCCTTTTTACGGCTCCGTACCCAAAGGGTAAAAACGGGACCCTATTACTAAGATTCCACTGTCCGTCTGTCTGTCACCACTAAAACTCCACTGTATCTCATGAACAGTGATAGCTAGCTAGACAATTGAAATTTCCACAGATGACGTATTTCTGTTGCCGCTATAACAACAAATAATAAAGAGTACGGAACCCTCGGTGGGCGAGTCCGACTCGCACTTGTCCGGTTTTTTCAACTCCACGTTGAAAGGAACCCATTATGACATGTGGGAACACTTTTCATAAAGTTACTATGGGTGGTATTCCACCTGTCGAATTTCTTTGTTCAATGTGTATTTTGTCTCACATTTTGCTTAATGAGAGAGTGAGACGCAATGACATTAGACAGATGGAATACCACCCTAAAACATACTCACCACATAAAGTTTCTTCCACAGTCGCGCCCATTCTCTCAGCACGACAGCAATCTCGCGAACTAGAGGATCGTCTTTCAACTCTGCTATAGCTGTTGGTCCAGAACCCTTTACAGTGCAGGGCCGTACGGACACCACGCAGAGGGGAAAGATGCCCCATGCCGATCTGTCCGTCGTGCTGAAGCCGCGGCACCATCCTAGAAAAAAATATAGCGTCTTGAAATTCTTTGATTTGTTTTATGTGTCGTAAGTTGTTACGTTATGTAAAAAAGTTGCTGTAGCAGTAAGTTTATAATCAAGAATTAATAGAAAAAAAAAATGAAATATTCACTGCCTAGGTGAGACTCGACCTCGCGACTGCTGGATACCAACCCATCGCTCTAACAACTGAGCCGCCGTGAATTAACGGTCGGCAGCGAATATTTCCATCGTATCCTTCATTTGAGTATATTGCAGTATCCTGAGACAGTTCATGCAACTAAACAGACTTTTGACTTAATACATAATAATTTATTCAAATTTTATCTTCAAATTCGAATAACTCATCTCATATTGTTTTCCAACCAAACGCCTTATTCATAAGTTCATCACATAAATGTTTGAATATGCAAATTACAAGTCTTAAATGTTTGCTTAAAGTTGTTTGTGTTGTCGGGGTCAAAGGAAGGACAAGGGGAAGGAATGATATATTATAATCACTTTCTCATAGAATTAGCAAATTAGTTTATACTCCAAATACAAAGCTTGCTTCAATCATACACACTTTTTTTTGGCTTTGCCATACTCAGATAAAGAAAGAATATATTGGCCAGCATTTCACATTCTGTTAGGTACATCAGCCTTTGAAAATATTATGATTAAGACAAATCTAAATAAGCTCATACATAATAATCCCTATTTCCTGAAGGACTAAGCAGCTAGAAATCATGTATTAGTAGTAGTAGGTTTCAAAACCAAGAAAACTGGAGCAAAATCACTAAAGTTATAAAAAGCATTTGGGTGCAGAAAATAAGATGGTTTAAATTAGCACTTGTTTTTGTAAAAGTTCATAAAAATGAGTACAAAGTTTAATTTACCCATTTTGTAACAATATAAGTATATAGGTTGTATGACGGTAACATAATGTGGTACACGAAAAAGTATGGAAGCTTTTTTCTCCTTTTATGAATATTATGAGTCAAAGAGCTTTTTGATTTCGTATATGTAAACATTTATAAATGGCTGAAAATTAATAGAGTAAACTTTTAAAAGTAAAGTAAATATTATTTTATGGAATGCTCAAGTATGCTTTAATTCCGAATTGAAGGTTGGTATGATGAAGCTAATGACCTACCTGAGTGTTCTTCTAGTATCTGCACAGTCTCTCCTATCTCCAGCGGCAACCCGGACCGAACATCTCCCTTCCAGTTGTAAACAGCTGTAATAATTTTATTAATTATTATAACTCTACTAAATACTCAGAGCAGATGGAATTTTTTGATTAAAACAAAAATCTGTAAATAAAATACAATTTGAACCAGAATGACCTTCTTAACTAACAAATTCTCAAGAGTCATCTGTTTATTGTCATATCATCATCATCATCATCAGCCTACTCTCGTCATATACTTAATTTGTAGTAAATGGACTAATTAACAAAATAATGAATTTAATTCATTAAGTGCAAGCTGGCAAAGAGAGTGAATCAATTTCAATGCATTTCAATTTTCATTAATAGTCCTACTAAAAGTTTTACAAAATTAAATATGAAATGCAATCATTTACTAGAGTTAGAACAAGCTAAGTTTTTTCCAAACAGAGATTTTGACAGCCCAGGCTGTGCGAGTGTTATTTAAATGTTATAATTCCATAGAAGTATGACATTTAAAATAACACTTGCACTGTCTGTTAATCTTAAAGTGTATGTTAATGGGAAGAAGTGTATCCAATGTAATATTCTAAGAATAAACATATGGTTTTTGATTGATTTGATCACCATGATGCCAGAGTTATCTATAAATTCATGTAAATTATTATAAGAGCTACAGAGCTCTTATTACAATTTTATAACAAGTTATATAACTTGAAAACAAATGTTAAAAGGCTGTATTTCATTGAAGACTATGCAGTATTTCTTAGTCAGGACTTTGACATAAAGTTCAGTAACCTAATTTATAAATAAATCTTCACTCCTCTTTATTTAGGAGGATTGATTTATTAAATAATATTAACAAGCTATTGCTAATTATTCATCATAATAATTAAAATAACTATAACTATGTCTGACCATTGTCTGGTAAATAATAAAGATGAACGTAAACAATGTATGTATGACAATATCTCATATAGCCGTATAAACATGAATAATACACATATTTTTTACGTTTCCGTTGCAATTCCGGACAGGATGTATTATATTGCCGACGGAATACATAAAAGGTTTGTCTTACCGACTGCTAATTTAGGAGACTTAGTCGGCACCCACATCCTGTGCCGCAACAATATTAAACTTGTCGCGTTTTAGAAATTCACAATAACATCGTAAATAGTTTAATGTTTGATTAAGAATAATAAATCCTCAAATATATTATTGGCTGCAGAGAAAGACAATCGAATCGACTAATAGATTTGACAAGTATCTTCTGCGTGTTGCTACTATTAAAAAAATGTGCAATCTTGACTTTTGTTTAAATATTGAAATACAAAATCTGATTTTTTAACAGTGTCTTGGACAGCTTCTACCACAGATAACGACAAAGAACGTTGCAAAGAAGCAACGTAAATTAAGAATAAATGCATAGTACCAACCAAATAAGAAAAAATGTAAAAAGATCAATCAATGCCGGCAGTGATTATATAGCTGGTCAAGCAAATCTTGTCAGTAAAAAAAGGCGCGAAATTTAAATTTTCTATGGGACGTAATCACTTCGCGCCTACATTTTTCAAATTTGTCGCCTTTTTCTACTGACAAGATCTGCTTGACCAAGTATACTTTGATTACCAATTGAATTTGATCTTCCACAGTTATTATTGGGCCCACAGTTATTGTTAGGACACAACCACTTCGGAACCATTATACGTGACCCGACAAGCACTTGGCCGTTTTTTATTATGTTGATCACATATATTTTGTTTAGAATTGTGCTTGTTGGTGTCCTTGCTTAATCGTTGTACTATCTGTAGTTACGTCAAACTGACGTGAGTGTCAACCACTGAAATATGAAACCTATTATATAGGTCCATGGTGTCAACCAAAGAATATAATACTCACTAGGAGAAGAACGATAACTCCATACAAAAAAATGTCCCTTTCAAAAGTTCGTTTATACTACTAGCGCTCTGGTAGGATACCATTGTAATTAGAATTGACAACCCGTTTAGCCTAGCGGGTATTGGCAGTAATCCAGTTCAGGAAGCTAATGGTCCTGGGTTCGAATCCCGGAGAGGGAATTTCTTTTTGATTTTTTTTCTTTTTTGTTGGGGTCAGGTTTTTAAGAGCCCATCAACGAGCACACTAGCGCCACTGCTAAATAATCGTGATTATTTAAATTTAACGACAGGTATTTAAAAAGGGGGCCGCTACGGACTGTATTGTGTATTTAAGTACCTTTTGAATACATCAAACTAGTTTTTATGTTGCTGGATTCGTCGATCTATGAGCTCAAAACAAAAACGGCCGTTTTAACTTTGGACGCGTAGATTGACGAATCCAGTAACATAAAAACTAGTTTGATGTATTCAAAAGGTACTTTAATACACAATACAGTCCGTAGCGGCCCCCTTTTTTAAATACCTGTCATTAAATTTAAATAATCACGATTATTTAGCAGTGGCGCTAGTGTGTACGTTGATGGGCTCTTAAATTGGCATAACACAAATAAATAAAAGAATACGTTAAAAGATAATGATTAGGTACTATATTTAGAAATTCGTCATATATAAAAGGTAACAAAAAAGTTACGTATTATTAAGATATAAATATTTTCATTCCTATTAGGATTACTGTATATATGTTAGGAGCAATACATATGAATACATACATTGATATGGCAAATGGTTACAAGTTGTTATTACATCTATCCGGTTATCGGACATTTTCTGCTTCACAGCTCCGCGCAGCGTTCTTGGTCACCGGGAAACTAGTCTGGATATGCGGCAGATACGTGCCCTTTAAGCTTTTTCCAAGAAATCATATGACGGCCCAGGATTATATTATTATCTCACGCTCAAGCCATCTGCTGATTCACTCTCTAAAACAAAACAGTCACAAATTAAACAATATAATCTAACTTCCTATTTCCTAATTACTAACGTCGCTAATTGCTACGGGTCTAAATTTACCAGCTTAAACAATGTGAGGTTTTACATCTATGATGAATTTTGATTATAATTTCGGACGCGATATAGCGTCCGTGGGACTTACGGGGATAGTAAGATTAAATTATTATATTTGAATTTGGCAATTAGTACGCTCATTTTTATTTAAAGATTAATATATTTCTTACCTTGAAATTATCGCTGTTTCTGGTTTACTACAACGGTTTGAATTTAACTACGTCTGTGCGAAGACGCATTTAGATATGTTGCTCGTACATATGCATAGTTTTTTTTTTAATTAATAGGTAAATAAATATATTTCAAGTGAATAAATCGTTTTATATGAAAACTGATATTTTTGCGTTAAATGACTTTAGTGACAGCATTGACATTATTGATTTAGATATGGAGAGGGAGCGCAGGGCATTGTCAGTTAGAGCGAACATGCTAGCCCGCAGATTTGCTCGGTGTACAGATGAAGTCAAAATCACTCTATTTAAGGCTTATTGTACATCATTGTACACGTCAAGTCTGTGGGTTAGATATACTCAGCGAGCTTACAATGCCTTGCGCATTCAATACAATAATGCGTTTAGGATGCTGTTGAGACTGCCGCGTTTCTGCAGCGCATCGTCCATGTTCGCCGAGGCGCGCACAGACGGTTTCAATGCCGTGTGGCGCAAGAAAACGGCCTCACTGCTTGACAGAGTGCGCGGGAGTACCAACAGCATTCTAAACATGATAGCTAATAAGCTAGATTGTCCTCTGTTATGGGCAATGGGTCAGCGGACAAAGTCACTTTTGTTTATAAATTATTAAATATTTTATTAGGTTACTGTTGTTACTAACATAAATTATAAGCAATAACTAACAAATGTATGGACCATATGTTGTCTTTAATAAAGAAATTTAATTAATTTAATTTAATTACAGACTTTTGTCTTCTCTATGTTTTTACCGGCCAGACCCAAATCAAGGCCTATCAAAGAGGCCTATTGAAAAAGATTTTTTTTTAATTTTATCAAGGAGGGTAGAGGCACGTCTACCCTTCATAGATTTTATGAACATAGACAAAGACAAACTGAAATAGATAATATTTAAAATAAATAATACTTTACATATGACTTTGAATTACGAATCAAAATATATTTGATACAATTAATTGGATTTGTTCCTAGAAATCGTATAAACAAAGCCAGTTCTAGCAATGTTGCTGTAGTAAAACATTTTTATGGTAATTACTGGCAATCTTGCTCTAGGAACGGAGCACACATGTACAATTATGAAGGGTCACGTCATTCCAAGGAAGTCAATAGGCCTTGGTGTCAACTGTCAATAAAAAATATTAGCGTATGGCGTATCGTAAATCTTGTGTTTATTTTGTGTGGTAAAACAACTCGCATTGTTTTGCTTCAACTGATACTTTGACTATAAATATGTCCGACGATTTTATACCTTTCAATCAGAGCACGCCTATGCAAGGGAAATGGCAAGACAGGAAACAAAACCAAAGTCAACCAAGATATCAAAATAACCGATTTCAGAACGGCAATAGAAGAGGAAGTGGTCACAATAACAGATGGGCTAATAATTCTCAAAGGAACAGTAGTTTTGGGGTAAGTAAATAATTAAATACGGCTGCGTGATATTTACGTTCTACACCAACAACTTTTCCATTATTTTTTGCCTTCATTCAGCCCACGCCATAAATGTTAGCACATTTCATTCATAACACTTGAGGTTTTTAGTCATTTGCAGTTTTTGGAGCGCTTTGCTAATCTTGACAAAAACTAAGGTTATAGACAAAATTCTTAGTTTTAATTTTGATGTAGTAGCATTAATAATAATTTGTATTTCGCTTAGATCCCCACGTCACAGGCTAAGCCTAGTGTGGGGATCACTGTACTGCCCTTCTGTAACATCAAGTTATGAAATAAATATATTTTGAATTTTTTAAATTTTGTATGGTATTAGGCGGGTCCACACAGAACGATCCGCCTCGCGAGGAAATTGCCGCGCGAAGCATCTGGGTCGGTGGAGACGTGCCTCGGCCGCATTGCCTTGGGCGTCTCTGGCGTCTACACAGGCTGAAGTGCCTCGCGCGGCATTTTCCTCGCGAGGCGCCTTGTTATGTGTACCGTGCCAACTGAATTTGGTGTTGGTGCTATATAATTTTTTAGTATTTCAAAATATGTAGTATGTATGCTTATAAATACCTTATTTGTACTTGTTTCAGAGTGACAGTAACAGTAGTTTTGGCAGAGATAAAAGCAATATTGATGCATATTTGCACCCTTCAATGCTAAAAGATCCTTGGGAACACCTACGGCAAGCTAGTCAATAAGTTTTATTTGTTTAATGTAAGTCAATAGGTAATGTACCTACCTTTTATTAATTTTTAATAAATTATGTCTTTTAATAAACATTTCAAATTTGTTCTTTGTAAAGAATAGACCATGAGTATTCCCTGAAACATCGACAGAAGATATTGTAAGTAAGTAAAGATTCTTTATTTCACCAAAAAAGAAAACAAAATTATTAGTCTGACTAAGAAAAACAAGATATATGTATATGCACACCTGGGTCCGTAAGTTATATTGTTTTGTCCACAAATAAAAAATAGTGACCACTTATGTGCTCCATAGCGGCTGCTAGCATCCGGCTTGAATATACAAGACATAAGGTTAGCGGTTTGGAAAATACGAAAAACTGCAATTAGAAGACATGGTGGGTGGTTATATCTTGGAATATACTGTTAGAAAACCAAATAGTTTACGCAAGCACATATTCTGAATTCAAAACTTCCAATGACACCATTCCGATATTGGTTGTGCTTTCAATTTTTGACAGGCAATCTTGCAGGTACATTGTAGACCTGTGGGTGGCCCAGAACAAATTTGAATGCCGCCAAATCACATCTCCTGTGTCACCTTGAACTAAACATATGTAGGTGCTAATTATGACGTCTTTTTATGTGGGTACAGCGTACCATAATAGGCACGGGCTTCCCACTGATATTATCAGTGAGAATTTGCCATTCATTGGTCATTGTGACGTCTTCGCTTCGAATTTACAACTTTTTGTCAAGTCTTCTATAACATAAAGTCCGTTTTACCTGATAGTAAACCTTACTGTAAAGAAATAAGGTCCTATACAAATGGCCAGATACCTAAGTGTTGCTCTTATTAGGAGTGTAGGTACGATTTGAGACAGTAATTTAGTAGGTACTCAAAAAGATGATTGTGTATCCCTTGGCGTGGGATGTGACCTGCGTGGATACTTTGGCTCCATCCCCCGTCCAGCGCTCGGCCCGGTAACCGGGGACGGCTGCAGAAGACGCCCAACTTAAAAAGCGTCTCAAATATGCATTTTTAACAGACAATTACGTATTTGCGGCGCTTGCAGTCGAAACCTTTGGGCCATGGTCAACAGGCACCAGAGAAGTTGTGAAAGAAATTTCAAATAAACTTGTCTGGGTGTCTGGCGACTTTCGAGCGGGTGAATATTTTGCTCGGCGGCTAAGTCTGACAATTCAGCGGTGAAACGCAGCAAGCGTCCCGGGGACGATGCTCCAGGCAACTTCAGGTTTTTAATGTTTGCTTGTCATTATCTTGTGAATTTACTTTCAATTTAAATTAAATTATTTTGTAACGAGCTCGAGCAAAATGAGATTGCTTTGTTATGCTCACCGGTCATTTCATTATATTTATTTAGTTAGACCACCTTGTCTTGAAAAAATGCGTAAGGACCTAAGTATAACGAGTTAACCCTTTTCCAGGCATGGTACGATTTATCGACCACATACACGCCAATAGAATTTCAACTGTAGCATTCCCATTTAAGGTTCAAATTTGATTACACGTTCGGGAAATGTGACTTGTCTTCAAATTAATGAGTGTCTGAACGGGTAATGTTGCGGTTACCTACCTAAGTTTTTGACTGTGTTCTTTACAAACATTTTAAACTTTACGATTTTCCCTGTGGCCGTCAAAAGTTTAATGGCAATATAATAATATGCAATTATTGCATTGTCATCGAATATACGTAGGTAAATTAGATAGATATGTAACATCTCAACCCAATGGGGAACTATAGGAAGTGGGTCAAAGTCGAATAAAAAAACATCCAGACCTTGTGATATTATACAGACAGACCCACTAAACTAAATAGATAAACCATACTGCTCATATTATGTTCCAATCCAGATAAATCATAATTTTGATAACCTCATCTGCAAATAGCGTCATACTGATTACTCATTTGCTTCACGCTTATTATAATAAGTAATCATGTAAATACGCACATATGTTTTCCAAACTAGGCTTTGTGACGAAGATAATAAGAGCCGTGGAAATCGCATCATGATCTTAAAACTGTACAAGGCTGTTATTCATTCTCACCTAGCGTACTCAAGCCACCCACTTTAAGTGTGAACTTTAACTCTGTAGAGTTGTTATCAATGTGGAGGTTAAATTATACTAGTTATTAGCGCGACAGACATTTTTTGTGAATTAGTTTGCAGTCCTAATAAGATCCGTACTTATTGAATAGGATGTGGAAAACATCGTCATTTACTTGTTAGTAACGCTCGTACATCTCACAAAGAACGTGGATTCATTAACGACGAAGATGAAGACCTGTGTTTTGGTGTTTGTGTTTTGTTTCAACTTGTGGTGTGCAAGTTTGGCAGCGCCTGCCGCCGAATCGAATGTTGTCGAAGGTACGTAGGTAATTAATGTGTTTTACTTATAAATGTTTAATGCAAATATCTTTATAAAATCAACTCTTAATTAATGATAGCAATTAACTTTGCTTTAGTTATTTGCTTCAATACGGCGTAACAGCTTTGTTTTTCTGTTGGGCAATTATTTGGGCAAACAAAGCGAAATAAATTGATACCTAGTTCAAATGTATTTATATGTTTATCTACCTACAGAGAAAGGGGGCGTAAATGGATTTTAAGTTGTAATGTGTAATATCACATTTTAGACACTAAAAGTCCCTAACTATTACTTTCATTATCACGGAATAAGTTAATAATTTAAACAGACGAATGAAGTAATTGTGCAGAATTAAATATTTTAATTGTACATAATTTATATTGTTTATTACCATTTTTACGCAGTTCTTTGGCCTCTTTGTACTCGTAAGTCTATCAGAGGACTTACCACAAAAAAAGGAAAATTCAAATTTTGTTATCTGCTTCTCTATCGCTCTTCCATATTCGTGCCATTAAGATCCAGATACTTAACGAAATTTCGATTTTAGTTTTTGCGGTAGGCCTTTATATAATTTTAGCGCGTTGTTCTATCTGTTACTATTCACGCTGACTGTACTTGACGGTTGCAGAACATATCTACACCGGCTACGGTTAGCTCATTAAAAAAATCGCACCTACAATAATTTATTGAGTCAATTAATATTATGATGCCTATAATATATACATTTAGTGTAATTCGTTATATAGCAGAGTAAATATATTTGAAGCTGATTTTTTTTCTCCAATTAAGTAAACCGGCTAGGTATAGCTAATACAATAGTCACGAATTGGTTACATCATAGCCGACATAGTAAACGACGTAGCAAATTGTAGGAAGTAGTTGGGTTCAGGTTGGGTTTCCCCGACCGGTATGGAAACATGAGTGTCCATCTTTCTCAGGGTGATCGCAAGGTTCATATATCCTAGTCGCGTTATTTAAATACCTGTAGGTATTATATACTATATACTATTATCCATAGGTATCCTCACATTCGCAGGTACCTATTTATAGTGTAGGTAAAGTTAGTGGCGCTTGCAAGTCGAAAGTCTAAAGATTATAAGTAGTAAGTAAACAAAATTAAATACTTATATCTTTATTACCTAAGTACAATTGAAAGTCAAAATGTTTAGCTATCTGAATACAGTCAATAACAAATATTTAAAATCTCTAACTACGACTACTTGGTAAACCTGTAGACCTACATACTCCATATGCCAACATTTGCTGAATTTCTGGCTGCATTCCTACTCATTAGGAGACATTACTAATTAAAGCGCTATTTGATAATTTAATAGATAAATCGAAGTCTAAGTCAAACATGTAAAAGTGCACTTGACTCCTACCTATAGAATTTTGAATCGTGAATGTAAATTCCAGATTCCGAGCAGTGCCCGCCAGGCGAGTACCACCCCGGCGGCCCCGGCTGCGGATTGGAGCCCACCTGTCCACCTCGGGGCTTCCATACCGCCACGTGGCACGCCAGTACAGAGTGCCAATGCTGGTGCAATCCCGGTTTATTAAGAGACTGGGATACTAAGCTGTGTATACCGAAATGCGACTAAACACGGTGTATTCTGATTGCCAGCCGAAGGGCATACTCACCACGTGGTACGCCACCACTGACTGTGAATACTGGTGCAACCTCGTATAAATGACTGGCATTAAAAGTGTAGTTAACTATTCAATACCTACTTGGTTACGACGTGACACTGTATAACACTTTCAGTTACCTATTATTGAAACCAAAAAGAAACTCGCGTGCACTTACTGTTATTATGCATCCTGGCGTTCCGAACGTGATATTACGTTCTTGGAGGCAGACTGGCGACTTCCAGTTATTTTAAAGAAGTTAAAAAGCCTGCTCTGAATACAAGGGTAGCAGATAGGTACTTTTGGCGCGTTGTTTTAGCCTCTGCTATTGATGCTTATGCTGTAGCTGTGCTGAGGTTAGGTATCTACTGTTATATAGGTAGGTACATATATTGTAAAGCCGATTATGTATGTAAAAGACAAAAGTAATAGGTTTTTGGCTCAGCAGGGCAGAATATTGCTGTAAAGTAAAAGATAATAAAACTTTTGATCATATAAGGCGAGCAATTAAAATTGAACAATGAATAGTAATTCGAAACTATGGCACATGCCTACGGAGATTTGTTCTCAGGATCAAGCCGATTTTAGAAAATAAAACTGCATTCAACGACAAAAAATTAAGCCGAGTTTCTGTCGGGAACAAATCTATAATAAAAACTCTAAACGCATGTTGTTTTGATCGTTGCTATAATCCATGACTAATTTCATGAAAAAACGAACCTTTAGGTACAGTTGCCCAGGGAGGCCAATTTTGATTTAACATTTTTGTTAATTTTGATATTTTTTTCATACGAACTTGAAGATTGCTTATTGGGACAATGAAAGTCGTGTGTGAAATTCACACCAATCACCAAGACTATCGTCAGGGTCGTATCATAACAAGCTCAAACCATAACAATTGGTAAATCAGGAATCGGCCCAGCGTCCCTTATATTAGGGGCTGTAGTCTGTATCTTTAGGTATTTAAATAAAAGTAAACAAACATTTTTTCGGGTAGTTATAAAATTTATTGGTTAACCAACCAAATACAAAAACCGCCTGGATCTGTCACTGAACGACCTGATTTAACCTACATTATTAGATCATGTAATGTTTTCATCTACTGGCTTAAGGAGCCATTTGAGGTTAGATTTTCTTTACTTTTATTTAAATACCTAAAGATACAGAGATAGTAAGAGGCTTTCATTAAAATTAAGTAGGTACTCCTTTGTACAAAATACCGTACCCAATTTTCTTTAGGTTGTTTTGGATTTAACTTCGTCCCATTTGGATTACTCTCCTTCATTAGAATTAATTCTTTCTTGGAACCAAAACGTTACCTAATCAAAACGATAGTTGCTAGACCGTAGATACCTACTCTAAGTAAGAATAAGTAAATTATGCTTAATGAATAAATTATTATTATTATAATTCTTTTAATTTATTTAACTAGGTTTTGTGTAGGTATATATACTTAATTGACTCATGTAAATGGCAAAACATCCAGTTTTATCTACTCATCACTTACTAGAGTTAGACCAAGACAAGTCTGCAACGATTTTGATAGCACACGCAGTGCAAGTGTTATCTATAAGTCATAATTTCATAGAAGTTTGACTTTTAAAATAACACTTGCACTGCGTGTGCTATCAAAGTCGTTGCAGACTTGTCTTGGTCTAACTCTAAAACGTTATGAAAGCTCGGTAAAATAAATTTTCAAACTCAAACTAAACGTAAAACGACTCGATCGTGTAAACTCAGCTGAAACGTCGGAATTAAAGGTAAAAGCAATGAAATTATATCGCGGTAGACCCGTTTGTGTAATTAAATATAAAATAAATTTTATTGATTCTGTCCAGTGTTTAGCTAACCTAAGTCAAGACCCTTTTTGCCCTAAAGATTTTAAATTCGTCCTAGAATCTAAGAGATGGATCTTACTTAATTTTAAGGTAGGGTCACAAATTCGCCATAATGTTCGAGATGTTCAGTGTTCAACATTACTGAAACTCCGATAGACTGACAGCGAAGTTTGACGATACGGGTCCTAAGCAAACTAAAGTTCTGTAGAATTTGTCAACTTGGTGTGTGTCTAACACTCCCGGCGCATAAGTAAGGGCGTTTATAGGAAGGATATACTGAAGTATACATTGGAGTTTGAACGTTTTGAAAAGTGTTAGCCCGGCACGGAAAATGGAGTAGGGCTGACCATGTCAGTAGCAATTGGTAGGGGTGACAATAAATTTGAATTAAAATTTAATTTAAACTTAAAAATTGGGTATGATCAGTGGGGGGACACTCCTCCCTTCGGTCATTCTCGGCTCCGTTCGGCTCAGCATTGCTCCGAGCAATTATTAGGGTGGGCACAACTTGACGTCCCTTTGCGTGCACGACCACAGGTAAGATAATGACTTGAATTTTGACAACCCTAAATAGCCGAAAGGGATAGTGCCATACATTTGAAAGGGACAGCATGATTCGACCCTGAATCGCTGTCAAACTTCGGTTTTGTAGGAAGTGTCCTTTCTGTACGTTAGTAGGTATAAATAATAGTATTTATTATGTGGCAGGATAAAAAATTACTTAGAATTGTGTTAGTGCTACATAATGTGATCGCCGTCGATGACTTAATTAGAAAAATTGGTTCCTGATTACCGATTAAAATTCACCGTGTAGTGAATAGAATCAGGCGTTACTTTGCGGAAATCCATATTAATTAAAACCAAAATATTACTTTGCTAATCCGCGAAAAGAAAACGTGCTAGTCAATCAGTGCTAACCCGTTATACTTACTTGCGTATTTTTACATGCAATTAATATTCCCACCGCAAAAATAAATACACAAATAAATATAACAAACCACCACCAAAAGAATAATCCTCGACACGTGTTTCGCCTCTCTACGAGGCATCCTCAGGAGTTGTTAACGGTCTGACGCCCGGCAACGGAATGACCTGTCTAGAATGGTCGGCCATATTTATACCTTGACCACTCCCCCTACTGTGCAAGTGTGAGTGAGATGGAAAAAATCGTAATAACGGCGAAAACATAACATTCAAGTGTTCGTTAAGAGTCATGCCCCTATTGTTGTACCTAATTATTTCCAGTTGTTCCAGAACACCCAAACGCAATCCCTGTTCGCAAACAAAAGCTTTTTGTTTTGCTTCTGGAATATTAATTGCATGTAAAAATACGCAAGTAAGTATAACGGGTTAGCACTGATTGGCTAGCACGTTTTCTTTTCGCGGATTAGCAAAGTAATATTTTGGTTTTAATTTTTTTAATTCACCGTGTACTTTATATTTGTTATTGCCGCGTTTCAGGCAGACCGAAAAGGAGATAGCGGGACGACTTGGACGCATTTTATCCGGATTGGCGGGAAAGTACAAACGACAGGGTTGAGTGGAGGAAAGGAGGGGAGGCCTTTGCCCAGCAGTGGGACACTAAACCTGGCTAACTAAAAAAAAAACTTATATTTGTGCAAGTGACGTCAAAGCTTCAAGCTTTAACAGAAAATATGTTAAGTCATCTGATAAAAATGCTTCCTGGTTCGACCCGAATTACTGTGTCACCATCACCATTGTAGATATTTGGCTGGGTGCACTGATTCGCTGCCAGCAACAGCTTAGGGTGTGCGTCCACCTGAGCTGTGCAAGGTTGCAGAGCGGAGCGAAGATGCCTATCGAAACTATGAAACGATGTGACATGTGTGCAAGTCTACTCGTGCCCGAGATGAACGAAGTTGAGCGGAACGAGTAGGTATGTGTAGAATCCTTCCACTTGTGTTTGACGTGAGTTTTCCACGGTTTACTATGCAATCGTGTTAGCAGGAGAAGTCTAGTGTAACATGTAACATATCCACCAGCACCAGCACATCACCGCCGCATCAGCACCGGAATGTGATGTATTTGCAAGTAGTTGGATGGATCTGTGTAAAGAATGTATGAAGTTCTGTGAGGCGTTGGATAAGCGTGAATCATCTGTCTTGTATTAGTTTTTCTTTCTGACATTTTGTTCTGTTTGTCCTTTCTAGACTGTATCATGTAATTCATGTACCTTGTTTGTATAAATACTGTCTATTATAAATTTCACAGTGTATTAGTCCGCTGTAATGCTGTGTAAATTTTATGAATCAACAAAAAAAAAATAGACGACGGAGGAAGATTGGTGGCCGCGAGAGGCAGGTGCTTGGATCGCACCATACGGAGTCGCACAGACTTCGCTCGCGTCGGGTTTGTTTTTTCATATATCATTCCCACGCATTTCTTACTTGTGAACTCTTAAGTACATAACCGCACTCTATTAAGCATGACTAAGCCCATGTAAGTACCGAGCTGCGTTATTCAAATTCAAAAAAATTCAAAATTATTTATTTCATGTGATTTAGGTACACACATAGCAATACACAACAATAAACAATAAACTTACAAGAATTACACATAAACACAACATATACACATTAAAATTGACACAAGATATACAGTGCTAGCCAAACTCTTAATTTTTGCTACCACTGTATCACACTTGTAGGGGAATGTAGTCCCTCACAGTGGAGCATTATGGGACAGTCTGGTTTTCCGCTATCATTCTCAAGATGGTGTTGGGACTGTCCAGTGGCGGTACTTCCATACAAGCCCAAAAGCCGGGCTTGCCTTAGTTGCCTTACCGAAATTACGTAGTGCTAAGATCAATAATCAATATGGATTATTTTTAAACCGCGCGCCAAATGAACCCGTATTATTAAAATCAAGCCACAGGCGCGCGGACCGCGGCGCCAGCGTGTTGCAAATATTTGCCGTGGTGGCGCCTCGTCCGCGCGAAAGAAATCAGGCGTAGGATGTTCTAGCTATCCTGCTCGCACTCGTCGGCTTGCAACCGGGCTTGCTTTTTCGTCCCGCTCTTGGCGATCTTAGCCTACAAACCGCCATATAACGATGTAACTATTTGTTGGTATGTATAGCAATTTTATAAGGCGATTTAAGCCTGGCTTTTGGTGTGAAGTTAGCTGCATAAGTTCGCACGGGCACGCGTTTACTTCAAGTGTATTATTATTTAGTTGAGTCAAAAATAACGAAAGCTCAATTTATTTAAATGAATTTGAATTAAGTAGTGAATGTGGATTTGTTTGTTTGTTGTGACGTTTATAAGTCCATTGTTAAATGGATGAAGTTGTTCCTTGTGACGGTATGAGATGCGTCCACGTATTACTCAACGAAGACAAGGTAAAATCGTTAAACTTTGTAGAAAAATGGGATATCATTTCCAACACCCGACTTGTGTATTCTCAGGTAAGTCAGTCGCATTAAGAGAAACTTTGTACGGCCGTTTACAAAACACAAGGATTGTTGGTTTACTCCAATTAAGGCGTAATTATAGTGACCGAGAAAGAAGCATACAATTTGCAAACTTCAGTGTTCGCGGTAGGCCCTCTGTTATGATTTTTAAGTAAAATTCTATCTAGTAGTTATAGTAGTACCTAGTATGCCCTGTGCGCTATGATAGCTCGCCGCGATACGCTAGCAAATTCATTTGAGTCCAAAGAGTGAGATTGGACATTTATTACGAAAACATATCTTTCGGCTTGCCTTACTCAGAAACCCTAGGCACGCCACTGGGACTGTCCCGCACCCGGCGCACCAGGGATGCGGCGCGCACACGCAAGGTCGCCTGAAAACAATCGACGCCCGCCTCAGCAAACATCCCTGATGCGCTACAGAAGCGAGGCAGTCCCATCATCACCCGGAACGCGTTATTATATTGGACTCGAAGGGCCCTATAAGCCCGTTGCGAATACTGAACCCAAAGGCTGCAGGTATACAGGGAAGTACAGAACGCTCTAAAGAGAGTGATCTTTACCCCCCTGGAGCAACCCGCGAACCTTCGTGCTATCATATTTGCCCGCACCGACAAGGCCCTTCGTTCCCTTTCAATATCTATATCGTCCTTGAGGTTATTGGTAGGTATGTAAAGTATGCATTTTTTTCCTAGCGTATTGACTGCTACCTCGCACAACTGCTTAGTGGATGCTTTCCTTATACATACATCGATGTAAATTGAATCCACAAATTGCTTACAACAGAGAAATATACTTGTGATGATGCTCTCCTGATCGATTTCGGCCACAGCGACTGTGTGCTCTGGAGTAGGCAATTTTTAACTCGTGTTATTAGAGTGTAGCTGATCCACTCTCTGGTGCGCCCTTAAGTGGCTATCTTCTTGCTAAATACTCGAGCGCATTTTGGGCACGTCAGCACACCACCTATTTAATTGTAGGAAATTGAGGCTGGCGGCCGAGCCCCAAGCTCATCTCGTTTTTTGTCGAGCTCACTGCGGCGTTCACCCTCAAAAACGCCAACTCGATCACGAATGAGGCGCCGCCATTCGGGCCGCTGCGCTGCCTTCCGCTCCCAGTCAGAGGGCTCTAGTTTGCATCTCTTCATATGTCTTTTCAGAACATCCTTATATCGTAAGTACTGGCCACCGCTTTTACGCTTACCATTCTGGAGTTCTGAAAAGAAGATACGCTTCGCCACTCTGTCTTCTGACATCCGAGACACGTGCCCACACCACCGCAGCTGCCGCCTCATCAGATACACCTCAATGCCTCCGACATTTGCGCGCCTCAGGACGTTTGTGTTTCTGACCCGGTCCGTCCATTTGATATTCATAATGTCTCGGAGGCATTTAAGGTGGAATCTGTCAAGTGTACGTATATGCTTACGGTAAAGGACCCATGTCTCAGATGAGTACAGCAGGTTCGGCAGCACTGCTGCCATGTATACACTAATTTTAGTGGAGATGAGCTTCAGGTCATGAGAGCGAAATACCTTTGACCGGAGTTTCCCAAACACACCACACCCACACCACACGCCACAGCTGCAGCACCAATTCTAGCATTTATTTCAGCATCTAGGTCGTACTTTGCTGTTATCGTGCTACCAAGATACCTGAACCTCTCCACCCGTTTCAACATCTCGTCACCGATACATACACTCGCAATTGGTCCGTTGTCAGGGACGTTGGCCATGACTTCCGTCTTTTTGACATTTATTTTAAGACCATTTATTTTTTAATATACTTGTACTTAGGTAATAATACGTATACCTACTCGTACCTGACAATAAAAGCCTAATACAAAATGTAGACCAACGATAAATCACTATGTAAAACCACCAACCATATTGTAAGTATCTACCATCAAGGCTACTTATTCTTTTATACCAAGTGAGTGCCGAGGCTCGTACATCTAATTTTAGCACTTTCCACCCCTTTGAGACACCGGGCGCGGGGCAATAGGTAATGAAACACCTCAGCCGATCGATTGGAAATAATGGATCCATAGATCGACATAATTACGTACGTAATTACAAAAACATTGTCCTTTTCAGGCGTATACAGCGTATACTCGTGGGTTGTTAACTAGGCAATCTAGGTATCGACATAGGCTAGGGTAGGTACCTACCATACCTACTATAGTTACGTAATAAATGGCTTAATAAGAACTGCGTTATGGTGGGAATGTAATATTCTTGATGGCTTAAAGTTACGTAGGTACCTAAGTAGTGTAAGTAAATACTACGAGTATTTGATTTTCACGGTTCTTCTTATCTAATTCTACTTACGTTTAAACTAATTATTATTTTTCACAATGCTGTCGAATACTCTACGTAGGTAATTCTCTTTAGTTCATTTTTAGTGTTCACCCAGTTCACCCTGAAAACGCAATAAGCTTTAAAAAGCTCTTTGACAATTACCTGAAGAAGTCATGGAACTGGTGGTTGAGAAAACATTTACGTATTTAACGGCATGTCTCGGCGCTAAGCGGATCAAGAGTGGCGGTTGACACGGTTTCAGTGGGCCTACCGCAAACCACGTTCGACGTGTTGCGTCTCTGTCGCACTTGTAAATTCGTACGTAAGTGTGACAGGGAGGCAACACGTCGAACGTGCTTCGCGGTAGGCCCTTTGAGCTTGCGGGGCTTTCACAAAACATACCGGGACTCTCGGTACCTCAAGCGAGAAACTCTAGTGACTCAAAACAATCGTGATCTCCTAGTTATTTCACAGATTTTCCGCAAATCTAGAGGCCGCCATACGCTAGGAACGAGCTCCAGATATAAAATGGTTTGCGAATTAAGTAATCAGACGTCCTGTGTTCTTAGGCATAGGTAAATATTGGTCTCACGACGCAGGTGAAATCACGTAGGTACCTAATGCTCGTATGTAAATCTTGTGCGATGACGCTGAATTAAGACAATTTAACAGGAACGAAAAAAGAAGACAGAGATGAATTATGAATACCTAATATGTACTTACTGAAAAATGTGATAAAATATAGAGTGGCTATATGTAGAGATAAGTTTATTAAACATTCGTGTGTTTGACTTACTTATATTTGTATATTTTACAGCAGAGATTTGTGCATCTGCTACTAAATCATAGAATTACTAATAATGTTTTAAATGCATGGAAAATGGCACATTAGGCTAAAGGCCTCCTAACAAGCATTTGCCCAATCCCAGTAGAGTAAGCTCGTAGAGACTGATGAAGGTGATTTTATTTTATTACTCTAATAAGTAACAAAGCAGTATAATAAAACCGAGGCATTGTGAAACTACAAAATAAAATACTATACAAAGAAACAATATACATACTTAAAAACAAAATACAAATGAAACATTAGATTTTGGGCAACGACGTTACAGCGTGACTCGGCGTGGGACTCTGCAGGTTGCCCCGGAACCGCCGAAATACCACACCCTTTTGATGTATTAATATTTTAAATGTTTATACTTAATAAAGACTTTCAAGTAAGCTAATTACTTTATAACTTTAGGTCATTAATATTACGCTGAATGGCCACAAGCTAAATTGAAATTTCCCCAGCAAAGAGCGTTGTCAACATGGCATAACCGTAATATTCCGGAACCAGCCAAATCGCTCCCTTGCCTGACAACTACGATTATATAGTAGGTATACATATTTAGCCTAACAACATCACGGAAAAAGTTTAAGAACAGGACCACACGTAAGAAAAGTTTTGTTATAATCTGAAGTCATAATGTCATAAATCTAAAATGATGTCGCTAACTTAACTACCTACATAGATTATTTACCTATGCATGAATAACGTATCTGGGTATGTTGTGCCCATGTCTAATCGAAATCAAGTTATGAATTATAAATAAATAAGGGCGTGACAATACCTACTACCGAAAAACTACTAACTAGACATAAACAAGTACGTGTAAATAGGTACTGAAAAACTGGTTTGATTTTATTTGTTTGTTTATTAGGATCACCAACAGAAGATACAATTTTACATACTATTTAAAAGGCCACATTTATTATTGATCCCCCACTTAAAGGCAATCACTGAATGCATTTAATTTGGACATTAAGTTAACACTCAGAAAAATACTTAGTATAATTTAAATTAATAAGATAAGAT
Organism: Cydia splendana; assembly: GCF_910591565.1. NCBI lineage: Eukaryota > Metazoa > Arthropoda > Insecta > Lepidoptera > Tortricidae > Cydia > Cydia splendana. The sequence goes on along the minus strand of NC_085968.1, from coordinate 12,343,480 downwards.
AAGATAAAAAATAGTTTATTCAAGTAGGCATATATATTACAATGCGCTTATGAACGTCAAATAAAGCTATACCGGCTCCAACCGTACACCTCTGCCTCGAGAAGATTTAAATCCCCCCTCAATTGGAGGAGGGTATCCCAATACGGGACCGGCAACAAACTCGGCGGGACACATCTTTTCAAAACATTATTACATCTTATAATTAACATGCATTACGAGTAAATAAGAAAAATACTAATCTAGAAGAAGTACTTTACCACCTATAAAATACTAATTAACAAAGCACCTACTTAATATTAACAATAAATTTTCCACACAACGTAACTAAGGTAAGATGAGCTAGCTGAGCCTCTACCATCAGTTTTAACATTGACATAACGCTCACGTCTACGTAATTTACTTTCTGTACATCTCGCTTGCACTATTGCTCGCATATGCGAGTACGAGCGAGATGCATAGAAAGTAAGTTACGTAAACGTGAGCGTTATGTCAATGTCAAAACTGGTGGTAGCCGTACTGAGGTTGTCAACAGATAATAAATAACTAGAATGCGAGACGTTCTCGTCTCGCATTCAAGTTATTATGAGGTTTATCGTAAAGTTCGTAAACAATTTAGGTACAAAAGCTGTTTCGGATTTTATCTGTGGTTTAGAAACTAGTAATCCTACAGTGAAAGTTGGTTTATTTGATATTTGTGTTGGAGTCCATTTAAGTTGACTCTTCACCGTCACGGCATGCGACAGAGTGTGGAAGCGCCAACATACTCGTAAGCGTAAGGCCGCGGCCTGAACGCACGAGACCAGCGGTGCGGCAGGCGGTAAATCAAGGCGATTCATACATTTGGTCCAGCGAAATATATTCATTAAGATCATGCAGTCCGCGGCCTAAAATTCGTATGAAAGTATGACGCTTATATTAAACTAGCTGTGCCCGCGGCTCCGCCCGCGTGGAATTCGGTCTGTGTCAGTAAGCGGCTAATTTCTAATCCTAATTTCTCTCCCTCTACCCTGGAGGCGGAACTTGAAGTAAAGTTGACAGATGGATATGCTAGAGTACTGTAGTCCAGATAATAGTAGTTTATGTGACTGCTACATAATGAAAGGCATTAAAATACGAGTGTGGGTTTATGAAACGAATGAAATGAGTTTCATAATAGTATCACACGAGTGTTTTAATGCCTAATTATGTACAGTTACATACACTGCTTTATCTACACACATATTATAAACTTTCTATGATATATTCACTAACCTCATATTACAGCCGACATTGGGGCACTTTCCTCTCTGGCGGAACTCGCGGATATGAGATGGCGTCTCCGAAATATCTTTATCGTACATTTTACACGAAACTTTTGTATAGTTACTTTAAAAACAACAAAACAAATTATTTTTTACTTACATACTAATTAAAAGATAAACTGTACGTCAAATGGCGGCAAATGAAAACTTTTTTCACGCATGTCACGCATCCGTAGTTTTTTTTTTAATTCAAAGACAAACTAGAGTCGGGGTCGATTACCATATCGTCCGATACCAACTTACAAGCGAGATTTGTCAATATTGTATGCAATTGTCATTTGATTTCGAATAAAACGTCATCTCGACTGATATTAGAATAGGGGTCAAATCAAATTGCTTTTTTTTTTCAGAGATGTTCGAAATTTGAATGTCATTACCAAATCGATTTTGATATAGTAATGAAGCTATTACCACATTTTCACAGATAAGAAATTTGCTGTAACAAAACAGTTTATCGTAATGTGGGCCATTATTTACGGATTTTGAAGGTATCATAGAGAGTTTATGATATGTGTGTAGATAAAATATTTTACAATTAGGTACCACTAAATAAAACTGTACACTCCAAAATCAATCGTTTTTTTCGCCCTTATTCAAATTTTACACGGACGATACAGTAAGGTAATAGCTAATAGCCATACACGTACGGATTTGCCCGCCGGATCTGCCTGAAAGATGTGTGAGATGTGTCTGACGGGCACATCCCGATCCGTTGGTTTTTAGCATGGACAGCGGACAGACATCCGGCGGACAAATCTGTGTCTATTTCTCGCCACACATTGACGGATGTGCCCGTCAGACACATCTTTCAGGCAGATCCGACGGGCAAATCCGTACGTGTATGGCTAGGTATACGCGCGCGAGCGAAAGCAAAGCGGCCTGCCTGACTAGAGCGCAACTCACCGTGGTCTTCTTCAGACTCCTGAGGAAGACCACGTGCCTCTTGTAACCTCAATGCGTTGCGAGACTTTCGCGAATGATTCGATTTTTTTCTGGAAGGCATGGTAATGCGTATAAAATGCGAGTCCCAAATCGTTTGACTCCGCCAACGACCAGTGCCGGATTAAGATATTTTGATGCCCTAAGCATTTCTAGACCATGGTGCCCCCTCTCCCTAGGGTCATCAAGATTACATTGAATATTTTTGGTAAATTGAGTGACGTTCATTGCCGCATTACAGCTGAGAATGGAAATCAGTCACATCATTTTATCACGAAAATTGACAGTGCCGCAGTAGTAACGTTGCAACAGAGAAATGCTGCTGCAGTCGCCACCCGAATGTCACCTTTATCATATGTCAGAAAGTTATTGAAAATGCGAGCGAAGCGAGTGCGAAAAAATTTCTATATAAAAAACGCAATTTGATAGACAGTTGTAGGTACATTTTTACTTTTAGTCCCAACCAGGCGCGAATCCAGGATTTCATACAGAGAAGGGATGGGACAGTTTTCAATCAGCCTAGCTTCGCATAGGGCTCGATATTTAAGGGTCTCAGCGAGGTTGTTTTCATACAGAAAAGATGAAAGAAAGCAGAGCTTGGAATTGACCAAGTGAATTAAATTGGCGAAGTGTGAGCAAGGCAGAAGGCCCAGCTGCGAAAGAGGAAAGCTTGGATTTGGATCCACGCCCAAGTGTAATAATTAAGGCAGAAGATCAACTTTGCCGTAAGGCAGAAGGCCTTGCATAAGACCTAACGCCGAACTGCAAAAGAGTCGCTTGAAATCGAATCTATGCATGTACTCGTAATCACGACTCTTCTACTGCTCGCTCTTGACAGTTTTAGGTCTCAGGATCGCGGCTAAGGAGCAACTCGGCAGCTAATAAACCTTCAGTCAGTCTCAGTCTTAATGGCGCAGCGACCCAAAATGAGTCTTGGCCTCCGATACAATTGGCGTGTACTCACACGCCAATTGTCTCGATCCTGAGCCATCTCCCGCCAGTTATCGGCATGCAGACCGCGCAAGTCCGCTTCAACCGCATCGCCCCAGCGATACCTGGGACGTCCGATCGGCCTCCGCCCTACCGAGCGTCCCAGGTATGCCCTTTTAGCGCCGCGATCCTCCTCCATTCTCAAACCAAACCTTCATTAATAAACCTTCCATACAAGTGATTTTAACGATTTAAGATTACGATTACTGACGGTTCAGTGCAAAAAACTGACACTACAGATGTCAGGAATTGGTACAGTCGCCTGCATTCTGCAATAATAGAATTAGGTATATACATATTGCACAATGACGCACGCAAAAATGCTTTTATAGCCCTACAAACAAGATCGTGTCAGATATTTCACGCGTTTCATAGTGCAAGAACATAGGCCTCCCCCTTCCCCCTTAAGGGGGAGGCCTATATGTTCAGCAGTGGACGTCTTATGGCTGAGATGATGATAGTGCAAGATACCCACAAACATACACGGTGGCTAAAAAATAACTGCATTCCCGTTGCTAATTTTTTTTCGCGATTTCGGGGTTGGTCCCTTAATAAAAGTTGCTCAGTATAATCCCAAAACCTCCCTGGCAACGGGAATGCAGTTATTTCTTAGCCACCCTGTAGTATATACCTATGTAGTAGTCATTTAGTAACGACACAATTGACTACTCAATCCATCAACCTTGTGATCAAGATAACGAATGGGCTGGTGCTGGGATTGTTCAATTATAAAAGAAACCGGTGTTGGCTTGTTTTTTTTAATTTTCCCAATTTCATTATGTTTCTGTTACATTAAGCATGGTTTTCTTTGTTTCTGGAAGAAATCCTTTCAATTACCTATGATTATTATTCGCCCTATATTTATCTTTCAGAATGTAATGTACCTACTTTACCTAGAAATAACCGAGAAAAGAGAAGATTTCAGAATAATATAATTTGTACGAGATAGGAATTTGTAGGATTAGGTATAGGGATAGGATAGTTAAAACGCTAATAATAAAAGTCAATTCCGAGTCAGCGATTAAATAAAATCGTTAAAAGTAAATCAAATATTCTCGACTTCAAGTTAAATAGCTGCGGATTGCTGTGTATATATATATATACTTGTTAAGAGCGCTCTTACAAGAAAAGTCGAAATAATGCAAAATTGATGATACTAGTCGACGAAATTCAGGACTTTGCGCTCATTATTAGAAACAATGAGTACTTGTTCCAGTAAAAGCGTCTTCTTATCTTTATAAATATCGTTGTAAATATTAGAAAAAGGACTTATTAAATTAGTAATGATTTTTTTTCTGATGGTCGTTTCCGAAAAACCCCGTGAAGCACTGAATGGCGAGCTCTTATTTGGAAATGTTGAGAATTTTACTCTGCTAAACCTGGCTATTTTGTATTACTAATACCCTGTACTTTAGGCATATCAAACTATATTTTTCCTACATACCTTTGAGAAAGAGAAAATCAAAGTAAAACGAACTCGATTTTCTCTCCGAAACAAGTGTCAATTCCTACGAAAATCTACTTAATATCGAAGTCATTTTCATACTCAAGCAATCTGCAACGTTTGCTTATACTGTTGGTATACATTAGTGTTTATGAAATTCTACTATAATTTTTTGGCAATTTTTTGAAAACTACTCTATATTACCGATGACGCGCGCTGCGCCAGCTCAGTGCCGCGGCAGAGCTTGTAGAGGCAGGACGTGTGTCGGTCGGCTCCGCACATTTTCAACGGCGACGACGAGGTTTTTTATCATTGTGTGCGGCGGGCGCCGTGTAAAACGCTATACTGTGTGCGTGTAAACCGCAACGAGAGACTTTGATCCTAGCACTGTTTTTATAGCATTATAATTTATAATGGTACAGTTTAATAAACTACCGGACAGGATTAAAAATATTTGAAACGACCTGACATTCTATATGTATTTATTTGACTCAAGATAGTACTCAGGGTCTGATGATGGAGCCGGAAGGTGGTCACCGGTACCAATCAACCATGCAACTAAACCACTTCGTGTTTAGGCTCGTTTTATTCATCTCAACAAGATCTTTGACACAAGATAGTACTCCGGGTCTGATGATGGAGCCGGAAGGTGGTCACCGGTACCAATCAATCATGCAACTAAACCACTTCGTGTTTGGGCTCGTTTGATTCGGCTCAACAAGATCTTTGACTTAAGATAGTACTCAGGGTCTGATGATGGAGCCGGAAGGTGGTCACCAGTACCAATCAACAATGCAACTAAACCACTTCGTGTTTAGGCTCGTTTTATTCGTCTCAACAAGATCTTTGACTTAAGATAGTACTCAGGGTCTGATGATGGAGCCGGAAGGTGGTCACCGGTACCAATCAACCATGCAACTAAACCACTTCGTGTTTGGGCTCGTTTGATTCGTCTCAACAAGATCTTTGGCACAAGATAATACTCAGGGTCTGATGATGGAGCCGGAAGGTGGTCACCGGTACCAATCAACCATGCAACTAAACCACTTCGTGTTTAGGCTCGTTTGATTCGTCTCAACAAGATCTTTGACACAAGATAGTACTCAGGGTCTGATGATGGAGCCGGCAGGTGGTCACCGGTACCAATCAACCATGCCACTTCGTTGGTTTAGTTGCATGGTTGATTGGTACCGGTGACCACCTTCCAGCTCCATCATCAGACTCTGAGTATCACCTAGTGTCAAAGATCTTGTTGAGACGAATCAAACGAGCCCAAACACGAAGTTGTTTAGTTACATGATAGACTGGTACCCGTGGCCACCTTCCAGCTCCATCATCAGACCCTGTGTATCTTCAGTGTCAAAGATCTTGTTGAGACGAATCAAACGAGCCTAATCATGTTACTACATGGTTGATTGGTATCCGTGACCACCTTAATCATCATCAGATCCTCAGTACCAGTTCGTTTTTAAACCCTCGTTGATACAAACTTTACAACCTATAGGTACCAAATGCAATGACGAAACATGTAAATAAGCAAGTAGGTACCTATAATTTCTTTCGAGTAATATACCTTCATAAGTACGAGTATGGGGCTATTCATAAATTACGTCGTTTCAAATGGGAGGAGTGGGGGGGGGGGGGTCTGGACATCGGATGATGGTAACATGACGTAGGAGGAAACAGATTCATCCGAAGCTTGATTTTTGGATGATTTAAGGGGTGGGGAAGGTCAAAAATCGTCAAAAATAGATGACGTAATTTATGAACAGCCCCTATGTACATTTGCACTGCATTTAGTATTTTCGTACTTACCAAATAACAGTTTTAGAACTTTAAAAGTTAAGTACAGTTAGTGTTGTTATGGTTGATTTCAATATGCTTCGCGAAGGATCAAGAATGTTTAATCCATCATTGTAGTGCGAGTGTGGCAGAAGGGATCGGCATACTGAGCTCGCACGGACTGCCGCAGCGCGTAAAATACCTAAACTCGCTCAACGCCGAAATGTAATAGCGCTCTTAAATCAAAATCAGCTGTCAAGTCCAATACTAGTATTAGTTTTATGGTTTTAAGTCTTATCTTAGTTTTATTTATTTTCGAACTTAAAGACCAATTAATTTATCACTATTTTCCGCCCATTATAACATTTGACATTTTTTTTTCGGCATGTCTTGATGAAACGGTAAAAATACTCTAATGGTAGAAATAATATAATTTCGGGACTTGCTACAAGTAATCCGGTCAACACACGGCGCACCACGCTATCCCCAAATTAAGGGCTTTGTCGTATTAGTTGGATCATTCATGATATCGTTTATTTTCTTTTGGAAATAAGTAGGTAGAAGCGGCTTTGGTATCATACCTGCTGTCAAACGAACAAAACGGAATTTCCATACCAAAAGTTGAATATCTATACATACTTGAACTTCATTACAATGATACATATTTAGCTATTCCCTATATTTCATACTCATACAACTAATAAGTAATTACTTTAAGTGGCAATTCCATAAAAAACATATTCACTTAGTTCACAGTTATTGCGCGGGTGATGGATGCAGCGTTTCTAAAAGTTTCAGGCTAAGGATTTTGTTTTTTACTGTGCACAGAGTGGTCGTTGAAATTCCATTAATCTGAGTAGAAAAGTGACGGGACGATCTCAAAGCGGCCGTGAATTTGATGAACGTCAGAGTGGCTGGACCATATTTATTTCAGTACGTTATTAAATCGTTTTCTTACCTAGCGGTAGCGAATAAGAAAAAATATTACAATTTAAGTAGCCAGCCATACAGCCTGACATAAGCTTGACGACTAGTTTAAATCTAGTAGTAATAATAGTAATCACTTTATTGTACACAACATAGGTTTACAAAAATATAAGGGATCTCTTCCAGCTAACCTTCGAGTAGATGAGTGGAAAACTCTAGTCAAAAATTCTAGTAAATTATTTACCGAATCTTATACCTTTAAACGAGCAATTCTTGTATATTTATTTATTTATTATATGTATTTCGGGGATCTCAGAAACGGCTCTAACGATTTCGATGAAATTTCCCATATGGTTTAGGGGGGCAAAAAAACGATCTAGCTAGGTCTTATCTCTGGGAAAACGCGCATTTTTGAGTTTTTATATGTTTTCCGAGCAAAGCTCGGTCTCCCAGATATTTAAATTTTAAACGAGCAATTCTTGTTTATTTATATGTATATAATATATTTCGGGGATCTCGAAAACGGCTTTAACGATTTCGATGGAATGTGCTATATGGGGGTTTTCGGGGGCGATAAATCGATCTAGCTAGGTCTTGAAGGAGAACATAGACTTAATATGTATGTATAGAATATAATTATACTTCAGTCTACATTGCAAATCTTACTGGTCCTACCATCTAGATGCTCTCCAAGTTCGGTTCCTTATGCGGTTTCCCCCGTCTGCGGGTCGGTCCTTTAATATGTACCTCATTATGAACACATTGAATCATTCTTTAATCATTATGTTCTTAAAGATAATTAAGCCTAATCACATTTGCAAGAATTACGTAGGTATGTGTGATGTTTGGGCGAGAAGTCCATTTAATCGTCATTTAAATTAATGCAAACCAATCAAAGGTATACATTACAAAAAAAAAGGTAGTCTTTCGTAAATATGTATGTACATAGTAAGTGTTATTAACTGGCCTCAACTGATATCTATCAGTGGTACCTATCTAGATAAATCTACGAGTTTGACTCAAGCTGGCAATTCATTGACATCACGTTTTACTCACATCTAATCAGAGTTAGCACTTTAACGTGATCCATGCATTCATCCCTACATTAACGGCACGGCGCTTATCGCCGGACGTAGGCAATTAAAAGGTCGTCTGCCTTCGTCTCGACTGCACCGCGACGGTCTAGCGACCGGAAGCGGCTCGCACCAAATAGCGGCATCGATCGCCAAAAAACTAACCCACATACGCACTGGCAGCGTAGCCGGAATTATTAATCGCAGAGGGAGTAGGAGGGTGGTGTGAGCGAGGGCGGTGTGGTCGGGCGGCTGGCGCGCACGCGCGGGCGGCCGGCGGGCACTCCGCGAGGAAGGCTCGCGCGCTCCGCCCGCGTCCCGGCCGCGATGCGCGAGTCCCCGGGCCCGCGGCCGCGCCGGCACGCGCCGCGCTAACAGCACCCATGCAGTGGCGAAAACTTACCAGGTTGAAGTCTTCGCCGGGCGGACAGTCGCGCGCTCGGAGGATGCTTTGCTGCGGCCGCAGGAAGGTATGCGATCCGATCGATAGCGCGCGCCGAAACCGTCGCCCCTCCCGGCCCGGACGCCGCCGCTTTATACCCGTTCGACGACCCCAGCGATATCGCTTCTAACTCGTGGATCCTCTCGTCCCGCCGGTCTGCCGTTCTCGCATCAGATTCTGACGTGGTCTAGCGAAACGTTAACTTTGAAACTGTCATCTTATTCAAGTTTCCGACCTCAATGTTCAAACAGAACCCAAGCATAGAATGGTGGTAGCACTGGCGGATGGGTCACGTAAACATGGTGCATGGTAGTAAATCGATCAAGTTTCAAGTCTCTGCGGGATACTATTTGTGCTTCACGTTAGATGTATTTTTGTAGAGAGAAATTCGTACAAAACTACGCATGCATAGAAACCGACAAATTAAGTATATTGAAAATGCTATAAATAAACTTCAAACTTACATTATAATCATCACTGAAACATTCAAGTAAGAGTTTAAGTTATCATTTAGCGAAAAACCTAATTTTAAAGTAGTTAGTGTTGATTTGATAATGGGTTGTGAGTAAGTAGGTTACTCCGGGATTTGCAGCATCTTTCGCCATCTTGTCTCAAGACTAACTTTAGCTACCTACAAGAAACTCTTCTATTAATATTTGCTTATGAGTATAACTCAAAGTGTCTATTACACTCTTATTGATTATTAGATAAACTTGACAATGTATGAAGAGTGACCAGGAACTTAAATTCTTCTTGCTGGCTTTTCAAATCTTTATATGAATGTTACCTTTCTAAGAAATAAAATTAGTAAGGTAAACGTGGTAAGGTAAGGGAGCGGTGGTGGCCGAGTGGATATGACGTCCGACTTTCAATCCGGAGGTCGCGGGTTCAAATCCTGGCTCGTACCAATGAGTTTTTCGGAACTTATGTACGAAATATCATTTGATATTTACCACTAGCTTTTCGGTGAAGGAAAACATCGTGAGGAAACCTGCATACATCAGCGAAGAAATTCAAAGGTGTATGTGAAGTCCCCAATCCGCATTGGGCTAAGCGTGGGGACTATAGCCCAAGCCCTCTCGCGCATGAAAGGAGGCCTGTGCCCATGATGATGATGAAGGTAAACGTACCAGTGCTCGACATGCTAATGCCCAATAGATGACACCCTGCTGTCACCTCTAATGACAATGACTTAAGTTTCAAGATGACATGTAGGTACTGGGACCGCGTCGAGCACCAGTACGTTTACCTTACAGGGGACATTTCAAGTTAGTGTCTCATTTCTTACATTTGTCTGCATTCGTAGTACCAAAGTAGCACCTACTGGCTTACATTTATTGAATTGTTCCATTAATCCATTTTAGTATCTTTAACACTGATTAATGATATTAATATATTTCGAATTCGCAGACGTCGTCGCTTAAGCGTTAATAATCTTAATTTTTTTTTAAATAACGTTAGTAACAGCTATGATTCCGGATCTATTCATCAAAATTCGCCACACATTGCACCAATTGCCCGTAAACAACATCCTATCGGTGGAAATGCATTGAATTTCCCGCCAGAGGCGTGGTTTTAGTTTTGATAGATAATGCGTTTGCGCAGAACCGCGTTGAAGTCTTCTCCGTATCCGGACTCAAAGTAGACGCTTTTAAAGCCATTGAATTTTACTATTTTTAATTGATAATAAAATATTGATGTGAGCCTTGATTTTCGAAGACGGCTGGATGACTCGACAATAAGATTTTTATTTTAAAATGCTTAACATAAATTCATATTTAGAGGAGAGTGGACCACCTTATTCTCCATACAAACGTAGTTCTCACTCTCCTCTCTTAATATTAACTAAATATTTTTAAACAGGTTAATGCTTATTAACTTCAGATGTTTATCGATTTTTTTTAATTATTATAAGTGACGAACTTTCACGCAATCAAAATTTTTCGCTTTTATTGAACATTCGATTTCACGGAGTAAACATATTTTACATTTCGTTTCCTCCTCTCACGCAGTTATTTACTACCGTAAAATGGGGTGAGTAGGTTTCGCGGGGAGAGGTGGGTTATGAATGGGGAGAGAAGGTTTGAGAGGGGGGTGAGAAGGGATTTTAAGGCTACTGCTACAAAAATAATGTATTCCAATTTAAAATGGAGCTATAGTAATACGCATAATAAAAAAAAATCGATCCAACAATCTTCCAAAATCACTTTTGTATGAAAACCCCTTCTCACCTCAAATACGAGGCACTAAGGGGTGAGGTGGGTTTTCCTCTTTATCGTCAAAGTTATGAAATGGAACTACCCAAACTAGAATACAAAGGTCCGGAACACTTATTATATACACCATTCAGTTTTCATATGTAAAAATAAAATGTTATCGAGGTTTGAATTTCAGTTTTGACCCTACTCACCCCATTTTACGGTACTAAACAACTTTCATGCTTTTCAGGCCCATTTGCATTACAATAGCCATGAAATTAGGTTACGTGATAAAAGTATCATTAGTGTACAGTGGTGAGTAACTGCCCGATTCGAAGTTTAAGAGCCCATCAACGTGCACACTAGCGCCACTGCTAAATAATCGTGATTATTTCAATTTAACGACAGGTATTTAAAAAAAGGGGGCCGCTACGTAGTGTAACTATTGTGTATTTAAGTACCTTTTGAATACATCAAACTAGTTTTTATGTTGCTGGATACATCGATCTAGGAACTCAAAACAAAAACGGCCGTTTTAACTTTGGACGCATAGATTGACGAATCCCGATTATTTAGCAGTGGCGCTAGTGTGCACGTTGATGGGCTCTCGATATGGATTACATGTGTCAGTGTCAAAAGTGACGTTTCCGTTTGAAGAAACGTCACATTTGACACTGACATATCTAATCCATATCGCTTCTAGATCTATTAACTGTCGTATCTTTAAGTTCGAATCGGGCCGTATAAAAATGTTGTATATCTTTTCACTGACAGGGTGCTTTATACATACATAGTTCGAAAATGGGAAAGAAAGGGCGGAATGTATTGAGAAACTTGAATTCCTTACATAAGGTAAACGTACTAGTGCTCGACATGCTAATGCATAATAGATGACACCTTGCTGTCAGCTGTCACCTCTATTGACAATGACTTAAGTTTCAAGATGACATGTACTGGGACCGCGTCGAGCACCAGTACGTTTACCTTAGTTATACTTTAATATCACTGCCTTGTGTCTGACACATTTGAATTTGTTTCAAGAGACGAAACTCACCCAACCAATACTTACGGTGCGATTCGGGAAATGAATTAGAGATTAACTAGATACGATATAGTAAACATATGTGACGTCCTACGGGTAAAGGTACCTTATAGCGGTTGGCGTTTACGCTATTATTAACGCCGCTCCAATATTAATGCGGCGCTATGCGACGTAAGCGCCAGCCGCCATAAGGTATCTTTTGCCGTGGAACGTCACATATCTTTACTGTTTCATATCTAGTGAATCTCTAATTCATTTCCCGAATCGCGGCGCCAGCCGCCATAAGGTACCTTTTGCCGTGGAACGTCACATATCTTTACTATATCGTATCTAGTTAATCTCTAATTCATTTCCCGAAACGAGCCGTTAGGCATGTTTTTCGATTTAATTTCGATATGCCAGATACATGTGAGTAGTAGAATAATTTGAGAATTGGTATCTAGAGAAAGGGGTGCAAAGTGTTAAAAAGCGTGAGACGATTCAATTTTAATTAAGGTCATTATGTTTATTTGTATTATTAAATATAAGCAAAACTTGATAAGGGATTATTATGTTATACAATCTTAATTTACCATCTTTACAAATGATATTTGTCCGTCAATGGCGAACAAAACCTATGGGCAAATTGTAAATTTGAAACATTATTTTGATTTAAATTATGTGTGAATCAGTATATAAAAGTATACCTAACTCATTTTCTTGCATACTTACTTACTTACACAAGCAGCTATTTAAAATATTCAACACTTCAAAGAGCGTCAGTAGGTACATAAGCACAACCTCGCCCTTGTTCAGACAGCCTAAACGAAAATTACAATATTCCCTTGCCGTACAAACTTCCTCCAGTGGTTTTGTTGGTACATAGTTGACTGTAATTTGGGTCTAGCGTTGTTGACATAACTAGCGAGGAACCTAGTTACAGCAAATTGAGTGGAGTTGTCGCCGCAGAACCCGTTATGATGGTCGGCCTAATGTGACTTCATAAAATCACAGATTGTTGATTTTCAGGCAACATAGTTGATTGTGCACATATTACTAGCAGAAGTTAAGCCAACGTAATTATTGGATTGTTATTATTACAGTGAACATTAATATGCCGTAATCCTGGACCCCTATTCGACAAGCGACGTTTGACGTATCGTGTTGATCTTCTGTTGATGTGGAAAAAATCATAAGTTCTCGAATACAAAATTTGACATTACGAGTAGTAATTCACAGTTAGGTGACAACTAAACCAAACCGAACCACCCCGAGTTCAGAGTTGAGTTTTGGTTGTACCAAATGTATTATCCACAGTTGATCTAATCAACACTTGATAGAATCAACATGCAATAAAATCAACTGTTGATTTTACGTGGATGCGAACGCTGACAGGTTGTACATGTCGAATTTGGCCCCTGTTACAAACCTAGGAACCTATTGAATAATATTATCCAAAACTTATTTCTTAATGTAAAAGTGCCACAAGGAAATTAGTTAAATACGTATAATTAGTCAGTCCCATCAATTTCTTGTCTAAATACAAGGTGCTCACGAGGAATGCGAAAGATTTTAACCACGCATTGCTGATGTCAAAAGAAGGAAAATATGTAATATGAGTTTAGGTAAAATTCGCAAAAAATATTTTTTTTGTGTTTGTTTTTATTTTTAAATTTTTTGAATGTATTTAAATGTTATCGGTAAACTTGTCACTTAAAATGGATTTTTTTTTGTAAAACTTAGGTTTTTGCAAAGTATTACTTGTCACTTTTTGACATCTATCAAAAAGGTTATTTAGACTTCGTCCCATAGTAGCAACATCACCATCAAAAAGGCGTTTTGCACTATGTAAAAATAAAAACTTTTTTTTAAATTGGTATTAACTCTGTAACTAGGCGAATTTCAAAAAAGTTTATGGGACATATTTGTCTCTAAATACGATCAGGAATACGCTGTTAAAATTATTCGGTTTCCTCATGTTACACCGTGTATAGAAGAATGAGATAATAGATAATTAGAGTGAGATAATATGAAAATCTACAGTCGATTTATCAAAAATGTGTCCACGTCATTCCCAATGGTTGAAGCCCTCAAATGATTATCTGAAACTTTGCACCACTCTATAGGAGTTATAAGTAGTTAACAGGGACAGACTAGTACACATTTCACAAACAGCCTTCCTATAATCGTATAATACACTTTTTGAGTCTATTATATTCTCGTAGCAACCACAATCTCGTTAGACGGTTATTATTGTGCACATTTACCACAGACGCCTGAATGCTACGTATTTTTAGCGACATTTTATTCGGGTTGCTTTTAATGTGTCATTTTAGAGGTCGTAGAGTATTTTTGAGGTTTTCAACACGTGTAAGCGGTTTAAATGATATTTTTTGGATTTCGTACTTTACAAATATTGCAGATTGTTTAGTTAGTGCAAGTACTTTAAAAACTGACTTAATTGTAAACGAAATCAAATAAGTAAGTAATTAACTATGTATGTATATCAATATGGATTGGTTAGAAAATATAAATGGAAAATTAATTGGTAGGTACTCATATTGCCGAAATAGAACAAAATAAATGATGGACTCTGTCAAATCTTAATATAACAATACATAACACTAAATATAACTTCTCTTAAAGTTTTGTTCTCGTTTTTAAGCACTAATATAGACTGTAGACCTTTAATTTGACTGACATACAGGTTGCGTGATTAGTTCATTTGTAGAGACAATGAAGTGTCAGCCAGGTGTTTTACTATGAACATTATTCATTAACACAGCGCTTAGTTGAGCTCCTTTTATCGCCCCTTAATAATAGGAAGTGTTGTTTTATGATAGTGTGCGCCTGATAATGTTGTGCACTCTTGTAATGACGTCAAAGCTGCGCTGCCTTAAACATTCAGCGCTAATCATGTTATCGTCAAGTCCTTATACACTGGATTTCCGCTCACGACACGGACATTTTAACAGGTCCCTACAGTTAGGTACCTACTACAGTTCAGCGCTATGTGCAAGTTAGTAAGTAGTATACCTGTGCACACAGAAATGAAAAAGAAAATCGGCCAAGTGTGTCCAACCACTCATAATGGAGGGTACCTTCATACGGTGTATTCCCATTTGTTCCCGGCCCGCTTGACCGCCGCCATACATAAGGTGGGGACAGATGGGAATGATTCATATTAAGCATCTATTCCTACCTGTGCCCGGCGGGGACAAATCAGAATTCACCCATCATACAATACAAAAAGGCATACATGCAAAAGGGCGTATTTTCGCTGCACTTACGTCGTTTTAATAAGAAGATAAGTTTTTCAGAAAAAACTCATTAATGGCTCAACCGATCATATTCAAAATGTTTCTTGTTTTTGTTTTTTTTTCTAATTTTTGCATGCCCGTTCCAAAAGATGACGTTCAGAGCGATTATTTCTAAAATATTCACTAAATCAATAAATGATTTTAGTAACCTTGACTTAATTTTGAAAGATCTATCAAATTATGCCACCCGTTGATTTTACTTAAAAAATAATTAAAAAGCAATTTTTATATATATTTTTTTAGTAGCGGCTCACAATATACCTACACCTACTTTTACAAAATGGCTGTGACATACAGACAGACGGCCATGACGAAACAATTTATTTTTGTCATTTTTGCTACGGTACCCTGAAAATGATACCAGTTTGATTAAGGTTTCAATGTATAGCACTCGCAGCAGTAAAATTCTAATAACGATTTCTTTCTGTCTAGAAAGCCTAGAAGATTTCTTGCAAACCGAACAAAACGTGAAAAAAACTTATTCCAGGTATAAAATGAAAGGCTTCTTAAAGGAAAACAAATTACAAGACAAATTCTTTTGTTTTGCATTTTGACAAAGGCTCTAAAAAGCTGATGTTTCACTTTTCTTTGTGATGTTTTTCGAACAATACGGTCCATTTAAATAACTTGTGGGAGATTATTGCTTTCGAATAAACTGAATAGAACCAGAAAATATATAACGTTGTTTTTAGAGTGAATAAGTGCTGATTCAATCATGCCTGAGTTTAAATACGTAGGTAGTGTCGCGGTATGTAAGTGAATGGGTTTTGTGTCGTAGGTGGTTGATAATAAAATGTAATTTGAAATAAGATTCGTTGGGACAAGTTCAGATCAGGGCAAGGAACGGTATTATTTATTATTAGGTATTATTATTTTCAAATAATAATACAATCTTAATGACACGTGTCACGTCTTCGAGCAACACGGAAGGGAGGCGGCATTCGCACTATTTCCCCTCTGCCGAGGTACAAGATTAGCGCGTCAATATAATCTAGCGCGGGTAATAAAACTAGTTGCACTCATAGTCTAATAAAACATGGTCTTCCATTCCCAGAGTGACACGGGCCTACGTCACAACAACATGGCCGCTATATATAGCGCTATCGCATATTATCATATAGCGCTGTCGCATGATGACGTAGGCCCGTGTCAGTTAGGTGACCTAGAAAAGACGGGAATGGAGTACCAGGCGGAGTATATTATTATACCATGGTTGCACTTGGATTTTTCACTAGACCGAGTCCAGACGCGCGCGTGAACACTGCTGCACAAAAATGCCTGTTTGCTCGGTTTTTTGTTATAAAAAGAGGTCGGGGACATCAAATTTACAAAAAGAAAGTGTTACATTTCACATGTAATATTTTTTTTTACATATCATACGTTTAATTACATTGAAACACAATTATTATATTTTAGTCTCATGTAATTGTTGGATTTATCGATTTTGCTCGCTCAGTACAAATTGCGGATCGGTCGAGCGACAAATCCGACTTCTCATCTCTCAGAATACAATAACATACTTCAACGAAAATGTGTTAGTGTGCGTGTTGTGACACTTGTCACTCGTCCGTACACAAAAAGAGATCGAGGTTTGCAAGATTTGTCTTTGACGTGTGTCATTTTCTATGTATTCGTGTCGTCATTACAGATTGGATTTTGTATGTAAGTGTGTGAGAAGTGCGACTGTGTGCACCTTTCCCCCCGCGAAAAATGGCAGAAAGATTTGTACGGTGAGATATCGCTTGGGCCCCTCCCTTCCGATGTGTCGGAAGCCGGTGTTGCTCGAAGTGTCACGTAGTTCTTCCAAAAAGAAATGAATGAAATGGTTCTCAAACACTATTTAATGCGACAGATTATTTTTACAGGCTTTTGGTATCAGCAGTTCGATTTGTCTCTTTAACTACTTACACAATTATAAATATCTGGGAGACCCACCCAAGTAGCATGGAAGTGTCGGCAACATCAATATACCAGCCAATTAAGAACTTAGAGTGATTTAAGGGACGTATAAGAGTGTCAGAAAAGATTTAAGCTGTATAAAAGGTACTTTACAGACATTATACAGCTCAAGCTGTATAAAATCATTATAAAGGATTCTGCGGAAGCATGGGGTGCTTTATCAGAATATAAAAAATCTACTATAAAACTAAAAGTGTTGTGAGAGACTACAAGCTAATTCTATCGTAAAAGCTGTATACAGGCTGTATTGTAGTAACACTTGGCACTTTTAGCTGTACAAAAGTATCTGTCAACTCCGTTTTAAAACATTAAGTGTTATGAAATACTACAAGCTAATTTTATCGTAAAAGCTGTATACAGGCTGTATTGTAGTATCACTTGGCACTTGTAGCTGTACAAATGTATCTGTCAACCCCGTTTTAAAGCTATTTCTTATGGCGTAATCTTACTCTCCTATAAGAATAGTAGTTGTATAACTTCTGTCTGTAAGGGTATTATAAAACCAAATGAATAAATGGCAGCTATAGTACAGCTTTTTTCTGTATTACTGATAGAGTCGCTTATAACAATCTTTTGGCGTAATTTTACACTCGTATAAGTATAGTAGTGTAATGATTTCTGAAAATAAGTGTATTATAAAACTAAAGGAATATATGACAGTTACAGTCTTCTTCTTCCTCGCGTTATCCCGGCATTTCGCCACGGCTCATGAGAGCCTGGGGTCCGCTTGACAACTAATCCCATGATTTGACGTAGGCACTAGTTTTAGTTTTTTAGTTATTACGAATGTTTTTAATGAATGACAGTTACAGTACAGGTTTTTTATTTGTTATACGGATCTCTAAAGAGAATTATAACTTATGTACGGAGAACCGAAATACAGCCAAACGAATACAAATATTCTATTATAAAGCTGTTTTAATTACAAAAGCTGTAAAAGACACTCCATTTATTACACAGCACAGCTACTAAGATTATAATGCTCTCCAACTATCCTGTAGGCTGTTTAAAAATTGTCGCCATTTTACAAGAAAAAAAAAACGTATTTGTAAATATAATTAAAGAAATACTTGCAAATATTTAGCACACTAACGCCGTGTTATGATTACCAGCTAAAATAAATTGTTTAGCCTTAGAATTAATATTTATAAATATTTTTGATACTCTAACCTTAAAAACAAACAGTAACTTTACCGATTTTTGATGTTTTCCTTATGGTTTCTCTTTGTTATTTTGCAGGCGCGTAAATATTTTGCCAGAAAAGATACACACTTACACAGGTTCACAATAAATAATAATCCGCACTTACCAATAATGTAAAATTCCATTCAAGTCCTGTATAATATTTACTTTTACTTTTACCATCCACTATACCACTTTATTGTCGCCATTACTATATTACGAATGAACAAGATTAAGACATTTTAGTTTCTTAAATGATTATTATTCTCTTGTAATTCTTTCTTATAACTCATTTAAAACTTATATTCTTATATCGTACTTATAAGAGATTATCTGTAGTGTTAAGGTTTCCTGTTACACCGAAATATAGCTGTAATGCAGCTATTATGCAGCTTATGTATTGCTTATACAGCTACTCTACAGCTCTAATAACGCCAAAGGCTGTATAATTTGGGCCCTTTTTTTACTTATAAGGGCTGTATAAGCGCTTATACAGCCTTTGTACAGCCTAACTGTACAGCTTATAGTATACAAATAAACTTTAATACAGCTTATATACAGCTTGCAATGCTACTTGGGCAGCTTTGCTCGGAAAACATATAAAAACTCAAAAGTGCGCCTTTTCCCAGAGACAAGACCTAGCTAGATCTATTTACGCCCCCAAAAACCCCCGTATAACAAATTTCATCGAAATCGTTAGAGCCGTTTCCGAGATCCCCGAAATATATATGTTGCAGTCAAAAGTGTGAACTGGTCAAAAGAACTTTTAACCGACAAAAACAGGCAAAACTGCTTTTGACAGAGCATGTTGGTCAAAAGTAGTTTTACCTGAAAATCATACCTATTTCTGGCAGCAGTTTCGTTTTTAGGGCGTAGCAAAAAAAAATAACCCTAACCTACCTATCACTGGGAACAGTTTCGTTTTTAGGGCGTAGCAAAAAAAAAAAACCCTAACCTACCTATTTCTGCGAGTACTTTTGACTGATAGTAACAGTCACAATTACTATTAACCAATGATTTTCAGGTAAAACTACTTTTGACCAACATGCTCAGTCAAAAGCAGTTTTGCCTGTTTTTGTCGGTTAAAAGTTCTTTTGACCAGTTCACACTTTTGACTGCGACTTAGCCGTATTTGCGTAAATTACTCGTAAAAAAAACAAACATTAACACCACATACTCGTATACTTACCTACAAACATCCAGACTTGTATTATTAGATGGATTTAAGTAGGTATAATTTTATTAATGGCTGTATGCATTCACACGACGTGTTATGATAATAACTGACTATTTATACCGTTTGCCTCTCTTATTATACTTACTAGACCTTATTGATATAATAGTGTTAAGGGTTATATAATGATAGTTGATGATTCCAGGGGTTGGTTATCAGAGGACTGCGGTCTCACAAATCGACTTATAATTGCGGAGAACTCCCATGTCTGGGTAAAAGAGTTTTAGATCCCACCAACGATAACGAAGTACCTAGGTAATTGATTTCCAACCACATTTTTTTTTAATTTGTTTATGTAGATATAGATCAATTTAGAAACAACGATAAGTGATAACTTTAAAACCCACAATTAATTAATATATGAAGAATATAAATTACTAAAGGACATAAACAGGAATATAAAACTAAAACTAACGACAATTAAAATAACTAAAACTAAAAATTAAAAATACCTGTCATAATTTGGTGCCCTCGGGAGGGTGTCCAACACGCAGGCAGCGTTCCCGCGCTGGAGTGCGAATTATTTATTTATTAAAATGTTAATTAATTAACTTGAATTATTTTTGTACGATAGAACAATTCCGTTTAGTAAGGAAGCGTAGCGCTACGCGTGCTACGAGTAGGTACACCTGCTAAGAAGCTACGAGGATCAGATAACGAACGATGTTAGGTAAGTACTTGTTATCTAATTATGATGACGGCATTGCATAATCCATTTTTTAATTATAGTTAATCCCGAAATCATGCATCTAGCCAACTTTGAGAATTGTCAAATGTGGTGAAAAACATCGCCAGATTCAGTACCGTAAAACCACCCAACTATATATATATCCAATATATATATATATATTGGATTATTCTAGTAGTACAACTATGATACAAGTTGAACACGTAATTAAGTATCAATACCAATCTTCTTTTTGGTGTTGACTAAGTTAAGGATGACTCACGTTAGACCGGGCCGTGTCGGGGCCGGAGCTTCCGGCGCTTACTTTTCTATGACATGGTTGACGATCACGTGATGCTTTCCATAGAAAACGACGCGCTGGAAGCTCCGGCCCGGACATGGCCCGGTCTAACGTGAGTCATGCTTTATTCTTTCCTTTAGGGAAAATACATATTTGGCGTTTGGACTATAGTTAGGTGGTTCTACGGTACTCATATAAATCTATATAATTTTACACTCAAAGGTGGTTGCAAGTGTTGAGCCCAGTTCATACTTATTACTTTAACTTCACCTTCGTCAAAGGGAAATCTTCCGATATCCTTCACAATTGAAAAATCGGGTTACAAGCGACATAAAAGCGATTCTTAAAAATAGAATCGTAAAAATTCTCTCAATACCGCCATTTGGCACCGAGCAAGTATAGATCGACAATCTTATTTGTTGCGTGCTCGGTCCCTCCTTCTGTGATCAGATAGGGTTTGAATTCGTTTGATTTTAATACAAGTGTCGCATGCCCCAGTTCCGAGTCCAGTCGTCCCGGCTCTCCACGTTCTAGAGTGCTTGAGAGTTCGAGTTGGCACCAAATTTTAGGTCTCGGCGCTTCTCATTAGGCTCTGTTCAAAGGAGACAGACGTGAACGTTGAACGCAGATGGGAGGGCCACCCCCCTCCCAGTATTGGAGCGACTGCAGAGCTATGAGCGACAACCATGCCTTGAGGCACTGCTGCGTCTAGCTGTTATTAAGATTGGTGAAAACCGGCAGTGATGCTTATGTTCATTCGATATTTAAAAGGAGTTTATAAATTATGCATTTCACAATCGCTCGTGGGCTCAATTCGACTCGGGATAGTGACATGTGGCTGAAAATGCCGGGATTTTCGGGGTTAGCATAGCAAGTCGCTAATTCATCACGACGACGACGACGACGACGACAACGACGAAATGACATGAATACTTAAGGCAACTTGCGGATTTGAACCACGTGTCATGTCACCTTTTGTCTCGTTTTCGAATCAAATTCGACAATCTTGTTATTATATTGCCGCACATCACAAAAATCAGGACAGGATATCATAGCCATGTTAGAATCAGCTACATTTCTTCGCTGTACTCGCGTCTCGCGCTCGTCAGGTGTTAGAGCGTGAGTTATGCATTGAGACGAAGCGTTTTGTTTCTCGGCTCTTTGTCTGCGGACAGTACTCGTCGCGAGTGACGCATGGGGTGTGTCACTTAGTGATATTAGCAACGCGCGTGGATGGTTGCGAAGCAATACAGCCTTTTATGGCTTCCATATTGTTTACACCTCACAATTGTCTGCACTTAATGTGAAAAAATAAGCTTAACACATTCACTGCCCCCGACAGACATGTGCTTCCACCGTCATACAAATTTGTTCCTAGGCCACGCCTCCTGGTAGTGAATGCGTTAATGTAGGCTGAGGCTGATCTTTGAAATGTTAAATTACATTTTATTTCTAGGGAACTTTATGTAACCTTTCAACCAATTAGTAATGTTCCTAGTCAGCCTATCAACCTATCAAGTCTTTGTTAATTCCTAAATACCTATGTAATGATTTTGCTTTAAACTTGTTTTTGGTACTTTCGTCATATTTTGTTAAATTTTCCTATTTCCTATTTTCTCAAGGGTCGACGCAGCATGTCTTTTTCTTCCATACTTCTCTGTTGTCCGTCATCTCATCCTACATCTGCTTTCTTCTCATATCATCTCTCACACAGTCCATCCACCCTTTCCCGGGTTTGCCTTTTCTCTTAAACCTATCCACATTCATTCCTAATTAGTAAGTTTTTTCCTGTTACAAACAAAAAATATTTTTACCGAAGTGTAAACTTCAAGCTTTTGGTGCTTCTCGGTAAAATAATATAAAATTCCTGGTACTGCAGTCACGTTTCAAGAACTTTAGAAAATATAGCACGGTCGGGAAGCTATAATAAGTTTTACAAGAAACCTTAGCTTAGGTTCTTGAACAGAAACTTAATTAGTTCAGTTCAACAGAACTTGGACAACAACCAACAAGTTACATGCAAAGGAAACGAACACTTACGGATGAGTGAGTACAGTAATAGGCAGAGTAACTATACTGGTTCAGATTGAGAAGAACATTGAGATGCATTAGAACTAGAGATGCACCGGATATTCGGTAACTATCCGGTATCTGGCCTTATCGGCCATTATTTTAATATCCGGCCGGATACCGGATAGTAACATTGCTTGATTTCGTAGTAAACAAAATTGGATTTAAGAAACAGTCACGGTCATAAATTCATAATCGTACTCGTTTATTAATATAAAAAATTTTAAACATTCCACTCACTTGCGCGCACACTCATTTCGAACCTAGAAATGAATCCATATCAAAACCTGCACAATGCGCACCTGAAATACCGAAATGTAGGTATAGTTCCGCCGGCCGAATATTCGGCGGTCGATACCGGATATCCGGCCGATGGGCAGGCCGGACATCCGGTATCCGGTATCCGGCCAAACTACTATCCGTTGCATCTCTAATAAGAACATTAATTTTTTTGGGAACAATATATATATAATGCATAAATAAAGAATAAATAAAGAAGATATAATGCAGCATTCTTCCTCGTACAGCAGCTGTAAGTACAAGCAGCAACACTCCTAACTGTACATCGGTGGACCTTATTACAAAAGGCCGATGTATAGTTAACAGTTTGAGCGATGGTACTTTACACAAAGCGATAGAGTTAGACCAAGAAAAGTCTACAACGATTTTGATACCATACGCCGTGCAAGTGTTATTTATACGTCATAATAGAAGTTTAAAATAACACTTGCATTACGTGTGCTATCAAACTCTAGTGTTATTTATAAAAGACTTTTCCTATATTAACGTAACTATCCTTTACTGTAATGAACATCTAATATATTGATGCCTAGTCTGCTCAGCGATGAAAACCCAGTGATTTTCACATCGTTAAATTTATCCGCCGACCGCGTGTAACGCAAAAGTAGGCGTGAGAAGTCTGGTTCGGACGGGGGCGTTCTTAATGAACTGTGACGTCATTAAGAGCCCCACGACGTGATCTTTATTACAAAGCCGTGAACACTGTTTCACGTTGACGATGAAGGATCTAACAGCTATAGACAGGCTTTTAGAACTTTAGAGTTTACTCGCCGGTCGTTGGTGGTTAAGCTACACTTTTCATGTAAAAAGTTAATGGTATTATACTAGACAGAATATTAATGTTGGCAAAGTCGGGTCGGGCTTAAATAAAATTTTAGAAATAAATCTGAAAGCGAGGCGTGTACACAACCTACGGGAGTGTTTGATGTTAACTTATTTTGGCTATACATCTATGAATAATCTAAGTATGTGTACATGTATGATGTTGTACTGTGTATTTATGCATGATACTATTGTTCTGTTTCTATCTGTTCTGTTTCTGTATTCGTTTTAAGTTTTCGTTTTTAATTTTGGGTGCCCTGAAAACCAGCGCCGTGTCTTACAGACACTGCTTATGCTGAGCGGCATCGTATTTGGTGTGCGTTTCTTTATTTAATTGGCTGTTGGTTGCTGTTGTACCTAATGTATGTTTTTACGCCAAATAAATATTTTCTATTTCTATTTCTATACCTCACTTAGCGCGAGCAGCGCCACTATTTGTAATAAATAAGTAAATAGTTACAAAAATACAATTTTATTTTATAATAATATGTATTAACTATTTAAGAGATATCCATCTCGAAAATTACGAGTAGTTATGGAAAGAAAATATATATTATGTATCGCAATAAAATTAACACAATTGCCACCCACGGCATCGTTTGACCTTCTTACATTGTGTGGGATGACTAAACGTGAGTTAATAATTATTAAAATAGCGCGTCCTTTGACGACATCTATTTAGCCCTTCAAGTGGCGCCAGCGAAAACGCGAAAAGTAGTCAAGTGGCGCCGCGGATTTGCGCAAAAGCAGTCACGTGGCGGGGCCCCGGTGGGTGGTCAGCGCAAATTAAAAGAATTTTACAAAATCGTCGATTTAAGCTTTTCTATGTTTGAAAGTATATGAAATCACATATCGTTATAATCAGCGTTAAATACGATATTTGAATATAGCAATTAAATTATTATAATGTTTATACATTTGGCCAAGACCTAATCAAACTCCGGATAAGGACAGTTTTCCAGTTTCCTTGTTAAAAATTAATAAAACAAATTGATGATTGGTGGTGATTGCTATTTAATTATCAAATTAAGACTTTTATATTTAAGATCATATCATTAAAAGGACCTAAAATACAATTTAAATTACAAAACAACCTCTTAAAAATCAAGACTGTACTTGGACTAGGCGGTCGTTCCCGAATGAATGGTCCTCACCAACAAATTTTATACCAAGTGTATTTGTTTTTCTTACGGTATGCTATCCTTGTCTAACTCGCTACCTAATTTTGGGCGCTACAAGAGCGTTACTATACTTAAATGCGTCCAATTTCAGCTCTAAATACGGCAACACATCATTAACCACTCACTGGTGGCCGACAGTTTACTGGTTTTCGCATCGACCATTAACGGGTTGACCGCCACTTGAAGGGATAATATATTTCCCTTAAGAATTATCACCGATGACATTAACAACCCACTTAGTTACATTAACCAACAAAAGCACCTTCATCCAAATACCAGACAAAAGAAGCGAAAATGTTGGTTTTAACCACAGTCTAGTAAATAAAGAAGACTAACAACCCCCACCCCCATACAACGCCGGGAGTATCGTCAATGTAGATAATATGACAATGAATATTATTTTTACGTTTTAATTATTTGTGTATAAAAACTGCCACCCTAATAAATAAAAAAACAACGGGTTGCACTCCGGGAGTGCCGACAGAAGTGAAAACTCAATGACTAGTCCAAAATGTCTGCAGCACTATGATAATTGACCCATCCTCCTTTCTATTGAAAAACGTTAGTTCCGAAATTGGCCACAGTGAGCTTAAATTTGTAGCGTTAATTGTTTAAAATTCGAATAGAAATTTTAAAGTTACCTTGCAGACCTCGCATCTAAATATATTTGGTCATGATATTTTGAGTTTTATTCACCAGTACTAGAGTTCACTTTTATTAGCGATTTCATCAAGATGTAGCTTTATTGAATTATATTGGAGTGATATAAAGTTAACTTGTAACTGTAAGTTGTAACTGTGAGATCCTCGTATTTCAGCCCGTACAAGATTAGAACATTGAGCTTTATTGCTTAATATAAAAGTCCAGTTTTAAATAATTGACCTGATTATGATACGTTATGACTAAAGTTCTTTGGTGAATAACATTGTCCGTCACACATGACGTCAGCGCGTTACGCGTTACGCGTTACGCTGTCTCGAGTTTATCATTTTTTCCCCACCTCAAAAAGTGCTCAGCGCCGCTAAAGAAGTTTTCACTTCAAAAACAATGGGTTGCACTCCGGGAGTGCCGACAGAAGTGAAAACTCAATGACTAATCCAAAATGTCTGCAGCACTATGTATAATTGACCCATCCTCCTTTGTATTGAAAAACTTTAGTTCCGAAATTACTGGTCAGTGAGCTTGTTTAAAATTCGAAATTCAAATTTGTAGCGTTAATTGTTTAAAATTCGAATAGAATTTGTAAAGTTACCTTGCAGACCTCGCATCTAGTAACTATATTTGGTCATGATATTTTGAGTTTTATTCACCAGTACTAGAGTTCAGTTTTATTAGCGATTTCATCAAGATGTAGCGTTATTGAATTATATTTGAGTGATATAAAGTTAGAATGTAACTGTGAGATCCTCGTATTTCAGCCCGTACAACTACACTATATTTGGTCATGATATTTTGAGTTTTATTCACCAGTACTAGAGTTCAGTTTTATTAGCGATTTCATCAAGATGTAGCTTTATTGAATTATATTTGAGTGATATAAAGTTAGAATGTAACTGTGAGATCCTCGTATTTCAGCCCGTACAAGATTAGAACATTAAGCTTTATTGCTTAATATAAAAGTCCAGTTTTAAATAATTGACCTGATTATGATACGTTATGACTAAACTTCTTTGGTGAATAAAAACGAAACAGCAGGCTCAGGCATACATTTTCGCCGCGCGGTAGAAAGAGAGGAGAGACGCCTTACGCGTTACGCGTTACGCCTTACGCTGTCTCGAGTTTATCATTTTTTCCCCACCTCAAAAAGTGCACAGCGCCGCTAAAGAAGTTTTCACTTAAAAATTTTACAACCCTATTATAAAAGATATTTAATTACACAAATGGGTCTACCGTGATATAATTTCATTGTTTTTACCAGCTGAAACATCGCAGCTGGTGCAACTCAGCTGAAACGTCGGAATTAAAGGTAAAAACAATGAAATTATATCGCGGTAGACCCGTTTGTGTAATTAAATATGCCTATTAGAAAAGGTTTGAAATGTTAAAACTATACGGCGCCGTTAAATAAGAATATGCCGAAAATACTTTTATTATGCTTAAATTATACCTTTGTGCGTATGAAAGCAGCCAGGAGAGTCGCATTTTATGTTTAGAAGTCATATATAGCAGTAGTCGACAGATTTTATACGTATAAAGCTAAAATGGAATAACAGTACGCGATGACCGCAGTGTTGTATGGAGGTTGTCCGTCTTGAACATTTACTAGTCTCTGGTTCTAACTGACCGCTTTGATCTAAACCCAAATAATAATACGGAAAGGGTTTTAACTGGGTTTAATCTATTTCTACTGGACAGTTTCAAAGAGCTTTGCTAGTGAACACAGTATTTGGGTTGGTACTTGGTAGCTATCGATGTAAGACAGGTAGGTAGTTAGAATTAACGATAGAGTTTACTAGTGTACATAAGCATTCACTAACATCATGCCAATCCTGTGAAAGGTTAAAATAATGCAGCAGTGGCAATAATATTTAATATGAAATATCTGGTTAATTTGAACTTCATGACTTCTCTTCTTCTTCTTCTGCGTTTTACTTGTGAATTCATTCAAATGTTGTCCATACAATCTTTCAAGTCACTGTTCCTGCATTATTCCGTATTGCTCGAAGCGAATACATTATTTGAAACTTTTACATTAATTACCGTAAACATTGACGCGACTATGTTCGTTCGAGGGATACTTAACACTACCACTACTTTAAAAACACCGTTCTATTGTACCATCACACTCTGCGATTTTAAGCCATTACGGGTCCCAGCTAATTGGTTGTTTAATACTTACGGCCCGATTCGGATTTTGAAATAGACATCTATTAGATATCTTTTAGACATCACCAAGATACGATAACGATATGTTTAAGATCTAACCTGTCAAATTTGACATTTGCGCGATTCTGGAGATACTGTTGAACGATTTCCACAGGATATGACTTAGAGATCCAGTTCACATCTAATAGATATCTTACTCTATCTAACGTAAAAGTGACATTGGTTGCCCGAATTGCGCTGCAAAAGAGAACTAGTTGATATCTTAACTATAACGTATCTAGAATGGATCTAGTACGATTCGTCTCTTGTGAATATCTTGAAGTTCGAATACGGCAGCTAAGCTATGGAATGTCCAATTTAGATAGAACCCTAAACGGTTCAGGCGGAGTATGTCACTTTCTTAGGACGTCACATTCTGAGGACGTCACATTCTGAGTTCGTCACTTTCTGAGTACGTCACTTTATGAGAACGCCACTTTTTGAGGACGTCACTTTCTGAGTTCGTCACTTTCTGAGTACGTCACTTTCTGAGTTCGTCACTTTCTGAGTACGTCACTTTCTGAGAACGCCACTTTCTGAGAACGCCACTTTCTGAGTACGTCACTTTCTGAGTACGTCACTTTCTGAGAACGCCACTTTCTGAGTACGTCACTTTCTGAGGACGTCACTTTCTGAGAGCGCCACTTTCTGAGGACGTCACTTTCTGAGTACGTCACGTTTTTTAGCATAGGTACGATATCATCATCATCATCATATTTCCAAGCAGATGAAGTCGCGGGTCGAACTTGCGCAACATATTATCTACAGTCCGTAGATATAAATCTCTCCATAACTCTCAGAATGACCTTCGGATTTTAGAAAGATACATCGGGTATCGGCGGTAGCACGCGAAGGTGATACTGTTGTTCTGCTTTCTTACTCACTCGCAAAAAGTTAGGGATACCTATTGTCTCAATGTAAAACAAGCCCTAATTTAATGACGTTATGCTTAATATTTGGTTGATGACTATATTGCGATTTGACTTTTTGTCATAATCTAAATAAAATAGAATCAGAATTTGAAAGCAGAACGTCACACCGTCATTTACTACTTCTCGCTGAAATTATACAGAGTGGTAATAATAACAGGCATATTTTTTTGTAGGTAAGTATATTTTTTATAGTTTGTGTTTGTTTTTATTTAATCTCTAGTTTTAATTAAAATTTACTTTAACATAAAAAAGTAAATTAAAACAAAAATTTTAAATTTAATTTGTAAATAATTTTACAGTATTAAAAGTCACATATTTTAATATGAATATAAATATTTACCTACTCTATACAGGTTGGTACAAACCTCGATGTCCAAAATTTTTAAGTGAAAACTTCTTTAGCGGTGCTGTGCACTTTTTGTGATGGGGAAAAAATGTTAAACTCGCGACAGGTCACGTGACCGTAAGATTCGTAAGACGTAAGACGGACACGTGACCTGATCGAAAAACTGTTACAATGTCATTGAGTTTTCACTTCTGCCGGCACTCCCGGAGTGCAACCCGTTGTTTTTTTTTTTTTTAGATTCTTCACTACGTGGGCTATCAGATTACTAATTTGGGAACTTTCCACCTCGATTCCTTTGAGCGGTGACTGTCAAATTATGACTATTGTCACTTTTTTTTACCTTTAAAAAAAACTTAGGGACTAGCAGTTTCTAAAATAACCAAAAGTCGTTGAACTCGCATGTTTTTTTTTAATTAGGTAAAATCTAAACTTGACCTGCTTGAACGTAAAACTTTGACTTTTGTCTTTTTTTCCAACTCGCAGCCAAGTGAGGATGCTGATTTTTTTAAGCAACTGCGTCATTTGTAAAGGATTATGTTATAAAAAGAAACATTCAAAAAAGTTCAATAATTTTTTTTAAATAAATTAATTGGTTCGGCCCGGAATTTCTTAACAAAAGTTAAAAGTTCAAAAATTCATAACTCGAAAGCTACGAAAAACCGGCTAACATATTCTATAATTGAATTGAGGAATCTAAAAAAAATTTGGACGTCGTGGTATAGACCACCCTGTATAGTTTTGAGTGTTGGATTGCAAGTTGCAACTAAATCAGTACGACGCTGTCATTTTCTATTACGCGAATACGTCCGATTTTACCCGAAAAACGAAGTTCATTCTGAGAGTTAACGGACTGTAAGTGGTCAAACAAATTTGTCATTAAATAAGAACAATAAAAACTACACTCATCCTTTTCTTTTGGGTGCTAGTACTAGTGTAAGACAAAGATAGTATGTTTATCTCTGTCTATGTTTGAAATGAGACAGTCCTTTGACAAACTTTATAACCTTTTTGTAGTTTCGGATTTTAAATAGAAAAAAATCAGCGATATCAAATCGGCGACATGATAGATTTTAATTGTCAGGCTAAAAGTACAATGTAATATTAATTTAAAAATTCATCGTGTAACCTATATAGGAAGAAAACAAACAAATAAATTACATTAAATATATGCAGAACATGAGAACTATGAGAGTATGGATCACTCCATACGCAGAAGTGATTGATGGCTGAACATATATATATTCTGAATATGCCGTTGCCGATATGAAGAAAAAATCCTTTGACGCCTATTCTCCACAGGTGACACGAGAAGAAATATTGTCTGAACCAAAACTGCAAGAGCTGATTTTTATACGCAGATATCCAAAATTTACACTATCATCAGAAAAAAAGACGTGAGTTTATGGAGACATGACAGAAGACGCGGTATGTTGAAGAATATGTTGTCACGAAAGGAGCGGCAGTTCGTTTAAATGGAAATATGTGGGAATGACCTTCTACTGGTGTCAGCGAGCTTGCCATGATACCTTCACCAGCTAATCACAGCGGCGAATGATAAAATCATGGTTCCTACTGTGCGAAACATTTATGTGTATTGAATCGAAGCTGTTGCCGGCCTAACTCCAATCTGTGGCTAAATGTTTTGGTGCTTGTAGTTTCTAAGTATTCTGAATTAAATAATGATTTAAACATAATTAGATTGTTTTTTTATTATTTATTTCTCTATTTTTCACTTTATTGCACGAAACATAGGACGTTTTGCCAAATGGAATTCTCTACCAGTCAGGCGTAAGGCAAACAGAGATTGGTATTGTTATGTAGGATATAAAAGCGACCGTATGTCGAACAGCTAATCTGGTTGCTGGCAGTATACATTTTTCGTGCAGGTATATTATACTGTTAAATCGTACCTATGCTAAAAAACGCGACGTACTCAGAAAGTGACGTCCTCAGAAAGTGGCGTTCTCAGAAAGTGACGTCCTCAGAAAGTGACGTACTCAGAAAGTGGCGTTCTCAGAAAGTGACGTACTCAGAAAGTGACGTACTCAGAAAGTGGCGTTCTCAGAAAGTGACGTACTCAGAAAGTGACGAACTCAGAAAGTGACGTCCTCAGAAAGTGGCGTTCTCAGAAAGTGACGTACTCAGAAAGTGACGAACTCAGAATGTGACGTCCTCAGAATGTGACGTCCTAAGAAAGTGACATACTCCGCCTGAACCCCCTAAACGGCTCAAAAATTACAGAGCGTGACTGTACATATTGCAGTGACGAAGTTCTGTAATGCATACCGTCACGTCATTTGAAAAACTCATTATGAACAACTGCAGGTGTGACTGCGTCTCGTTCATTCCCTGTAGCGTTGCGTTGCAAGTAATATCGTTGATTACAGACATGGCAACAGTAGTTAGGTACATAACATAATAATATTTTTTTCTCAAACATGCAATGAAATATTGATGTTATGTTCCTTATAATAGGCTGCGAAGTATGACGTTTCAGGTGCGGCTAGGACAAAAGGTCGTTAATGGAATTTCATACACATCTTGCAGGCCTAGGCCGGCAAAGTCCTCTTTTTTAATTTTCATTTCACAGATATTTGTGACACAGCATCGTGGCATTCATCCATAAAAAAAAAACTAGAGGCAGTATTTGCTTTATGGTTCGTAATGACACTCTGCCACTACGCCTATAAAAAAAAAACAAAAAACAATGTTTGCTATAATTTGCAGTTTTATTTGTATAAAATCAACATGAACTTAATAAATAATACATTCAATAATTTTATAATTTTAAATTATAAATTTAACTACACAAATAATAGTACATTATTGTCGAGGCTCGGAAGTAGCTACTTGCAGGCTGAGGATTCGTTTTAAACGGACGACCTTGGGAGTCCGTTTAATTGAATCCGAAGCCAGCAAGTAGCCTTCCAGCCGAGTCATATATAGTGCTTTTCTCAAAAATGGTGCAAGAAATATAAATATCATAGAAATATTTTACAAAAGCAACGTTCTTAGGTATATATTTTCACAGAGAAAAGTAGAAACAATTGAAAAAATTAGCTTTGCCGCCTTTTTATTTTTTTTAATAAAAAAGTAGAAGTGTATTTTTCTGCCGAAAATACGCCAACCTATTTGAGACAGGTAAATAGTCGCGGTACTAATCATCTGTTTGGCTGTTTAATGGGCCTGTGCCTTCATTTGATATGGCCATTTCAACTTTTAAAAAGTTTGGAACTCGACAAATAATGGAATTTGTATGCAACATTGCAGTCCCAAAATCGAGACTGCAATGTTTTTAACTTTTTAATTTTTGACTGACCATAAACTACGCGCTTCGCGACCTATTTTTTAAACGGCAAAGTCGACTTTGCCGTTCATTTTTGAGAAAAAACATTTAAAATATTTCATCTAAACGTTAGCGGTAAAAAGGTCTACTCAAACACGCGTAGTTATATTTTTTAAATTGTTATGGAGGTAAAGTTGAAAAATATTCATTCTGTTTTATTGGATTTATGGTGCGTTGTTGATTTTTTGACTTTAATATGAGTTCCGACGAAATAATGAAATTAATATTAATTGTAATCGTAAGTAGGTGTTGGAATTGGCAGCGTAAGCAGAATTGATTTTAATAACTTGCTGCCTCTGCCGCCAAGTCAAAGACGAAGTATGTATATGGTTGCTTATGGCAATTTTATTATTCGAGAAACTAAGAAAAATGCCTTACAGTTTATTAGAAACAGTTTTGTGGCATATTTTAAATGAATGTAACTACAAACTTGTCAACACTGTGGAAATTATACTTATTTACTTACTCCATGCATAAAGCAACGATGTATGTGAAACATGATATCAACATGAAAGACTATGTAAACTTATGTGACGAAAACGACAGTCAGACGGATACAAGGCGAAAAAATCAAAGATACATGAAAATATACGGGTAGTAAAAATACACGACTCGTGTAAAACATACGCGTGATAATGATATAGGTACGTGTTGGTTATATTTTGGGTGTAGTTTACTTTTAGTTTTGACATTGGAAATGTCTTTTCGTTCGCTCCAGTATACGGTCCGATTTCACGAAAAAGTGCGATCCCCTTATATCTCGGAAAGTTGTGAAGATATGATATTAAAAAATAGGCTCAAAAGACGCATAATCACGAGAGCTGTAAGGTGCAAAAATAATTATTCGAGAAAGTCAAAAACAAAAAAAGTTATGGTCGAAATAGTGAAAATGAAATTCAATTTTTTCCGAATTTTTGATTTTGGTGCTCGATAATTTGGAAACGAAGAATGATATCAAAAATTTGAGAAAAACGGCTCTGGACAATTTAGTCAGCTACAATTTGAGCCTAAAACAAAGACGATCGGGTTAAGGGTTTGCCCTGTAGCCTAACCTTAAAATAGTCAAAAAGTCAGAACGACATTTTTCACAGGACATTTATGACTTCATGTTTCGCAGAGTTCGTTATCGGTGTTTGTTGTGAATTATCGGGATTATGACGGCAGAATAACACTTGCACTGCGTGGGCTTTCAAAATCGCTGCAGATTTTTCTTGGTCTAACTCTATCTATCCTGTTTGAGACGGGCGTAGATAACGCACTATTCGACAATCTATGCATTCTTGTGGTGGTGGAAATAGAAATAGAGGCAGAGGTAGAGTGAGAGGGAGAGGGAGAGGGAGAGGGAGAGGGAGAGGGAGAGGGAGAGGGAGAGGGAGAGGGAGAGGCAGAGGCAGAGGGAGAGGGAGAGGGAGAGGGAGAGGCAGAGGGAGAGGGAGAGGGAGAGGGAGAGGGAGAGGGAGAGGGAGAGGGAGAGGGAGAGGGAGAGGGAGAGGGAGAGGGAGAGGGAGAGGGAGAGGGAGAGGGAGAGGGAGAGGGAGAGGGAGAGGGAGAGGGAGAGGGAGAGGGAGAGGGAGAGGGAGAGGGAGAGGGAGAGGGAGAGGGAGAGGGAGAGGGAGAGGGAGAGGGAGAGGGAGAGGGAGAGGGAGAGGGAGAGGGAGAGGGAGAGGGAGAGGGAGAGGGAGAGGGAGAGGGAGAGGGAGAGGGAGAGGGAGAGGGAGAGGGAGAGGGAGAGGGAGAGGGAGAGGGAGAGGGAGAGGGAGAGGGAGAGGGAGAGGGAGAGGGAGAGGGAGAGGGAGAGGGAGAGGGAGAGGGAGAGGGAGAGGGAGAGGGAGAGGGAGAGGGAGAGGGAGAGGGAGAGGGAGAGGGAGAGGGAGAGGGAGAGGGAGAGGGAGAGGGAGAGGGAGAGGGAGAGGGAGAGGGAGAGGGAGAGGGAGAGGGAGAGGGAGAGGGAGAGGGAGAGGGAGAGGGAGAGGGAGAGGAGAGGGAGAGGGAGAGGGAGAGGGAGAGGGAGAGGGAGAGGGAGAGGGAGAGGGAGAGGGAGAGGGAGAGGGAGAGGGAGAGGGAGAGGGAGAGGGAGAGGGAGAGGGAGAGGGAGAGGGAGAGGGAGAGGGAGAGGGAGAGGGAGAGGGAGAGGGAGAGGGAGAGGGAGAGGGAGAGGGAGAGGGAGAGGGAGAGGGAGAGGGAGAGGGAGAGGGAGAGGGAGAGGGAGAGGGAGAGGGAGAGGGAGAGGGAGAGGGAGAGGGAGAGGGAGAGGGAGAGGGAGAGGGAGAGGGAGAGGGAGAGGGAGAGGGAGAGGGAGAGGGAGAGGGAGAGGGAGAGGGAGAGGGAGAGGGAGAGGGAGAGGGAGAGGGAGAGGGAGAGGGAGAGGGAGAGGGAGAGGGAGAGGGAGAGGGAGAGGGAGAGGGAGAGGGAGAGGGAGAGGGAGAGGGAGAGGGAGAGGGAGAGGGAGAGGGAGAGGGAGAGGGAGAGGGAGAGGGAGAGGGAGAGGGAGAGGGAGAGGGAGAGGGAGAGGGAGAGGGAGAGGGAGAGGGAGAGGGAGAGGGAGAGGGAGAGGGAGAGGGAGAGGGAGAGGGAGAGGGAGAGGGAGATTAAACATAAACACACGCTGTTTTGGTCATCGGACTCGTCTCGATGAGCACTTAGGAGAGTAGTACCCAAGATAGAGCTGATGCTGAACCCTGGCTGTACCTAAAGGAACTCAGGTTTGTTGCAACATAGGCACACGCTGTTTTGGTCATCGGACTCGTCTCGATGAGCACTTAGGAGAGTAGTACCCAAGATAGAGCTGATGCTGAACCCTCGTTGTACCTAGCGGAACTCAGGTTTGGTGCAACATAGGCACACGCTGTTTTGGACACCCGACTCGTCATTAGCATTACCCAAGATAGCTGATGCTGAACCCTGGTAGTACCTATTGGAACTCAGGTTTGGTGCAACATACACAAACGCTGGTATGGTCATCTCTCGTCGCGTCAAACTGCTGTCAAGAAAATTTCATATCTTGCAGCAAATGGGCCGCTGCCGATCACCACTTCTCGAGTTGACTACGGATTTGCCGTGTAATAATTTTCTTGTACTTTGAACATTAATATATCCTGCTTATTAATCGAAAAATGAAATATGTACTTATACTTATGCGCCACGGCGACAATTATTCAAACTTGGATACGCGTGTGGAAATTTTGCAATTTGTTTGTTCACATGCATTATGTCCAGGATACTTGTGTTAGTCTAAGAATAAAATAATTATCATTCAACGTTGTAGTTTTATTTTGTAACTTTTTCCTTATCCAGACTTTCTCGTCGCTCAGCGACAATATTTTTTCGAATTCCGTAGATTCATTTCCAATGTGCTCGATAGTCGTGTGAGGCACGAAATCTGTGAATTTTTTCTATAAATAAAACTTGGGTTTCGTGGATTTTTTATTTTATTTATTTCATTGCATGTTTGAGAAAAGCACTATACATACCTCGGCGGGAAATGGGGTTGCCCGCGCTCAGACCTATCCGTCTTCTTCGTCTATATGTCTTCGGCCGGCAACCCCTTTCGTCCCGGCCTCTGTAGTAATGTACTATTATTAATTGCGAACATGTTTTTTTGTTTTAAGTACAAGCACTATTAAGAACGAGTATTTACCACGTAAATATGCTTTTGTGAGTTGAGAAACCGTCTCTTTTCAATTTGTGAACTTATATACTTATATAAGCATATATAGCTTACCAGAGAGGTAAGCTGGTGAGCTTACCTCTCTGGTGTCCACAGTTGAATCGTAGCTTCCCAGTTAAAGTTCTTATACCTACAAAAGGTCCT
This sequence comes from Cydia splendana, assembly GCF_910591565.1. NCBI lineage: Eukaryota > Metazoa > Arthropoda > Insecta > Lepidoptera > Tortricidae > Cydia > Cydia splendana. Next base: position 12,307,027 of record NC_085968.1, on the reverse strand, counting down.
TGCAAAAGTTCCGAATTTGTTGGAATTGACAATAATAAATCCCTTTAGTTACAAACAAACTTCTTAGCAGTCAACTGTCTCTGAAGCTGACTGTACCTAAATGGTAAATACGAGTACGACGTTTTAAATAGTATTTTATACAATCGTGATATAATAGAGAGCTTTTCAGTCGAGTACCGTGTTTAGACAACGAAGGTTGCTGAGTTGTCTAAGTAAGGTACGAGATTGAAAAGCTTGATTATATCACTATTGTATACAATACTTTTTCTACGCGACAACAAAAATAATACTTTAAACTAGTAGAATCATAAAAACAAACCAAACCAAAAGCTATACGCGAGCAGCTGCGATACCTTCATACTGGTACGCGCCCCGGCGGGCTGGTCAACAACACCTCGTAACTCATGAGGCCCTGGTACTTGCTCCGCGCGCTAAATTCAATTTTTAGACAGTTGTTTTCTCGATTTCGGCCACCGTAGCCTATGGAGACTAACAAGCAACGCTAAGTGGTTTTCGTAGTCTATGGACGTTGCTATATCAAGGGTGTCACATGCGCGTTTCTGACTTATGAAGCAATTGTTTCTACTATACAACCTAAAATAAATAATTATTTTGAGCTATGGTTTTGTTTCGTCCTCATGATCGCGGCGAGCTGTGATTGGTCAATTTCATTATAGTTGACTAAACTGTATCGAAATGAATATTATAGTTGAGTTGGGAGCTCATACATTAAAAATACCCAATAGCAGTTTGGTATATGAAATCTTAATTCATTCTTAATACAGTCGACTAGTAGAAAAAGTACCTATTTGAATCAAACACATTTTAGAAAAAGTTCACTTCTGTGGAAAATACAATCAAAGCTAACGACTCTGGTACATAGATATCTCGTGTTTCTTATTAGTCTCAAGTACTGAAAATATGTAACTCGCCTGTAAAAGTGCCGAGTAAGAATTAGCTTTAGACAGGGGTGCGAAACTCCTGACTTCGGCCAAACTCGGCTCCGCTCGGCTCAGCATTGCTCCGAGCAATTATTAGGGTTGGCACCACTTGACTTCCTTTGGCGTGCACGACCACAGACAAGATAATCACTTGAATTTTGACAACCCTAAATAGCCGAAAGGGATAGTGCCATATATTAGAAAGGGATAGTATGATTCAACCCTGAACCGCTGTCAAACTTCGGTTTTGTAGGAAGTTTCCTTTCTGTACGGTAGTACTATTATTTATTCTGTGCTTTAGGTTCCCTTATATTTGCGATGTCTACAGGAAAGATGCGAACGAGTTTGCTAAAAAACGTGAATGACCATTTATACTGTGAATGATCATTGTTGGCTTGAAAGCGTAAATCTTTTTTGTTATATTAGGGGTATCTTCGCATAAAAACCATGGCACCTAAAATTCACGATCGGTATAAAATGTTGCATGATACTCTAGACCCAGCTTACGCTCCGACCGCCAACCAATTGGCCATAACCTATAAAATATACAAGATCAGTACGAACCCTTTTTAACGCCAGTGGCGTCTGAAATTCCCCGCTAAAGATGTAAGTCTCCTTGAAACTTTGTAATGGCATCGACGTGGAGCGTAAGTGAAGTAGCCTTAATGGCAACATTTTGAATATTTAAGATATTTAGTTTAAGGGATGCTTCGCATCAAGATGGTACTTATAGTAACCTACAATCCTAATGATGAGATATTTACTGTGATTCTTGGTTTCAACTAGCTTAGATAATGTAGATATACTTTTTAGAAGATGTGTTTACGATGTTTACGATTAGATGACACTTTTTTGCAATTCAACATATTCTGATGAATGGCAAAGATTGCACACATTATTCAACAGCTGTTAATTGAAATGAAAAGCTGAGGAATACCTATAATTCGAAGTATAATGAATCACAGTCTTGAATTCCTATCGTCTTCAATGTATGAGTCATGTTAAACTAACACGATAGCCGTTAAAGGCATAAAAAGAATACCTATGTCTATTCTAAACAAAAGAAAATTATTAAAATGTAAATAAATGATGTTTTAACAATAGAACATAGGTACCTACGACCTCTATATATTGTATGTAAGCTGGCGCGTTACTGCCATGAATTATAAATCTCTTATTCAATTATACACAATGAGCTAAACTAAATTATAAAAGTTTCGGTTTAACTTTGCAAGTAAAATAATCTACAAAACAATAAATACTTTATAATAATTATAAGAAGACGGTGAAGGAGGAGAGAGATTAAATAACATTTTTTTTTCTTTTCTTACATATTTATTTTGTTTGCGAGGTTGATACACGGCTGTATATACACATACCTACTTATATTTATCTGCCTTTAAAGCAATAGGATTATTCCGAGATAGCAAAGTATGGCAGCAATCTGTCTGGCTCTCGTTATATGTAAATAAGGATCCGTTCTGAATAAATTAAGTAGCTACGAGACAAAGAACTAGACTTTTTCATGGAAATCTAATATTACGAACTCTATTCATCTCTATATTTAATCCTGCCGCGAGGTAAAAGGCATTTTGTGAAATGGGGACATAAGGTACTGCCTAGGAATATTTGCAGTACTTAATAAATGTAATGCACAGCAAATCTTTATCTTAAGTGTACATCGTGAATAAAATACTGTGTAGGTATATTTTTGATACGACCACATATTCTAGGGTAGTTAGAACTATCATATCTACTATTTACTAAAAAAATATGACTTTTACTTTTTCCTTGTATTATAGTTCAGTATACAATGTATCATTTAATTTGTTTTTATTCGAAACGTCGTCGCACTTACTGATACGACGTCACAAGTGTCACAAATGATGACTATGTACGCAATAGGGGGCGTGCATGAACTATAGGGGGCAGCAAAGGAGCCGTAAGATTTTTGTCGCGAGGCATAGGTATAAATGTACGTTTATGCTTCCGATGTAGCCCACAAGATGGCAGAACCTACTATGCACAAGGAAACGTACCTACGAGAACGGTAGATGGTAACACTTGCTTTGGCAATGTACATGTGCACATATGTTTCCGATTCAGGCCACAAGATGGCAGACCCGCGTGACCGCGCACGGTCCCTATACTCGAAAATGTTTTGCACTCTGTTAGTTACCTAATGCTAAATTCAAATTTCCCATTAAATTAATTTCATACACTGAAACCCACGCCTCGTTTCGATTTACGGTTATATTAAAAATACACACTGGATGTCCTATCGCCTGTCACAAACAAACTTTCGGTGGTGAAGTACTTTACCTCGTACTTTATTAACTCGAGTTTCGTAAGTCATTATTTGATCGGGTTTGAGCTGGCTTAAATTAAATTAGATTAAACAAACGCTTAATTAGTCTTTGAGCGTGTCTGTCTTACTTCAAGTCCTAAAAGAAAGTTCGAAGTATTTAAGCTTCGAGAGTTTTCCAATAACAAATTACCAATATTGATTATACCTAATTTTATAGGGCCCCGTTTTGTTTATTCTTATAAAGTATTTTATTTAATAATTAGGATTTCTTGCTCGTAATGCTTGTTCATATTTATATGAACAAAAGCAGGTTTGTAAGAACAGTAATTTTTCATATAAATGCGTCTGCAATATTGTCTTCGGTTACCGCGATAGTTACTCATGAAATTAAAAACTATTGAAACGGATTATATCACGTTATTCATACAACATCCCGACGTTTCGAACCCTTTTACGGCGTTCGTGGTCAACGGGTGACTGAGGAAAAACTACACTGTGCAAAAACTCTCTGGTTTAGGAAATTGTTGTTCTGTGTTGAGTGGTCTTTTAATCTTTATTCGTATCCGTTATAACTAAAGAAATATGAAAACTTTTCCTTAAATTTAAGTGTTAAACTTTATGAGTGTCTGACTTCCATATTATGAGACAAAGATCATTAAAATCTTCTTGGGTCATACACATTTTATAGTACGATTAACTCGTTCACGTCTTTCCTGTAGACATCGCAAAGTTAAGGGAATTTAGAGCTAATTTTTACGCTGCACTGTTACTTATATTTTATTTCAGTACTTTAATAGTAAATTAGGATATTCATGAACCAGAGTCGTTAATTCTTAATATTATTCACAGAAGTGTCATTTTTGTAAACTGTATTTTATAAACTGCTTCTTTTAAATCTTATTATTAAATTGTACAACGGGACTTAATCGCGTATTTAGAATAGAATAGAATAGAATAGAATAGATTTATTCGTAAGCACAAACAATCGGAACAGTACATAGTAATAAAGAAAACACAAAATAAGATTAAAGTGCCACGAAATGGCCCCATCTCAGCATGTTGCTGGTGGCTTCCAGCGCTGATCTTCCGATGAGACCATCAAGTGAGAAGAAACACGGAAGGTAAAAGGTATTTAAGTTTTAAGATCAGACAGAGTAACATCACTAGTGCGAAAAACGTTCATACTGATAAACAAGACCAAGTGCGGGTAGTTCGAAAAACTCGCGCGGCTAGAAGATGTCGATGTCAACTTTAGCCAGTCTCATGGTATAATAATATACTCCGCCTGGTACTCTCTTCCCGTCTTTTCGTGGTCACGTGACTGACACAAGGCTACGTCATCATTGGACAGCGCTATATGATAATAGGCGATAGCGCTATATAAAGTGGCAATGTTATTGTGACGTAGGCTTGTGTTACTCTGGGAAGAGAAGGCCATGTTTTATTAGACTATGGCCAGTCTTCTCCGAGACCACGGGGACAATGCCGTCCTCGAAACGTCGGAGGTAAATCTTAAAACTTAAAGCGTTGTACAATAAGTCCTAAGTCCCGTTGAACAATTCAATAATGTGGAAATATCGAGATAGTTTACATCAGTGTTTTGCATTAAATCTATAGGAGCATTCTTATCTTACGCCAGTGATATGGAGTACTAAATAATGACGTCACTACCACCTACACTACAGCAAATACCAGTGCACCGCAAATATCAATAAGCCGACGTCATCCCGTGAATGACAAGTTAATAACGGTTGCCGGTCGGCTGTCGCCGTCTAGACGTTAGCCTTGGCGTCCATATTGCACCATTACGAGGCTGACTGTACTCCGCTGTATTACAATAATCCTATTCTTAGCAGTGCCTTCTTACTTGGACGGGGATTGCATTTTAAATTACTTTGCGTATTACGGTTTAGTTTCAGTCTTCGGAGTTAGTCATATTGACATGTAGTTTCTTACCTAGTCTATGCATATGTATCTACCTTCCAATATGTTTTATCATTTTTGTTTAAATTCACGTTGGTATTTATTAACAGATTTTTCGATCTGCGGGCGCATCATGGTTCCAATTTTATCGCCTATCACTATGCCCGTCACTTTCGCACTTACATACTTGTTAGAACGTGACAGCCATGGTGACAAGCGACAAAAATGCGACCGTGCTACCGCCGCTGGATTAGATAAGGGATCCTGATCTAATTCTATTATATATTAAATATATATATATATTATTATAGGACATTTTTTACACAAATCGACTAAGCCCCACGGTAAGCTCAAGAAGGCTTGTGTTGTGGGTACTTAGACAACGATATATATAATATATAAATACTTAAATACATAGAAAACAACCATGACTCAGGAACAAATATCTGTATCATCATACAAATAAATGCCCTTACCGGGATTCGAACCCGGTACCATCGGCTTCGTAGGCAGGGTCACTACCCACTAGGCCAGACCGGTCGTCATAAAACTACTGTAAAACGTTGTACATTACACATGCGAAAAGGTAATTCGCAACGAGTGGCGATAAATTGAAACACGACCGAAGGTAGTGTTTTAAATCGACACGAGTTCCTAATTTTCGTAACTGTACACTTGTATCGTAATGTACTATTAAAATCAGAATAAACCCGTAACTCATCTAGCGCGAGGTAGCGCTACGCCGTAGCACACCGTAGCACATACTCTTAGCAGGTTATTTTACAAGTAAATAGGTACCTAGAAGAAAATCTACCTAGACATTGTAATATCTATAGAAATACCATGGTTGGAATAAATAAATATGATATGATATGATATGAAATTAGTCGTAGCCCCACCGTAGCTCCATGAGCCTATTAGATTAGATAGGTCAGTGTCAAAAGTACCTTTTTAGGGTTCCGTACCCAAAGGGTAAAACGGGACCCTATTACTAAGACTCCGCTCTCCGTCCGTCCGTCCGTCTGTCACCAGGCTGTATCTCACGAACCGTGATAGCTAGACAGTTGAAATTTTCACAGATGATGTATTTTTGTCGCCGCTATAACAACAAATACTAAAAACAGAATAAAATAAAGATTTAAGTAGGGCTACCATACTACAAACGTGATTTTTGACCGAAGTTAAGCAACGTCGGGCGGGGTCAGTACTTGGATGGGTGACCGTTTTTATAGATAATGGTACGGAACCCTTCGTGTGCGAGTCGGACTCGCACTTGGTTTTTTTGGTTTGAAGAAACGTCATCAAATATTTGACGTACCTAAAAGTTCGAATCGAGCCGTGAGTCTTGAACGCTGAAAGAGCTTCCTCAGTAACAGCCGTACGTTTAAAAATATACCATCATGTCAGTTTAAGGTTACCTTACTTATTCATTGGCTGCGGTTGTAAATGTCAAATTTGTCTGTACCGCCCATTTAATCACAGGTTTTAGGTCTGTTACTTGGAGGTCGTCTGTGATCTCGGAGTAATTAACAATGGAGCCGCCATTAACAGGCGTTCCCCTCTGTCGAAAATAGGCGGCCAATGGTCAACAACTTGTCAACCATATGTATGGACTGACGTTTATCTGACATGACGTACCTATACATTTGATGTGCCCCTCCCCCGCAAAAAACGGCAGACTATTTTGTACCGAAAATTTTAGACATGGCGTCTCCGTTGGTTATATCCTCTAAGTCTGTGATAATCACTGTTGTTAAGACTACTAGTTACATACCCAAGCCAGTATAATATACGGGTAGGTATCCGTCTATTATTATACATATATTGATTCTAGTCTGATGTAATAACGATCTATGGAGGAATTGGGTCAGTAAAATTAAATGAATGCGAACTATGTCGGTTGGGGTCTAAAAAGGGTTTTGTCGAGTTTGATTAATCGGACTACGGATTATTGGAAGGTTTGATTAAATAGTTATTTATCTTAGAGAATATAACCAAACGGAGTGGTCATTAACAGGCGTTCCCCTCTGTCGAAAATAGGCGGCCAATGGTCAACGACATGTCAACCACATGTATGGACTGACGTTTATCTGACATGGCTATGTTTACGTTACGTATACATTTGATGTGCCCCTCCCCCGCAAAAAAACGGCAGACTATTTTGTACCGAAAATTATAGACATGGCGTCTCCGTTGGTTATATCCTCTAAGTTATTTATAGATAGATTTCCTTTTTACAAATGAACGCTTAAATATTTTCTAGTTATGAAAGTCAGCGGTCGGTATCTTTTTAACTTTCGCCATTACGAAAACGGTAATGATAATGTCAATAACGAATAACTTCTTGCAGTACTTTCTGTTATTTTTAATGGAGTTCTTACAGACATTTATTTTTTAGATAGATACTTGTCTTACCTACACTAATACAATAAGCCTATGAACTACTTACGGCCCGATTCGAACTTTAAGATACGTCAATTAATAGATCTAGAAACGATATGGATTAGATGTGTCAGTGGCAAATGTGACGTTTCTTCAAACATAAACGTCACTTTTGACACTCAGTTCAGTCACAAGTCAGTTCGAATCGGGCAGTTAGATTAACCTATAGCCGCCCAGAGGCCTATTAAAAGGTCTCCCGTTCCATTCCAATTTGAATCTTTATCTTGACAGATCAAAATTGCATTTGACTTGGCACGTTTTGACGTCTGGGCGGCTAGAGGTTATGAATTTGTTTCTTAATTTCTAGTCTAAACTGTAACTATTTAATACTGCTTAATGCAACAAAGTTATTCCAAAACTTTTATAAGCGTAAATACGAATGGTTACTGCCTGCAATCACCTAGCAATCTAGGAGCAAGTTTTAAATTTAAGTACCTACTCTGATTTTTATGCATTTATGCCTGGATTGGATCATAATCTGGCCAGCTGGCAATTTTATAGATATTAGACACCATAAAATTTGATATATTAAAGCGGCCGAGTTGGGTAATGGCGTTTCCTTGCTTATTTACTTAGTAGCGATTTGCAGAATGCCCGCAGTAACTTGGCCGTCGGCGTGGGTTTTGTCCTTAATTCGGATTTCAAATTTAGATCTTTTCGTTATTCGGATTTATTTTTACTAGTAAATTTTCATGATGCCATATTATTTAACGGACAAAATTCTATATCAATGCGGACAAAAGATAAATATTACAGTGAAAAAAAAAAACACGATAAGGACAAAGTTTGGTAAGATGTTTGGAGAGATATTTATTTATTATGAGAGATAAATATTTATTTTATTTATTATGAAACAAACAGACATGCAAATAATATGATTACAATAATGTAGCACGAGAAAAACAATGTATCTCAAATCTTAGTCTACCCAAATCTTATCTAAGATATATTTAGTTTAAATAATAAATAGAATCCGTTTTAAAATTGTTTCAATAAAGCCCAAATCTTAGTTACCTATTAAAGTCTTGCGAAAAGTTAAAGTTAAAGCGTTTCATAAAACAATACGCATCCCTTCATTATAACCGCCCAATATGCTAATGAAGATCATTATCGTTTTTCTACACTACTATGCACCCTTGAGTGCAGCGAAGGTTGCTGTGGTGCATTGACTCCGAACAACCGGCCAAATCCAGTTCCCCCCAACATAAACGCTAGTAAAACTGGCGGGAATCTTTTCGATTTAGCTAGGTTATAAATGGGTGGTAGTACTAAGCAACAGGTGTTGGTGTTGCGCGTTACGTAAGGCCACCGGCGCGCGCATTCCATTGAGGCGGTTGTACGGCGCTATCGATTAGGAGTACGGACCATGCCCATCGACCCGGCAGCCGGTGTATGCCGCCCTAAAGCGACTTGCTCAGTCTTAGACTAACTTGTTTTTAAAGTTGTTCTAAAATGTTAACTCTTTATAGTTGAATTTGTTTCCAAGTAATTTGTTTAAATAAAATGTTATGACATGATCTCACCATACATTTATTGTGACTGTGTAAGTTTGTTTAACATGCTCTCTGCTTTATAGTTGCACACAATGCACACGAGCTGCTCTAGCACCGTATTTTTAGTTAGTATCTAAGCTTGGCGCTCCTGACAGCCGACCGCGTGGGGCGCACGAGGCGCGGGGGCGACCGCGACATCCGTTACGATACATTGAGTTGAATATTGAAGTCACGGTGACTTCAAGGTTTCTTCAAAAACTTTTCATAACGGGGTATTAACGCATTCACTACCAGCATTAGCTACGCGGTACGATTTTCCGCTTTGTAGGGAAAAGCGCCTATTACGAACAGAGAACTCGCCTAGAAAGTCACTGGCAGTGAATGTGAACTACCTGACAGTTCTAATTAATTAAATTATGAATAAGATAATTAGCAAGTCAGCTTGAACGCTAAGCAATCTCATACTAATTATCCATAAGAATGCTACTTAAGAGCACAATATTTTTTTTCTTTGCATGCTATGACAAGCGTGAAGAAAAGTTAAATAATTATGATTTTTTCCACGATCATTTATAAGGATGCTTGCTTATAAAACCCCTTTGTGTAAGGTTTCTCAAGAGTCCATTGAAGTCTTCCGCAGGAAGATGTCCTCATAATTTATTTGTTATTTAATTTCGTTTGATAATTTTGAGGTCCTACTCTTCTTCTTTTCTATGTTAGCTTGGTGGTCGTCGAAAAGTTGACACTTTTCACCGTTCACTAACCCGGGGTTAACCGGTTAAACCTGAAGTTACCATGGTTACCAATTCAATTTGACACTGGGTTAGCGTTTTAACTGGTTAACCCCGGGTTAGCGGGATGGTGCAAGTGGCGCTTAAAAAAGCAAGTTTAACTAATTCCTTTCAGTTTGGCATATATAATTCTGTGATTATATTTTATCGTATTTTATACAATCGTGTGAAATTAGTAGATTGTAAAACAAGATCATAAAACAACCCATTTCACGGTACATTTATCGGTAGGCAACGAATAAAACCGCGTGCTGGGGCGACGACTTCTGTCACTACAATTTTTTCGATAACTTTTATTTACTTGCTTATGTATTTATTAAGTAATTTTGTTTGTAAACAAAACTGAAGCAATCCAAGGTCATTGGCAAATTGACAACTCAAATAATTTTGATCAATTCCATTTGCGATTATATTGCCGTGCCGTATTGCTGCCGGCTTTATCGCTCAATCGTAATGTTTTTGATAAATGACATATCCTTATAGGAAACATATTCAACAATTAATAAAACATTTATTTACATACAATATATATACAGTGGTACTACTAAACGAAATTAGTAACTAGCTTAAATCTAAAATAGGCCCTTGAGGCATTGTACCAAGGATGCTGGCGGCATTTCCTCGCTGTATCGCAATGCTGATACGTTGTGCGAGGTAGCCGCCAGCTCTTCGGTCACCAGTTACGTCAACCAGACGCTTCGCGATTTCTGCGAACAACTTATGCGCGCTGGGACCCCATGGACCTAGAGTTTCAACACCAAATGGTACAAAATGGTACTCTCTACCGAGGCTCTTATATTTGTTACGTTTTAGAATTTCGGCGCTTTCCGCCGCTCCGCCCGCTTTTACAGTAGTCCGTTGGAGGTGGGACGGTGCCAGTGTGTCTACGCAGGTAGCATCCCACACCAACATCCGTCCCAAGCTCCAAGGAACTAAGGACACTCCATCGGGCCTCTTGCCATCATCTCTGATAATGCCAGTCGGCTCAAGAAGAGCAGGCACATTGATGGTGGCAAGAGACCGACGGACTATGTCATTAAGCGACGCATGTCTCGAAAAACGGCCTGCACTTTTTTGACAAGATAATCCGTGGTGTCCCAGTCGGTCCACGTCCGTGCCACAAGAGCATATGTGTGGCGTACACACCGAAGATAAAGCACCATTAATAAATATGTTCATTGTTCCATTAAAAATATAGTTTTGCAAAGTATACCAGACTGCTAGTTGTTGAGTTTAAGAGTAGATACCTACCCTATTTTTTACCGGAGTGGCATGTAACATAACAACATCAATTTTAATGACATTATTCTTGTGACGAAGAGCCTTTGTACGGTAATTATATTCCGAATATAGACTCCATTTGGGCCAAATTTAATTTTCACGTAGGTTGGCGGTGTACGGAGTATATAACCGGATCTTTTTGTTAGATAAAAATAAACGAACGAATTTTTAGACTCTGAAAGAGTGTTAGGGAAAGCAATATTGTGCGTCATTTAGTATTAAATGTACTTTTCTCAAAAATGGACGGCAAAGTCGACTTTGCCGTTTAAAAAATAGGTCGCGAAGTACGTAGTTTATGGTCAGTCAAAAATTAAAAAGTTAAAAACATTGCAGTCTCGATTTTGGGACTGCAATGTTGCATACAAATTCCATTATTTGTCGAGTTCCAAACTTTTTAAAAGTTGAAATGGCCATATCAAATGAAGGCACAGGCCCATTAAACAGCCAAACGGATGATTAGTACCGCGACTATTTAGCTGTCTCAAATAGGTTGACGTATTTTCGGCAGAAAAATACACTTCTATTTTTTTATAAAAAAAATAAAAAGGCGGCAAAGCTAATTTTTTCAATTGTTTCTACTTTTTTCTGTGAAAATATATACGTAAGAACGTTGCTTTTGTAAAATATTCCTATTATATTTATATTTCTTGCACCATTTTTGAGAAAAGCACTATATATGACTCGGCTGGAAGGCTACTTGCTGGCTTCGGATTCAATTAAACGGACTCCCAAGGTCGTCCGTTTAAAACGAATCCTCAGCCTGCAAGTAGCTACTTCCGAGCCTCGACAATAATGTACTATACCTACTTATAGAATTTCTCGTCGAGTTGAATTCCAAGCTAGGTCCGGTCCTAGCGACGGACATTCCCGGCGATCAAACTGGTTGGTATTTATATAGGTAAGTAATTATACAAAAGGGCCTGACAATCATATCTATTATTTCCTTCGAGCTGGAATAGGAGCTAAGCTGTTTCTACTTTTAAATGAATGGATGCTATTGATTAAACCTCATCGGCGTGACCGCTATCAATATTTTTTTCCGGAAGTGTTGTTATCGTGCGTAATGTTCATATCTTAAGTTTGTGGACTTAGTTTGTAGTCAGTAGACCTCTTATAATAAAAACATTAATGACCTTATGAAATACTTTTTTGAGTATTAGTGTTTAAAAAGAACTGGAATATTTGGCTCAGTAAGCAATTTATATTTGAAACCATACAGGAAGATAATTTACCATTTCCGACTGCATATTCAGATTGCAATCTGCGACTGAGATATAGCGTGATGAATAGTACCTGCACGGTATTTCAATTGTTGTGACGTCCTGGTAACAATAAAGTTGGATTTTTAATCAGAACGGTTCGCTTATTTGAAAGTGTGTCGTTCTGCATCGTAATAAGTCTTAATTTAGAATGAGCGGGGGCCGGTTAATGCGCTGTTACTGAATGCACATGTGGTTGTTCGTTACATGGGGAGGGTCACGTAATTGCTTTGTAAACAGAAAAGGTTGAAAAAGTCCAGTGGAACGTAAATACAAGTCGCGGCTCGGATTTTTCCAGTTGTTTGTCTATTTTTCGTTACGTGCACGGTTAGGGCGGTTCTGTTGGAATGAATCAACAAATCGAATGAGTTGGCGTGTCTATTAACGTTACGATTTTATTAATTCACTGCCTTTAGAAGCAATAAATATTTAAGTTGTTTTTCTAATTAACCTTTAAAATAAGCTTCGTTAAATAAGTGTATGATTAGGAACTGTTTAGACTACGACCTTTGCTATCATGCGTGCAGGGCCCAATTTTTATGAAACAACAATGGCGATAGTAGCATAGGTTAGCTACGAGACGATTCACGTTGTGGGACAGTCCAGTCACCTCTGCCTTGTTCGGAGGCTTGCAACTGCAGTACAGTGACCTCGTGTGTACGACCGGGGCGGGTCGGAACTGGGTCAGGGCCCCTTGCGCCTCCCCTCACCCCCGCACTCGATCGACCGCCAAATTCCTAACGCATTCGCGGGGAAACAAAATACTCTCGAGTCGAAGGAACGGATTATGGGCCATAAAATCCAGAACGTAAAAACGGAACTAGGCCGTGTGTTGAATTATTTAAAATAACGGTTACATTTTTAAACATGTCACGTTTGCGTACTCCGGGATCCCATTCGTGGGAGATTTTCCACCTAGACACTATCTATAGCCATTCTTATTATTTAGGTTATCTACAAAAACAATCGGTGTTTTATTTTAAATCATCTGCAATTTGACCCTTTTCCTATAACATAGTTTTTCATACAAATTCAAGTCTGGAAGGATTTATATTTAACATACTTGCATTTATTTTGTCGAGTGCAAGAGATACAGTATAATAGTTTACATAATTATTCGATACTCACGGGAAATCCCGAATTGATCTTGAATATTTTGTTTTCTTCATCAAAGTAGGTAGGTACTTGTATGAAAAGGTTCTATAACAAAAAATGTAAATATAAAAATACCCACATAAACTTTATAAATACATGGGTATAATAAATCTATAATAGTCTTCATTCATAATTAAGTATTCCATAATAGCCTATAAGGAAAAAAATACAAAGAATCCTTAAAAATTTTCCATGCACACTGCCGGTGAAGGTGGCACGACTTCCGTAAGCCAAGTTAATCGTACTAATTAGGACTTTTTCGCTTTGACACGACATTATTAAGCAGGAAAGTTCAGCGCTTTTGGTTTATACATTTCTTTGTGTTTTTACGCAAAACGAAGATCGATGGGGATACTAGCATGTAAAAAAGCATAGGTACCTACATTATTATTCGCTTAATGTTTTTCGTATGCAATTGTAATTCACTTTATCATTATAGTAACAGCACGCGACAAGATAATTCACGATTAATTATTTAAGCTAAATGATTAGCCTCTGTTTCAGTTTTTGAGGGGAAAGCAATAACCTTAATTTCAACTTTAGGATATGTCTTTAAAAGCATCTTCAATATTTAAATGCAGCTAATATTTCTTAATAAATCGAGGGGTGAGCAGTCAAACCCGATAAGTCGAGATATTTTGTTATTTAAACTCCACGCACGTCACATATTGTTCTATTAGAATGAAACAATATCTTGACTTATCGGGTTTGACCGCTCCCCCTCGAAATAATATGTAGGTATTAGCACAAGTTAGTACCTAATACCCATATATACCATATACATAATCGATGAATCTTTGCGATCTAAGACTTGTGCCAAGTTAACTCGCAACACATTCAATTGGTAGCATGTGGTCGCGATCACATTGCCAAATAGGTCATCATGTAACAGCATTCTGCTTATCCCCTATTTTTCCTGTCACTTCTTTATACAAACATAAATCGTGACTAGGAAAGCAGCTCATGAATAATAATTTATGTGTTTTTATTTGATTAATGTTAAACATGTCATTTTAGATAAAACTTCGACGTGCACCCATTATCAGATTGTAAGTGATTCTACAAAATTAAGCACAAATGTTAGTTTTGAAGGTGAACAATAAGTTAAGCGGGGCTAATTGCTAATTTAAAATTTTAGTTTTTATCCCACGAAATACATTTTCATGTAATATTTTCCCAAGATGAGACCATATGGCTCGCACTGTCAAAAAGTTATCAGATCTCATGGAGGGCCAAGCTTCTAGCTCTACAAACTTGGCGGTTTCGTTACTACAAGAACTATTGTATAAGAGAAAAGTAACGAACAATGAATTTATCACCTTACGCCAGCTGTGTCAAATACACAATATTTAACTATGTATGTAACTATACAATCAAAAGGCAAAGATGTCGAAGCCAAAGACGACCAAAGGCCAACTTGCCAATAGGCCTTTCAACATAATAATATTTTCTTTAAGTCATATCTTGATGTTAAGACTTACAGGCCTATTCGGATTTCGAGATAATCACAAGATCTTGAGACGATTTAGAGGTCAACTAGATCTACATTAGATATCAACTGGATGTGACTTCGATATCTAAGTCATAACTTGTCGAAATCGTTCAAGAGGACCTCCAGAATCGCGGAAACGTCAAATTTGACATATCTATCTTACAAATATCTTTAAATTATCCGTATCGTAACTTGTTGAAGCACTCGAGCCGTTATATACCAGGTTTCTTCGTTTGTTCCAATAGTTTCATATATGTATGATACGTACGTTGATACTGCCAAATAGGTTATCATGTAAAAACATTAAGCGTTTGGCGTGGATACGATCTAGTGGATCTACTGTGACCTTTCCTGTTTTTGCTAGTAAAAATTCTACTCTATTTTTTTCTCAATAAATACCTCAATTATTTCCTTTTTATCTACAGGAGAACGGCCGCGCGGCGCCGGACCTGACGGCGTCGCCGGGCCGCGCGCCGCCCGGCCCGCCGCAGCCGCCGCGCGCCAACCATGCGCCGCCCTGCGTGCTGCAGCCCGATTTTAGAAAGGTGACCTTTCTTTTAAGGGTTGCGTTTAAAAGCGGGAGTCTATTACTAAGACTCCACTGTCCGTCTATCCGTCCGTCTGTCTGTCACCAGGCTGTATCACATGAACCGTGTTAGTGGAACAGTTTGAAACTTTCACAGATGACGTATTTGTGTTGCCACTATCACAACAAATACTAATAACTGAATAAAATAAATATTTAAGTAAGTAAGGGGCTCCCATACAAAAAACGTGATTTTGTTTGCAGTTTTTGCATAAAGGTACGGGCGCGAGTCCCACTCGCACTTGGCCGGTTTTTTTATTTATAAGATAATGTTATCTTTTCCTTTTATACTCGTAGTTTACATTATTCGACTCTAATATGAGTCCAAACCAGGATTGAAAATGGAAACTTAATCTTAATCACATTAACATGATTGCGAATTCAATCATGCGCTCACCAGTCAGTCGAATTCGATATGATTAAATCTTATTATTTTAATTATCAGTCAAGATTTTGAATAGTTATTCAATCAATCAATCAAAATATACTTTATTCATGTAGGCCTAGCAACAAGCTCTTATGAATCGTAATTAATCTTAATCTAATTATCAGAGCAATTTATTGATGTTAATATTATTCCATAATAAAATTGGATTATTATACATATCAAATTTAACACTAAGAATTTCACAAAAGGATCGTCAAACATTAAAAAGATTGTATAAAAAAATACTAGTCTAGAATTTCTAGAATAAAATCTAAATGTCAAAAAAAAAGCATAAGTAACAAAAGAAGTAGACAGTATTACATCGGAATATCCATTTCCTCATCAATAATCAAATATACCTAATAAATAAATAATCATTTCGAATAACAATTAATCCCACGTTGTAATATCATTCATGTAGTCTTGTGTGGTATAATAAGCTTTAGAAATAAGTTTACGCTTTACATAATTCTTAAATTTATTAATAGATAATTCAGTAATATGGTTTGGAAGTTTATTATAAAATCTTACACAATTACCCATGAATGATTTTTTAATTTTATGGAGCCGAGTGAAGGGCACTGCGAGCTTATGTTTATTTCTAGTATTAATATTATGAATTTCACAATTTTTCCTAAAATTTACAATATTTTTATGTACATACAGAATATTCTCATAAATGTATTGACAGTGCACTGTCATTATGTCAATTTCCTTAAATTTATCTCTAAGTGAGTCTCTATGGTTCATTTTGTATATTGCTCGAATAGCCCTCTTCTGCAGAACAAAAATGGTATTTATCTCTGAAGCACCGCCTCACAGTAAAATACCATATGCCATAATGCTATGGAAGTAACTAAAATATACTAATCGAGCTGTTTTCACGTCAGTTAACTGACGGATTTTGCTCACTGCAAAAGCTGCAGAGCTCAGTCTATTCGAAAGAGTAGCAATATGGGGACCCCACTGGAGTTTAGAATCTAAAGTTATACCAAGAAAAACTGTACTATCAACTAATTCCAATTCCTCATCCTTCACAATGACACTTGTTTGCACATGCCTTACGTTACTACTAGTGACAAACTTAATACATTTAGTCTTTTTCTCATTTAACAATAAATTATTAACATTGAACCAATTTACTACTTTTGAAATGGCATTGTTTACATCATTGTAAGCTTGTTGCTGTCGTTTGACTTTGAAAATAAGTGAGGTGTCGTCTGCAAACAATACTATATCATGGTGGGTCTTAACAAGGAATGGCAAGTCATTTATGTAGATAAGGAACAGGAAAGGCCCCAATATTGACCCCTGTGGTACACCCATAGAGACCAATGACCCAGGTGATCGCTGTCCATTCACATCGACCTTTTATTCTACCATTTAAGTAGGACTTAAGTAAATTCAGTGCCGATCCTCTAACTCCGTAATAATGAAGTTTTCTGATTAATGTTTCATGACAAACACAGTCGAAGGCCTTAGATAAATCACAGAAGACACCTAAAGCATCTCGTGACTCCTCCCAGGCATCGAAAATATGCCTAATTAGCTCAACACCGGCATCGGTTGTTGAGCGACCCCGTGTAAAACCAAACTGCTTATTATGCATCAAATTATTAACGTTAAAATGTCGTACTAATTGAGAAAGAACTAATTTTTCAAAAATCTTGCTAAATGTTGGTAGCACAGATATCGGTCTAAAGTTAGTGGGGTCAGAGCTGCTACCAGATTTAAATAAAGGAATTACTTTACTATATTTCATTAGATCTGGAAACTCGCCGCAATCAACACTGTTGTTAAATATAACTACCAAGTCAGGCGCTACAATTTCTACTAAGGATTTGACAGCATGGACAGAGACTCCCCAGAGGTCATTAGTTTTTTTGACATTAATTGATTTAAACGCCTTTATTACATCTGAGGTACAAACATGTTCAAAATGAAGGTCTCCACAACACTCTGGAGCGTTATGTTTTAATAATGTAACAGCAGATGAGGGTGATGAATTTAAATCCTTAGTTGTGGATACTGGTACCTCGGTGAAAAATTTTTCAAATTCTGTAGCTACTTCTAAATTGGAATCTATAATTTTGTTATCAATGTTTAGTTTAAGCTCTTTAATTGTGTGTTTAGAGCGACCAGTCTCCACATTTATAACTTTCCAGGTTGCTTTAACAATGTTGGAACTACTTTTTATTTTCTGACTTAGATAATTTCGCTTAGCTATATGACAATCTACTTTAAACTTCTTCGAATACTCCTTCACATGTTCTTTAAATTCATCACTCTGATTAAACCGCCGTTCCTCATATAAGGCATACAGTTCACGTCTTCTTTGATGTAAGTCCGCAGTAGCCCACTCACTAAAAACTGATGCACCACTAACTACGACCGATTTTGAGGTGAATATCGCATTATAATGATCCATAAAAGTGTGAAAGAATGAATTATACATACTATTAGGACTCATATCGGAAGACAAAAAGGGTAGCGCCTGAACTAAACTTAGCTTCATTCTTTCCACGCGGTCCGAGGTTATTGGTACAAAAGTTATTTGTTTTCTCATGGTATTTTTCCTTAATGCCTCAAATACCATTAATTGACCTAAGTGGTCTGATTCTAAATTGCTGATAACTTTTTTAGCAATAGGAAAAATATCTGTGAAAATATTATCTATACAGGTTGCACTAGTAGCAGTCACTCTAGTGGGCTCCATAAACATGTGGTTGAGATTACAAGATTTAAAAAGATTCAATAATCTACAAGACATTGTTGAATTTTCCATAATATTTACATTAAAGTCGCCGCATATAAGCAATTTCTTACTAGAAGATGATATTTTAAGTAGGGCAGATTCCATTATGTTTTCAAATAATTCAAAATTACTTAATGGCGGCCTATACACACAGACAACAATAAATTGCTCTAATTCTACTGCACTTAGTTCTATAGTCCGTTCAACAGACATGGATACAATGTCCTTACGTTCCTTAAATTTTAACTGACTATTTAATATAATTAATGACCCACCATGTATGGAACTAAGTCTGGTGAACGAACTTCCCGCCTGGTGATTATTAAATTGGGGCATTAATTCATTATTATTTAACCAATGTTCAGTAACACATAAAATATCAATATTAAAATCATTCAAAAATAGTTCTATCTGTAAATTTTTTCCTCTAATACATTGAATATTTTGATGCACCAGGTGGATATACTTTCCATGTTTGCAGTATTTTTCATTATATTTATTTAAAACTGAATTGCCAGAGACAGAATCTTTTGTCTTAACACCTAGTGTTGGTTGTAATAAGGTTCACTTTAACTATTTTGGATTTTTGTATTTAAATAAATGAGAAAGACGTGTGATCTTGTACGGGTTTATTAAGCGACTAAAGGACAGATATAAATAGAAAGAGAAGGCGGGAATATACTTAAACAGGCATGCATAAGGTTCAAATTTAACACAACATACCGCCCACCAAAAGGACACTTACGTCCTTTTCATAACTTCACAATAGTACAATTTAACTTCAATCAAATTGACATTACAAAGTTTCAGTATCAACGGGCAACGCACATAATTTTGATATAGATCGTTTCACTACAGCACTACCAGATTTAACACTGTACACTCTAGTAAAACCGTCTTCAGCAGGATGTTTGTCCATGATGCGGCCCAGTGACCATTTTCCTGGAGGTAAGTTATCAGTTTTGATAAGTACTATGTCCCCTATTTTAAACTCTTTTTCTTTTTTCAGCCATTTAGGTCTTTGTTGCAGTCTGGATAGGTACTCATCTTGCCATCGACGCCAAAAATCTGCCAACAGTTTCTGCGTGAGCTGCCAGCGTGACAAGGTATGTATTTTACATTCTTTATAATCTGCTGCTGGAACAACGATAGGGGCTTCACCTATTAAGAAATGTCCTGGGGTGAGTATTTCAGCGTTTTCAGGGTCTGAGTTATCGATAGGACATAGGGGCCGGGAATTCAGGCAAGCCTCGGTCTCGGAAAGTACGGTCGTCATCTCTTCGAACGTCAAATTTGTTGTCAGAACTCTCTTTAGATGGTATTTTACGGATTTGACGCCGGCTTCCCAAAGGCCACCAAAGTTAGGGCTGTAAGCTGGAATGAAATGCCACTGTGTGCCTTCGATAGCAAGTGTCTCTACTATTGGTCCGGTAAATTTCAATTTAGCTTCATTCCAGGCTTCTACAAGTTCTTTGTTAGCGCCTACGAAGTTTCTACCCTGGTCGCTCCACAGGTGAGTACATTTTCCTCTTCTAGCGACAAAGCGTTTGAATGCTGCTATGAAAGCTTCTGAGGTAAGGTCTCCAACCAGTTCAATATGAATTGCTTTGACGGCCATGCAGATGAAAATAGCTATGTACGCCTTCACAGTTTTTCCTCCTCGGCCTTTGGACGTCAATATCTGGTATGGCCCTGCAAAGTCTACTCCACTGTGTAGGAATGGTCTCGAAGGAGTGACTCTCGTCTCCGGTAAATCTCCCATGAATTGCGGTTTCGACGTAGCATTTTGTTTTGCACAAGTAAGGCATTTCTGTATGTGTCTTTTGACTAAGGACTTTGCTCGTAATATCCAGTACTTAGGACGTAAGTAGCATAGCATTTCAGCCAAAGTGCCATGAAGCGTTCTTGTATGTGCATCAGCAATTATAAGTGGCACTAAAGAGTTCTTGTTTCCCAGAATGATTGGATGCTTTCTGTCTTCATCTATATTTGCATATCTGAGGCGACCGCCCACCCTGAGGAATTTGTTTTCATCTACGTATGGGGCTAGGGATGTTAGGGAGCTCTTTCTTTTTACTTGTTTATTTGATGTCAAGCGTTCTATTTCTTCTTGATACTCTTCTTGCTGTACCTTTTTTATGCAAATATTCATGGCGTTTTGTAATTCCATTGTAGTTATATCCTTATCAGTATCATCTGGATATGTCTTGTACTTTATGAATCTGAGGCAATAGACAATACTTTTAAGTAGTTCAGTTAGGTTATCAAAATCTCCAAATTGTGTAGTCAATGCCTTTTCTTGTTTTTCCAGGTCTTCAATATTCAGGTAAGTTTGAATTTTCTGTACTTTTATTTCTTCATCTGTTGTGAAATCTTCTTGTGTACTAATATTTATTTCTTTTTCAGATAACCAGCTCGGGCCGTTCCACCACAGATTGCAGTTCTTAAGTGTGGTCAGCTTCATCCCTCTTGAAGCGATATCTGCAGGATTATCTTTAGATTGCACATGGTACCAGTGTTTGTTGTTCAGGTTCTCGACGATTTCTACGACGCGGTTGGCTACAAACGGTTTCCATCTATTAGGTTCTCCACAAAGCCAAGCGATTACTATCGAAGAGTCTGTCCATGCGAACATGTTTGTTGTTGGTATTCTCATCGCTTGTCCAATCTGTTTCATTAGCTTAGACAGGAGTAAAGCGCCACATAATTCTAAGCGTGGGAGGGAGATAGTTTTCAAAGGCGCTATTCTCGTTCGTGCAGCGATGATTTTGGTTGTTATTTTGTTCGTGCTTTCAACTCTTATATATACGACGGCAGCGTATGCGCGCATAGATGCGTCGCTAAATCCGTGTATCTGTATCTTTTCTTCTTCCGAGTCTGTTGTGCTAATCCATCTATCCATCTTTATATCTTTGACATTTTCAAAATCATCTCTTATCTGTTTCCATTCTTCTTCGAGCTCAGGGCTGACGCATTCGTCCCACGACACCTTTTCAAGCCATAACCTTTGCATTAGCATCTTCGCCATGACAGTACTCGGTGCGATCCAGCCTAGTGGATCGAATAGCTTTTGTACATCTGATAATATCCCACGTTTAGTTGTAGTCTTTGGCATTGGTGATAGTGACAAGTTGTATTGAAATTGATCTGCACCAAGGTTCCATACAATTCCAAGCGCCTTTATAGTTCCATCAAGGTTCAGTTCCATCTGTGCATTCGCTGATCTTTTATCTTCATCAATAGATTTCATAAATTCCATGTTATTAGAGGACCATTTCATGAGTTGAAATCCCCCTTGTTTCAGAATGCGTGTTACTTCTTTAGCTATTGCAATAGCTTCCTCAGCGGTTGCTGCCCCTGACAGCATATCGTCCATATAAAAGTCTTCTTTTATTGTTTTGATTGCCACTTCGTTGTGGTTGTTTGTTTGTTTATCGAGTTGTTTCTCTTCTTCATCGATAGCAATCTTCTGAAGTGTCTTGACCGCTAAGTATGGAGCTGGAGCGGTACCGAAAGTGACTCGAAGCATACGATATTCTTTTAACTCTTCAGACTCGTCTTGTCGCCAAAGAATGCGTTGGTAATTTGCGTCCTCTTTTGTTACCAATATTTGGCGGTACATCTTCTGGACATCTGCCACGAAGCAAACTCGTTTCAGTCTCCATCTCATTAAAAGATTTCTTAAGTCATCTTGTAGTTGTGGGCCAATCATCAGTTCATCATTTAATGAGACGTTGTTTGATCCTTTGCAGGAAGCGTCAAATACGATCCGCGTGCGCGTGGTTTCTTTGTCTTCGCGAATTACAGCGTGGTGTGGTAGGTATACTGATTTATCTTCTTTTTCCCTTTCAGGTACTTCTTCTAGATGTCCTTCTTCAAGGTAATCATTAATACCTTTTATGTATTCTGTTTTCAGGTTCGGCGAACGCTTAAACCTTCTTTCTAGTTGTATGAATCTCTTTGTAGCTATTTCTTTTGTATTGCCATCAAGTACTTTAGGATTCTCAGTCTTAAATGGCAGCTTCACAATGTATCTTCCTTCTTGGTTTCGAGTGACTGTTTTTTCATATATTTCTTCACATAGCTGTTCTTCCTTGGTGTATTTTCTTTTAGTGTCTGGATCTATTTCCCATAGAGACTTCAGTGTATCTTCTATATCGACTTGATGGTGCATGACGAGGTAAGAATCTTCTTGTGGTGTGCTATCACTCTCTCCAAAAAGAATCCAGCCCAGGTCAGTTCTTTGTGCGCATGGTGTACCTGGTGGACCTTTGACTAGGTCTGCTTGCAGAATTCTAGCGTATACTCGGACCCCTAGCAAGAGATCTATGGGTCCCGAGTTGTTGTAGTTAGGATCCGCTAGCTGTAATCCTTGTAGATGAGGCCATGGTTGTTGAACAATATGCTTTTTGGGTAACTTCTTGGTCAGCTGTTTCGACATTACATAAGCTTTAACCGGTAGGATAAATGTTTTATCCCACTGTGATTTTATTTGTAGCTCACAGACGTGGTTGATTTCTGTTTTCATGGGACCCAAGCCCGTGATGCTTCCTCTTACATGTCATCGGTCAAGCTTTAGTAGTTGAGCTGCTTTCTCGCTTATAAATGATTCTTCGGAACCCTGGTCTATTAGCGCGCGCAGTGGAATGATGTGACCTTGATTGCTTCTTGCTTCCACCACAGCAGTCGCTAGTAGTGCTGATTTCTGTCTAGTATTGAGATGTAACGCGATCACTGTGTTTGCTTGCACTTCTTCTATGTCTTCTACAACATGTAATGATGAAGCCAGTGGTTGTGAGGGACTCGTAGGGGCCACAGGCTCAGGCTGCTTTAGTTGATGTAGAAGGGAGTGATGACGTCGGTGACATATTCTACAGGACACAGGTACTCGACATTTTGATGCTGAATGCCCTGGTACTAGACAGTTGTAACATAAGTTGTTATTCTTGACATATTCGCTTCTCTCCGTAGGTTCCATCTTGGTAAACTCCTTGCAGTGACATAATGTATGACTTTCTTTACACATTACACAATTCCTGTTCTCAAAGGTAGGTGTGGCAACATGGCATGTACTTCGCTCCTTGTTTGACTTCACTTCCTTTGTATTATTCGTCAGTAGTTCCAGCGTACGAAACTTGGCCTCTAAAAACTCCTTAAAATCGTTCCACTTCGGTAAGGGTTCAGAGTCACTCTTATACGCATGCTCTTCCCAGTCTTTATGCGTCTCTGGGTCCAATTTCTGAACAAGCAAAAATATCACAAGTGGATCCCAAGAGTCAACAGAAACATTCAGGTTTTGAATGTTATGTAGACACTCTGACGTTGTATCTAAGAGTACTTTCAGTTGAGCAGCTGATTGTGTGGTCATTTTACGCTGGTTAACCAGTTTCTTTAAATTATTGTTCAAAATTAATCGTTTGTTGCCATACCTTGTTTTCAGGATCAGCCATGCTTGTGAATAATTATCAGACGTAATTTGAATGTGCCTCAGTAACGACGACGCTTCGGCAGTAACACTTGTCTTCAAATAATGTAGCCTTTGTACGTCACTTAACATCTTGTTGTTATGCACGAGTGAAATGAATAAATCCTTGAACGCGGGCCACTCTTCATAACTTCCACTAAAAGTAGGTAACTCGATCCGCGGTAAACGTACAAAGTTGTTTTGTGTTCCTGCCATAGCATAGCTTGAGTTAGCAACAGAAGTTTCCATCAAAGTCTCTTGCACTAAACTTGAAAGTTTATCCGACAAATCTCCTCTGAGTACGTTGTACAAATCTTCGTAAATAAAAAACTCTTCGTTCAAAAAATACGGCAAAACACCCCTTTGCTCCGTAGGTGTAGCCTTGACTAACTCTTGGTGGCTGTTGTTAAACGTAGCCCAGTATTCGTCAATCATTTTAATCCGAGACTCGATGTAACCCTTGGTTAATCTCTCTTTAGGGCATTTCTTTAGGTTAACTTGTGTTTTCCGAAGCACTGTAGCACTATCTTCAAGCAGGGCGAGTAATTGTTTTTGTTTTTCAGTCATTGTTAACGATAAAACACTGCAATTTCACGTACAAGTCTATAAAACGTCGTTATAACTTTTTGCAATAAAACTTGTTAATAATCAAATAAACTCATTAGGTTTGAGGTGCAATTCGTTAGCATCTGGCGGCTCCTTATCTCTGGAATGCGGCTCGCTATTGTTCTCGTTGCCGGGCGGCCGGTGTCCGATGCACTTATTGATCCGGTTCGATTGCGACCATATGTTGGTTGTAATAAGGTTCACTTTAACTATTTTGGATTTTTGTATTTAAATAAATGAGAAAGACGTGTGATCTTGTACGGGTTTATTAAGCGACTAAAGGACAGATATAAATAGAAAGAGAAGGCGGGAATATACTTAAACAGGCATGCATAAGGTTCAAATTTAACACAACACCTAGTTTAAATCTATTAAATCATTGGTTATGACTGGAACCAATTCCATGTTCATACTGGGCTGCTCAATAGGAGCAGAATTGTCTGCCAAATTCTTGGCAAACATGTCAAGTAAATATGATAGCGATAAAGCTATTTGTCTTTTGTAATAATTTGAAAGGCAACACTTGCCTTTAGTCAAAAACACCATAGGCATATGGTATTTACTAACAAAATTGTTAGTGTCAATTATGCTAAACTTACTACTATATGTACAAAGATTATATAGAGATATATTTAACTTATGTCTAGTGGTATTTTCTGCCTCTGACATTTGCTCACAATAGGGGAAAATTATGTAAAGTATTCGAGTAGATGGTTATTTTTCTCATCTGTAGAGTAATACATAAAAACTAAGTGAATTTTGTACGAGTATACTCTGCAGAACCCTTTAGGTATATAAGTACTAAAAAAAAAGGAAATACATATTAGACTCTTTTGCCGACGCATGCCCGAGGCAGGCAATAACATATAAATATAATACATATTTCAAGTTTTCGAAGAACTATTCCTTACAAAGGCGTTGAGTTGAGGTAGCTTAATATTTATATCGGATTAATATAATTTTAGATTTAAGCTAGTTATTAATTTCTTTTAGTAATATCACTGTATATATCTTGTTTGTAAATAAATGATTGCCTTATAAAAATATTACGCTTCTTTGTAATTGTTCAGTCATTTTATGGCTTATATGAAAGTGGCGCCCCCGTGTCTAATGTAAGGTATAAAAGAAGTAACTGTACATAAAATACATCGTCTGGAATGAAACTTTACGTAGTGCATTGCGCCATTCAGTAATGTACTTTAAGGCCATAATTTTAAGGTGCAAATTACTGTGAAGATTTATTTTGCGCAACGATGCACCTGAGCGTGTAGTTGCGATTCCTGAAAATGTTAGATACATTTTCCGACTTACACGACTTCACGCTTGCAGCTAATATATACTCTATGTAGACGTAAGTAGGTACTCGTACGTGTTTACTTCACCATTGTTGTAAGTATAATGAACATAACAAGCTTCTATGTTGAAAATATAGATAAATGTACAAAGAAACATACCTAGATAGAGAAATGGAGAATATTATATATTTAAATAACTGAGTAGATCTCATCTAAACCATAACGATTCTCATTCCGCGGTCTTTTTTTAATTTGTAAGCTCCTAATTAATTAGGTTCAATATTTTTACTAGGTATTAAATATAAATTTATTTGTGATTAGATTATATTAGGCCCTAGATGCAGTTTAAGATCTTAATAAAATATCTAAATTTGATGATTGTAAATTGTAACATTATTTGTAAGTATCTATCTCACTCTCGATCGCGAGTGAGATACACTGAGAGTATTGTCACCACGGTAACAATTTGTAAATTTCCTATAAGTACCCCGTTTTTTTTCAGATTAGAAATTATAAAACCTTAAAAGAAGTGATAATTTTAAATAATATTTTTTTTTTTTATTGGAAAAAGGTAAACATTTGACCACAATCTCACCTGATGGTAAGTGCCGATGCAGTCTAGGATGGAACATGCTTACCTAAAAGATGTCTATTCACTCTCGATTTAAAGAGATCAAAAATATTAATAAATAAAATAAAATATTATGAATAATAATAATTTCAGCCTATATTCGTCCCACTACTGGGCACTGAATTATAGTGTCGTTTACATATTATTGTACCTACCGCAATATTAGATACTATGATAACCCCATTTTGGAAGAAAAAGTTAATTATCATAACTTTATAAGTTAGAAAAATTCTAATCTTAAAAAATGGAGTAGGTTAGTCATTATGTTCATTGTACGCCACGGTTAAGCTTATACTGCCCGATTCGAACTTTAAGATACGTCAAATATTACGTCTCGATACGATATGGATTAGATACCTACGTAAGTGTCAAAAGTGACGTTATTGTTTGAAGAAACGTTACTTTTGACACTGACATATCTAATCCATATCGTATCTAGACGTAATATTAGACGTTTCTTAAAGTTAGAATCGGGCCGATAGTTAGGTACGTGATTAAATCTTAAAACTATTAAATATTGCTGACTTATCCTACCTTATTACTACCGCTACGCCATATTTTGCTACGGCGTAGCACCCTCTACACCTCTACGACTTCGGGTTATAATGCGATTACAAAGTCTGCTTTCACGTTCCAGGTCTCGGGGGTTAGCAATGAGATATTCAGGCAAATTGAGATGGTCGAGAACGACCACGACGCGACCACAGCCGCGGCGCTCGAGGTTGGTATTTTCGATTATTTAATTTTATGTTAAGGTTGTACTCATTAATTACCTAAAGCCAAGTAAAACAAAAACTCTATAGATGACGTACAAACTACTAGACTCCTTGTTCATTGTTACTGCCAAGTCAGTGCAAAGTAATCGTGGTTGGAGTGTGGTGAAATACACAACAACATCAGTTTGACCCTATTTTTGTATTGTTTTCAGATTTATTATTGTCTTATGTTTTTCTAAAACAACTTTTTTAATATAACACTTTAAACTCTCGCGTTTTGTACACATATTTAATTACACAAACGGGTCTACCGCGATATAATTTCATTGTTTTTACCTTTAATTCCGACGTTTCAGCTGAGTTGCACCAGCTGTGGTCACGGAAAGACACCCGTCTTGGTGGTTGGTTGGTCTTTCCGTGACCACAGCTGCTGCAACTCAGCTGAAACGTCGGAATTAAAGGTAAAAACAATGAAATTATATCGCGGTAGACCCGTTTGTGTAATTAACTTTTTTAATATACGTTCCCACAATTAGACTACACGTGATTTACATTGGTAATAATTCATTTTGACATATCATTTCAAAACTGTGTTGCAGGCGGTGGAGCGCCGCGGCGAGATGATCGTTCGAATACTGGAAATACGACAAGTCGGCCGGAACAATATTGAAGCCGCCAAGAAATTCTTCTCGCTACAGGTAAACTTATACTTAAACCTATTTAGATAACTCCCAATTCACCCTGAAGCAATTTATTCGATTGATCTGTATTACTCAAGTACTACATATTTTCTACTGTGCCCACGATTTAGTACCTTTCAGGAGCATTCTAATCATATAACTGTTATGGCTATTTCGCTTTTTAATTTGCCGGGAGTTTGCCGTCATTTCGAGTTTCCTGGCAACTAACTACTAGTCATTGAACAAGACAAAGTTTATGTATTTGAGAATAATATTAAAAGAGTTAATTTTGCTAACCTCTCGTTTGCTGAAAAATTAGATTATCTATGCTGGAATTTGGTAGGAGTTCTTCTTCTTCCTCGCGTTATCCCGGCATTTTGCCACGGCTCATGGGAGCCTGGGGTCCGCTTGACAACTAATCCCAAGAATTGACGTAGGCACTAGTTTTTAGGAAAGCGACTGCCATCTGACCATCTAACCCAGAGGGGAAACTAAGCCGTATTGGTATTAGTCCGGTTTCCTCACGATGTTTTTCTTCACCGAAAAGCAACTGATAAATATCAAATTCGGTAGGAGTTGCTGGTAGGATGCTCTACAGCAACCCCAGCTTCATTTGGCTCGTGCTTTCAAACTAAAGATGTACAATTTTTTTCAAGCGTGTACAAATTAAGTATCAATTGTATTCTAAATCCTCAAATAATAAAAAAACCAAAATGCAAAGTGGAGTTGCCAGAGAGCATGACTTGATAATCTACCGCGGCGAGCTTGTTTAAACAGTTTTCCCGTATACGTTAGTTCAGCGAGGGATTAACCTTAAAACGTCACCCTTCATTGACCTGATTGCTCGACTCGTAACCTAGCACAGAACCCCGTGAAAGAACGGTACTCTAGTGATCCGTATTGTTCCCGGCGGTGCCCTAGATAACGGGAATGCCTCGCACTGCGAACGCAATCTAGACCGCACAGGTTGTTCACAAAACATTATCTACTACCGAAGCCAGCACGACTAGAACCCCCGATTCATAAGTACTATGCAGAATCCTTGTAGAGAGTTATACTGGTCTACATCTGGCGTACGCGGTCGATATGCTATGTGAACAGCCCTGCATTGTCGGGAGGTACTCGCGTTTGCGGTGGAGCGGTTTGATTGTACGCCCATTTGAATGCGAGAGATAGATTGGGGCTCGATTGGACAGATCAATTCGATAAATAGCTTCAGACTGAATTGAGAGTTTACGTTTCCGTGAATAAGATTTGCCGAATTTATTTGCAGCTTGACTTAACTTTGTTAAACTTTAGGCACCATTATGTCTGATAAGACTGATGCTCTGTGGGCGCAGCACGGTTCCATTTTTATCGTCTATCACTATGCGCGTCCCTTTCGCACTTACGTACTTGTTAGAACGTGACAGGCATGGTGACAAGGGA
This sequence comes from Cydia splendana, assembly GCF_910591565.1. NCBI lineage: Eukaryota > Metazoa > Arthropoda > Insecta > Lepidoptera > Tortricidae > Cydia > Cydia splendana. The sequence goes on along the minus strand of NC_085968.1, from coordinate 12,277,354 downwards.
TAAAAACGCGACCGTGCTAAGCCGCCTGGTTAGACCAGTATTGTACTTGCCATTGATTATCTACGAATCACTATTCTTTTAACGGTTGTTTTAGCGTTCTCAGTAGTAATACTGCCTATGAAGCTAGTTTAAGTCAAATTTTATTGAAAAGAAATGTTTTATTGTCCAACCCAGGACGCCCGCCACATAGTCCAACTAGTGGAAATTGTGAAGCGGCCAGGCCAGACCCTTGGTCTGTACATAAGAGAAGGCGACGGAGGCACGCGGACGGACGGCGTGTTCATCTCGCGGATAGCTCTCGAGTCGGCCGTGTACAACAGCGGCTGTCTCAAGGTCGGAGACGAGATCCTCGCGGTCAACCTCGTCGACGTGAGGCGGATGTCGTTGGATGACGTGGTCATCATCATGTCGATACCCAGGCGGTTGCTGCTCTGTACGAGGCAGAGAAAAGGTAAACAAATTACCAATAAGAAAATTTGTTTTTCGTTAATTTTCATATGAGTACGTAACTTTGAAAGAACTTTGAAAATATAGTTTATTCTGATCTTATAATAAAATTGCATGAGAATTGCTTAAAACATTATTTTTTTACCAATGACAAGACCTCAGAAAATGCTCTGGACTAGACGAGAACATAATTATGCATCGAAGCTCGTAGTTAAGCCAAATTAACATGTCCGTGGATCAATGTACCGTAAAATGAGGTGAGTAGGCGCAAAACGACATTCAAACCTCGATAACATTTTATTTTTACATATGCAAACTGAGGTGTATATACATAATAAGCAGAGATCGGCGGGGGTGAATTTGACATGTCTTACGTCATATTACGTCATATTATAAGGCAAATAGCTCACCCCCGCCGATCTCTGATAATACGTGTTCCGGACGTTTGTATTTTAGTTTTTATTTTATTTTGGGTAGTTCCATTTCATAACTTTGCCGATAAACAGGAAATCCCACCTCACCCCGTAGTCCCTTGTAATTGGGGTGAGATGGATTTTCATACAAAGGTGATTTTGGAAGATTGTTGGATCGATTTTTTTTTATTATGAATATTACTATTATATAGCTCCATTTTGAATTGGAATACATTATTTTTGTAACAGTCGCCTTAAAATCCCATCTCACCCCCATTTCATCCCTTCTCTCCCCTTTCATAACCCAACTCTCCCCGCGAACCCTACTCATCACCCCATTTTACGGTATGAGCAAAAGTTTTTATGTTTTTTGATCATATTAAATTTATTAAGTTTAAGTAATATACTCCTACGTACATAAATCACCCCACCATACCTATGGCAACCGGTACAACATCTTCTTTCTTTTATGATTTAATTTAATAACATAAGATACCTAATCTTGTCACCAGGTAAATCAGGGCCAGGCTCGCCGTCCCTGCCTCGTTCGGAGCACAAGCCGCCGCCGGTAGTCGTCCTGAAGCGGGACTGCCGGGACGACGACGACCGGGACCGGGACCGGGATCGAGTTGATGGACTTTACTCGCAGTAAGTGATAAATACTGGTAAATCAGGGCCAGGCTCGCCGTCCCTGCCTCGTTCGGAGCACAAGCCGCCGCCGGTGGTCGTCCTGAAGCGGGACTGCCGGGACGACGACGACCGGGACCGGGACCGAGACCGGGAACGAGTCGATGGACTTTACTCGCAGTAAGTCATAAATACTGGTAAATCAGGACCAGGCTCGCCGTCCCTGCCTCGTTCGGAGCACAAGCCGCCGCCGGTGGTCGTCCTCAAGCGGGACTGCCGGGACGATGACGACCGGGACCGAGACCGAGACCGGGATCGAGTTGATGGACTTTACTCGCAGTAAGTCATAAATACTGGTAAATCAGGGCCAGGCTCGCCGTCCCTGCCTCGCTCGGAGCGGACCGAGACCGAGACCGGGATCGAGTTGATGGACTTTACTTGCAGTAATAAATACTGCGAGTAAGTCCATCAAATCGATCCCGGTCAGAAATACTGGTAAATCAGGGCCAGGATCGCCGTCTCTGCCTCGTTCAGAGCACAAGCCAGACCGGTCGTCAAAATGTAACAGTTGTTTGTAAGAGGTTGTATTAGGGTATGAAGAAGTGAGGTCAGCTGCACTAGTTGTCAATTTAATCGTATCAGTACTACTTGTTTCGTTACCATTCGGGAAAATTAAAAATTTTAAAAGGCTTTATCTCGAAAATTATTAGATGCACAGAGACAATTCTAGTTTCGTACTGTAGCAAATTTAGTCTACTTTAAAATCGTCTTGAGAAGGTACTATCAAAAACTAGGCTTTTAGGCTTATAATCGCCCAAATCTAAAAGAAAACCGAAATTTTCGCGGTTTTTTAGATTTTTGACAAAGTTGCGTTCGGCGCTCGAGGTTACAAACTTGGATTATTCATTGGGCCAACATCATAAATAAGTCTGCAAAAAATCAGAACTACCGTATTTGACGCAAAAGAGCCACATTATTAAATTCGACAAAGTTACTGGATTGAAATAATGATATATTATTAAAAGACCGAATTATTCCCAGGTCCTACAGCCACGGCACGTTGCGCTCGGCGGTGGGTCCGGGCGGTGGCGTGAGGCCGGTGGGTGACGGGCGCGAAGAGCGCAGTCGACTGCAACTGGGCGCGCTCTCGCCGGACTCCAACGCACTGGACTTGTACTACAATTCACGACCGCCTTCCGATCACTCGACGTGGAGGTACCTGGAAACTAGTTACTAACCTTAGTTGCTCAGTCATGGCCTTTGCGTTTGACGGTGGGTCAGGGCAGTAGCGAGGAGCTCGAGAAGCGCAGTCGACAGCAACTTGATGGGCATGACCACCTTCTGACCACTTTACGTGGAGGCAATGGAAAAATAGTTCCTCACGTAGGTGTCATTCAATCACGGCACCTTGAACCCTAATTAGGAAAGGTCTCTTGTTATACTTACATATGTAGTGGCTGCTTCAAAACATTGAGTTGTCAATGGTCAATTTCTCAGTAGTTAAATACTGTTTTGATTATGCATGCATGCATCATGCATTGTAGGTATATATATGACGGGGAGTAGATACATTAAAGATACTCCATGAATGGCACAGCTAAAACGATAGAATTCATAAAATATTAATTATAGGAATGCAGCGAGGTTGACTGCGACACTTTTCCCATTCAAATCTGACTGACGGTTCCACTCAGGATGTCATCTCATTTCGGGCTGTCCTCAGAATCAGCCAGGAACCAAACCATCAAAGAAGCTGTTCGGGTCATTCAAATAAAAGTCACTGTATCGCAGTGAAACACACTCAAGCATAGACTATTTCAATACTTGACATTCCATCAAACGCAGCCGTCATACATTCATTGTAGACGGTCTGCGACACGGCCATTCTGACCTTTCACACGTCCTCGTGGGAAGAGTACTATGCAAGTCTAAACTCCACAGGAACAACAAGTCCACTTATATATTTATTATTCCAGAGGTTAGAAATACGTTTCATAATAATTATTTATTTACTTACCCTATTTTGTCTGCTCCCAGCTATCGCCCGCCACCACCAGTAATCACGGAACAACCCAAATCAGCTGCAACGCATTTCGTGCCGTATGAGCGGTCATATCCAAACACCTTGGAAAGTCTCGCTGAGAAGGTGCATTCGTACTATCCATCTGATAGTGGAAGGTAAAATTAATACAATCATCATCGTCTGACCCGCTCGTTATTAATTTAACTATGAGACTGACGTTTTGAATTGTTTCCAGTTCGCGATTTAATCCACGAGTTCCAAGATCTGGTTCAGAACAACAGTTACCTAGAGCCGAAACTCACTCTGATTTTGGCCGGCATTCGTTGCTAAGGTCTAGCTTAAAGGCTTCTGCCGCTACTGGTGGTAAGTTTCTATTCGCTTTAAAGGTTTTAAGTTTCATGGAGTTACGGATTGTTACCACGCAATTGCATTAAATTGTGTTCGTTGTTTTCAGCTTCAAGTTTATCGAGATATAATCAAAGATATGGAGTTGGAATGGGAGTATCAGGATTACCAGGCAGTGGCGTGACAGGCAGTGGTTTAACTAGCTCAGGTTATGGAGGCCCCGGGCTTCCCTCTGGTCTGTCCACCACTGGTCTTAGTGGGTTAACTGGATCAAGCCTAGTAGGATCTGGCCTAACGAGTTCCGGCCTTGGTGGAGGCTTGACGGGATCCGGTTTGGGCACACTTGGAGGGACTTATGGAACGACTGGCTTAGGACTACCGTCGTATAGCACGAAGTTTGGAACGAGCAGAAGAAATAGGAGTTTGGATTATTCGTCGGACACAGAGGCGACCGCTCCTACTAGAACTCCATATTATTCTGGACTAAGTGGATATCGGAGCAGTACGCTGGGAAGAGATATTAGTTCGAAGTTCAATTCACTACCAAGGGACGTCAGGAACACGGGTCAGAGGTAAGAATGTTTGTTATATCATCATTATTTATCAGTACTAAAGTCATAAAATATTTTTCAAATTATGCATTTACGTTTTGAAAAAAAAAAATTACTGTAGGTACTTTTAAATTAGGTATTTAAAAATGGTTAGAAGTAGATATGATTTTTAAACGTCAAGACGCCGAATTTAAAGCCTATGTTTTTTGTACCAGGTTAGGGCTATCGAGGCGCGCAGGAAGCGTACTTCAAGATGAACCGGAACCATTGTCTTCACGTTTAGATCTACGTTCTTCCAGAGGTAATGTCTATACTATAGGAATTATTTCATTTTTGATTGATTGAGACGGAATTATTTTGCTCTAAAGATATTTGTTTAATAATGCAGAAAACTCTGTCACTGCATGAATTTAACGCTGTTACCTGAATGAACACTTAACCTTTCTTAAAAAAAAAAAGTATTCGCTAGATTATATAAGCGATACTTACTACAAGGCAAGTCTACCGAGCGGTTGGTATTTAAGAAGTTGTCATGGTCAGTTATGAACTGGTTGAATTGGATTGCCTTGGCTGCACGAATCAGATTTGTTTTATAAATGTAAATATAAGTTATAGTTCCAAAACTCAGACCTTCTTTTAGAAAATCACTGCGCAATTTCTTTACCAACCGCCTGAGATAATTGGTAGACCTAAAGACCTAGTATAGTCTGGCTATCAACAGTTGAACCTACAAGATTCAACTGTCAATGACCAGTCTCACAGTAGCCTCAAGTACATTGGTCTGGAGCCTCACCACAGGTCGTTTAACATCTTCGTCGTCAGTGTTCACGTCGGACGAGTACCGCGCGTGGCTGTCGCGCGCGCCGTCCACCAGCGCGCTCTACGAGACGCTGCGCCCGCGCCTGCCCACGCACTACTCCGCTGAGAACATACACGACGCGCTCAAGAATGTGAGTGGTCAAGACATATTATAAATGTATCATAGCTCGCCGAGGAGCTTATAAAAAAATTCGTAAGCCAAAGCTAATATAGCTTTCTTTTTCTTCGTGAGCTGTACAGAAAGTGCCCAACTGTCTGAACCATATTATAGCTTGTAATTTACGAGTTACGAACGATTGTGAATGCTTAACTTGGACTATTATGTGTGAAGCATATATGATTTGACTCGCGGTCATCGCGCTGAGTGCGCCCACTCAGCTAAATTGCTCAAGTTGTATCCTACACCAATAACTCATTATTGTTCTTATTTATTTATAACTTATTATAATAAAGTTCGTTAATATGGACTCGATTGAAATGAGCGCTTGCGAGTAACAATGAGTAGTGACCGCGAGTCGTCTTACATGCTCCATCTAGTACACGAGTGATCTTTGATGCTGAAAGAACTACATTACCTACTCTCAGATGGAAAGCGGCAGTCGTTTCGGGTCTTCCCTCGGCTTGGCGAACCGGCGCGTAGAGCGGCCGCGACACCTCCCCGCGCGCTCGCTCTCGTCTCAGCAGCTCGGACCGACGGCCGGCGGCTCGCCGTCGGCGCGCCGCGTGCGGCAGCTGTTGGAGCTGGGCTCCAGGTTCAACTGCCCGAACCCCAGCCCCGTGCCGACGCCCGGCTCGAGACATCATCGCCATCTAGATATAAATCCCAATGGTGAGTGTTGCGTTCTTTACTAGGTTATAGAATATTTGTTAGTTAATTTATTTACATTGAGACATTTTTTGTATTCTAAGTCCATGGCGCCCTTAGGTACCACGGGTCCAACGACGATGGACATTTGGATGGATATAAATTTATTTATTATAACTTGGTTACGAGTTGGTCTTGAAGGAATGATAAATTGTGGTATGAATTACTTGGATTACACCACGCACAATTAACGAACAGATCAACGTTAAATAGGTATTGGCGGCAGTCCTCAAGTAGAAAACTGAACTGACTTATTGTAAAATAAAACTATAGGTAACGAACTACGATAACGTTGACAGATGGTTTGGTGCAACTAAGTACCACTTTTAATCGGTTAAAATACACTCAACAACTTTCTCTATTCCAGAGTTCCTAAAATACAAAGTGGAGAAGCCAGGCTCAGGTGGCCTGTCGGCTTCCATGACCGGCCTATCTCGCCTGTCGGGCGGTGTATCAGGCATGCTATGGGTGCACTTGCTGGCCGGCCGGAACCTGCGGCCGGCGCCCACGGGCTCGTCACCCGGCTCGCCGCCGTCGGGGCCGCTGGCGCCCGCGCAGCCGCCTGTGGCGCCTAGGGACCTGTATTGCGTGCTTGAGTGTGATCGGGTGCATAAAGCGAGGACAGTGGTAAGTCACTATTAAGTTTTTCGGTACCTACTTACTTTCTTTTTCACCGTCGATAATAGTGATCGTGCTTATTATTTCAGTCGAGGTAGGCGCCAAAAACCTTGTCACCGAAATCTATGGTTATTAAGACCACCAGAATCTGCCAAACACTTTTTCTGTATAGCTGCTTTCTGGTTAATTCTTGTTTTTGTTATACATTACATTATTGACATTGACGGCGCATATCAGTTATCTCATAGGTGGAATAGGTCGAAGGAAATTTGCACTACTTTCAACTTTTCTAAATTATTTTCAAGCTTTTTTATTGTCAATTCAGTCATTCTTATATGGTCAATAACAGTTGTGTCAAAAGATTAGCACGGTCCATATCCCGGTCGATGTAAGTTTTTCTTATGGTCAGTAAAAAAAATTGAAAATTTGATAACTGTCCAAAATACCCCATCTTTCTGGTCTCATTCGTTATAAAGTTTATGTTTTGGCTATAACTACAAATCTGTAAATCTTTGTCATCAGGTCCGTACAGGAGAGCTTCAGTTCGACTGGGACGAATCCTTCGAGCTGGAGCTAGTGGACAACCGGCAGTTGGACGTGCTGGTGTACTCGTGGGACCCGCAGCATCGGCACAAGCTGTGCTACCGCGGTGCCGTAACGCTGCCCGACCTGTTGGCGAGGTCGCCTCATCATCAGTTGGCCATTAAGGTACGAGTCAATCTGATTTATAAAACAAGTAACTGTCAATTTTATTGCTGACTGTACTTTTTCTCACATGCTTGTCTATCGAGTACTTCTTTAGACCTTTCTACTTAATAAGCCTAAGCTGGATGTGTTTGTGTCATGTTTGTGTTTTTCCATCCAGAAGTTCCTTTTGGCTACCTACCGACTGCATCATCAGATCAGCTCCATGTTAGCATATTATTGCATTAATTGTCACTGGAATTACGATACTACAGACCTACTCCAAATTCCAACTGGATAAGTGGCTCAAATTTTATTGAAGCACTATAAATATATACTCGTACAAAGGTATTTATACGCAGTGCAGCTAAATAAAAGTGTGTAAAAAAACATGTCTGTTCTTTAGAAATGTAGCTGCCGGTGGTCTGATCACCAGAACATGTAGTTAAAGATCACACCAGTCCAAAAAACTTTGTAAGTGCTGACCTGTGGTAGTCACGTCAATTACTGAAGTCACGTCTACGAAAAATTTACAGACTACGGCGTAGCGAGGGCGTAGCATATGTACATTAGCTTAGCCTCGTGAGGTTTTGGGCCTGCAAGCAATGTAGGAGGTACATAGTATAGCTTCACTTCTATTACAGATGGAGCCCCGCGGCACGCTATACGTGCGCGTCCGTCACACGGAACCTCACGAGCTGTTCCGACGACGGCCGGCCGCGCCGCGCCTCTCGCCCCCGCCACTGTTCGGGGCCGAGCTCGACACGGTGGTGGCACGAGAGGTGCGGCCGGCACACGCGCCGCCAGTACCTCTCATCGTGCGACGTTGCGTTGAGGAGATTGAGCGGAGAGGGTTGGATATCATAGGTGAGAATTTTCACCCTATCTATTTCTGATGAGCGATAGGGGTAAGTCCCATTCTAAGCCGATGCGCAGGACACTTAAATATGCACGTTATTAGTTCAAACACTTTTTACTGGTTTCCTTAAGTAGGTAGTTAACCTTCAACGAAAAATTTGTACCTTTAAAGTTCTGAAAATATCCTAACCCATAACTGTCTATTTGAATGTTGTATGCCATACATAACCATTCAAACCACCGCGCTATAATATATATGTTTATGCCGAGGTGTAAATGCACACATGAAATAAGAGTGCCATAGGTATCTCCTTTTGGTAACAATATCTGGGAGACCGAGCTTTGTTCGGAAAACATAATATAAAAACTCAAAGATGCGCGTTTTCCCAGAGTTAAGACCTAATTGGATCCATTTATCGCCCCCGAAAACCCCCATATAGCAAATTTCATCGAAATCGTTAGAGCCGTTTCCGAGATCCCCGAAATATATATATAAATAAATAAATAAATATACAAGAATTGCTCGTTTAAAGGTATAAGATATATAATGGGGTTCTTTTTATCGTAGCTTAGCGACTTACAATCAATCGACAAAGTTGTGTTAAAATCCTTCTTAAGAAAAATATTCTTGCAGGCCTGTATCGATTATGCGGTTCAGCCAACAAGAAGCGCATTCTCCGCGAATCGTTCGAGAGGAACGCGCGCGGAGTAGAGTTGGCACCAGACTCGGTGCCCGACATCAACGTCATCACGGGCCTGCTCAAGGACTACCTGCGGGAGCTGCCGCAGCCGCTGTTCAGCCGGTGTTTGTACCAGATGACGCTTGATGCTCTAGGTTAGTACTCGGTAGTAGTAGTAGTAGACAAAGAATGCCTTCGCCAGACAAAGAATGAAGGATATCTGGAACCAAAGGACTTTAAAACGCTACCCATGAGCTCCATCATCCGACACATGGATATGGTGGGAAAAGCTCTTGAGTAGTTGACGTATCTTCTCTAGGGGGTAATTGCACAAAAGCTCCCTATGGGTCGAAGTGTATCCGCAAGGGCCCCCGAAAACAATAAGATGAGATAAGTAGAAGTAGCATTACAGTCGGTCACAGAGATGTTTTATTCATTCCTATAGAAGTGTTTAATGCAGAGGAGATCTGGCATCACTGCAGCTGTTTGTACAACTTTTCTTGTAAGAAACATTCATTTAGAAAACGTTCAGACTTTAAGGACTAATTTGAAACTTGGCAATATGCATTGCACACTTACACTGGTACTGCTATCATAAGTCGTTGGTACTTCTGTTATTAAAAATCGTCGAGTCGTCGTCGAGAAGAAAATACGCTAGTATTTGATGACGTCTTCTGATTGTTTACCCTAACTTTACGATAAGCCATACAATATATTCTCCATTTCTTAATGTATTAATTATATTTAGGAGTATGTCTTCCGGATGACCGAGAAGGCAACGCCCGTCTGATGGCCTCGATAGTAGAATGTCTGCCCCGCGCCGCGCGCGCCACCCTGGTCTTCCTACTCGACCACTTGGCGTTAGTCGTGGCAGCTCAAGACCGGAATAAAATGTCACCCCAGCATCTAGCGGTGGCCTTAGCGCCCCCATTAATGCTGCACTCTCAACCGCCTACGGACCTGGATTACCAGAGACCAATTCATGTCCTACAATGTCTTCTTCAAATATGGCCTGCGCCTAAACGTTCAGGTAATGTCATTTCGCATATTACTTGTTTAGTTTCTACACTGAAGCATTAGATTTGACCGCATTGTAGACAAATTACAAGTACTAGGTACTTACATATAGTTAGCTTTTGACGACCGGTCTGGCCTAGTGGATAGTGACCCTGCCTATGAAGCCGATGGTCCCGGGTTCGAATCCTGGTAAGGGCATTTATTTGTATGATGATACAGATATTTGTTCCTGAGTCATGGTTGTTTTCTATGTATTTAAGTATTTATATATTATATATATCGTTGTCTGAGTACCCACAACACAAGCCTTCTTGAGCTTACCGTGGGGCTTAGTCAATTTGTGTAAGAAATGTCCTATAATATTTATTTATTTAATATTTATTTATTTATTTATAGTTAGCAAAAGCATTTACATAACATGATACAAATCATTTTCTTAAGTACAAAATTGAACATTTGCATTTACAATTTTACAAACAACGTGCATGCACAAATCATAACTAACCAAATCCCAGGGGAAATCTGGCGCTACTTTCAATAATTACTTTCGCTTTACTCAAACTCCGTTCAGAAATCGAAGAATACCAAGTACCTAATTGAATCTTAATACCCTATTTATACGTAGATTATTTTACATTTACTAAGACTGGTTGTTCGCAGTCTTGTTCCGATTTCATGCAGGCATGATCATTACCTTTTTACAAGCTTTTATTTACTTTCACCTGACCGTTGTCTGTCTGTAATCAAATTTTGCATGCATGTATAAATCAGATGACAATGCAATATTATGGTACCATCGAGCTGATCTGATGCCATGGAGACAGGAGGTGGCCATAGGAACTCTGTGATGAAACAGCGCAACCTAATTGTGTTAGGGGTTTTTAGAATTGTCTCGATGAGTATTAGTTGCCTGTCGTAAGAAAAGTACAGTCAGCGATAAAAGCTTGTACCAAAAATGAAATTTTTGCCAAAAACTTATTATAACACTTTAACATATCTGTCATTCCTTGTCTACCGGATTTCCTGAATTTCTGAACTGAAACGTAGCTTACACTTATAACACAATCAAGTGAACACATTGTGTGCCGGGCTAAGCGGTACCTTAACGCATGTATGTTTGTAGACAGTTCGGCGCGGCGAGCCAGCAACCGGGCTGCGTGGAAACAGAGTCAGTGCGTCGCAAGCGGCCTCACTCATCCTACCCCAAGGTAACTCACGATAACGACTAATTACAGTAGCTTCTGAAAATGCACTTTTAAGAGGAAAGTATATAGCACGTGATCGTCCATACAACAAGAGAAAACGTTTTTCCACTTGTAAATATTTTCCATTCTCCATGATTTTTTTGTATGTCATTGACACAATGAAAAACTAGGTTTATAGGATTTCCTTTTATCAAAATTTGTAATGCATAATTTTTGTTTTTCAAAAAAGCGAAACTGAGACCTAGAATATATTATGCTGAAGCGATCGACATCAAAATCAAAGAGATATGTTAAGATTTAGTTACTGGAAAATATTTTCTCCCGTAATGGAAATTGTATGAAAAAAGTTACTTTTGTCAGTAGCTACGAGTATACTTCCTTCTTAACGAAACTTTTTCTTCCTTCTTAAAGTTTTGCGGCAGTTGACTTGAAGTTGAGAGTTTCTTGGCAAAGTTTCGACAAATGTGATTTTGTTATCCGTTTTGGAACAACTACAGTCTGAGGGATCCATTGGGTAGCAATAGATACACCTAATATTAAATTGACAAGGCAGCTGCAATTATAATAAAAACCATGTTGGAAATAAGTAAAATACATATCTAGATATAATAAGTTACAAGAAATCTATAATATTTTAAGTAGTATTTAAGTTCTGCACTGTCGTAAAGTAGAGCACGTAGCAATTAATTCGTAAGTTCATAATTAAGTAATTAATGGCACGGTCATTATATCAATACATTTTAGAAATACCTTTAACAACCCACAATAATTCGGAAACTTATAATTATATCTACCACTAAATTGTATGGTAGTTATCGCATCAATTATTGAAAACGAATATCGTATTGAAGCAAAAATGCTTTAGCTATTTTGTAATAGTTTAATAATTGTAGTTAGTTATGTAATTCAATAAGCTTAAATAGAGCCATTAAGTGAATATTCTATTTTTCTGTTCACAGATAACTTCGTATGTAACTAGTTTTTACAAACGAACAATTAAAATGTTACCAACAGATTTATTACTTCAAGTATCGAACTTGTCAAAATAGAATTTGGTCCTTCAATCCTTAAGAGTATTTATTGCGAGAATAGTTAGATACCTATAGTAAAACCACAATAGTGGCTGAAAAACAAAATTATTTATTAATATAAATTATTAAAGGACATAAACAGGAATATAAAACTAAAACTAACTACAATTATAATAACTAAAACTAACTAACTAATGTTGGTTATATTATAGGTACATCTCAGTAGATTTTGTAAATACATATCATCAGTTGACAACCTAATACTAGCTACTGGAAGCTGGATATGGTAAAACTCGTATCTTATCACCTGTTCGGGTCAAAAACGTTTTTATATGAGTTAAGGATACGCACCTTTCCTGCGGACCTCATAAAACAAATGAACTTTAAAGCCTTATTCTCATGATGGACCCACATAATTATGTTGAACATCTTCTATTTCTTAAAAGCTGTACGATAAAAGCTCTAGTAAAATGTACCAAAATCGTGAACTTTTATATAATGTGCAAATGACGCCCGTTTTCCGGAACGATTTCTATCCATTCGTTTCTGAGATACGAGGTTTTAGTATCGGTTGTGAACTGAGGAATCATGCTTGTTCGGCAGGCCGAGTTCCGCCCTCAGTCAGTCCATATCGGCCTCAAGTGGGAGCATCAGCAGCATCTCCGCCGCCAGCTCTCTCGGCTCGGCCCGCGCCCGACCGCTCGCCGCCCGCACATGTTTGTATTTACTAAAGGGGGCCCACTGATTACCAGTTCGCCGGACGATATCGCCTGTCAGTTGTTCGGAGCTGTCAAATTTTGCGTATAACCGACAGGCTGATATCGTCCGGCGAACTGGTAATCAGTGGGCCCCTTAACACTACTGCTACACTGATTTTATGCTTGAATATTCAGGCTTGAAATTTACATAGGCGACGTTACACCACGAATATTCAAAAACCAGCAACGAAATGTGATGTCATGAAGTTTATTTTAAATATAAATTATATTTAAATGCTTCTGCTTTATGCTTGCAAGCACTCATTTAGGAACCCATCCACAATTCATGAGCACAATATGAAGCTAGTTTTAATTATCTTTGTTTTCTAAAGCGTTGGGGCCTTCTTTGTTGATGACCTACAAATATATGTATTAATTAATTGTGTTTCGGTGTAGGTTCTCTCATCAGTCAGGGCCGGCCAATATCGTCCGCAGTCGCCTCTCCGCGGGCCTCTGCCCGCTCCGCCTCGCTCCCGTCAGGTGACGGTATCCTCTCCCGGTTCGCCCAGCAGTAGCTCCGGCAGCCACAGCCCGGCGGACACAATTAAACACGGTGGCTCCGTGTCGTCAATCTTACGGCAACCTGACCGAGCCGCCTCTCCGAGAGCCTCCCCAAGGCACTCGCCCCGGGCCTCTCCTCGGGATTCACCTCGGACGAGTACGCCTAGGGATGGCACGCCTAGAGAAAGTACTCCGCGGGATTTGACCCCGAGGGATCTGACGCCAGGCCGCGAGCCGGGCTCTCGGGACTCGCCGCGGTTCGCCATCCCGGGCACGTCGGCGGGGCTAGCTGTGACCCTGAACTCGGGCGGCGGTGGCGGCGCCCTGAGCCCTCGTTACTGCAGCGCCACCAACCCGTTCCTGCAGCAGTATGACGCGGAGGAGGAGGCGGAGGCGTGGCGCGCCACCGACATCTTCTCCCCTCCCTCATCCACGCACACATAGTGCTCATAGCGAATTGAGATTTTCTAGTCAATTTTTTTATCGAATCGAAAGAGTGCTACGATTCTGCTGTATATTATGTTATTTAACGAGCGTGGTGCGCGTTCGTAATGTTTGTTATATATAGAGCGAGTTACGATGTATATTATTGTGAGAATGTACACTGACGCGCGAGGCACCCGCCTCGCCGGCCGCCGACGCTCCGCCCCGTAGCCTCTATAGTGTTTATCGTATTGTAATGTACATTGTATATAATTATATACGTATATGTAGGTACGCTCCAGTTTTGTACCCTTCGGTCGGATCTGCGGCGGGCGGCCCGAGGCGCTACACACATCATCCCACATATCAGACGCTTGTGCGCGCTTTCGGCGCGGGCTTTACGAAGATTCCTAACGAACTTACTAAAACATCATTAATAAAAAGTTACTGTCCCATGGCGTCGACAGAACGTACAAGCCAGTAGCTCGAGTAGGGAGAGAGTATCATAGAGATCAGACGTACGGACTGTCTTGAGACTGAGACCATATCAGAGTGAGTAGTTAGGGGCTGCGAGCCACACGCGGGGACCCCTCGGAGAATGAGCGATCGACTTATAGTATAAAGTTTGAATTTTGCTATATTCAGTTACCCGATGCAGAGTTTAATCATAAAGCCAAACATTAAAATTAATAATTATCTACTCAAATATTGACAAGTAACAATAAAGTTTTTAATATAATAGTGTTAAGAAAACATTTACACAAATCGCTTTTTCTGCGAGGGAATGGGTATAAATTAGGTTGAGTTCGGTCGCAATCTCAAGATCAGAGGAGCTATGTTTAAATTCCGAAGTCATGATCACCGATCAACGACCTTGAGAGGTCTATGTCCAATCTAGGACAATCTAGAACCTGGCCACTGTCAGATATTACAAGCCGGCTATCGAAATCGATGTTTCGGTATTTGAAAATAGAATCTCAGTTCAATTATATTACAGGAGCGTCTGCTAGACATATAAGAGTGGGAGAAATCGACCAATGACTGCACTGATTCAGTTAATCATCACTGCCATGATTGGTCCATTTTTGATAGAAACCATAATATTGTATACACTTGTTTATATGTCTGTCGGAAGCTACATGGTTACCAGACACTTTTGAGCAACACTTCAAGACAAAATTTTGTTGTTGATAACTGTTTTATAAACCATTTGCACAAATAACACGACTGATATGGGACACAAAAACATTTTGATACTTGTTTTTTTACCTGCCCCTCGTTTATAATGATACGTTACTTTGGAACCTCGCTTATAGTAATAACGTAGCTCTTACATATTCGTCCACGAATTTCAATCGCTCTAAGGATGGGGTTTTATAATAAAATACACAAACACACGGTGGATAGTTTTTTTTATATGGAATACCTATCTGGTTACTATTCAGTATTCCACGGGCATAGTTGCAATGATGTGCAAAATTGCAGTTTGGAACAACATCACTACACCTTATAAAACAAAGTCCCCCGCCGCGTTTGTCTGTTTGTATGTGTGTTCGCGATAAACTCAAAAACTACTGAACAGATGTTCATGCGGTTTTCACCTATCAATAAGTGATTTTTAAGGAAGGTTTAGGTGTATAATTTGTTAAGATTTTGAATGTCCCGTGCGAAGCCGGGGCGGGTCGCTAGTAAAAAATAATTCTAATATTGTCAATTGATTGATTCTACCACCTATTGTTAATAGTGAAATACGAATATTTATGTACGTAATATTTTTTACGTCATCGTACAACAAGATCTTTGTAATTCTGGCCTCATCCTTAATATTCTGACGTGAATTATCAGGGTTTCTTGGTGATAGTATTCGAGGAAAATTGTAGTACTAGCATCCAATGCTTAAGGGAAACGATTCAATTGATTTGCATATTAAGTACTGCCTACCTACTAGCAGTGACTAGTCGCTTATTGACTGACAGACTATATAATCGGCCAATAATATTTATAAGGGGATGTCTGAGGTTATGTATATAGAGGTGCTCGTTTGTAGATGATGGCTTTAAGATTTGGATGAAAATAATGTCAAACTGTCTGTCATTGTCATGCCGTGGCCTTCACCTCTATGTATGTACCCTCAAACAAATGACATAATGAAGTTAATCAGCAATGTTTAAAGTTCCTGGGGCTTCTTTATGAAACAACGTTATGAGATTCGTGCACGGAATAAACTACTACAATAATATTAAAATGGTACGAGTAATATACCAATGTTTATCTATCTCTGTATACTGTAGACATGATTGTAAATAAACTTAAAGCCGTCATATTTACTCTTTGTACGTCGGTACATTTTGTTGGATATTGGACGTGTTATTGCAATTTATATTAGACTGACGATGCAAATGACATACTTACTGTAAGGTAAACGTATTGGTGCTCGACTCGGTCCCAGTACATGTCATCTTGAAACTTAAGTCATTGTCAATAGAGGCGACAGCAAGGTGTCATCTATTGGGCATTAGCATGTCGAGCACTAGTACGTTTACCTTAATTAGGTAATTCATTATGTACTTATGCTGAAACAATGATCATGTTCCACAAATAAATGTTAATAATTGATATTTTTCTGATACCTAATTGGTCGACAGCACTGTTTTTGACCAATTGTTTTATTAAAGAATAACTACATAAGTTTTTTCTGCTAAATATCATACAATAACCTAATTTAAATATAGGATTCATAACAAAGTGGGCTTATGAGATAAATTATAGAACCAATGCTCGTGCAAACATGTGTCCAACGTCCACCAACACGCACTGATGAATAACTATACGATAAACGTAGCTTTAACATTTGTGATTGGCTTGAAGTGTCGCTCGACAGACCGTAGCCGGCCGCCGCGGCGGCAGTAGTGTGTAGTGACTACGGCGCACAGCTTCAGTTGGCTTCAGAGCGGCGGTCGCTTTGAGAGCAACTACCAGATAACTTTATGACACTAATTGTAGTTCAAAAGGTTAGCTTATATATCCTTGCCCTATAATTTACGTTCCGGTTGTGAAAGCATTTCAGCGCGGGAACGGGAAACGAACGATCTCTAATCCAATTGCTGCAATTGCTTCCAATTGTGCTGCTGTCGATGCTGCATTGCAGTTGAGTTTGGAACCTTCAACTGCTATCTCATTTTTAAACAGATGGACAGTGATATCGCCAGTTAACTGTTGTAACACTGTGCAGCAATGCTTACACATCCGGATATAACCTTAAGGCTTGCTTTAAAGCAACCACGGGACAATGCAAAGAGACGCGAATACGACGCCATAGGAAAACGTAATGAGTAGTCTCGCGTTATGATGTCCCACATAGCTATAGGCAAATACAGACCGATGACAGTCAATCAAAAAAGCTTAGTATAAAGGGAACATAGAAAATTATCAATGGCTTATGTTTACCCGCTTTTATAAACGTGACTGACAAAAAAGAAATGACACGAGGTCTGTTTTTACGTCCCTTAAATTAAATTGCTAATTCCAATGCCAAATTTTGGTTAATTATCTTACGGGGTATAAAACGAACTGTCATTTTAGTATTTAGGATAAAAAACAAAGTGTACTAAGTAGTATTAAAAATCTAAAAGACGATTTCCTATTCAGTTTTCTTCATAGATGACCATAACTTGTGAAAATATTACTTGGAGGTGTTTTCTGTTGGCTATTTCTATTACGCGGTCTACGAAATTAACCTTTTGAACTATTATTATGTGCTTAACTGTATATTAGAATAATTATTAAAGTGACATTCTTTTGCCACCATACTTTATCACCTGAAAGTAAAGGAGTTGAAGTCAATTTGTATAGGGTTGGTAAAACAATATATTTAAATGAACTACATTTTTTTAATTACTTGGATAAATATATTAAATGGCAGAACAGATTATGGAATAAATTTCTACATAACAGTGCCACAAAGCCTTAAACACTGATTTAAATATATGATTTTACTTGCATAGTTCAAACAAAATAGAAAGTAGTAGGTATAATATGATTTGGGACCGTTGTTATAAAAATAACGAGTGTATAAGAAATGTAACTATGTTCTGTTCACTGTAATCTTGATGATATTTATTAAAATCAATTAAAGAACTAAAAAATGTAAAAGGTGTAGTTTTTGGCCGAAAGTACCACTTCGTTCGTTGTCAATTAGCAGCAATTGAAAATTGCTATTAAATATTGACAATTAGCGAAAAGGTGTCACCGCCAGGCAATTAAAATGGAACTTACAACGTGCTCACAAATATCTAAACAAGACTCAATAGTAATCATATTAAGTAGAGTTCAGATATTTTTGGACAGATCTGTTCTATAGCGGCTGTAGCGTATACTAGAAAAGACCATAAATAATTATGATACTTTGAACGGACTATAGGTGTTGGATTAAGTATGGGTGATGAAAGTAAACGTTAACTCATTAAATCTTTCAATAATATTTATAGGAAGAATTATTAAGTCGTTTTTAAATAGTGAAATTTTATTTGTAATATAATAAAATATTTATATCAAATGCATTGTAGATAATCAGTGATTATAAAGTGTCTCTCTTAGCGACGACCGCTGTACGTTTGTGTTGCGGGGCCCGCCCCGATAATATCAGTATTTCGACTTGGTAAAGTAGCGTTACTACGTGTACTTAAGGTAACGAAACGCCGCTCGTATCTGTACCGAGCGGCTGGAACACAGACGAAATAAATAATACGACGTTAAATGGCTTTTATTTCCCCCATTTATAAGTATTTATAAGTACTTACAGGGGCACACTCACACTTTGAATATCAACAATATTTAAAGTGTGCCCCTGTAGATAATAGATTGGAAATTCATCGACGGTCGAACTAAGTGGAATAGAGTTCCTCGTGGTTGGGTGGTGGAACTAAGTGGAATTTAAGAGTTCCGCGTGTTTCGGTGGTCGAAATAAGTAATATTTTTTATCGTAGTTCCTTCTGATTCGATGATCAATACCAAAGACATATGTAACTCCGTATAAGATGAATAAAGTCTAAGGAAAAAACGTGCCTCGGAAATCAAGAAAAAAAGTCATTCTCGGATAGATGGCGCACACACCTTTGGCCTATGGTCGGTTAGATGACGTGACGACACCGTTTCATATTTAACAATTTTAACACATAGATATCAGTGAATGAACATGGGTCAAAATGATATAAAAATAATAAAATCATTTATCCATATATATACCTATACATTTTTTTGATAATTTAATACGTTTTCATTTTGAGTTTTAGTCGTGTGTCGATAGATGGCAGTAAATTTACTGTGACTACAAAACTTACTATGACAGGACCCCTCTATAGTATCTATTCTCTTTGTCAATACTAAGTAAGTAAGTAAAACTCCTTATAGTCCGACAGGTCGAACAGCGAGGACGAGGACTTAAATTTGTCTTGCGCCATGCCGGACAAGTCTGCCAGACCACGTGGTTGGAGCGGTCATTTCACGAGATCATTCCTAAGCATTTTCACCGTCAACTTGAAATTTTGGTTTTTATAAAACGTTCTATCAAAGAGAATTTTGACTAGATGAATATTGTTAAAGTTGGTTAAAGTAAATTATGTAGTCAGTACATTTACTGCCATCTTTCGACACAAATGATTAACACTTTTAGAACGCCATTTGACTATGATCCTTATTTATTCACTGATATGTGTTAAATTTGTTAAATATCAAAAAGTATCGCTATCTAGGTACCTTTGGCCTATCCTCGAGTATCCTCTATTTCAAATTCACTTTGGTCGTAGTGATTGGTCTATGACTCTATGTGGTAGTACTAGTAAAGCGCGATAGAGTAAGATGGCGCTACTAGTAACGTAGGTAGTAGTATTTCTATAACATGAAAGAAGAATAAGTATTGCACTGTAAGGAGAGACCACATCGTTGTACCGACATGAAACAGCCAGAGTCATTTTAAAAAATATTATTTCGAATAGGTATCTAATCATATTACCCGAGTTTGTAAA
This sequence comes from Cydia splendana, assembly GCF_910591565.1. NCBI lineage: Eukaryota > Metazoa > Arthropoda > Insecta > Lepidoptera > Tortricidae > Cydia > Cydia splendana. Next base: position 12,257,466 of record NC_085968.1, on the reverse strand, counting down.
CTCATTGATTTATCATTCGTTCCATGCTCCTCTCTCTCTAGACTGTCTTAAACGGATCTTGGTAAAAGGGACAAATGATGAATGACTGAAACTACACACTAGTAATTAAAACTTCACCGAAAGATATGTTTGCATAACAGTATCAAGATATTTTGCAAATACTTCCAAAAAAATGGAGAATTGCGTAGTACCTTTGTGTTACACGGGCCAACTGGTTGATTTGTAACAACAAAATTTTACATTGAATTGCTGCCTGCCGGAATGCTGGCAATTCACAGCCGATTTTTCACAAATTGCTAAGTTAAACAAGTAACAGCGTTGAACCCTTTATCTCAGTACGGTTACCATCAGTTTGTCACTGACATAAACGCCGTCGAGAACGTAATTGTTGGTAGGTTGCTATGAAACCGTTGTTGTTGTAATGTCTGTACAATCAACCGTCAGTCATCTGATTTTATGTATCAAATATATTCCTCGATATTCCACTGCGACTTATTATCATACATCGTTATCGCGGGAGCAAATATAAATTTATTAAAGAAGTGGTAAAACAGACTGCCCGTTTAGTAAAAACAGACCTTTCTGCCTACACATTATAAGCCTCTAAGAAGTTCATCATACATAGCACGAAGTTTTTGTTGCATAATGTTCATAAATCTTGCTTTACACTCTGTTAGTAAATAATGACCCGGAATCGACATATCAAATAAATATACATGATTTATTTTGTACAACATTATTTAATTTTTGTTGATCTTAAGTGATTTTCGTAATATACGACATAAATTTTCTCTATGTTTTCTACTCTTAATCTGCGGCGTCGTGCAGTAAATATCCATTTTAATTGGCTAAATGATCTTTCGACTGCTACTGTTGTAATGGGTGCGTTTTTAAAACGACGGAAGTAATCAAATGTAGAACGATATATCGTTGAATCTAGTACTACTCGTATCTCCTTCTCCGATATCAGTTCACACATTTTTTTCATAACTTCATATCCGGCATTTTTCTGCAAAACCACTTTGAACTTTTTTAAAATCTGTTTTCCATCTTTATTCAAAATTAATTTGGATATATGTTTGTATGTATTTTGTACTATGGTCAAACTTTCACTAAGAGATAGATTTTGGCACTGCAGTTTATTTATAGCATCTGGTATTACTTGCAGATACTTTGCTATGAAATTTACATCTTTTCGAACTTTTGCACTGAGTAAAGATTTTTTTGCTTTGACGATGCACTGTGCGTCTGAATTACGAAATGTGTCTATAACGCTTTTTATTTCATCAAAATACTTGTTGTAGTAAGTGGTAGCCTCGATCCATGTTCCCCAGCGAATAATTGTTGGGTTTGGAGGCAAAGGAATTCCATTAAACATTTCTCTTAATGCTTTTACTCTTTTCGGAGATTTGCGAAATACTTTCTTTACATTTGAAATTAATAGGTTAACTTCTGGAAAAAGAACACGAACTTGATCGGCAACTCTGTTAAGAGCATGGGCTAAACATGTAACATGGACAATGTTCGGAAAAAGTGTTTTCAAATTTCTGCCAGCTTTCAACATATACCCCACACCATCAGTCAATAACAACAACACCTTGTCATGCTTATTGTGACCAGGGCCCCACAAATCATCCAGGGCATTTTTTACAGTATTATCAGGGCAGTTATCGCGGGAGCAAATACGATTTGACAATACTGAAAGATTATAAAAAACAGTCAAAAACAGAAATGACATTCGTATAGAGAAACGTTTATACCTACGACCTTAAAATGTATAATTATTTTATTGAATATCAATGCTATCTTACCTCCATACTTGACTTGATTGGTACTTAAAAAGATTACCTATTAGGTACGCAACCTTATCAGTCAATTTAGACATTTGTCAATCTTGACTGATCTTTATTTGTAACAACATAATCAAATAGAAGTTGCCTTTAAAATGCCTCGAAGGAAAATAACATGTGATGAATTTGTGGGGTTGTTTATACAAGATTATCCTGAGCTAGAGGCTCGCGATACAAATCTATTTTGCTCGAAGTGCAATATTAGTTTTTGTAAAACTAAATCTTCCGTGAAACGTCATTTTAACTCTGAAAGACACACTTCTCTCAAAAAAGATTTTAGGTTGGAACTGACAAAATTTCTAGTAAGCTGTAACATACCGTGGTCTCAAATAGAGAACCCTGTATTTAAAAATTTCATTGAAGATTGTGTATCTGGAAAATTTGAAAAAACTGTTCAGGTCCCTTCAGAATGTTTGCTGAGGCAGACTTGCGTGAATGAATTATACGACAAAGAGATGGATATAATTAGAGACGAATTAAAAGACGCGTATATATATGTAAGTGTTGATGAAACCACAGATGCTATAGGTCGTCAAATCGCTAACGTTATAGTAGGTGCTATGCTTGAAGATGATGTTGGAACTCCACACGTGCTGTCAAGCAAATGTTTAAATGAAACGAACAATATCAGTATAACTAATACTGTAAAAAATGCCCTGGATGATTTGTGGGGCCCTGGTCACAATAAGCATGACAAGGTGTTGTTGTTATTGACTGATGGTGAAAGTTAAAGTGGTTTTGCAGAAAAATGCCGGATATGAAGTTATGAAAAAAATGTGTGAACTGATATCGGAGAAGGAGATAGTACTAGATTCAACGATATATCGTTCTACATTTGATTACTTCCGTCGTTTTAAAAACGCACCCATTACAACAGTAGCAGTCGAAAGATCATTTAGCCAATTAAAATGGATATTTACTGCACGACGCCGCAGATTAAGAGTAGAAAACATAGAGAAAATTTATGTCGTATATTACGAAAATCACTTAAGATCAACGATTCCGGGTCATTATTTACTAACAGAGTGTAAAGCAAGATTTATGAACATTATGCAACAAAAACTTCGTGCTATGTATGATGAACTTCTTGGAGGCTTATAATGTGTAGGCAGAAAGGTCTGTTTTTACTAAACGGGCAGTCTGTTTTACCACTTCTTTAATAAATTTATATTTGCTCCCGCGATAACGATGTATGGTCATGTCCCAGTTTACAAAATTTTCTGTTACCAAATTAAACGGATTAGAAGATTATACGTCATGGAAGTTCGCAATTAAAATGCTACTCGTTCGCGAAAAATGTTTCAAGTACACGTCAACGCTACCGAAGCAACTAGATACTGCAGAAATAGAAAAGGATCAGGAGGCTTTCACGTTAATATGTCTACACCTGGAGCCGCATCTGTACCCGTATGTGCAAAATCTATCGAACGCTAAGGAGGTGTGGGACGCGTTGGCAGCTATATTCGAAGATAAAGGTATTAACCGGCGGATATCTTTGATGAATAATCTCTTGGATGAAAAGCTAGAAAATCACAAGTCTATGCATGAATATGTTGCATCCGTGATGAGCCACGCTCAAAAGCTGAAAGAGATTAATCAGAGCTTTGATGACGATCTGATAGCCGTAGTGTTATTGAGAGGTCTACCTGATGAGTATAGACCATTGCGAATGGCATTAGAACACTCAGGTATGAAGCTTACCTCTGAAAATGTCCGTCAGAAGCTGTTACAAGAGGATTCCGGCCAGAGTTCTTCGAATGATTCCTCAGTTGCGAATTCGGCGTTAGTAGCAAAGAAACAAGGTCAACATTCAGTATTAAAGCTCAAATGCTTCAGATGTGGCAAGAAAGGTCATAAGAAGTCAGATTGCCCGAAGCTGGTAAAGGAAATGGATGGCGAAGGCGTATCAACGGTTTCTTCAAAGTCGAAGAAAGTTGCTTTACACTGTTCACTGTCGGTACACGATTCCTTCAGCCCCTCGTCATTTTATCTGGACAGCGGTGCGTCGAACCACATGAGTTTTAAGAAGCACTGGTTTAGAGACTTTATGATAACTGATAAGAATGTTGTGACATGTGCGAATGATGACAAAATGTCAAGTGAGGGTAAGGGTGACATTATGGTAAGTCTAAAAGGAGTATTGTTTCCCGTAAAAGATTGTTACCATGTACCCGACTTGAAAGTTAATCTTTTATCGATTTCGAAGTTGGTAAAGAATGGGTGGAAGGTTATATTTGATTATAATGGTTGTAGGATGATTCACCAGTCGATAGGCCAAATTACGAGTAAACTTGTGGTGACTGCTAGTGAAGTCTCAGGTATCTATAAGTTGGATGATTGTTTTCCTGTTGTAGAAGGGGCTTTGGCTACAGTTCAAGTTGAGGACTCGTTGGCGCTTTGGCATCGGAGGCTTGGGCACGTGAATCTGAGCGATTTACGGAAGCTTCCACAGATCGAGCTTGGAGGTAAAAGCGTAATGGAACCTTGTGTCGCTTGTATAAGAGGTAAGGCACATAGATTACCTTTTCCAAAGGGTGAAGCAGGACGAGCTGATGACAAACTCGGCTTATTACACGCCGATTTGTGTGGACCAATGTCGGAACGTTCTTACGGGGGTGCTCATTACATGTTTGTCATTGTGGATGATTTCACTAGGAAAATGTTTGCTTATTTTCTTAAGGAAAAGTCGCAAACTTTAAGCTTCTTTAAGGATTTTGTGACGCATGTGGAGAATGAGACAGGTTTGACAGTTAAACAACTGAGAACGGACAATGGTACCGAATTCGTTAATAAAGATTTTAATGCATTTCTTTCCAGCAAGGGAATAAGGCACCAGTTGACAGTTCCCTACACGGCAGAACAGAACGGAGTCGCGGAAAGGTCCCTGCGTTCGATTACGGAGATGGCACGGACCATGCTTATGGACAAAGGCTTAAATAAAAAGTTTTGGGCGGAAGCTTGTAACACAGCGGTATACGTCAAAAATAGACTGCCTCATAGCGCTAACAATGGGAAGATTCCGGAAGAACTGTGGACAGGGAAAGTGCAGAAGTTGGATCATTTGAGAGTATTCGGTTCAACGGCCTATGTGCATATTCCGAAGGAGAAGAGAAAGAAATGGGACGCCAAGGCAAAGCAATATATTTTCGTCGGCTATTGCGAAGATACTAAAGGTTATCGCTTTGCGGATCTTAGCAATCCTAGACAGATTATAACAGGTCGAGACGTTACATTTATTGAAGGTTCTGATTTAAAGGCGTCAGAAACTGGTTCAAATGTAGAGTTGTTATCGTCTCAGACGACTGTTCAAGATGAAGACAATGCTGTTGTATGGGAAATCGGTCATTCCTCAAAGACGGTTCCGAATATGTCAATGGCAGAAGAGTTCTATGAAGATGCGGTAGAGAGCTCGGACACAGTCGATGTACCCGTAGAAGCTTGCGCGGACACTACTCGTACAGCTGAGCCCGATGTACTCAATGAAGTTTCTAGACAAGAACCCACCATTGAAGATCGTAACGAAGAACCAAGAGCGGCTGATGTGCATAATGAGGCAGAACCTAGGTATCCTCTACGGAATAGGTTACGTAGTGCACATAGCGGTCTGTATTGCTATAATAGTACCTGCAATATAGAGGAAGAGCCCCGGTCATACAAGGAAGCATTACAGAGACCTAACAGTCATGAGTGGCAAGCAGCAATGGAACGTGAGTTGGAGTCCATGAAGGAGCACGACGTTTGGAAGGTTGTTGATAAACCGTCAGAAGCCAAAGTAGTGGGAAACAAGTGGGTCTACAAGTACAAGTATGACGCCGATGGAAACCTGACATACAAAGCCAGACTTGTCGCAAAAGGCTTCACGCAGTCATACGGTGTGGATTATTTTGAAACGTTTTCACCCGTAGTAAGAAGATCAACTCTAAGGTTATTGCTAGCGTTGGCTGCAGAAAATGATTTACAGGTACATCATTTTGATGTAAATACCGCATTTCTGAATGGGGATTTACAAGAAATAGTTTATATGCGACTACCGGAAGGATTTGACAGCGAAGGTCAGTATAAAAAGGTTTGTCTATTGAAAAAGGCAATATATGGCCTCAAACAAGCAAGTCGTTCGTGGTATGAAAAAGTCAATGATGTTTTGCTGTCAACAATGTCATTTCAACGTTCTGAATATGATAATTGTCTATATTTCAAAGATGATATTTTCATATGCTTGTATGTAGATGATTTCATAATATTTTTTAAAAATATGAAAAGCAAAGTGGCATTGTTGAATGGGTTGCGAAAATTCTTCAAAGTTAAGGATTTGGAACAAGCGCGCCAATGTTTAGGCATGAATTTAGAACGAGGAAAAGAAGGTACGTGTTTCCTACATCAGAGGAAGTTTATAGAAACCGTTCTAAAGGATCATGGTATGGATCAATGCAAACCAGCGAAAACTCCGCTAGAACTGGATCTGCATAAGGTTTTGGCAGATGGGGGTGGTGAGGAGATGAATCGTCAAGAACAATTACGATACCAGTCTTTGGTTGGTGCATTGAATTACCTAGCCTGCAACACGAGGCCCGATATCTCGGCGGCCGTGAGCTTCTTGGCTCAATATAATTCATGTTACGTTGATGCTGACTGGGGAGGCGACATTAGAGACAGAAAGTCTTATTCGGGGTACATGTTCAAAGTTGGACCGAATATGATATCCTGGGAGTGCAGAAAGCAGAGCTGCGTGTCACTTTCTTCAAGTGAATCAGAATTTGTCGCATTGTCTGAAGCATCCAAGGAAGCTGTATACCTCCAGAGGTTAGTGAGTCACGTATTCAAAAAGGGGAACTCTAAGGATGTCAAGTTGTTTGTAGACAACCAGAGCGCCATGGCGTTGGCGAACAATCCTGTTTCTCACCGGCGAACGAAGCATATCGACATTAGGTACAATTTCGTTCGTCATTGCGTCAATGAGGGGTTGATTCAGTTGGAGTACATCCCGACTGAAGACAACTTGGCCGATGTCTTAACTAAGCCATTGCCCCGCGTTAAGTTTGAAAGGTGTGTGACTGGTTTAGGTTTAGACTTGAGTGCTTGATGATGCTGTGAGTGTTCACATGATGATGGATGGTTGCTTGAGAGGAAGTGTTGGTAGGTTGCTATGAAACCGTTGTTGTTGTAATGTCTGTACAATCAACCGTCAGTCATCTGATTTTATGTATCAAATATATTCCTCGATATTCCACTGCGACTTATTATTCTTCAGTAATTTACTTTCTATACATCCCGTTTGCACTAATATGCGAGTGCGAGCGAGATGTATAGAAAGTAAATTACGTTCTCGACGGCGTTTATGTCAGTGACAAACTGATGGTAACCGTACTGTTCAGTAGAGCGCCGGCACGCCGCTCGCTACGGAATGAAAATAACTTCAGCTTGGATTACACGGACAGAGTATACCTATACCTACCTTTTATATTAACCTATATTACAAAATCTAGCAGTCTTATTTCAACTATTTTGGATTTATTTAGTGTTTTTCTTTCTGCTTCATTACCTATACGAGTTGACGAAATGATGAGATAATACCTGTAGGTATACATTTTACTGCAGGTATAATACGAATAGGTCACACACAATAAAAACTTAAATGAAAAAAATACTGTGCTACCAAAATGCCGTTGGATTGAAAAATAATAATATCTAAAAATGTAGTATATATTGGAAATCTGAGTTAGTAGTATTTATTTAAGTATGTGATATTGGTTTAATTCGTATTCCTTCATGAATCCTCGGGCTATGTACTCGTGTAAACCCGGCTTTTAAGTCGAATAACGAGAGCGTGGAATTCGCGATTTAGAAAAAACCGGCCAAGTGCGAGTCGGACTCGCCCACCGAGGGCTCCCAAGTTTTTTTTTACAAATTTATAGTTTTCAGATTTTTCCCTGTAGTAGGTACCTATTTGTAGTGTAAGACGATATTATGATATCACTTACCAAATTTCGTAGTTCTAGGTCAACGGGAAGTATTCCTATAAATTGAGATTCCCTTGAGAGTGTCGAATTAATTATATACGTTTTTTGCGGCATAAATGACAGTATCGTTTACGTTAACTTAGAAGTTAGATTTTTTTCACTGCTTCTAGGGACTATAGACTTGAGTATATATGTTCTTAATTTCAACCTGATACCTCCACGCGTTCCCGAGATAAAGGGTCTTGACAGACAGACAGACAAACGAAGTGAACCTGTAAGGATTCTGTTTCCTTTTATGTACGGCACCCTAAAAATAATAAAATGAAAAAAAAAAAAGGAAATCCACATTTCGGTAGGAAGCTTATCTGGATTATGTAAAGTATTGACTACCTTTTATGGAGTTTAATGTTTTACTTTTGTTGGAATATTAAAAAGAGATAAAGTCGCACCAAACAAAGTCTGTAGCGGATTTGATAGCCCACGCAGTGTAAGTGTTACGTATACGTCATAATTTCATAGAAGTTTGACGTTTAAAATGACACTTTCACTGCGTGGGCTATCAAAATCGCTGCAGACTTTTTACGGTCTGACTATATATTCTGATGCTCTATGTTGATTTACCTATAAACATCTCACCATGATAAATCTTTCAACTGTAATGTACTTACTTACCTATTTAATTATATCGTAAGTTATTGCCATTTGAAAAAAGTTCCACTGTATTGAGGAACAGCTTTTATGTAGTAAATCGCTATGAAATTGTTTGACAGTAACTGGGTTAGCCATTTCGTTGCACTTCTAGAGCGCCACCAAGTTTTAGGTACCTAAGCAGACATACGGCCCTATTCGAACTTTAAGTTACGTCAAATATTGCGTCAAGAAACGATATGGAATAGATAAGATATGTCATATCTATCCGTAATATTTGACGTAATTTAAAGTTCGAATCGGGCCGCTAGTGTAAGTTTTAGTTCAACTACACAGAGCGATACCTAATCCGCTCCTCTGAGTCAGATTTTGATTCTTTAAACTTGTTCAGCAGAGACCAACTGCGGTCATAATCTCGACACAACAAAATTATATAGCAATGTATTAGTTGGGTTGTGCTTGATGCTCACTGCCAAACCCACCCCCCATATGTGAGGACACGATGAATTGGTATTACATTGGTGTGGATTTTTGTTTCTAAATACAACTCCTGGGAGACTACTCTGTAAGGAATATTGAAAATATTTCAGAGTAAACCAAATAGCTTTTACATTTCTTGCGTTTTGAAGGCTTCAGTTTTGAAACTGGAATCGAAGGAATTTAATTTGACGCTCATTTTCACTGTTGGGTTATTTAATTTCTCTTTGAACGAAAATGAAATACAGCTGTAGTGCATAATTGTTTTTCATCGTATTTTCCCGGAAACTATAGTATTTGTCATGCAGGTCATGCTACTTCACTCAAACTCAGTACTTTTTGTACCGACACTGACTGAAATAGCAAGACATGCTCGTAGGTTTCCGTGAACTAACGAAATAATTATGCACGTAGCCACTAAAATATAGGTACGGTACCTATGTACCATGCAACTGGGTGACTTTCATAAATTTTATAATTAAAATGTATTTTCTTCCATAACGCGATACCAAAAAAGAAATAAAGTGCTACAAACGGTTCAGATCAATATTATAAAAGGACTGAGGTTTAATTTTATGTTTATAATTAAATAAGTTATATAGAAAGATATGGCCAAAATCTCGAAGCGATGGCTACGTATTGAGAATATTATGCAAGAGGTTTGGTGATTATAATATTCATATGTATGAATGGAAGAAAGCTTAATAAGGAACAAAACACACAAAGATTTGATACTCATCTGTATATATTTGTACTCAGAGCCGATTTCTCTGATGTTGGATTTACTTTGATCTGGAAAAAAGAAGACAAGTCATTGCAGCTTCTATTTTACCCCCTTGGAGGATATATTCCGGGATAAAAAGTACCTATTCTATCCTACGAATTCGTAATAAAAATTAACAAACTTTTGTTAAATTCTGCCCTTCCTAATAAACACCAATTCGTAATCTCCTTAATACCACGGTAATCATACGGTAATAAGTGCCATTACCTTATACCCTCGTGGGTGTGTACTGTGTAGCCAAGAAGCCAATCGTTTACGATCCGTAGCGAACGAAACGAAACTGTCACTGTCGCAGTAATATGGAAGAGTGATAGAAAGACACAAAGCGTTTCGTTACCGTAGCGCAAACGATTGTCACCTTGACTAGGCACCCATCGCTCTGAAAATTCAGACTTATAGCTTTATCCATGTATGGCCTCGAGAAAAGAGGGCACGGATGTGCCTGCTTTGTTTGCTTTGCGCAACTTGGCGGATCGGTGGTCTTTAAAATACCTAGCGGATTAAGTAAAGCAAGTGCTGAACAATAAATAGTTTACGTAAGCAGTAACGTATTATAAGTTTATGATGGTTCATTATTTTGGAAGTGGGTAGTTTTTGCACAGTGTAGTTTTTCCTCAGTCACCCGTTGACGACGAACGTTGTAAAGGGTTCGAAACGTCGGGATGTAGTATGAATTCAATATACGCGGTATATAATCCGTTTCAATAGTTTTATTTCATCAGTAACGTATTGTCATGAATGAACAGTAGGTATATCTAATTTGGATGAAATACGCTACTATTTAACCTACCTAAATAGAGAACTCATTATAAAGTTCAATCGATGCTCTTATCTAGTTACCCTCTCAATTGTTTTTCTCAGAGCCACCGAGAAATTGCGTCTTGTTTCATGGTATTTTGAGAAAGTTTTTCAATTTAGCAACCCGCTATCGTGTCTCGTGAACTCATTTTAAAGTTTTTACTTACGGCTGTCAGGCTAGTTTCCGACGTCAAATGCTGGCGAACTGCGGAGTTTTCATCAATTTTATTTATTTTCCTTTGCTTTGAGTTATGCAATTAAACGTATAGGTACTTATGTTTCAGTTTCGTTTATTTATTTTAACGTTAAAATAATTAATTTAGTAGTAACCAACGAAAAAAAAAGAAAATAAAAAGCTTAATTTGATCTAACTACCAATTCCAATGGTCGTCCCAGGGGCAATCGGTGTAAAATTAATTCATATTGGTTCCCAGTCCATTCGATACTTGCCCGTGGCGGGGATGAATTGGAATGATTATTTCCATTTATTTTCTATCATATACAGGGTGAAATTTAAATCACTGGCCATATTCATTCCCGGCACTAGGTTACACTTAAGGAATCTATTTAGCAAACAAAAAGAGTACATTTTTTTTAATTTTCATTTTTCAATTTTTAAATATTTTCCACGAGTCGTGGTCACCCTATTACCACAAATGTAAACAAACCTAATAGTAAGTTTTAACAACAACATCAGCAAAACCCTTATCTGACCTTCACTAAACCTTATAATCGTTGCAATGGGGTCCACCCAGTTAGTGTTGGCGATGGTAGGCAGGTTTATCAATTTCGAGGGTAGTCTAAACCATTCCGCGCTAGCGGTAAACATAACGGTAAGCATAAATGATTAGTCACTCGTCACTCGCCAACCTTAAAATAATAATCGCGCGCGTACTAAGGTTTAAAAAAATGTTTTCGAACCGGGAATATTACGAAATGGTTAGTGTCCGACCGAAACATGTTTTTTTGCCGAAACCGAAACCGAAACCGAATGTTCGGCTTTGGCTCTAGTTTCGGCCGAAACCGAAACCGAAACCGAACCTTTTGTAGATTTGTTAAAATCGTTGAAAAAAATGTCATAAAACCGCTTTTACACACATATTATGGGGCTGTCAACACCCAATGTCCTTGAAATTGATGTTACTTAAGTTTTTTAAGAAAATTACTAGAGTTAGACCAAGATAATTCTGCAACGATTTTGATAACACACGCAGTGCAAGTGTTATTTTAACGTCAAAACTTCTATTAAATTATGATGTATAAATAACATTTGCACTAGTTGCACTGCTATCAAAATCATTGTAGAATTTTCTTGGTCTAACTCTTATTCATTCACCAGTCAAACTAACATGTAGATATAGGGTCAACTAAAAAACCAACCATAAACGCGAGCGCAGCGAGCGCGAAATTTTTTGTTGACAAATATCGCAGGGCCGGGTACCGATCTTCAACTGGGCCTAATAGTCCGAAGTTCCCCAGTCAGGCGAACTTTCATGCGAAGTTAAAGCCGTGCTTCAGGCTTCAGGATAAGTAGTTGAGCACAGACTCCAACCAATGTCCATTGTATTAAAACGCGAGACCGCAGGCTGAGCATGGCGCAGCGAGGCTAAATGCTAAGCTGATGTAGATGACATGTGGAACACAAACCAATGGTAAATTGAGGTAAAAAGTGAGGCTAACTAAGGTCGAGCATTCGTATGATAAACTGTACTAGGGACACTTTTAAGAGTTTTTTCTTCGTTTTAATCAATTGTCAGCTGTTCAGCCTCGCAAAATATAAACTATTGAGAAAATCAACTTTGCAGCACTAGTTGAGCGTAGCCTTTAGCCTCGCTTAAAATTTGCCATTAGAGGTATGTAGGAAAATGACTGAATAAGTGAGTGAATAAGAGCGAAAAAGACATCGTTCGACTCGGGCCGACCTGATACTGGGGGCCCCGACATGCTTAATCCGGCCCTGCTTAAAATCACCATTAAACGGTTCTAATGTCGTGAGTACTCGTGAGGAAGCCGGACTAGTCCCGATAAGGCCTAGTTTACTCTCTGGGTTAGAATATCAGTCTGATGGCAGTCGCTTTCTTAAAAACTAGTGCCTACGCCAATTCTTGGGATTAGTTGTCAATTGGACCCCAGGCTCCCATTCCCATTGCCACGACTCGGCAAAAATTCCGGTATCACGCGAGGAAGATGATGAGTTTTCTTATTATTCTCTTGCCCAGGGCCCAGTAACATGCGACAGTGCTATCTCATTCACTCCGATACAATTAGACAGTGTGCGCGTTATAGGTATTGACAGCCTCTTAAGACTGCGTCGACCGTCCAGTGGAACGTCGACCGGAATTGTATTTTATAATAAACCAATTAATTTCTGTACCTATACATGAATCAGTATATGTAGGTATTCATATTGTTGTCCTACTTATTCCCCAACTTTTGGTCTTTGTCCGAAGTACCATTTCGTAAGTTTCGGCCCGGCCGAAAGGTTCGGCCGGTTTTTGGCCGAAACCGAAACTCCAGCCGAAACATGATTTTTTGGCCGAAACTGGCCGAAACCGAAACCGAAACCGAACCTTCGGTCGGACACTAGAAATGGTACGGTGTTATTTATTAAGTGGTGAGTGTTTACGTGGTGCACAAAGATTATACGAAATGGAATCAGTTCCACGCCTTCGCAGACAAGGATTGAATCCAAGAGTAAGTACCATCTCGTGGGACTTTCGTTGATTGCATCGATTTTTAATCAAATGTACATAAGTTGATTCAATTTTTTAAATACGCCTGAATGCAAAGATTCCTGACCTAGTTTTTACTCATTGTTTTTAAGCCACGGACGTTTTGTTAATAATCATTAGTCAGAAATAACATTTTAGATTAAAAATGGGTTGCCTTTGCATTTTGACGGTTCTAAGCCCGTTAAAGTATGAAGGAAAAATTAGCAACTTATGTAGGTAGGCGTCTTATCTCGCTGCAATAGGGTTCATAATTGGTGACGCGATTGCAAACAGCGGGAGGGGCGGGGTGTCAATGACCTTAACTGATAAGAGAGAAGCGGGTGTAGTGGGTAGTTGTCGGTTCACCATAACGTACGAGGTTTTTAGGACAACTTGATGATGAGTTATTTCGAAAAAAATGTACTGAGCGGTATTAAAAGAAAAAACACGTGTTTAATATTTTTTCGAGTTCTTTCGGGTGTTTCAATTTGGCCAGTGAATTAAATTTCACCCTGTATACGGAGTCGCGGGGTGTATACCTAGTCTATATTATAACGTTATTTATTGCCAATTTTAATTATCTAAACTATCTTAAATTGTTTGAAATTCCATTGAGCACTTAATAGGAAAGTTTGAGTAGGTAATTATTGGCTGCTCCGTCATTTGTAGAAAGTGTATGTAGAGACACCACGGGGTCCTTAGGAATTAGTGTAGCTCCAACTGCCACGATTCCCTAATAATTCTACGCTGCAGAGCCGATTAAAATTCAACGTCCAAAATGGCGAAATGAACGTTCCGACCTAAATCGAGCCGTGGATTTAAATAAAAAGTTGCCTCGAGAATAAAGGGAATTCGAATGAGACTGGGGGACTCAAAGAAATTACTTTTAGATTTTTACCTTTAAAATAGGAGGGTTGAGAAAAATGAGCGATAGGTATTATTTTGTATACTTGGCAATTTTAGGTATTTAAGTATGTTCGATAACAGTTACAATATTGTCAAGACGGCCATAATTTTTGTTTATCTACATCCTGAGGGATATACTCGTATTATAACTATGAACATAGTTGTACAAAAGCTGTTTATACTTAGCCTTGCCTGCCTTGCTGGAGAGGAGAACTAACTGGGACACAGTAATTCAATTAAAGTAGGTAATATAATTATAAACTAGAGTTGAGACATTGTGCAGTGTAAGTACTTGAAGGGTATTACGTGTGGTTCCAAAGAACTTAATGTTAATGTGAACCAAAGCGGTAACTCTGTAGATCACTTAAAATAGCAGAAAGAAGTTGACGCTGTTATGAATAGAGATATGTACCTATACATTCTTTAATTCTCAAATTATAGGTACCTTAGGTATTTATTTGTAATGGAGTGTTTGTGTGGAGATATTTAATAACGTAAACAGGAATATAAAACTAAAATTAACTACAATTAAAATAACTAAAATTAAAAATACCTATCAAAATTTGGTGCCCGCGGGAGGAGTGTTACGAAGATTTAGAAATCTTATTCATTTAATTGTAATTTCAAGATAAAACTCAGATAGTCCAAGAATATTAACATTTGTAAGTATTTTCCATAGGTACGAGTATACTTATGTAACGGACACGGTGGTGTCGGCGTTACATGGTGTTGTCGGATATTAGAAAGCGTGCGCGGAGCCGAAGCTAATAGGGAGAGATCCTGTCGACAATATAATGAAATGTAAAGGGCACACCGAGTGGTATCAAGAACACCGGTCAAAGACTATTGAGGGTTGATGGAAATAATAAATGTAGGTAGTAGGCTATTGGGTTAAAGCGATGGATAAACAGGGATTCCAGGGCTATTTATTAGGTACTTATTATTCCTTTATTTATTTTTCTTCTTTGTTAGAATAGTTAGGTTATGTTATAATATGGATACTTATAAAAATAAAATACAAAAAAAAACATTCGAAAACATTACAAAATACTTATAAACATATTATAAAAAACCTAACCTAGGGTGCCGCGCCAGCAGCGGGGCAAGGCCTAAGCTGCCGGTGATCAGGGCCGCAGAGAGAGGAAGCGCCGACTATTCACGCCTTGTACAAAACTACCGCTTTCTGTATCTGACCCTTGATCCAGCAACTTAGCGAGAGTCTCTCTAGGTGTTCCTCGAGACTCTTTGTTATGAGACCGTTCGCTGAAACGACTATCGGGACAATGATGAGCCAAGTCTAATAGGAACTTACTGGACTTATCCTTCTCGGCTTTCATGAGATTCTCATAATAAGAAACGGTGTCGTCGATGATCAGGGCCTGGCGCTGCAATTGATGTATCAGCACACAATGTCAGCATTTTGACATTGGAAATGTCTTTTCGTTCGCTCCAGTATACGGTCCGATTTCACGAAAAAGTGCGATCCCCTTATATCTCGGAAAGTTGTGAAGATATGATATTAAAAAATAGGCTCAAAAGACGCATAATCACGAGAGCTGTAAGGTGCAAAAATAATTATTCGAGAAAGTCAAAAACAAAAAAAGTTATGGTCGAAATAGTGAAAATAAAATTCAATTTTTTCCGAATTTTTGATTTTGGTGCTCGATAATTTGGAAACGAAGAATGATATCAAAAATTTGAGAAAAACGGCTCTGGACAATTTAGTCAGCTACAATTTGAGCCTAAAACAAAGACGATCGGGTTAAGGGTTTGCCCTGTAGCCTAACCTTAAAATAGTCAAAAAGTCAGAACGACATTTTTCACAGGACATTTATGACTTCATGTTTCGCAGAGTTCGTTATCGGTGTTTGTTGTGAATTATCGGGATTATGACGGCAGAATAACACTTACACTGCGTGGGCTTTCAAAATCGCTGCAGATTTTTCTTGGTCTAACTCTATCTATCCTGTTTGAGACGGGCGTAGATAATGCACTATTCGACAATCTATGCATTCTTGTGGTGGTGGAAATAGAAATAGAGATAGAGGCAGAGGTAGAGGCAGAGGGAGAGGGAGAGGGAGAGGGAGAGGGAGAGGGAGAGGGAGAGGGAGAGGGAGAGGGAGAGGGAGAGGGAGAGGGAGAGGGAGAGGGAGAGGGAGAGGGAGAGGGAGAGGGAGAGGGAGAGGGAGAGGGAGAGGGAGAGGGAGAGGGAGAGGGAGAGGGAGAGGGAGAGGGAGAGGGAGAGGGAGAGGGAGAGGGAGAGGGAGAGGGAGAGGGAGAGGGAGAGGGAGAGGGAGAGGGAGAGGGAGAGGGAGAGGGAGAGGGAGAGGGAGAGGGAGAGGGAGAGGGAGAGGGAGAGGGAGAGGGAGAGGGAGAGGGAGAGGGAGAGGGAGAGGGAGAGGGAGAGGGAGAGGGAGAGGGAGAGGGAGAGGGAGAGGGAGAGGGAGAGGGAGAGGGAGAGGGAGAGGGAGAGGGAGAGGGAGAGGGAGAGGGAGAGGGAGAGGGAGAGGGAGAGGGAGAGGGAGAGGGAGAGGGAGAGGGAGAGGGAGAGGGAGAGGGAGAGGGAGAGGGAGAGGGAGAGGGAGAGGGAGAGGGAGAGGGAGAGGGAGAGGGAGAGGGAGAGGGAGAGGGAGAGGGAGAGGGAGAGGGAGAGGGAGAGGGAGAGGGAGAGGGAGAGGGAGAGGGAGAGGGAGAGGGAGAGGGAGAGGGAGAGGGAGAGGGAGAGGGAGAGGGAGAGGGAGAGGGAGAGGGAGAGGGAGAGGGAGAGGGAGAGGGGAGAGGGAGAGGGAGAGGGAGAGGGAGAGGGAGAGGGAGAGGGAGAGGGAGAGGGAGAGGGAGAGGGAGAGGGAGAGGGAGAGGGAGAGGGAGACACCCGATTCGTCATGATGAGCACATGGTAGAGCATTACCCAAGATAGCTGATGCTGAACCCTGGTAGTACCTATTGGAACTCAGGTTTGGTGCAACATAGACAAACGCTGTTATGATCATCTCTCGTCGCGTCAAACTGCTGTCAAGAAAATTTCATATCTTGCAGCAAATGGGCCGCTGCCGATCACCACTTCTCGAGTTGACTACGGATTTGCCGTGTAATAATTTTCTTGTACTTTGAACATTAATATATCCTGCTTATTAATCGAAACATGAAATATGTACCTATACTTATGCGCCACGGCGACAATTATTCAAACTTGGATACGCGTGTGGAAATTTTGCAATTTGTTTGTTCGACATGCGTTATGTCCAGGATACTTGTGTTAGTCTAAGAATAAAATAATTATCATTCAACGTTGTAGTTTTATTTTGTAACTTTTTCCTTATCCAGACTTTCTCGTCGCTCAGCGACAATATTTTTTCGAATTCCGTAGATTCATTTCCAATGTGCTCGATAGTCGTGTGAGGCACGAAATCTGTGAATTTTTGAGAACTGGCGCAGGTAAGTACCTAGGTACTTATTATATGTATATAGTACAGTAGGTACTTCGCGGGCCACAAGGCCGTATAGAAGAGCAAATTGCTGTTGAATTTATTATTTTACTATGGTGTAACATTTAATTAATGTCCCACAAAGTTTCCCCTAATAACCGAAATTATCAATTTGCTTTTTTTCTTGTAGGTAAATAATTGAACAACCAAATCGAGACACTAACACATGTTCTGCAGGTATTTTTATCAAAAGCTGAATAAAGAAAGTCATTAATTAGATGTCGTCATTTCGAACCGGTCTCAATTGTCACGAAGACTAAATTAAAATTTGACGCATCGTGATTCCATTGAATTATACACGGTACTTGAAATAGGCAGCCCATTAAGGCAAATTCTACCTTTCCGCCAATTAATCCATTTGCCAATAGCGAGCTCGCTTTTATTTTACAAATTCAACGTAGGCTGGTGCACAATTAGAAGAAGAATGAAGCGCTTTATATGTGCCTATATTAATTTATGTCCTATATACTTAACGGTTTTAAATATACTTACTTAAATTCTACGAAAGCGAAAAAAATCTTTAACCTATACAATTTATGTATATGCCGTTTGGCCAGTGATTCGTGACTGTAGGTAAATAATATATGAGCGTGATGCTTCAAAAGGAATTTGTTTAATATATACCTACCTATACTACGACCATAGCTGTCTCATCTACCATGACATGCTTAAGCAAAGCATAAAATATGTAGGTATTCCGATCTGAATAATGATTAATGATCCTTGGTGTTCTCATTAATTATAATTAATTAGCATATTGTCAGCTAATTTAATATTGCCACAATTGGCTAACTTATATTAAGATAATATTGTGATAGTGATTACGCAGCAAAGTCAAAAACGTCTATCCTGGTCTTATAAGTCACTGTCAGTCACGAAGTTGAATCCGATTCTCCGGGTATAATCAGCCCTTTAGCAATAACCATTGAGGAATACCCAAGGAAAATATCCAAAGGCGGTTTATAAAATTGGGACAATCCACCGCTCCGTAACTTCATCCGTGCGACCCCGCGGGCAGCCGCTCAATTATTTTCTCTCTAGGATGCTATTCTCACCGCTTCCTGAGAAATGTTTAGACAAACCAGTGTCACTGTAAGCTCGAGATTCAAAACTACCGTTTGTATTAGGAGACCGAAATTATTATGGCTCATTTGAACATTCAGATCCCCGAATACTGTCCGCAAATAGAATAACACCCCAGCCCTTTCTGCTCCGCTGTCTCGCAGAAATGTTTTTTTATCGTCCTCGTATTATTTTGCCACTGAACCCTTTATCAATTTGCTAAGTGGCGTTTCAGAAAATGAGGATTTTGTCGTGGTTGATGGAATTCTAATTGGATTTGGGCTGCGTTAAGTGACCATGTAATTAGTTTGATAATACTTAACTTAAGAATTTTTAAGGGTCTCTGGCCCTTAAGAGATGTTAATGGCCGGGCTAACGATGTTCATTCTGTAAACGGTTTGTTTTCCGGTGTGTCAGTCGAAAGGTAGTTAGTATAAATATCTATTTCGTGAATATATATTGTCAAATTGTCGAGATAAAGGTAGGTATTCCTAGCTGTCGCAACGTCAGTTAAATGGAATTTGTGTTGATCAGTAATCGGGTCAACAAGTTCAGGCCCAGTCATTCCCATTAGTTGTTAGTTCAGGTGAATCGAACTCGAGCCAACCAATCATGACCTATAGATTCGTAGCTACTCTTGTGGAATCGATTCCAGAAACTCATCAGAAGTCAGATCTTAAAGTCTAATCTGTTAATGTAGTATATTGTACCTACACGTAGCTGTACACTACTGTAGTATTACAATAAAGGCAAACTTATTATAAAATAATCTCTCTAAATAGCGATCTGAAATGCTACAACCATTCATTTTAAAGGACATCTGTAAGATAGAACCGACAGATTATAAAGAACTGATATTCTATACCTATTCATTAGGCTGCAGAAATTTAAAAATAATCCTAGACTCAATATTAGGCATACCTATTACCTAACTGAATATGTAATTATAAGATGACGGAAATCTACCAGATCAAAATGACTGAGCGAGTAGACAATATGCCAATCGTTAACGCTCCATAGCGAAAGAAACGCAACTGAGACAGTTGCACTAATTTGGAAGAGTAATAGAGAGGGATGACTACGCTACGCCACGGTCGCAACGCCACGAGCGTTAACGATTTACGGGGCCTGTAGCACTACCACCAGTTTTGACATTGACAGATACGCTCGCGTCTAAGTAACTTACTTTCTATGCATCTCGCTCATACTCGCATATTAGTGCAAGCGAGATGTATAGAAAATAATTTACGTAGACGTGAGCGTATATGTCAATGTCAAAACTGATGGTAGATGTACTGATCTCTTTGAACATGGAAATTCCGATGTGAATATGTCTGTGGTGAGAAGGTGTAGAGTTAGACCAAGAAAAGTCTGCAGCGATTTTGATAGCCCTTGCAGTGCATGTATTATTTATACGTCATAATTTCATAGAAGTTTGACGATTAAAATAACACTTGCAGTGCGTGGGCTATCAAAATCGCTGCAGACTTTTCTTGGTCTAACTCTATAGGTACGGCCACACTTTTCTGAGAGTTTACTCTGAAAATAGGGAATCTCTGGGGCGGCCTTTTTATCCTGGTTTGCTTGAGGTTTTGACTCGCTCTGCAATAATATTATTGCAGCGCTATGCGACGTTAGCGCCAGCCGCCATAAGGTACCTTTTGCCGTGGAACGTCACATATCTTTACTATTTCATATCTAGTGAATCTCTAATTTATTTCCCGAATGGCGCCGTCGGTAAGCAACTGCAGTAATACCCCAGGGCGCAGTCTGATTGGAGTGCAATCGGATCGCACTTTGGCTCTACAAATTGATCAATAAAACTACTGTTCTACAATTACAGAATTTGAACACGAGAGAATTCGATATAGCTCACATTTGCACCTCACTAATGCGCAGTCAACAGGTCTATATTTTTGGTCTTGTACGATTCTGATAAGGCGAAAAGTATTCAACGTATATTATTCGTCAGGTGACAACCAAAACTCACTAATGATAAAAAAAGAATAACACAAAAAAATTATTAATAGGTAGTCCTATTCACTATAGCTCTGAAATTGTAGTAGTAATTAGTTAGTGGTTGTCACCTGACGAAATATTATATTATAATACAAATTCGCTACTTACGTACATTTTTAACTACAAATGATATGAAGAAAAATTCACCTACTTAAATCATCAGATTTACCTGAATATAACATGAATAACCTAAAATTTAGGTTTAAATTTAGGTGTATTTAGATCCTAAATACATAGATACTTATATAAGTAAGTATGTTTTTCTAATAGTGAGTTGATTTAGACAAAAATAATTATATTACTTGGGTGAAAGTTCATGGCCAGAAAGAAATGCAAAATATATGATTTCATTTTTAGGGTTCCGTACCCAAAGGGTAAAACGGGACCCTATTACTAAGACTTCGCTGTCCGTCCGTCCGTCCGTCCGTCCGTCCGTCTGTCACCAGGCTGTATCTCACGAACCGTGATAGCTAGACAGTTGAAATTTTCACAGATGATGTATTTCTGTTGCCGCTATAACAACAAATACTAAAAACAGAATAAAATAAAGATTTAAATGGGGCTCCCATACAACAAACGTGATTTTTGACCAAAGTTAAGCAACGTCGGGAGTGGTCAGTATTTGGATGGGTGACCGTTTTCTTTTGCTTTTTTTTTGTTTTTTTTTGCATTATGGTACGGAACCCTTCGTGCGCGAGTCCGACTCGCACTTGCCCGGTTTTAAGTATCATTTTCTCTATTAATATTTCATATCTTTCTACTGACTCACTGAAATTACTCATCTGTAAACATGCATACAAACCTTGAAAAAATTAGGTTTCTAATCGACCGACAGTTGTATTTTGATCTCAACTTTAAGTGTCTGCTGACCTTAAAGAACCCAAACGGATAAAATTGTATGGCTTCGTAATCCGGTTGGATGTACGGAATATATAGCCTTGCCTTTTCCTCAAACGTTTACATTATACAGAGTCGAGCCACTATAATGCGAAAGGGTTTATTCTATCCGGACTAATGCTGAATATCTAATGGCATGTCAACCATTTTAGTAGATACAGAGATGTGTAAATAATATAGGCTACCAATGGCAAGGTCACCGACCATGCGCCATCGCCAGTTGGTGGCCAAACTACAATAGTTATGTATTTTGTATTGCGCTTTTATCCTCACACCTACTCATATTAGCGTCGGTTGCATCATAGTGGAGCTTACGAAATAAGTTGGTGTATGTACAGTAGAGTCCGCATATAATGACATCGAAGGGAAGTGAAGTGACAAACACGTCATACTAAACGGATGTCATGTAAAGCATAGTTGATTAACTTCTTATTTTTATTAATTTTTCTAAATAAGTCTCAAATTCTTTTGTGAGAGATGAGTTTTATTAGGTTGTGCCAATTATATCACCTTGTCACTGCGAATCAAAACTAAACATCTTACACGCCACGCACGCACCAAATGTCCTCGCAAGGAAAGACGTGGGGACGGCCACGATAACCAGCGAATGTGTCAGTATAACCGGACATAATTTCACTAAAATAGGATTTATTGGTCATAGTCAGCGGTTTGTCACTATAAGCGAAGTCATCTTATCAGACTTGTCACAAAGAATTTTATATGAAAACCAAACTAGCAGTAATTAGGTCATAGTAAGCGGTTGGTCAGTGTAAGCGGAGTCATAATAAACGGATTCCACTGTACTAATTTGTATATAGGTATGCGACTGCTATCTGATCACTTAACCCAGAGGCAAAACTATATATAGGTACATACACCGTTTTTTAAGTTTCGTTTTTTTTACCCTGAAAAGTAGTGGTAATTAACTTTTTCTTCCGAAATGCTAGGTTTTATGATAATCTAATATTGCGATTTCTAATCTGAAAAAAAAAACGGACTAGGTATAGTTTAAGAAAATACGAAAGAAATACGAATAAGAAAGTACGAGCCGTGGTTGTACGCCTAAACTACATACCTAACTACCGTAGCATTTATGGACTATTTATACCCTTTTGCTCGTCTCTGCTAGATGGTAATATCAGATGAAGCCGCCGGATGGCGGTGGCGTGCCGGCGATATTACCGGCCGGAAATTGAAATTGGGTGGCCGCTCGCTCCGTCAAAATATGTTTAACAAAAATATGTCCAATATGGATTAGATCGATGAAAGGTTTACGGGATACAATATTGACCATCCATCCAATCTGACGTACAACGCAAAGTTAGGCCCATCTTTTATGGATGAGATTCAAGTAATACATATTAATCCTATTATATTTGTTTTTTGCTCGAAAGAGATCTTTTTTCATGCAGGTGTACAGACCTACTGAAGGGTAAAGGCCTATATTGTTCCCGCGGGAATTATGAATGGTAAAAAAAAGATATAACTCCCTAGGGAGTTATACCTCTCTTTTCTCCCTAGGGAGTTATAGCTTTCTTTTTTAATTATGTCACTTAATTCATACGAACCAAGTAGGTTATTGTTATTGTTTAAAGTCAAGGTATAAGTAAAACTCCCTTACTTTTGAAATACTGACGATTATATGATTTAATATTATTGTTTAAGTTTAAAAATATTTAATTTGATTAATTTTTAATCGTGGCTGAATGCCGAAGGTCTGTGCCTTCGATCCCTAACCTATCAAAAAATGACAATATGGCAGATGAATGCAAAGAGAATTAAATCACTACGTTTGAAATGTCGCCGTATTTAAGAATTATTTCGCTTAAAATTATGTTTTTTCTTCGCAAGTGTGATGAAAAACATTGTGTGTAACTCTGGGGGTAAGAATATTGTAAGCTTGTTAATTATAGACCTCGCTTATAGAATTTCACTTACCCCCCACGTTGCACAATGTACTATTGTTATTCAATCGCGCATAAAGGTTACTTTTCTTTTGATTTAAGTTTTTTACTTGACTTCGCCTGGTTTCCGACACGGCCTATTGGGTAAGTGGTAAGTAGTGCAGTCCCGGGGATGTTATTTCAATCAATAGACTATCGAGGATGGGTGAATGCAAGACTCAGGGAAACCAGTATATGTGCGCTAACGGATTACGTATATTTATTATATCACTGAAATTACGTGGAAATTACCCAGAACTTGCCACCTATACCTACCTATATAAATAGTCGTGTCTCCGTCCTGTTGTCACCTACCGGACACAATACAACGCTACGTTGGTAGGTACGGGTGTCCTCTCTGTAACTCAAATAGATATCGATTTCTAATTAATTCTAAATAAACGAGTCCGAAATTAGGTTAATAATGTTTAGTAATTTAATATTGATGAAATCGCTAATAAAAGTGAACTCACCTGGTGAATAAAACTCAAAATATCATGACCAAATATATTTAGATGCGAGGTCTGCAAGGTAACTTTACAATTTCTATTCGAATTTTAAACAATTAACGCTACAAATTTGAATTTCGAATTTTAAACAAGTTCACTGGCCAGCAAGTACTAAAGCGGAACTAAAATTTTTCAATAGAAAGGAGGATGGGTCAATTATACATAGTGCTGCAGACATTTTGGACTAGTCATTGAGTTTTCACTTCTGTCGGCACTCCCGGAGTGCAACCCGTTGTTTTTTTTCTTCTTCTTATCTGTCTGTACGACGCTCGAGTAACTACACATTTAGCGTCGTCGGCTCAACAACTATAAAATTAGATATTCACCGATCTCACAGTAAACACATCAAGTAGGTATTCCCACAAAAAACCGGTAAAGGGGAAAATGCACATTTATTCATAGAGTCGGACCAAGAAAAGTTTGCAGCGGATTTGATAGCCCACGCAGTGCAAGTGTCATTTATACGTCATAATTTCATAGAAGTTTGACGTTTAAAATAACACGTGCACTGCGTGGGCTATCAAATCAGCTGCAGACTTTTCATGGACTGACTCTAGGTACTAAACCCAGGGACAACGTCACTATTCATAAAAAATAAAAATAAATTATGTAAACATTGAAGTGTTGGCTTGATTGTGTAACTCGCTAACATGTAAGCAGCACTGTAAACATTCTACTCTTCGTATTTCTAAAATTTTAAATTTATTGGAACATGTCGAAAAATGGCGAATGTTCTAAGAGTTGATTCACCCTAAGCGCTTATCTTAAAATTATTTTCTAAATATATTTTCAAAACAAATATGTCAGGTATACCTCCCAAATGAAACGTTCAATGTAATGTCCTAGACTGGGATTGTATTGGTTCCTGTGCAATTATCGTTAAAACGAGTGTGTAGTGTGTATTCAGTAGCTATAATAATTGAAATTCGCTTCGAACAAACAGAAATAGAATTTTATTTCAATTCAATTGCCCGCAGTTAGGTACGTCCACCCACTCGATGAAACTAATATTTCTCTTTGATTGTCCAATAAATTGCGTGTCACTTTACCCTTAAAAATGAGCAGCTTTAGTTTCAATCACCCACACAATGGCGCCCAACTTTATACTTCGGGAGGTTCTTGACAAATGCGTTTCTACTAAGGCACATCTCCGAAATTGACACGGATGAGATTGTAGCTCGAAATCCATTTCAGCTACTTAAGTAATGCACTTAGCACAAGCAAGTCCGTTTACAATATAAATTAGGTTAATAAGATGGGCGGGTGGAACGACCGTTTTAGTAAATTAACGTAATTTTCTTGGGGACGCGAGTTTGGCGCTTCAAAGCGCTGGGATCGTATTTTTAGAATAAAATGCGTTTGTTCACCATTCAACATCGTGATTTATTACGCTGCATAGCTTTTACGTGATAAAATTGTGTATCATCATCTTCCTCGCGTTGTCCCGGCATTTTGCCACGGCTCATGGGAGCCTGGGGTCCGCTTGGCAACTTAAATTATATAAAATTAAAACTGCTTAGAAAATGGTGAACGATAGGGTAGAAACTCGAGTCATACGCGACTACGTGCTGTAAAATCTCGGTTACAAATAACTCTGACAACCGACTACACATTTAACACTACCAAAATACATTAGGACTGACAGATAATAAATACCACGCAATAATAAAATCCTACTTTATATTTCAAAGCGAACGCTAATACATACTGCCCGATTCGAACGTTAAGATACGTCAATAGATCTAGAAACGATATGGATTAGATGTGTCAGTGTCAAAGTTGCGTTTTTGTTTGAAGAAACGTCACATTTTACACTGACATATATTATCTAATCCATATCGTTTCTAGATCTATTAATTGACGTATCTAAAGCGGCCCACTGATTAACAGTCCGCAGGACGGTATCGGCCTGTCAGTTAGAACAAAATTTTGATAGTTCCGAACAACTGTTAATCAGTGGGCCCCTTTATTCGAATCGGGCCGATAGTCATACAGGTAGGTATATAATACAAACGTTATTGGCAGTCGCAGAATAACGTCACGTCAATTTGAAAGCATTTTATTTGCTCTGCCAATAACCTTTGAATTGACGGGTAACTTGCTGAAAAACGAACCCAGTTAAATGGAATGGCTTTTAACAAACAAGGCAAAACAATGCTGTGCAAAATAATTCCAATTACATACGTCAGCGGTTTCGCTATATGAAAACAAAAGAGAAACTTGCTATTTAATTAAATTTATTATTTACTCTCAAATATACCTACAAGGCTAAACACTGTTATCGACGTGATAAAGACGCGATAGAGCAAATGTCACATTTTTTGACCGCCTGATAAATGTCGTGGGATGCTTTATTTTTTCCTATCACGTCGCCTGCAGCGGTGGCAGTAGAGATAAGAAGGTTCCCCTTTTATGGTCTATCATGTCATGTGTTTCTCTGGTACTTTCTTGTTAGAACAGACGATAAAAATGCGACCATCAAGAGCCCATTGATCAATTATTTAAATTAAAATTTAACACGCTGGAATAACCGATATTTCTTTATATGCCTCTCTTTTGCTCGAATATGCAAGATCGATAGAGATGCAGATAACGTTTTTTCGATTTTTCGATGTTGGTATAAGACAGCAGCAGAAAATAACTCGATACTCGGTTGATAAGGAAACACATGACCTAATATTTAGTTAAAACGAATTTATCAGGTAACACTAATTCTATCTTATCTTCGTATCGTAGAAACTTTGCATACCAGATTTAGGGTCGGTTATGCACCAAACTGTTCGTATCGTTAAAGAGTTCGCTAAATTTTTATGTATGGAAAGTTTCATATTAAAGCGCCGGGGCGCGCCGGCTGACGTTGATCAGTCTGTCAAATGTGGTTGGTGCAACTGGCCCTTAATGTTCTCATTTTTGAACGTCTAGTAGGTAACGACATACTGCAGCTCGGCTCACCACTCGACGGGGATCCGATGAATAATGTATGCGGAGTCAGGTGCAAGTGATCATGCTGCGTCACGCCAGATGCTTCAAACAGAACTTGGGAATAACAGTGAATACTGAAGATTATTCCCCATATGCACCATGCTTAAGCAAGTCTAGGTACCTATTTGATTCGATAGCGTGTGACGGACGTACCCGTTTGGGTTAAGTCTCATTTTGTATGGGATTATAAATAGCGCGCCAAGCGGGACGTTTTGGAAACTCAATATCTCATACAAGATGAAACTTACGCGTACGGCACGTCACGCTATCGAATGAAATTTACAATACAATACAATACAATACAATACTCTTTATTGCACACCTCACATACACGTAGTTTACAATAAATGAACAATAACATAAACAAAGACAATAGAGGTAACAACAGGCGGTCTTATTTACCTACACTTTAGGGATACAAAAATAAACCCTCTTGCGAATATCCTGGTTGTGGAATGAGTTTCCTGCCGCGGATTTCTCGGAGGATCACAGTAAGGGATTCTTAAAGACACGAGTATAGAGGTTTTAAAGAGTCAAAGCGCGTATGATAGCTATATATAGCTAATACAGAAAATTCTGGAGCCGTATTCTGACTGTAATAACATACGGATATTTTATGGATTTGATCTGTCAGCGTCTATAGTGACGGTTCGGGCTCAGCACGGTTCCATTTTTATCGACTATCACTATGCGCGTCCCTTTCGCACTTACATACTTGTTAGAACGTGACAGGCATGGTGACAAGGGATAAAAACGCGACCGTGCTAAGCCGCCTGGTTGAAGAAATGTCTCTTTTGATTCTAACAGGCCATATCCATAATAAATCCAAACCAAATTCATAACTTGTTATTACAATGCTAAAAAACAACAAATTAAAAACCTGGACTTATAGGCAGGTAGATACCGTGTATGTTGATAGTGTATAGGTATATAAAACGATAAAGAAAGACTTTGATATACTTATTGTTTTACAGAACATATCAAATGGTTTGGATGGAACACTACCGAGTTGAATTAGTAGATATAAATCAATATTTCAATAATGTCCTCTAAATAATAAAATTTGTGCTTAAATCCTCATGGTAACAAATGTACAAAAGGTAGAATTTGCATTTTAATGTCTAAATAAATCCCGCTGGTAGGTATACTAATTTCGCTTGTTGATTTAAATTTGAAAGCGTACATATCCATCCCTGCACGGTTATGATAGCTTTATTAATGTGCTAATTTTGGTGAATATTTATCATCATTCATCATTTAGGTGGTCTCGTAAAAACTCAACGCCAAGGGTTTTTTAATTTTCTAAATCTCTCGTAAAACATAAAAAGTTTGAGTAGATTTTACATAAAGTTGTATAATTAATTGATGTTAGTATTTGGGTTAGAAATCTCATGAAATACAATGAATATGTATTTATCTATATCAGATAAATGTTCGGATTAAGAGAAAAGGGGTGGACGGGGTGGACCGTTTTTCCATGCAAGCGTGGTTCTCATTTTCCTCTCGAACGGCGGTTTCGGGGCGGTCGTCCACTTTCATCTTAATAATATGTATTTATGCTTTCACCTATTACTAGAATAGCGCTATCTCAAAAACAAATGATTTTGAAAATGGAATTCTCAGTTATGGAAACTAAAGTATAAGTTAGCAATGAATTTTCTTTTGAGATACCGCTATTTGGCTTAGCAGGGCAGTATATTAGATAAAAGAAAATCCCTAAAAGGTGTTGCTTAAATTTATTTGAGATTTTTAATATTCTTTAAACGCTAACAGGACAATTTAAATGATAACACATTTCACGCTACATAATTACTAAATTCAGAGATGAAAATTCATTCAAGGCGTCAATTGAGACGCAGCGTTAAAATATCTATTGGTAACACGTGGAGCGAACATGTACATGAAAACCTACGTTATGTAATGGTTATAAGGTGAACTATCGCTTGGTTTAAAGCCAAGGTGATCTGTCGATGATCACATGAACAGGCATACTCTTTCACAGGAATAGAACGCCGTAAGTGAATATGGGTGACAATGATACATACGACGATATTTTGCAAGGGTGGGAATACATTATTCATGATCAGTCGGCTTCGGCGCGCAATCAGCTCATGCGATAATACATTTTCGCGTAGGACAAGTTTGATATATATAGGTACGACGTACTGCTTATGAATATTATTAAGAGTAAGTATTAGTAAGGGTTAATAACCTTCAATGAGAGGAAGGAAGGAGGAATGAAAACACACACACACACACACACACACACATAACACAAGGCGTATGATTTGTCAGCGGATAACAGGATAAAACTATCTGAATATACCTCCTGGACTACCCTAAAATCTGTGCACAACCCATATCAAACGTCAAATGGAACATAGGTGAAAATAAAAAAGAGTGAATATTACACATGTCTACATGTGTAGCAGCCAAAACTATGCAGTATCTTTGTTGGTATAATATTAAAAAACTAAGAATTTGAAAGAAGTACAATGTAAGAATTTGTGTTATAAGAGTCAGATAATAATGAATAAATAAGAATTATGCTTCTCTATTTACTTCGATCAAGTACTTAAATATTCTAGCCGCAACACCTGCCACCAGCGCCATTTGTAAACAATTCGGTTACAAGTTTGTTTCGCATCTAATTGTCGCAGCTTCAACTATGCTCGACTTTGAAGAGATAAGAAATTATTAATAGGCTTTCAGAATAAATAAAGAACAAAGTTTTGTAGCGGAAGCCGCGTTTCGGTGTTGATTGCTAAAATTTCCCGCTGAGATAAATGTGACTTTAATAAACAAGGAATGTTAAAAGACACCTATAAAAACCTTGGTTAAAATGACACAGCTAAGCGGATATCGCACGCAAGTTCGTAGTGCATTTTATTGAGTAAAGTGTCAATCCCTACAGTTATTTTAATGTGAAAATAACTCTGTCTGTCTGTCTGTTACCTCTTAAACCACTGAACCGATTGAGATGAAATTTGGTGTGGAGATAGTTTGATGCCTGGGTAGACATAGGATGTTTTACATCATTCAACATCACCGTTCCACGTAGACAAAGTCGCGGTCAGAAGCTAGAAAGGCATAAACATATATTTACTTACGTACTAATAGGCCAGCATATATTGGATAAACTGCACACTATTATTTACTACTTTTCTTTAAAGAGAGGTACCTACAAGTGGGTACAGGTAATAAAACTACTAAAAATATTTAAATTTTAGGCTTCAAATTGCGCTACTGTCACTGTGTCATATATCTTACATTTGATAAGTACTTATGTTTGCCTAAACCACGTCCCAGTGGTATTATTATGCCAGGATTACACTATGCAAATTACTAAGCGGCTGTTACTGGCAGTTAAATATACTTAATTTATTCAAGTTATTTTTTCTGAAGTACAACTTTAAATGTTTCTTCAAATACTTGTTTTCTTATTTCACTTCTAACAAATATGAACTTTATCTGTTTGCAATTCGACATTGTCTGAAAATGAAACGACATCGTTCACATTCAAATGTAGAAACACAATAAGACGCCACGCGTTTCGTAGGGACGCAGGTCGTTTGCTATAATGTCATACCCTTTTGGTTTACGCACACTGCAAACCCCAGCTAATAAGGTTTGGTCACGAAATTTACATAGTTACCTACCTACCTATTACTATCACGTTAACTGTCTACGAGCCATGACTATCCCCTTGTTCATAAAACTTTACTAGCCACAACTAGTTAATTTATGTTGTATCCCTTTCTTACAAATTATACATATTAGTCAAAATGACAGATTAAGAGAAACGATATATTAGCTAAATAGTTTCTCTTAATCTGACATTTTGAGGCTTGTAGCGCGTTTGTGAATCGGCGTGTGATGGTGTGTATGGTGTTGTACTTCTTAGGTGTTTTTGTCACCCACATACAAATTACTGGATAAAAGTAGGACAATTTTATAAAAGGAAAATCGATTTTCTTTTTATAAATCTCCTATATTTTTTTACCGATTTGAAACATGATCTCACTGTACGCTACTCGTTCGTAGCTCAGTTAGGCACGGATACGCCAACTGAGCCACTCGCGACTCACGTCACGGACCCGGTCACGCTCGCACCAGCTTAAGAGCGCTATTACATTTCGGCGTTGAGCGAGTTTAGGTATTTTACGCGCTGCGGCAGGCCGTGCGAGCTCAGTATGCCGATCCCTTCTACCACACTCGCACTACAATGATGGATTAAACATTCTTGATCCTTCGCGAAGCATATTGAAATCAACCATAACAACACTAACTGTACTTAACTTTTAAAGTTCTAAAACTGTTATTTGGTAAGTACGAAAATACTAAATGCAGTGCAAATGTACATAGGGGCTGTTCATAAATTACGTCATCTATTTTTGACGATTTTTGACCCCCCCCCCACCCCTCAAATCATCCAAAAATCAAGCTTCGGATGAATCTGTTTCCTCCTACGTCATGTTACCATCATCCGATGTCCAGACTCCCCCCCCCCCCCCCACTCCTCCCATTTGAAACGACGTAATTTATGAATTGCCCCATACTCGTACTTATGAAGGTATATTACTCGAAAGAAATTATAGGTACCTACTCGCTTATTTACATGTTTCGTCATTGCATTTGGTACCTATAGGATGTAAAGTTTGTATCAACGAGGGTTTAAAAACGAACTGGTACTGAGGATCTGATGATGATTAAGGTGGTCACGGATACCAATCAACCATGTAGTAACATGATTAGGCTCGTTTGATTCGTCTCAACAAGATCTTTGACACTGAAGATACACAGGGTCTGATGATGTAGCTGGAAGGTGGCCACGGGTACCAGTCTATCATGTAACTAAACAACTTCGTGTTTGGGCTCGTTTGATTCGTCTCAACAAGATCTTTGACACAAGACAGTACTCAGGGTCTGATGATGGAGCTGGAAGGTACCATTACCAATCAACCATGCAACTAAACCACATCGTGTTTAGGATCGTTTGATTCGTCTCAACAAGATCTTTGACACTAGGTGATACTCAGAGTCTGATGATGGAGCTGGAAGGTGGTCACCGGTACCAATCAACCATGCAACTAAACCACTTCGTGTTTAGGCTCGTTTTATTCGTTTCAACAAGATCTTTGACACAAGATAGTACTCAGGGTCTGATGTTGGAGCCGGAAGGTGGTCACCGGTACCAATCAACCATGCAACTAAACCACTTCGTGTTTAGGCACGTTTTATTCATCTCAACAAGATCTTTGACACAAGGTAGTACTCAGGGTCTGATGATGGAGCGCGAAGGTGGCGACGGGTACCTGTCTATCATCATCAGCTCCATCATCAGACCCTGAGTAGTATCTTGTGTCAAACATCTTATTGCGACGAATCAAACGAGCCCAAACACGAAGTGGTTCAGTTACATGGTAGACTGGTACCCGTGGCCACAGTCCAGCTCCATCATCAGACCCTGAGTACTAACTTGTGTCAAAGATCTTGTTGCGACGAATCGAACGAAGCCAAACACGAAGTGGTTTAGTTGCATGGTTGATTGGTACCGGTCACCACCTTCCGGATCCATCATCAGACCTTCAGTACTACCTTGTGTCAAAGATCTTGTTGCGACAAATCAAACGAGCCCAAACACGAAGTGGTTCAGTTACATGGTAGACTGGTACCCGTGGCCACCTTCCAGCTCCATCATCAGATCCTGAGTACTATCTTGTGTCCAAGGTCTTGTTGAGACGAATCAAACGAGCCTAAACACGAAGTGGTTTAGTTGCATGGTTGGTTGGTACCGGTGACCACCTTCCGGCTCCATCATCAGACCCTGAGTACTATCTTAAGTCAAAGATCTTGTTGAGACGAATAAAACGAGCCTAAACACGAAGTGGTTTAGTTGCATTGTTGATTGGTACTGGTGACCACCTTCCGGCTCCATCATCAGACCCTGAGTACTATCTTAAGTCAAAGATCTTGTTGAGCCGAATCAAACGAGCCCAAACACGAAGTGGTTTAGTTGCATGGTTGATTGGTACCGGTGACCACCTTCCGGCTCCATCATCAGACCCTGAGTACTATCTTGTGTCAAAGATCTTGTTGAGATGAATAAAACGAGCCTAAACACGAAGTGGTTTAGTTGCATGGTTGATTGGTACCGGTGACCACCTTCCGGCTCCATCATCAGACCCTGAGTACTATCTTAAGTCAAAGATCTTGTTGAGACGAATAAAACGAGCCTAAACACGAAGTGGTTTAGTTGCATTGTTGATTGGTACTGGTGACCACCTTCCGGCTCCATCATCAGACCCTGAGTACTATCTTAAGTCAAAGATCTTGTTGAGCCGAATCAAACGAGCCCAAACACGAAGTGGTTTAGTTGCATGGTTGATTGGTACCGGTGACCACCTTCCGGCTCCATCATCAGACCCTGAGTACTATCTTGTGTCAAAGATCTTGTTGAGATGAATAAAACGAGCCTAAACACGAAGTGGTTTAGTTGCATGGTTGATTGGTACCGGTGATCACCTTCCGGCTCCATCATCAGACCCTGAGTACTATCTTGAGTCAAATAAATACATATAGAATGTCAGGTCGTTTCAAATATTTTTAATCCTGTCCGGTAGTTTATTAAACTGTACCATTATAAATTATAATACTATAAAAACAGTGCTAGGATCAAAGTCTCTCGTTGCGGTTTACACGCACACAGTATAGCGTTTTACACGGCGCCCGCCGCACACAATGATAAAAAACCTCGTCGTCGCCGTTGAAAATGTGCGGAGCCGACCGACACACGTCCTGCCTCTACAAGCTCTGCCGCGGCACTGAGCTGGCGCAGCGCGCGTCATCGGTAATATAGAGTAGTTTTCAAAAAATTGCCAAAAAATTATAGTAGAATTTCATAAACACTAATGTATACCAACAGTATAAGCAAACGTTGCAGATTGCTTGAGTATGAAAATGACTTCGATATTAAGTAGATTTTCGTAGGAATTGACACTTGTTTCGGAGAGAAAATCGAGTTCGTTTTACTTTGATTTTCTCTTTCTCAAAGGTATGTAGGAAAAATATAGTTTGATATGCCTAAAGTACAGGGTATTAGTAATACAAAATAGCCAGGTTTAGCAGAGTAAAATTCTCAACATTTCCAAATAAGAGCTCGCCATTCAGTGCTTCACGGGGTTTTTCGGAAACGACCATCAGAAAAAAAATCATTACTAATTTAATAAGTCCTTTTTCTAATATTTACAACGATATTTATAAAGATAAGAAGACGCTTTTACTGGAACAAGTACTCATTGTTTCTAATAATGAGCGCAAAGTCCTGAATTTCGTCGACTAGTATCATCAATTTTGCATTATTTCGACTTTTCTTGTAAGAGCGCTCTTAAAGTATTTCACGACGAACCGTTCCGACGCTACAAGCACTTTGGTTACGTACGACCCATTTGCTTTTAAAGTTATCCACTTTTTGTTACGGCCTTATAAGTCAGAGGGGCTTACGGTTGACCCTTCAAGTCCTCGTGTCATCCCTTCTCATACAAGCATTAGGTACCTACATTTAGAAAGTATATTACGAAACATTATGAATACTTTACTTCAAATTAGCTGCAATATCAATTTAAATATAAAAGTTATTTGGATGAACGATGCAAAGAAGACAAATTGACTCGGATAAAATATGTATAAAACGAATGTTTCGAGCAGGAAGGCTTTCAGTTTGATGAGATGTGCTGGAACAAAGTCTGTTTTATTTTTCACTGGTCTTATGCGGCTTTTATGAATTCTGGGAGCCTGTAAAAGTTGTAAGCTCAATATGTATTTGGAACCTTACATTGTAATCGAAAACTGTACCTTTTCTGTAAGGTATTTATATTATTGAACTTGAGCATATTTAATTTTCCATTTTTCACAGATCTGGTGTCCCTGGCAAAGATTCAGTTTACTCTTGCCTTGTGCCGTCCACCATACAAAATTATAGGTAAGGAAATTTTAATCTAGTTGTATTTTTAATTCGGTTGTATTTCATTTGTTCGAAAATATTACGAGACAAAAGAAATGTTCCTTTGTTTGTTTAAATGAAGGTTGAAATTCCGTTGGGAATGTACATCGTAATATGCATTGGGCGACACAAGGTTAGAGCAGTAGACGTGTTCATATTTAATATCTAACGTCAATATTAACACTGCTGATTTTGTGCGAATTATGAAAGGTAAGCTTAGCTTTACGTGCATACAGACATTATACCGCTTAGTTTAGTGCTCTTTCTTAACCAAAATATTACTAATACCAAAATATTGCCAACAAAGATTATAAATAAGTGTGATTTTGGAAAATTCCGAGTGCGCTTAATAAGGTCACATCACTAGAGGCATGAATCACATTACGAATAATATGTTCGGTGAATAAATTTTGCAGGAGTGTTAGTGATCATGTGAGTAGTTGTTTCCTTCGGCGGGCGGCTCACACTGAGGGCCTACCGCGAACCACGTTCGACGTGTTGCCTCCCTGTCACACTTACGTATAAATTTACAAGTATGACAGAGAGGTAACACATCGAACCTGGTCTGAACCACGCAGTAGGCCCTCTGAACGGAAGTGATACGTAACGCGGATGACGCCGCTCTGATGCGTCCTTTCAGGGTACCTCAGCTGTATAGGACAGTTTCACATCCGTAAACACACAACCTCAATACACCCTAATGGCTCTTAGTTAACAAGTGTTTCTTTAGCAAATGTTTGTTCTTTGTATTTATTACTGTGAGGTTAATGTAACTATTTATGTAGTGCGAAAAGTTGATAAAAGTACCTAATTATTATATTATAAATGGGTATGGAAACTTGATTTAATCTTTCACGTTTTATACACATTATTATTCTCCCAAACCACCGATTATAATATATACTCGACCGGGACAATGCCGTCCTCGAAACATCGGAGGTAATTAAGCTTACGTATAAGCTCCGTTAAAGTAAGTAATAATGTGAATGGGAACTTCTTTATTTTATAAGGACACGTATTGAGATGCGAGGGAGCTAGTGCATCCGTGCAATATATGTGGTAAACAGGCATTAAAATTTATACGACTAGTTATAAACAGCCGAGATTGCAACGTCTGGCCGGATCGAACAAAATTCGCCCGTCAGCGTCTCTCTCTCCTAAGAAATATAGCGTCGCATTTTGTTTCAAATAACTAAACATAAATCGTCGGTTTCATGAAGTTCTAAAATATGTTACGAAATTTAGATTTCAGAAATACCTATTTACTGTTGGTTGGCTAAAAAACTTAAAAGTGCTGCTTACTGACTTCGGATTTCGCCGATTGGCCAACTAATCAGCGCTGAGATGGCCAATTAGTCGGTCGACTAGTCGGAAAAATCCATCCACCTTTGCAGCAGCTTTGTTTAAGTTCGGTATTTCGGTTCGGTATTTTTGTACTTACATTTAAAAACAATCGATTTGCTCCTTACGTCGCACTATTAACTTGATTTTATATTAGAGTGGTGTTATATGACGCATATTATATGCATTCTGTTTGTTGTTGGCTATCAATGTATTAAAAAGGCTTTCTATGTTAATGCTACGTGGATTCTCCTTACGAATCTCTTATTAATCTTGTGTATTATTTGTGTTAATGATCCCTTTTTTGTTTGTTGAGGTATGCAAGTATGCATGGTGTGAGGTATGAGTTTAGTCATTGCATGTTTTATTATAAAAGTCAAGAGTGTCAAGACTTCTTTTTGAAAGCAATAAGTAACAAGGGAACAAACCATGTATATTTTCCCCAGCACTGCTACGAAGGCTCCTAAGAATAAGCTGAAGTGCACTTGGTGCCGTCTTTGTTTGCGCAAGCAATACCAGAATGACTCGGTTTGCTGAGAGTTCTTTAGCCGGATCTCCATTTACGTATTTACGTATTTTTATTTTATTTGGATTTATTTAAGTATATGAGTGCTGTTTTTCCATTGTTTTATTTTAATATAAAATTTCTACAGTAGCTAACCGTCTAAATTAAGATCTAGTAACGTTGAGTAGGTAACTATTGTCGGCGTCGTTGCAATGACATACTTCATTACACATTAATGGATTTTGTGGCAATGTATCGCTGATCTTACATAAGGCAGCTTACAATAACATCAGTTACCAAAATACGGTATCGATGGGATGGGGAGCCGTTTCGCTACTAATATAATACATGTAGTTGTGCGGCAGTAAGTACTACAATACGGCTCACCGATTGGACATAAATAATTCAGGACACCTTTAGTTGTGCCCTGAGTACTGAGCGCATAGCGATTCCAAGCAGGTTTAAAAAAATGTATGTATTATACCTTCAGTGTACCTCTGTAAACCTTTAATGGAAATAAGCAGTGTAGGTTTCTATGCCTAAAATGAGCTACGCTCATAATAAGGTCCGTCCGCCGACCTGACGTCAAGTTGCCATACTGCTGCCTACCCGCCATCCGATGACTCACGTTAGACCGGGCCGACCGGGCCGTGTCCGGGCCGGAGCTTCCGGCGCTTACTTTTCTATGATGACAGATTACAGGTGATCACGTGATGCTTTCCATAGAAAACGAAGCTCTGGAAGCTCCGGCCCGGACACGGCCCGGTCTAACGTGAGTCAGCCTTTATAGTTCTAGGTTTGGGCCACGCCAAAAGGCATTGAGCTGAATCATAATATGCGTATAGTGCGTATACGAAGTAGTCCAAACTGTAATTTGATGCGAGATTGTAGGCGTTTTATTAGCTACTAGTTTACGAAAGCAATATCAATAAATTATTTTGCTTATTTATCTTCCAAAGATTCGTATCGGAATATTGGTTATTATTTTTACAGACTTATTGTGATTGTTCAAGATAACGAGAAGAAAAAAATAAACATTTTTTTATTTATATGACGAGTAGGAATATAACAGATGTGAAAATGGCTATTACTATAGTCTGTATCTTTAGGTATTTAAATAAAAGTAAACAAAATCTACTCTCAAATGGCTCCTTAAGTCAGTTGAGGGTAGATGAAAATATTACATGATCAAATTTAATAATGTAGGTTAAAGTCAGATCGTTCAGTGGCATATATAGGCAGTTTTGTATTTGGTTGGTTAACCAATAAATGTTATAACTACCCGAAAATGTAGGTATAAGTTATTTGTTTACTTTTATTGGAATACCTAAAGATACAGAGATAAATATATGAGCTTTCTGCTGGCTGAAACCTTAAACGTTGGAACTTCCGACACCCCGACTACCTATAAATATAGGTACCTACTGTAACCTGTAAACCTATGAAAATGTACCCGGCTGGTTACATAATACCTAGGGATGTAATAAAGGAAAGAAAACACAAGAGTCCACTTGATAGCTGTTTTATTTCTTGTCTCAAAACTCCTACATACCCTAAAAATTACATCTTCTAGCTCTGACTGCTAACGGTAGAGCTGTTGGTTCATTAATATCTGTATTCTTACACTTAGGATAAACCACCAACAAACTAGTTGTTTAGTTAAATTTTATTCAGATAATTATAACCCGTAAAGTTACGCCTGAGCATTAAATTGGCAAGTAACACTGTCCATTAGATCACAGTAAACCTTGGTTATGATATTAAAGTTATTCATTATAAATGTGACAAAAACAAAAGGTTACCGATCTATGACAAAATAAAACATGAACTTCAAGTAAACTATGAGCTTACTATGGGCTACCTAAGGGCCAACACATACCTGCTGCCACAGACGACGTTAATTAATCCAAGTTAACTCCTCTGCATTCCGCCAGACGAACGAGATAGACGATCTAAAAAATATAACAAATATCATGAGATTTAGCTTTGTGCACAACTGCTGAGAGACACCTAAACACTGAACCGAATCATAACACTTACAGAAAAGTCTGCAGCGGTCAAGAAATAGCATTTGGGTCGGAACTCGTGACAATGACCATGAAGGCGTCCCGATCTTGAGAAGACCCGTCTCTTACATCAGCTTGCCACGCTCAAGGGCACGCACCTCTTTCTTCAGCAACATGGCAAAGGAAAGGAACATGTGCCACGACATATTAAACCCTGGAAAGAATAAATAACTTAGTCTTTACCGAGTTTGGATTTAGCCGGTTTGCCGTGAAAACACAACATTGCGAGAATTACTTACCCAGTAACCAAAAATAAGTATCTCCGGAACTATATACAGCGACAATGGATTTCCACGCTGAGTTTTATATTAATATATTTTAATTTTTGTAACAATCAATATATGTTCTGACACAAATCCATACCGTCTTTTCTTCTCATTCTATTTTCCTTCCATTTCAAATTTCGTGCTCTTTACAACACGAACTGCATGTTGCCAGTCATATTGTGCTATCTTTTAAAACATATAGGTTTAATTACCCAACGACACAATATCAAGAAAAAAAGGTGAAATACAAATATTGTAATTAAACTATATAATTAAATTAAATCATGTTCAATATTTCTAAAAAGAAATGAACACTAACAGAAATAACAGAAACAACGAAGTTCCACCAAAACCACTAGCTGGCGCTATGTTACACTACGTAAGTAAATCATATTAATGAAGCTTACTAAATAGAGTAAAATTCCCGTGTTGAGCCCGTAATGGTTGAAATTTATCCAATTTGTCGCCTATCGCACGTCTATACGGCGAATAATCGAGTTGCTTTGAGAGCTTTCACACTCAAGTAAGTGCTTAGTGCAAAATTAGATCATACCGCATGCTTCGGAGCACTTGGACAAAATTAAGGGCTGACCTACAATTTCATATTACGGAGGCTGACCGACAACATCTTCATTAAGGCGCCGCTACATTTTATTTATTAAACGTTACTTCATATAATTTATTGATAAAATAGATAATATAATTTCACAATTTTCACTCATTATCTAGTTCAACAAGATTTTTGAAAGGTCATTTTTTATAAACTTTAACTCTAGGGTCGTGAATCGGTCAGCACACAACATCTTCTAACCAGCGATATTTGTTGAGACCTGCATTTATTAATGACAGGAATAAAAAAAATAATCATTCAAAAGCAATGTGTAAAAATATATAGGTAATAAGAATTTTAATATAAATTTAAAATCAATATGCTGTTATTGTATCCTTCAATGTGAGGTAAGTTGTGATAATCAAGTCAGTAATTAAATAAAAATCACATAATATATCTGTCCCTGCTCACTTCACCTT
The DNA here is from genome assembly GCF_910591565.1 of Cydia splendana. Lineage (NCBI taxonomy): Eukaryota > Metazoa > Arthropoda > Insecta > Lepidoptera > Tortricidae > Cydia > Cydia splendana. Next base: position 12,217,229 of record NC_085968.1, on the reverse strand, counting down.
AAATATAATGTGCTACTATCTATGTAGTTAAGTGCTGCATCTAAATGGAATGGTCTATGAATAATGTATATAGGTCATCGTAACTAGTTTAATAGGATTTCTTTGTTTAATTTAACTATTAGGTACCCGGAGTGAAAGCGCATCGATATGAAATAAAAGGCCATTTTAAAGGCGTATATTTTGTATTTATTTACAGTTATACTTTAATTCACGCGGAACCATTTTAAGATAATTTTATTATATTTGTTTCTGAAATAAAAGGTCTTATCTAATATAGAAGATCTCAGAGACGTTAGGTCAGATGACTATAAATAGACGTCCCATTCTACTGTATCTTGGATTTGTATTTAGACAGATTAAATTGTATTTGACTTGGCAAGTTTTGGTTTGTGGGCAGATAATGCGAAACTAGGCCAATTGGGCAAGATCTCATAATTATTAGGTGGTGTAAATAAATAAATATAAGTATATTGTACGAGTGCTTTGATTTAATTATTTTATAACTTTTCTCCCTCGTTATTCCACATGAAACTTAGCTATTAGAACCACACATCCCTACCGAAGCTTCATCAAGGCAGCCCCCGTTATAAAGCCAATTCATCAGGTCTGTTGTCACTTCGTTAGCACCCGAGACTGCCATGTTTACTCGTAGTCAGGGAATAAAGGAGTCACGGGATAGTGCTACGTTGACGTTTCTTTTTTCATTATTTTATAATGGATGAAAAGATTACCTTTTATATATTAAGTTGGTACCAAGCCCGATCGACCGGGTACTAAACTGAGCAAAGATTTTAAAATGGATTTGAACATTATTAATATATTATTTTAGTTTAGGTCACACTTAAGTGACTTAGGCTACACCAATGCCAAAAATCCGGGCAGCGACCTTAATCTTGATTTGCGGCAGTAATGCAGTCGACAGTAATTTCGCGCTGCAATATTGTTGTAGTAATGGAGCCGACTGTATTGCTGCATGAAACGTATAAAAAGTCATGTTAATCGAGAAATTTACATCAAATTTGACGTTTGTTGGAAGAATTTACTGAAAGATAAAACCCAATTTGCGGCAGAGTAGGTTTGCGAAATACTTACGTGACTCGTAGAGTCTTTTCTTAGAAACCTGTACAACAGAAATGATTTAAGTAGGTAAGTATTTCGCAAAACCACTCTGCCGCTCCCCCGTATTCGTGACTATTAAGGAATATAACGTAGTGTACGCACGAATGTTAAAACGTAAACATTACACGCTTGGAATAGATTTCCAACGCGAAATTGTTGACAGTCAGTGAGCCTGAAATATTATAGTAAATACAAAAGAGACGGGCGCATCGTGCTCGTGTTAAATCAACCGATGAGGGAAAGATGCTTTGGTGTGAGTATTCTAAAGCGCAGCCTTACTACACTTACTCGCTGATTCAGTCATGTTATGAGTATGAAATAAACAAATAATAATTTTGATCAATTATTCCATGATGGGTCAGGTCGATTGTCGCATAAGTGGGGGTTTTATTTATGTGTCTTTATTTCATTTAATAGATTTAATTTTGGTAGTTTATATTTAGTCATATTATATTTTAGTTAGGGATATACAAACATGTATTATGTGTCACCAGATCTGTCTGAGGGACACATAGATTCTTTATATCACTTGATATCATTATGATTGAAGATTTGCGCAGGTTAGGTTAATAAAATGAAAAATTATCAAAAAAAAATATTAACAAGCCACAGAATATTTAAACGTTGTAGTAACACAAAATATAATTACTTTGATACTATAATTATTTGTATTGTCTAAGATTCCTAATCAAGGAGTGAATCGAGGAAACAATGGCCACCGAGTGCAATAAAGAATAATGATTTCGCCCGGAGCGGGAAAATAACAATTTGTCATTGTTCTGCTACATCCAGTCTGGGCGAACAATCTTATTCATTTTTTCTTTCGTAATGGCCTCTAGAGTATTTTTTAAAGAATTATTTTTAGTGAGTACCTTCCTTATGGGTTAGATTGTCCCATTAACGAAAAATTATAAAACGAAGTCCGCCGCCACATCCGTCTGTCTGTATGTCTGTATTTTCGCGATAAACTCAAAAACTACTAAACGTATTTTCATGCGGTTTTCACCTATCAATGGAGTGATCCTTGAGGAAGATATATTCATTTGTTAAAGTTTTCTGTAAATTGGTTGAAATACGACGATGTTCGCTAATGATTTACTACCCGTGCGAAGCCAGGGCGGGTCGTTATAGTTTGTTAAAAATTATTGTTATGAAATTGCTGTTTATTAAAATAAAAAAAAATGACAATAAAAGTTTTTATTAAAACGCCATAGGTAGTCAGGTTTTGTGCACATTTAAAACGCGCCACCATTTCACAAATTCTTAAAGTAAATAGAAATAAAAAAGGTCTTATTGTCATTGGCCTGTTGCGTACAATGCGATGAAAAATGATGATTTATTATAAAGTCCGCGGAGCCCGGGAGGCTAATGGCGTTGCCCGAGTTATTAATGGTTGTTGTACTACGTGACGTAGATCGTTCACTACTATAATAAAGACTAAATTTGCTCCATTTGTTTTGAGCCCGTAGTAATTAAATTGACTCTGCAAAGGGAACTGTAATAACAAAACATTATAATTGGGTTTATACGATTCATAATTTTAATATACAACAAAGTTTACGGTCATATTGCGTACGTGGGAGTATAACGCTGCTTCTTACGTAAGCGAACAACTCGCGAATGCGACGCGGCGCGGCGCGGCGGGCCCAAGGCGTTCGCGTTCGCAACGAGATCGCCCACGTAGGACACTTAGGTATCAAAGGATTGATTCACCCCGCGCTGCATCGCTTCGCTTCGCGTTCGCGTGTTGTTCGCCTACGTAGTACCTACGCTGCGTAAGTGCCTACCTTCCTGATTTCGTAGTACAAAGAGGAAAAAAGGCGTTAGCAATTGAACGTAGTACGTAACTCGCGCTGGCAGTCATCCAGTTTAATTCATTTTTAACAGGCAAGTACATCTATATTAGTTAAGGTAAGTAAGTCCTAAAATGGTGTAGATATGTTTGGGTTGAAAACAGGCATAAATGATTTGATCCGAAATCTTGATTTAGAAATCGATTTAGGATATTGGCACTGGCACCTGGAGGTTTAAAAAAATAATCTTAAATATTCAATATGATATTAAAACTACTCCCATTTCATTTCTCACGCACTAATAAACACTAGCAAGATTCACTGCGAGTGATGTTAAATCAAGCTCAGATAGTTCAAATAGTTTAAAGTTCAAATAAGCCTCATAGAGATGAAACACGCTACGTACGCTAGTTTACATACATTGGCTTAAATTACTCGTCCGCTGTTGGATAATTAATGGGCGATGGCTAAACATTAATACGTTTTAGGTCCTAAAATGGTAATTTGTGGATTGTTTTTTTATGAGTTACTAAATGCTCTTATTAAATTCAAATGTTTGATTTCGATACTTACTTGACTCCTTGAACCATGGAAGTTTCGGTCTTATAATTTCACAATTTTCGCTGCAAAAAATATGTTACGGCAAAAGTCACTAAGGCGACTTATGAGTAGACTAAATTTGCAGCAAAATAAGTCCATTTTGGTCTACATACCTACACCATACACCATGATGTAATTATGTAGAATATTTTACATAATTTCAATATCCAGAGAGGAAAATGAGGTCTACGTTTGAATGAAAAGGCGATTTCGCGCGGATCCTCCACTTTCGTCTTAAGTATTTCGCGGATTAGCAAAACAATATTTTTCTTTTATTAATAAGAAATTTAAGTATTTTATTACATGTACGTATAGTTGCTACTACATTCTAGCTATCTATTATAAAGTCAGAAATAAAATGAAACAAGATATATATCTAATAAAGACATGCCCCATTCCGGCTGGCACACCTGGTCCAAATGTGGCAAAAATGCTAATGGCGTTGCCGCGTTGTACGGCAAGCGATATTTGCTGGACCGAGTAATAAAGGGGCCCACTGATTAACAGTCCGCCGGACGGTATCGGTCTGTCAGTTAGAACAAAATTTTGACAGTTCCGAACAACTGACAGGCCGATACCGTCCGGCGAACTGTTAATCAGTGGGCCCCTTTACTCGGTCCAGCAAATATCGCTTGCCGTACAACGCGGCAACGCCATTAGCATTTTTGCCAGCCGGAACGGGTACATATCCGATATTATCCTCTATTGTGCCTCTTGCTGTCGGGCTTCTAGATATCAATTAGCTAGAGCATTAGCATAAAATAATGTGTCTCACACGATTATATATAGTAATAGTAATAGGGATGTGACGACCCCATCGCCCGCTGGTTTTACCAGTGCAATCAGTCAACGCAGGGCAGCTTGTGGCGATCTGTTGGGGTTAGCGACCTCAGGTACCCGAGTGCTCCTGGGGAGTTCTGTTACCCGCAATTACAGGATTCTCTGCCTCTGGCTTGCCTTAGCCGGCCGGCCAGAGTGGAGTCGTTAGAGCTATAAGCTCCAGGGGTGGAAGTGAAATATGCATAAGACGCGAGTTGGCACAGTGGCTGTTAACAGCCACTGGGTAGAAAGCGGCGCACACCTCTCGACACCCCTGAGCCGCTCACACCGGTGTTGCCCTTGAGCCATCCTAGATGTCACTTTTTGTGGGGGCCCATCTTGTGAGGGCGAGTCACCGTCTGCCGGAAATAAAATTGCATACCGTTCCTAATCCCGCATTTGGTTAGAATTTTCAGAGCTAGTTATGCCTGGGGACACTTACCAGAACAGTGGAACAAGGTCAAGGTATTATTTATACCGAAGGCTGGGAGGAAGGATTATGCTTTAGCCAAGTCCTTCAGACCGATCAGTCTCTCCTCGTTCCTCCTTAAAACCTTGGAAAAGGTAATCGATAAGTATATCAGGGAGAGCTGTCTTCTGAGAAAACCCATACACGACAGTCAACATGCTTACCGCAGGGGCAGATCTACAGAGACTGCCTTGCTGGAGCTAGTTGACAGAGTGGAAAGGGCCTTGGAAGACAAGGACATAGCCATGTCGGCCTTCCTAGATATTGAGGGCGCTTTTGATAATACACCCATTCGGACACTGGTGGAAGGGCTTAGGGCCAAGGAGGTGGATTCCACCACTATCCGCTGGGTGCAAAGCATGCTCTCAAGCAGAGTGGTTAGGCTAGACTTGCTTAACACTACTCTCGAAGTGGCCACTGTGAGAGGCTGCCCGCAGGGAGGTGTCCTATCTCCCTTGCTCTGGACTCTCGCGGTGGATGGACTTCTGCACAAGATGGCGGAACTCCGAATCGACACTCAGGGGTACGCAGACGACCTTGTTGTGACGGTGAGGGGCAACTGCCAAAGTACTTTATCAGACCTTATGCAGAGGGCTCTCAACACCATAAATACATGGTGCGGAGAGAATGAATTGTCTATCAATGCAGATAAGACAATTATAGTACCATTCACGAACAAGAGGAAACTGGACAAACTTAAACCACTTGTCATGAATGGTAAAACTATTCCGTTCTCAACAGAGGTCAAATATCTGGGGGTAACACTGGACCAGAAACTGACCTGGAACAAGCATGTGGACGGAACCATACAAAAGGCTAAATCAGCCTTGGCAATATGCTGTCGTTTGGCAGGCAACAGATGGGGTCTAAAACCCAAAATTGCCTTATGGCTGTACACATCCATAGTGAGGCCGATAGTGTCTTACGCCTCTGTAGCATGGTACAGGAAAACGACGCAGAAGGTAACAGTGATGAAGCTTGGCAGCCTTCAAAGAGCTGCCTGTGTCATCGTCACTGGGGCCATGTCATCCTCCCCGACGGCAGCCCTAGAAGCCATACTAAATCTACCACCCCTCCACTTGCATCTAGAATTGGAGGCGAGATCTAGTATGCTTAGAATAGCGGGCGTGAGGAGAGGTAATTGGTTATCGCAAACTCTGAGACTGTTTAATGAATCAGTGTACGATATTCCTGTTCTTGGGATGCCAACCGACACTATGTCACCCAAATTTTGTCCACTCAAACTTTACTCAGTGGAAATCCCCAAACGGGAGGACTGGTCAAACAGTCAAATTAAGTGGAAAGAAGGAAGCCTGAGGTGGTACACTGATGGCTCCAAATCCGGATCTGAAGTAGGTTGCGGAGTATACGGTGAAGCGCCTAGGAAAAGCATCAGCTTAAACCTAGGACGTTTTTGCTCTATATTCCAGGCAGAGGTATACGCCATTCTAGAATGTGCGTCAATCAATCTGCAAAGCAACTACGGCAACCATACTATCTATATCCATTCGGATAGCCAGGCGGCACTCTTAGCTCTAACCTCCGATGTCACCACATCGAGGCTGGTTGAGAACTGCAGGCAACTATTGAACAACCTTGGAGCCAGGAACAAGGTTGTTCTACGTTGGGTCCCGGGGCATGCGGGTATCGTAGGAAACGAGAAGGCCGACGAACTCGCGCGAGCAGGGGCTAAGGGGAAGAACTACAGTCCTGAGCCCTTTTGTGGTATCCCCAAAAGCCTAACGCGGCTCACCCTAAAGACCTACTGTCACTACAAAACCATTCAACTCTGGAGAGAAACAACAGGTTTGAACCATTCCAAAGCGCTTATCAAGGCCTTCAGCAAAAAGGCGTCCTCGAACGCCTTAGCGCTGTCTAGGAACCAACTGCGCAACTTGGTAAGGGTGCTTACCGGGCATTGCGGCCTAAATAAGCACATGCGCACCATGGGGAAACGTGACATAGGGCGGTGCAGACTCTGCATGGAGGCGGAGGAGACGCCCTTGCACATCCTCACAGAGTGCCCTTGCCTAATGCGTACTCGTGACCTAATCTTGGGCGGACACATATTACGCCCGGAGGAGGTAAAGTCTCTCGAGACCAAAAGGATCCTGCAGCTATTCGAAGTTGCAGGGTTGGATCGAGAGTTGTAATAGGTGGCGATCACAATAGATCAGGAATGGTCGCAGTGATACATAGGCTTTGGAGCCTTATATAGCCCCTAATAAAGAAGAAGAAGAAGAACAGTCCGCCGGACGGTATCGGTCTGTCAGTTAGAACAAAATTTTGACAGTTCCGAACAACTGACAGGCCGATACCGTCCGGCGAACTGTTAATCAGTGGGCCCCTTTACTCGGTCCAGCAAATATCGCTTGCCGTACAACGCGGCAACGCCATTAGCATTTTTGCCAGCCGGAACGGGTACATATCCGATATTATCCTCTATTGTGCCTCTTGCTGTCGGGCTTCTAGATATCAATTAGCTAGAGCATTAGCATAAAATAATGTGTCTCACACGATTATATATAGTAATAGTAATAGGGATGTGACGACCCCATCGCCCGCTGGTTTTACCAGTGCAATCAGTCAACGCAGGGCAGCTTGTGGCGAGCTGTTGGGGTTAGCGACCTCAGGTACCCGAGTGCTCCTGGGGAGTTCTGTTACCCGCAATTACAGGATTCTCTGCCTCTGGCTTGCCTTAGCCGGCCGGCCAGAGTGGAGTCGTTAGAGCTATAAGCTCCAGGGGTGGAAGTGAAATATGCATAAGACGCGAGTTGGCACAGTGGCTGTTAACAGCCACTGGGTAGAAAGCGGCGCACACCTCTCGACACCCCTGAGCCGCTCACACCGGTGTTGCCCTTGAGCCATCCTAGATGTCACTTTTTGTGGGGGCCCATCTTGTGAGGGCGAGTCACCGTCTGCCGGAAATAAAATTGCATACCGTTTTATTAGGCAGGCGTCCGGTTTTTTACCCCATAGCTCAGTACTTAGTCCATCGCTTTCACCCAATAACCTAGTTCATTTTAGATACCATCAACTCTCAATAGCCCTTACACCCTGGCGGGTGCTGCCTCTGCGTGCGTCCCATGACACGGGTAAGGGCAGCATCCGCTCGGTGTACCCCTTACATTTCATTAAAGTGTCAAAAGGGCCTCTACGTGTTGGCTTCGGCTCCGCGCACGCCTCCCAAAGGTCCGGAACACCATTGTTCCGTGATGGGAAAGACATAGTAATAGTAATAGTAATAGCCTTTATTTCATGCGTTTTTGTTATTTTTACACTTTCATTGTTATTACATTTATCGAACGAGCGAGCGAAGCGAAGTTCTTACATTCGACTTGGATCACGCGGCTGGCTAGCGGCACGTCCCGGCATTTCGATGTTTTTAAGCTGAACTGTCAGAAGATAGTTTGATACTCAAGAACTAAAGTAAATCTGTTCTAATTTAAATGAAATTGGATAAACGTGTAGTCGAGGGCATTATATTTCAGTCATCAAATTATGAGCAGGCTCGATCAAGGGATTATTGAGGTAGAAGAGCTTAGAAGGCCTTTTCCAAAAAGCTGTTTGTGAGAGGTCTTGCTATTCTGGACATTTTATTTGCTAAAAACATGGTCGAATTTAGTATCAAATGAAAGTGTTCGGTTTGCACTTTTATAATATCGTTTTTAAATTTACCATTTTAAAATAATTAGCAAGATTAAAATAAAATAATGTAAACATAATATAAGTATGTGAAATTTGACAGGAAATATTTCAGCTTAGCACAGATACAGTTTATTTTAATCTCTATGATTACTATACGCTATACTTAAATCCAGGGGAGGGACAGTCGTATATAAAACACTTTACTAGAAAAAATAGCGACATCTATATTACTTAACGCTAAACTTTTTCTTTAATTATGGCTCCACTTTATTTCGTCAGTTATTACGTCTTAAAACTCTTGTATCCAGGGCATGGATCAAACAAAAAAACATCTGTTAGAACAGATTATGGCCATAAATACCTCGCTGCCATGGAGGCGATTGTCACAAAAAAACAACTGTGTCAAATAAAGCTCAAAATATTATAACACCCCATTTATTGTCTGTGCTATGACATAATTCAGATAAATAAAAATACTTTCAGTTTTACAATGTTAAACGAACTTTATTACCAGAAAATTCAGAAAAAATCATGGCGGGTAGATTCACAACCTGCTGCGTGTAATTTTGTTTCATGGTCAATTGTGTGTTATTCCAGCCGTGTATTAGGTACCTACTTTATTTACATCAACAGTCAAGTTAAAGTACCTAATCTATTTTCGTGTATGAATACATGCCCTGAAGCCTTTTTCAAAGTGTTTTACGTTCGCAACATACTAAGACGGTATTTATGCCCCTCCCCCCCTGATATTGACGTTGATATTTCTGGTTAAGAATTACAGATGGCGCTTCAAAATGGATGCAAAAAAGTTCCACGAGGGGGCTATCTTTGTCCTATATATTAATTATATTATAACATACTACTCTGCTTAAATCTATCAGTCAAGGGCTCCACAGACCTTGCAAATAAATGCAGGCGATTTTTGATCCATTGCCGCCTATAGTGCGACATAAAATAGTAGAAATTAAATAAAATGGAACTCAAAAATGTCCATACTAAATTGTTGCCATGTGTAAGCATTTTACGTCAAAAATGTGACAGTTACGTAGAAAGTTCATTTACTTTCTACTATTTTATGTCGCACTATACGAGTACCTAAGTAGGTGCAACAAAGTCAATCGCTCTATAATATTTTTTGGTTAACTGCGAGTTCTCAGTTCGGGGCGAACTACTAGTTAATTAAATTTTATTTATAACGATTATATATGCTTACGTATAACTACATAGGTACATGATATTAAATAAGGTTCGTCATTAGGTACATCGCCAACACACAATTATTATCATCAAATGCTTTCTCTAGAACGATTTTAATTTCTATTCAATGCTTTATTTGCATTTATACTTAATTAAAAAAAATGTATTGAAGAGGCACTCAAAATCTGAATATAAGGGCGAAAACGATGATTGATGAGTTCGTTTTATTGTTGTTCGGAACACAAAACACATTTTTCATAAATAAGTGAATGACGTAATAAACATCACTTCGCATTAGCTTTGTCTAGCAGGCTTTTATTGGTCACGCCTATAATAAAAGCAAGGTGTCTATTTTTATATGCCTACTTACCTTACGGTCATAGTTTTCGGTGTTTTTAGGGTTCCGTACCCAAAGGGTTAAAACGGGGCCCTATTACTAAAACTCCGCTGTCCGTCCGTCTCTCCGTCTGTCTGTCTGTCACCAGGCTGTAACTCATGAACTGTGATAGCTAGACAGTGGACATTTTCACAGATGATATATTTCTGTTGACGCTATACTAAAAACAGAATATAATAAATATTTAAGTTCGGCTCTTATACAACAAACGTGATTTCACCGTTTTTTGCGTAATGGTCCGGAACCCTCACCATTGGAACCTTACCTTACCTACCTTACCTTTTGGAAGAGATCCCCTATAGGGATAAGTTCGCCTTTGTACATTATATATATAATATATATATATATATATATATATATTTTTTTTTTTCATTGTAATTTAACCTGTCTTATGAACAATAAAGTGTTTACATACATACATACATACCCTTCGTGCGCGAGTTCCACTCGCACTTGGCCGGTTTTTATTTCTTCATGTTTGACCAAAACCCCTCATCCAAATTCCAAATTAGCGTTTTCATAGGTGCATGCTAAAGAAGCTCAATATGCGCTTGGCAATCTAAGGTAAAGGAGAATACTTTGTTACTTAATAAAAGACAGACAGACCGACAGACAGAAAACTAAAATTTTTAAGATTTATTACGACGGCTTTTGTGCAACTATTGATCCGGTTTTGATGAATGATGTGTCAATCGATTTGTTTTTTAGCCAGAGTGACTTAACAGTATTTTTAACGTGCTTAAGATAAATGTTATTTTGATCATAATCTGTACCTAGTTTTTATTTGTGTGATGAACACAAATATTTGTTCCTGAGTCATGGGTGTTTTCTATATATAAGTATGTATTTATCTATATACCTCTAAGTATTTATATCGTCACTAGCACCCATAGCACAAGCTTTGCTTAGTTTAGAGCTAGGTATCAACCTGTTTAAGATGTCCCCTAATATGGAAAATCACAAATCTCAGACACAGGCCACGTCAACTTGGGCATCCCTCAAGGGTCAGCGATCGGCAATACCTTATTTCTGTTATTTATTAACGATCTTCCGTCAGCAATAACGAGCGGCATACCAGTACTCTTCGCGGATGACACAACGGTAGTCGTGAGGGCCCAAACCCATGAACTGCTTGCTGAGAAAATCCGTGAGGCATGTGATCAGCTACAGTTGTGGTTTTCGTCGAATGGGTTGCTCTTGAATGTCGCGAAGTCAAACGTGATGATTTTTTCAGCTCGTGGCACTGCAGTACCTTCGTGTATTACAAACGGCCCAATGCCATTGTGTTCTGAGAGCAAATTCCTGGGCTTTACGGTTGACTCGAACCTTGGCTGGAAGTGTCATGTTGACCAATTATGCAATAGGTTGAGTAGTGCTGTCTTCGCCATCAAGAAACTACAGCCACTTATATCACGAAAAGCACTGAAGGCTGTGTATTTTTCCCATTTTCATTCATTAATATCTTACGGGACGTTAATATGGGGAAATTCCACAGATTCAAAGCGAGTCTTGATACTTCAAAAACGGGCGGTTCGATTGCTAGCTGGAGTCCAAGCCAGACATTCGTGTAAGGAGCTATTCAAGCAAATCGGTATAATGACACACTACTCACTTTACATATTTCAAGTATTAATGTTTGTAAGAAATAATTTGCCAATGTTCAAACGTGTCGAGGTTGCGGGCAAACAGCTCCGATCCACGGGTAGACTACGCACAGTGCCGCGTCGCATGGCACTTTCAGTCAAAAATCCGAGGGTGATTGGACTAACATACTATGAACGTCTACCTGCAAAATTGCGAACTGAACTATCTGACGAAACATTTGAACGCCAATTGAGACTCTTTTTATTGGATAATCCATTATATTCTGTAAATGAATATATGGAAATGACATGTAACACAATAAACTGAATGTAATTAATTTTTCTTTGACCTATATTTCATTTTTATTTTAATTTGACGATCATTATGACATATCCATGCTTACTGTATTGACATTGTTTTTACATTTTATATTATTTGACATTGTTAAAAATTTAGTTAATTAATTGATTTCTTATAATAGTTATAATGGTTTTTAAATTGTGTACTTATTGCTTGACATTTGTATAATTATAATCAATTCTTATTTTCCTACTTGACGATCATAATATAAATTCGTATAGATTAGTGTAAAATAATTTATATTGTAATTTCATATTATGAAATAAATAAATCTAATCTATATATATTTTTTCTTTTTTTATCATTTTACTTGTTCCCTTAACATTATATTTCATTTCAATTTACGCTTGTTGGCTATCTACCGTAGTGGTAAAAAAATATTAAAAACGATACTTCAACATTAAATCTTAAAATTATATTTAACCGTACCGTAAAATGGGGTGAGTAGGTGCAAAACTGACATTCAAACCTCGATAACGTTTTATTTTTACATATGCAAACTGAATGGTGTATATAATAAGTGTTCCGGACGTTTGTATTTTAGTTTTTATTTTATTTTGGGTAGTTCCATTTCATAACTTTGACGATAAACAGGAAATCCCACCTCACCCCGTAGTCCCTCGTATTTGGGGTGAGTTGGGTTTTCATACAAAGCTGATTTTGGAAGATTGTTGGATCGATTTTTTTTATTATGAGTATTACTATAGCTCCATTTTAAATTGGAATACATTGTTTTTGTAGCAGTAGCCTTAAAATCCCATCTCACCCCCCTTTCATCCCTTCTCTCTCCATTCATAACCCAACTCTCCCCGCGAACCCTACTCACCCCATTTTACGGTATTCTGTGTTTTCAATAGTTCATTTCCCTACCGCGAGTTTTTCTCCGGGTGAAGGGCCTCTTCACATGAAGGACCGTAGAGGGCGCGTATGATTTTCCTACCCAGTGCGTAGCTATGCCGCACTACTCATATTTGAACTTGTATGAACATGACGGTTAAGACGAAAATATTTTCCATAATGTGAATATCCAGAGAGGAAAATGGGGACTAAGTTTGTATGGAGAAGCGATCGTCCCCTTTCCTCTTATTTGATATATTGTTGTCAGTTATCTGTCGAGTTAAAACACATCTATTAGTAGCTTATACCTAATCGTGACCAGCAGAACTAGTGTTGCGCAGAGCAGGGAAAAGTGCAAAATTCTCTATCTTGTTGATTGAGTAGTTGGTAGTTTTTCCCCTTTAAAAAAACTATATTTAGATTCTTTGTATAAATGTTATAAGTTGGCGGTACGACTATATAGGGTATTTGATTTTTTTTAATGAACGGTGTCAATCGAGCAGGCTTGTTTTGAGGATCAAATGTCTGTATGGGACCCATTGTCTTAAAGCAATACAAAAGTCACAAATGATGGTCTAAGTCTGGCACCCGCACTTTACTGACGAAACGCTTCTAACGAAATTAGTGTCCGACCGAAACATGTTTTTTTGCCGAAACCGAAACCGAAACCGAATGTTCGGCTTTGGCTCTAGTTTCGGCCGAAACCGAAACCGAAACCGAACCTTTTGTAGACTTGTTAAAATCGTTGAAAAAATGTCATAAAACCGCTTTTACACCCATATTATGGGGCTGTCAACAGCTCAACACCCAATGTCCTTTAAATTGATGTTACTTAAGCAGTTTTTTAAGAGAATTACTAGAGTTAGACCAAGATAATTCTGCAACGATTTTGATAACACACGCAGTGCAAGTGTTATTTTAAACGTCAAAACTTCTATGAAATTATGACGTATAAATAACATTTGCACTAGTTGCACTGCGTATACTATCAAAATAATTGCAGAATTTTCATGGTCTAACTCTATTCATTCACCAGTCAAGCCAACATGTAGATACAGGGTCAACCAAAAACGCGAGCGCCGCGAGCGCGAATTTTTTGTTGACTACCGATCTTCACCTGGGCCTAAACGTCCGAAGTGCACCAGTGAGGCGAACTTTCATGCGAAGTCAAAGCCGTGCTTCAGGCTTCAGGATAAGTAGTTGACCACAGACTCCAACCAAAGTCCATTGTATTAAAAAGCGAGATATTTCGATTTTTAATCCGAAGGTCGCAGGTAGAAACCCCGGCTCGTACCAATGAGTTTTTCGGAACTTATATACGAAATATCATTTGATATTTACTATTTTCTTTTCGGTAAAGAAAAACATCGTGAGGAAGCCGGACTAGTCCCGATAAGGCCTAGTTTACTCTCTGGGTTCGAAGGTCAGTGTGATGGCAGTCGCTTTCGTAAAAACTAGTGCCTACGCCAATTCTTGGGATTAGTTGTCAATTTGACCCCAGGCTCCCATAAGCCGTGGCAAAAATTCCGGGATTACGCGAGGAAGATGATGAGTTTTCTTATTATTCCTTTGCCCAGGCCCAGTAACATGCGACAGTGCTATCTCATTTACTCCGATACAATTAGACAGTGTGCGCGTTATAGGTATTAACAGCCTCTTAAGACTGCGTCGACCGTCTAGTGGCGCCCTCATTAGTGGAATTGTGTTTTATAATAAACCAATTAATTTCTGTACCTATACATGAATCAGTATATGTAGGTACATATTAATATTGTTGTCCTACTTATTCCCCAACTTTTGGTCTTTGCCACATAGTTTAGTTTCATAGTACGAAGAACCATTTCGTAAGTTTCGGCTCGGCCGAAAGGTTCGGCCGTTTTTTGGCCGAAACCGAAACTACAGCCGAAACATGATTTTTTGGCCGAAACTGGCCGAAACCGAAACCGAAACCGAACCTTCGGTCGGACACTAAACGAAATGGCAATCGTGACGTCACCATGTAACGTTTGAGGCCGTTTCGATGTATGGATATGGAACACAAGGAAATTGCGATTTTGTCAGTGAAATATTGCGTTTATGTATATTGTTGGTATACAATATTTTTTTAAATAAAATGTAAGGAATCAAATAGATAATATAGATATAATAATAATATAGATTTAATTTAATAATAATATGGATTAGTTAATATAGAATTTAAGTAAACAAATATTGTACGCCTGACAGGCAAATTATAGTGAGTCCACTAAAATACCTAAGGTTTACTCGGGTAATTCCGAATGTCGAAAACTGTCGGATAATTCCGAAAAGAGACTTTTATTATGATGGAATTAAGGGTGATTTTCATCTGAATTTCGGAATTATCCGACATTCGGTAATACCCGAATACACCTTATACATATTACGTAATCCACCTTTCTGTAACACCTATAATTATGCAATAAATGATTATCTTATCTTATCTTAATGGTATCATTATTTTTTCCTATTAGCAAGTTGAAAAAATTTTTTTATGAAACTTTGAGGTCTTGTATTTTTTTATTATTCCCATATATCTTTTAAGTTTCCAATTTATTATGATAAATTGCTAATTTTCTATCTATTTAACTAGGTTTAGTTATACAATTCAACAATTGTGTGAAAAACCCTATTAGGTATAGAATTGTTTAGCATGTTTGAGTAAACCCAAGTTTCTTACTGCTCGCGTGATTCTACTGCCGCAGTGTACCTGTGTTTACTGAACAAACTCCGAATATTGCGCCTGAAATAAGTAAGGAGCAGTTTTCTGAGGTTTAGTTTTTTTATGAATTTGTCAGGGTATGTTTTTCACGTTGAATATAAAAGGGTCGGCCGTTTATCTAAGGGATTGTTGTGAGTATTATTCTTTGATCTATAGGTAAAGTGTTAAATTATTAGTTTAAAAGATTGCTTGGGAGCCTTTAATAATACGGTTGTTATTTCTAATAAGTTTATTCCTTTATAAAAAGCGACTCATTTTAAGTCCTCCTCAGATCAATTTCTTAAGTTCTATCATATGTAAGTACTACATTTGTACAAAAGGTCGTTCAAGATAAAATTCAGATCTTTGTTTTTAATTGTGCACGAAAACATTTATAGGTAGGTAGGTACTTACATTCCTATAGGTAGGTAGTTAAGAATGTAATTTCTTATTGTCTTACAATATAATAATATGTTGATACCTTACACCCTCATTGATTTCTTGAGAAAAAATTCTCTATTTTAATAAATATTTTTGAGTCAATTTTCAAATAGGCATTTTTTGCTGTCCCACGGCTAAAACTCGAAGTCCATAGGACTAAAAGACTGGGTATGTATATATTTTCATTCAATGTATTAAAAATCATTCACAACTGTAGCAAAAATATTATTTGTTTATGACAAAATCGCATTTCAAGTACCAAAACAGGCAAAATTTGCCGCTTTTTCGCGTGTCCCAGTGGCGGCATAGCGCAATAAAATAAATCATAACTTTGGATGTAGGCAACGTATTATAAACAACTTTAAATTTTTATAAAGAGCATTTTCTAGAGAATTGATTTAATCATATTGATAAATTAATGCGTTATTTAATAAAACAAGGGAAGCCTTTTTATCGCTGTCCCGCGTGCACCTGTTTTGTTATGACTTAAATATACCCCCTATAATCTTCTTTGTCTATTGAATAACGGTTAGATTAAATTTACGACGCAATAGTGCAGTTAGTTGGGCATCGATTGACATCGAGTGTGGACGCGGAAACAGTTTAATTTATTTAAAAACAGGTAAGAATCTCTTTCGATATATTTTGGTACGACTACAATGACATTTGTATGGACGCTCTGTAATACGTTGGTACATAGTTGAAATAAAAATGTTTATTTTATAATAATAGTTGCAAATATAGTGTTATAATATATAGTAAAATAAATAAGTGTATCGGTTGTATTGTGTAGGAAATATCACTAAAAAATGTTATTGGCGACATGTCGCGACATTTGTATGGCGACATTAATACGGCTATTTTGACCGTATAAATGTCGATTGTGGCATACAAATGTCGACATAGTGTCATACAGATGTCGAGAAGTTGCCATACAAATGTCGTCAGGGTATTATAAATGCAACAAAAATAATAAATAGTGGCATATACATGTTGATACTGCCATACAATGTCGAAAAAATGACTTATACATATCAAAAGCGCCTTACAAATGGCTAAATAGTGCCATACAAATGTCGATCTTTAAACGTCCATATATAATAATCGCATATTAAACGTCCATAATCGTACAGTATAGTTTTTGTTGTTAACAACCCTTCCTAAAACGATGATTATAAATCAGATTTTTCAAAAATAAAAAAATGCCATACAAATGTCGAAAAAACACCCTCTTCAAAAATTGACCCTTTTATTTTTAGTAATATTTATCTAATATTACTCGTATCATCGTAAAGTTATGTACAGTATAGACATAGACAGGCCTACAATTATTATGCAATGCGTAGTTCGACAGTGAAATACCTGTTTGAAAATAATGTCAGAAATGTAGGGCGGTATCATTAGTGGCTCGAGTTCGCGCCCCATTCCGGACAACATTCCGTGGGTACCTAGGTGCCGCTTATTGAGGTTTATCAATGAACGCCTTAGAGCCCCGAGCTCTTCACTTCATATTTATTGCAAATCTGATGGATTGAGCACCCGATCATAAATAAACCATGGTTGAGCGAAATTGAAATTATTTTTAGGGGAGATTTGAGAGGCATGATCTTAGAAGCGCATTTCAGTGCATTAAAAATAGCATCACTTATATACTGACAAACAGTAGTAATTAGGGAGATATTATTTAAACGTTGTAAAGTTCCAGGAAAGAGGGTGCAAACAAAATAATAGCAACAGTAAAAATGAGGTACGCCTTATTTAGTTACACCACAACCTATAGATAGGTAGGTATTTATAAACATAAACAATAACATTAAAACGTCAGTAGGTAACTATTTTATAAGTAAAACTCATTTAGGTATACCTACTTGGTTCGTAAGAATTAGTGACTTAATTTAAAAAAAGCTATAAACACTCGAGTTATAACAATATAGGCCCTTGTCCTTTATTACACCTGCATTAAATAAGACACTTTTCGAGTGATGAAAAGTATCGAATTGGCCCATCCCAGCAGAAAAGCGGAAACATGGCAGACCGAAGGAAAGATGGGCCACCGAGATAGTAACTAATAATAGAGGGAAAAAGTTGGATAGGTACGATCGGTAAAAAAGAAAATTATTAATGGAGATGGAGGAGGCTGATACTTGAAGATTATTGATAAAATTAATGTTTTCTGAATATTTTTACTCAATATTTAATATTTTAAGAGTTATACCTTATTCTCTGAAATGTGATGATTTTATTTTTATTTATTGACTGAGGTGTTAATAAACATTAGATTTTTTTCTTTAAATGAATTACTTAGTGCCTGTTTCATTCTCTACTCGTACTTCATTACAAATGACAAAAATATTTTTATATGCATGTGTCGCTTAAGTTCAAACTCGGGTAACTCCATTCGACCCTCTCAGCAAATATCTACCCTGTTACCTTTTCTTAATACCAAAATCGCAAAATCCGACAGATGGATTTACCCGAGTCAATAAGCGACTCGCATGTTGCATAGGTATATTAAGTCATTTGTTATTTAAGAATATTTTAATAAAAAATAAAAAAGCTTCAGGCTAATAATAAATCATTGAGAGTTTTTATCGAGGAATATTTAATGATCTTTGGTTACGTGAAGATAAGCATTTATGGGCTTTTATAAATGCGGAGATGCGTAGTGAACATTACGAGAAAAAGAACAGCCTGTAATAAAAAAGCGGCCAAGTGCGAGTCGGACTCGCCCATGAAGGGTTCCGTAGCAGAAAGTAACATAATAAAATTGCGGTTTACGATTTATGACGTATTAAAAAAAACTACTTACTAGATCTCGTTCAAACCAATTTTCGGTGGAAGTTTGCATGGTAATGTACATCATATATTTTTTTTGTTTTATCATTCTCTTATTTTAGAAGTTAGAGGGGGAGGGGACACATTTTACCACTTTGGAAGTGTCTCTCGCGCAAACTATTCAGTTTAGAAAAAAACGATATTAGAAACCTCAATATCATGGGTATGGGTTTGATAAAAAAATAATTGAGTTTCAGTTCTAAGTATGGGAAACCCCCAAAATTTACTGTTTTTTTTTCTATTTTTGTGTGAAAATCTTAATGCGGTTCACAGAATACATCTACTTACCAAGTTTCAACAGTATAGTTCTTATAGTTTCGGAAAAAAGTGGCTGTGACATACGGACGGACAGACAGACATGACGAATCCATAAGGGTTCCGTTTTTTGCCATTTACCACACGGAACCCTAAAATCTGTGTTTTAACTGTAGGAAACGTGGGAAATGTATTTATTCAAAAATCACACTCATAATATTGGATACGCTAAAATCACCATGCTACGTGCAGTCGGTATCGTCATTCACTTTACTATGGAAATTGACAATAACACCGACGTGTCGGAGCAGTAGTGCAGCTGCGGTCGGTAGTACGCTAAAATCACCATGCTACGTGCAGTCGGTATCGTCATTCACTTTACTATGGAAATTGACAATAACACCGACGTGTCGGAGCAGTAGTGCAGCTGCGGTCGGTAGTACGCTTAAATCACCATGCTACGTGCAGTCGGTATCGTCATTCACTTTACTATGGAAATTGACAATAACACCGACGTGTCGGAGCAGTAGTGCAGCTGCGGTCGGTAGTACGCTTAAATCACCATGCTATGTGCAGTCGGTATCGTCATTCACTTTACTATGGAAATTGACAATAACACCGACGTGTCGGAGCAGTAGTGCAGCTGCGGTCGGTAGTACGCTTAAATCACCATGCTACGTGCAGTCGGTATCGTCATTCACTTTACTATGGAAATTGACAATAACACCGACGTGTCGGAGCAGTAGTGCAGCTGCGGTCGGTAGTACGCTTAAATCACCATGCTATGTGCAGTCGGTATCGTCATTCACTTTACTATGGAAATTGACAATAACACCGACGTGTCGGAGCAGTAGTGCAGCTGCGGTCGGTAGTACGCTTAAATCACCATGCTACGTGCAGTCGGTATCGTCATTCACTTTACTATGGAAATTGACAATAACACCGACGTGTCGGAGCAGTAGTGCAGCTGCGGTCGGTAGTACGCTTAAATCACCATGCTACGTGCAGTCGGTATCGTCATTCACTTTACTATGGAAATTGACAATAACACCGACGTGTCGGAGCAGTAGTGCAGCTGCGGTCGGTAGTACGCTTAAATCACCATGCTACGTGCAGTCGGTATCGTCATTCACTTTACTATGGAAATTGACAATAACACCGACGTGTCGGAGCAGTAGTGCAGCTGCGGTCGGGAGTACGCTTAAATCACCATGCTACGTGCAGTCGGTATCGTCATTCACTTTACTATGGAAATTGACAATAACACCGACGTGTCGGAGCAGTAGTGCAGCTGCGGTCGGTAGTACGCTAAAATCACCATGCTACGTGCAGTCGGTATCGTCATTCACTTTACTATGGAAATTGACAATAACACCGACGTGTCGGAGCAGTAGTGCAGCTGCGGTCGGTAGTACGCTAAAATCACCATGCTACGTGCAGTCGGTATCGTCATTCACTTTACTATGGAAATTGACAATAACACCGACGTGTCGGAGCAGTAGTGCAGCTGCGGTCGGTAGTACGCTAAAATCACCATGCTACGTGCAGTCGGTATCGTCATTCACTTTACTATGGAAATTGACAATAACACCGACGTGTCGGAGCAGTAGTGCAGCTGCGGTCGGTAGTACGCTAAAATCACCATGCTACGTGCAGTCGGTATCGTCATTCACTTTACTATGGAAATTGACAATAACACCGACGTGTCGGAGCAGTAGTGCAGCTGCGGTCGGTAGTACGCTAAAATCACCATGCTACGTGCAGTCGGTATCGTCATTCACTTTACTATGGAAATTGACAATAACACCGACGTGTCGGAGCAGTAGTGCAGCTGCGGTCGGTAGTACGCTTAAATCACCATGCTATGTGCAGTCGGTATCGTCATTCACTTTACTATGGAAATTGACAATAACACCGACGTGTCGGAGCAGTAGTGCAGCTGCGGTCGGTAGTACGCTTAAATCACCATGCTACGTGCAGTCGGTATCGTCATTCACTTTACTATGGAAATTGACAATAACACCGACGTGTCGGAGCAGTAGTGCAGCTGCGGTCGGTAGTACGCTAAAATCACCATGCTACGTGCAGTCGGTATCGTCATTCACTTTACTATGGAAATTGACAATAACACCGACGTGTCGGAGCAGTAGTGCAGCTGCGGTCGGTAGTACGCTTAAATCACCATGCTACGTGCAGTCGGTATCGTCATTCACTTTACTATGGAAATTGACAATAACACCGACGTGTCGGAGCAGTAGTGCAGCTGCGGTCGGTAGTACGCTTAAATCACCATGCTACGTGCAGTCGGTATCGTCATTCACTTTACTATGGAAATTGACAATAACACCGACGTGTCGGAGCAGTAGTGCAGCTGCGGTCGGTAGTACGCTTAAATCACCATGCTACGTGCAGTCGGTATCGTCATTCACTTTACTATGGAAATTGACAATAACACCGACGTGTCGGAGCAGTAGTGCAGCTGCGGTCGGTAGTACGCTTAAATCACCATGCTACGTGCAGTCGGTATCGTCATTCACTTTACTATGGAAATTGACAATAACACCGACGTGTCGGAGCAGTAGTGCAGCTGCGGTCGGTAGTACGCTTAAATCACCATGCTACGTGCAGTCGGTATCGTCATTCACTTTACTATGGAAATTGACAATAACACCGACGTGTCGGAGCAGTAGTGCAGCTGCGGTCGGTAGTACGCTTAAATCACCATGCTACGTGCAGTCGGTATCGTCATTCACTTTACTATGGAAATTGACAATAACACCGACGTGTCGGAGCAGTAGTGCAGCTGCGGTCGGTAGTACGCTTAAATCACCATGCTACGTGCAGTCGGTATCGTCATTCACTTTACTATGGAAATTGACAATAACACCGACGTGTCGGAGCAGTAGTGCAGCTGCGGTCGGTAGTACGCTAAAATCACCATGCTACGTGCAGTCGGTATCGTCATTCACTTTACTATGGAAATTGACAATAACACCGACGTGTCGGAGCAGTAGTGCAGCTGCGGTCGGTAGTACGCTAAAATCACCATGCTACGTGCAGTCGGTATCGTCATTCACTTTACTATGGAAATTGACAATAACACCGACGTGTCGGAGCAGTAGTGCAGCTGCGGTCGGTAGTACGCTAAAATCACCATGCTACGTGCAGTCGGTATCGTCATTCACTTTACTATGGAAATTGACAATAACACCGACGTGTCGGAGCAGTAGTGCAGCTGCGGTCGGTAGTACGCTAAAATCACCATGCTACGTGCAGTCGGTATCGTCATTCACTTTACTATGGAAATTGACAATAACACCGACGTGTCGGAGCAGTAGTGCAGCTGCGGTCGGTAGTACGCTAAAATCACCATGCTACGTGCAGTCGGTATCGTCATTCACTTTACTATGGAAATTGACAATAACACCGACGTGTCGGAGCAGTAGTGCAGCTGCGGTCGGTAGTACGCTAAAATCACCATGCTACGTGCAGTCGGTATCGTCATTCACTTTACTATGGAAATTGACAATAACACCGACGTGTCGGAGCAGTAGTGCAGCTGCGGTCGGTAGTACGCTAAAATCATCATGCTACGTGCAGTCGGTATCGTCATTCACTTTACTATGGAAATTGACAATAACACCGACGTGTCGGAGCAGTAGTGCAGCTGCGGTCGGTAGTACGCTAAAATCACCATGCTACGTGCAGTCGGTATCGTCATTCACTTTACTATGGAAATTGACAATAACACCGACGTGTCGGAGCAGTAGTGCAGCTGCGGTCGGTAGTACGCTTAAATCACCATGCTACGTGCAGTCGGTATCGTCATTCACTTTACTATGGAAATTGACAATAACACCGACGTGTCGGAGCAGTAGTGCAGCTGCGGTCGGTAGTACGCTAAAATCACCATGCTACGTGCAGTCGGTATCGTCATTCACTTTACTATGGAAATTGACAATAACACCGACGTGTCGGAGCAGGGGGCCTAGCCGAAACGCATTTCGAAAAAAGATATCGCTAACGAATCGATAAAAAATGTATGGGAATGACAGGTACCGTAGATGAGTCTGTCGAAAAATATTAACGAATACAAAAATGTTAGCCAAGTTGCAATGTTGTAACGAAACGCAAAACATTCGTTACCGGAATTCGATATCTGCCATACATTGTCTAGCCATGTGACACTTTTGACAAGCGAAATCAAATCGTTATCGCCTCCTAGGTGTCGATATCTAGCGCGAGCTATCCCCTTGCAGATAACTTATAATGTAGTAAATGAAGCAAGTTGTTGTATGGAGACCCATGCATTAATTTCTCAGTCGATGAAATTTAGCTTGGTTATTGTATAGTATGAGCAGAGACTAACATTATAAATATCCAAAAAAAAAAACACTCCTAAGTTAGGTAAAAACACAAATCTGATTATATATTAAACCGAGTAATTCCTCAGTCCAAAATTATTTTACGAAATAAGTTATTTGTATCAGTATGTGATACTAGAAAAAAATCTAAAAGTTTTGTCAAACATGAGAATATTTTTTTATGATACTTCCTTTTTTTGACGCTCATTTTCATCGGAAAATTGCTCTGTCATTTTTTTCTTCTTATATGATCTTAGAATATAATTTGGCGCAGTGGGTAAAAAAATCCAAAAAAAAATGCGTATCGAAATGTATGTATTATAGAACTATTAAAAACTGAGAGTGGAAAATTTTTAGATTTTCATTTTGTAGGTATAAACGGCAATAAAATGGCATTCCAGTGAAAAAATTAGACTGAGCAATTTTCCGGTCCAAGACACGCCAAAAAAATTTATTTTATTAATACTGGTATTTCTGCTGGGATATTTTTTTGATATTTCATATATTGTTGCAATACGTTACATGAATATGTCTGGTGAAGAAAGTTTAAACGGAGCATTTTTCCGTAAAAAGATATTAACGATTTAAGACTTTAGGTATTTACTTTAATTCTATTATTATTATTCTTTGGAAATTTATACAATACTTTTTATTTAGTGATACTTTATCATACTGTAAAGTTTTTTCTGGCTGAGGAATTACTGCGGGGTCCACTACCTTTATTTACTACACTATTACCGAAGCACAAGAAAATACCGAATAATAGTGTTTGTAAATTAGAATTTGTAATAAAAAGCATACTTCAACATTATTGTGGGCGGCGAACAACGCGGAAGTGTCGCTTAGACGCAGGCGCCGTCTGAAAAATCGCCTCTATTGAAACTTGAAACTGCTTAGGAAAGGACTGCCCTTAGCTGGTGATCTTATCATGTATGCTACGATCAAAGGATTGTGGGCCGTACGCAGCATTTCACCCATAGGATCCAATGTGACCGAGGCGCTGAATATCTACCTATCTATAGTGACAGTGTCATGGAAAAATGGATTATGCACCCACAAATGCAACACGAAACAATGTCCCTACAAAGGTAAGAGTGAGTCAATAACTTATCCCTACTATACCTACTAATAAGTATATAAAATATGTTATTAATGCTAAAATAACTAATGTGTTCCTGTTACGTCATCAAATATAAACCGATGAACGGTGTAGATTAAATTTGGTACCCATATGCGCAATGGCAAGCACTTGTTTTTCAATAGGAAAGTGAATTGAATGTGTAAAGGCAAAGGTACTTATATAGGTAAAGGCTTTACAAATATAGATAAAGACTCGGGAACAAAAGTTCTTCACACAAATAAATGCCCTTCCCGGGAAGCAAAACCATCACCTTCATAGGCAAGGTCACTAACAACTAGCAATATTGTAGTGTCATCCCATTTTCTTAAATTGATTTGAAAGGGATGAGACTACAGTGTTGCTACTTTTTAATTTCTACAATTTCTAGTCGGACTCTACAGTAAGCTCAAGAAGACTTGTGTTGTGGGTACTTAGGGTACTTAGATAACTATATATAGATGGTCAAACCAATTTGTCAGTCAGTAAGAACCAGGAAAACTATACTCATACTTATCTTTTGGGTGCTAGTACTGGTATATGACAAAGCTAGTATGATTCTCTCTGTCTTTGTTTGAAATGAGACAGTCCTTTGACAAACTATACTTAAATACATAGACAACACCCATGACTCAGGTACAAAATATCTGTGCTCATTACACAAACATATTTCCTTACTGGGGATTCAAACTCAGGATTATCAGCTTAACCGGCAGGGTCACTAGTCACTACCAACTAGGCCAGATGGGCTGTTGTCATACATATACATTATCAACCATATTAATGAAACTTTTTCATATTATGAAACATTGTATATGACTTCTTTTGGCAGGCGCAGATACAGTCAGCTGCAGAGAAAAGGTCCCACGCCTGCATACAAACTTCTATGTAGTGGTGGTACCTTTTCTCTGCAGCTGACTGTACTTACACACTATATAAAAATAATCATAACATGTACTTACACAAAACATTTAGTTTTTTTTTTGTCATATGACTGGTAGAGAATAAGTATTATAACCAAATGTTACAGAGTTTGTTGAAAAACTAAGCATTCATTTTGTTTCAGGTGACTTGGATATTCATTGCAGCCTTGGCATATGAACCAATACTTTATGGTGCTCCAAAGCCAGGGTCAAGGGAAGAAACTATGTCACATGTACAACCACAAAAATATATTGAGTGTTGTTTTACTATTTTAAAACACTGTACATAATATATGTACAAACAAGAAAAGAATGCTTGGCTACTGATTTCATGCTGCTGGCAAAAAATACCTGCTGCTTCTTTCATTAATAGATTTTCAATAAAATAAATATAATTTAACTTTTTAACCCAATCATTGTTTCATTTATTTATGGTGGTTACCACCTTAACTTATGGTATGCTTAGGAGCAGATCTGCTCCCATGTACTTACCTATATTCAACTTTAAAAAATGCAATAATTTTTAAAAGTTGTCTTTGTAAAACGACCGGTCTGGCCTAGTGGGTAGTGACCCTGCCTGCTAAGCCGATGGTCCTGGGTTTGAATCCCAGTAAGGGCATTTATTTGTGTGATGAACACTAATATTTGTTCCTGAGTCATGGGTGTTTTCTATGTATATAAGTTTGTATTTGTCTATATAAGTATGTGTATCGTCGCCTAGCACCCATAGTACAAGCTTTGGTTAGTTTGGGGCTAGGTTGATCTGTGTAAGATGTCCCCAATATTTATTTATTTATTTTATTTTATTCAATTATGATTGATATATAAATTACAAATTTTTGACAGGAGCATACAAAAGGTTAAATATGAACAGCCAGTAGTAGCTTAGCGGGTGAGATTACCTTCCCAAATTTCCATTGACTATAAATAATAAAGATGTGTTTAATTCATTTTTAACGCCTCACTCACTTAGGTATTTCTATTACTGAGTAAACAAAAATCAAAGACAGGTAGGTAATAAAAAAATAATATTAAGTAACAATATGATTTATTAGTTTTGGTTTCACAGGCAGCTTTTATCTTATCTAATGCATCTTCTTAGTCGGCGTCTTCATTGCTGAAGGTCGTGTCTAGTTTGAAGAGTTTCCTGCGCGATATACCATGCTTTTCCAAGTGTTCCTGTCCTCGGCGATCTTAATAGATAAATCTAATGCATAACATCTATGTATTCAATGTCCGCTTGACTTTTGATAATTTCGAAAATGTTTGAAGTCTATGAAGTAAATGAGTTCACTGAGGTTACACTGATTCGGGCAAACCTGTCCACAATTTCACTTCACGGTTTGAATCAATACTAACGCTTAAAGTATTGTCTCTTCTGGTCAAGTAAGCCAGCAGTGCACGTCCTTAGCACTGGTAACTGCCATGAAGGCGTCATTGCAGCGGCAGCTCTGACTGTACGTGCCAACTTGGCGAGAACTTCTCAGCGTGGAAGAAGAGCCCGCGGAGCCGCTCTTGCCCGCTCTGGCTGCGTCGCCGCCTTGGTTGGGGCTGCGGGGACGACGGCTGTCTGAAATTGTTAAACTTTAGGTCAAAATTATATGCAATTAACAACGCACTCTTCAAATATTACACTATATAGAGTTATTTTATCACGAAATTGTGATAAACTAAGTTAAACAAATACCAAAATATTTAATTTGCTTACCGATAAAACAATTATTTTCTCCAAAATTAGATTCGCTGTTCACTTGATACTCTTGACAGCTGACAGATGATGTTTCTTGACGGTTTTGAACGAGAACCACAGACAAAAATTAATTTTTACCGACTTGGCGCGTAGAATGAGCGTTAACTAAAAAGATTGCCTCTTGGCTAGGTTATTATAAACATTATCGACCAGTCGCTCGCGATCGTAGAGATCGAATCGATAAGGAGCGAATGTAATTTGGCTACGGGCCCAGTAGTGCAGCTGCGGTCGGTAGTACGCTAAAATCACCATGCTACGTGCAGTCGGTATCGTCATTCACTTTACTATGGAAATTGACAATAACACCGACGTGTCGGAGCAGTAGTGCAGCTGCGGTCGGTAGTACGCTAAAATCACCATGCTACGTGCAGTCGGTATCGTCATTCACTTTACTATGGAAATTGACAATAACACCGACGTGTCGGAGCAGTAGTGCAGCTGCGGTCGGTAGTACGCTTAAATCACCATGCTATGTGCAGTCGGTATCGTCATTCACTTTACTATGGAAATTGACAATAACACCGACGTGTCGGAGCAGTAGTGCAGCTGCGGTCGGTAGTACGCTTAAATCACCATGCTACGTGCAGTCGGTATCGTCATTCACTTTACTATGGAAATTGACAATAACACCGACGTGTCGGAGCAGTAGTGCAGCTGCGGTCGGTAGTACGCTAAAATCACCATGCTACGTGCAGTCGGTATCGTCATTCACTTTACTATGGAAATTGACAATAACACCGACGTGTCGGAGCAGTAGTGCAGCTGCGGTCGGTAGTACGCTTAAATCACCATGCTACGTGCAGTCGGTATCGTCATTCACTTTACTATGGAAATTGACAATAACACCGACGTGTCGGAGCAGTAGTGCAGCTGCGGTCGGTAGTACGCTTAAATCACCATGCTACGTGCAGTCGGTATCGTCATTCACTTTACTATGGAAATTGACAATAACACCGACGTGTCGGAGCAGTAGTGCAGCTGCGGTCGGTAGTACGCTTAAATCACCATGCTATGTGCAGTCGGTATCGTCATTCACTTTACTATGGAAATTGACAATAACACCGACGTGTCGGAGCAGTAGTGCAGCTGCGGTCGGTAGTACGCTTAAATCACCATGCTATGTGCAGTCGGTATCGTCATTCATTTTACTATGGAAATTAACAATAACACCGACGCTTTCAGGCCGCTGCAGTAAGGTCGGAGCAGTAGTGCAGCTGCTGGTGGAAATGGCTGGCACCTTTACTATGGCATTGTTGTATCAGAGATGATATTAAACGCGGACTAGAAATACCATGTGTTTTTTTGTTTAGGTACTACCACTACTACCCAAATGGATCATGCTGAATTAGTTTTGACTCACATTTAATCGTGAGTCGAGCGTGATTGTTACCGTAAAAATATAAAACATTGCCCTTTAACATAACTTTGCCCACCGGGTCACAGTTCAGTAAAAGCGAAATAACTTAAGCCCTTGCTACACGGTCGCCGACAAGCCTTCTAACCGTCTGACCTTGGTCTGTCTTTGGTCAGTTTTGGTCAAATTTTGTTGTAAACAACCGTCTACACGGTCCGGGACGGACCAAGGCCACGCGGTCTGGGGGCTTGTCGGCGACCGTGTAGCAAGGGCTTTAAAAGTAGGTACAGATACACTTTCTTCAGAACCGTCAGAATATGATTATGCTTTCACTTTGGGGAGTAAGTAAAAAATTTAACTTTCGTGAGACTCAGACATATTAAATACCTAGTTTAAAACAAGTCACTCACGCTTTTTGATTCCTCGACATTTTTCGCTCCATATTTAACCGGCGGGCCCTGCTCGTTCTGCTTGGCATTATTGTCAAATTAATACTTACTGAGTCATTAGATACTCGTAAAGGGTCTTCGATACTGACTGTGACTACCGACATTAGTACCTATCTAAAATACTTTTTCGACTTCTTCTTCGTCGTAACCTCATGGCTGAGGGTCGTGCTTTGTCGGACTAATTCGACTATAAACCCGAAAAGAGCTAAATTTAATGAAGAGATATTACGCGATAGGTATTTAAGTTGTTGCTCCATTTTTCATCACTAGTCATCGTTCCTGTTATTTCTGATTACAAGAACTTAATTTGGTGTGAATTGGGAAAAAGTACGATTTAGGCAAGTGTTCGCTCCCTGTGGATTTAATCCAAACTGAATTTATTTATTTATTAAAGGAATAAGCGTAATTATTTCACAAACAAGTTTTAAATAGCAAGTTAATATTTCGAGCAGCAAGTTCATGTAAATTCATACACTCACTCGTTTGCAAACAAGCTCGCCCGAGCAAGCAAATATAGCGAGTAACAAAATTTACCCAACCTTTGATGTCAGAAGCCGTCAATGAGCATATCTGGAGAAATTTGCAAGTGGCTTCGAACGTGAAATGGGACAAAATGAGCGACATAAAGTTACAAATTTCACGTTTGAGCTGATGATTTTTTTTATATCAATTGGCTTTCTCGCGCCTATTCGTGTACTTAGCTTTTTATACGCCAATCGGTTCCGCGATATATCTTTTGAGCGTAAATTATTTTTGGCCTGGGAATATGAGATATTTCAATCAGAAAATTTGAAGGTTCTTAGGTAGGTAAGTACTACTTCATGCTATTGTATACCATGTGTGTAACGGATGTCTTTTTAGACGCTTAATTGTTTAAAAGCAATCTAGAAACGAACCTATCGTGGATCGGTACGTAACAAATAATATAATACTCGTACTTCTATGAATCTTTAGAGCTATTCGCTCTGTTCGTGATATGTAGGTTTGGGACACATAATATTTCTGACAGTTGACATCTGTCAAATAGTATGAAAATGTTGTCCCATGAATGTAAATAATGTGCCTAACTATGTACCAACTATTTACGTATAAAACATTTGTTATAAAAATAGACGGCGATTCTAATAGTAAAGCTGAGCACGTGTGGATGCGATCGGAAAAGGCGGTAGGGTTTCTTGAAACTAACAATGATGTAGACTCTAAGAAGCGGCTCTTTTCATGGATGCGTTAAATAGGGGAGAGGGGGTAGCCTGGTACACTTTTTACATTATCATAGTTCAAAATATTACCTATTGAAATCAGTTTTAAGCCTCTATACAATAACCTACGTTATTAACCTATGTAATTACTGCATTTGCACATATATAAACCTAAAGATAATAGTACAAATTAGATTTTTGCAACTCAAGGAATAATGTTCGATACTGCCCCAAGAGTGGGTAGCTTTGAACTTACATGGGGTAGATTTGAAAAATGGGCTGTAACGGCAATAATATCGAGATATACGCGTTTTTTTATCTGTACTTGGTACATTTTGTCACTAGAAATACTCGTGTTAACGGTTTACTCGTATAATTTGCAGTTTCAACAAAGATGGGGTAGTTTTGTACATTCATGTTTTTTGGAGTGTTCAAATGTGTGAAAAGTATTGAAATCTTACTAAAGCTACCCCCTTGAGGCAGTTTTGCACATACCATTTTTCAAAACTACCCCAGTAATGTTTTATCAGCGGATTATATGAGTATTTATTATATTTTGGTTCACTGTGATTCTCTTTATTTTTATAATTCTTTACATCTTTGATTTACTTGAAAATGATACTAAACTTGACATAGAACCTAAACTTAAACAATTATTAACATCAGACGTCGCCGACGCTTAAAACCACCCAGATTTTTGATGCAGGTGGGGGCACCTGCATCAAAAATCTGGGTGGCTTCACTTCTTAAATCCATCCTTGGGTCCTAAGGACCAATCCTGCCAAAGGAAATATCTTGTTCATGCAACGCCGTGGTTGACCTTTTTATGCTCTGAGCACACTCAACTATAGATAATGGTAGGTACTTTTGACCGGATCCCTTTGTTTGACATAAAATTATTGAAAGTCATAATGTAATGATTGTCAGATTATCATTAGTCATAATTCTGAAACCGTTAACTTTTCAGTATTTTCGTAAGGTGATCCTATAGATAGGTTAGGTTAGGTTTGTTTTATGGCAATCCTGAAAAAATAACGCGTTTCTGAGAAAAACTAAATTATGACTAACGAAAATGTGGACAAACAATACATTATGACTTAAAACTTTATGGGAAAAAATAGAGACCCACTTTTGACGCATCATCAGATCCGCTAGGTACTTTTGATGTTGACCACATTACCACACTCATCTCTCTCTTATCTCACTGTACCACATCCATCAACGTTGAAATTTTCGTCTCGACTCGACAATGCGATTATTGTCACAAAGGCGATCTCGCGTGGCCATTATTGTTGTCCAATAGCCTCCCTACGTGCTGCGACTGCGAAACGAGACTCGGAAATATTATACAACTTTACAACTAAAAGAGGCAAGGTGTGAAATCAATACCTACTTATAAAGTTAATTTTTGGGGTTCCGTACCTGGATTACAATAAAATTTAGATTCAGATTTTATTTTCATAATATAAATGTAGAACTTTAGATTTACCGATACATATAAGCTCTGTTGTTAACCTTGTTACACTGGGCGGACACGCTAAGTATATATCTAGAGTTAGACCGTAAAAAGTCTGCAGCGATTTTGATAGCCCACGCAGTGCAAGTGTCATTTTAAATGTCAAACTTCTATGAAATTATGACGTATAAATAACACTTACACTGCGTGGGCTATCAAATCCGCTGCAGACTTTTATTGGTGCGACTATAGTACGGAAATCATTTTCGTGTCTATGTTCGAGCGACATGTCTGTAGGTGTAGTTTGTCAAAGGACTATCTCATTTCAATCATAGACAGAGAGAATCATACTATCTTTGTCTTACACTAGTACTAGCACCCAAAAGAAAGGATGAGTATAGTTTTCCTGGTTCTTACTGACTGACAAATTGGTTTGACCAACTATACACTGTTTACTCTGTATACGCATGAATACACAGTTGAAAATACTTCTGCGTTACCATGGAAACGGGGTAGAAAAACTTGTTATTTACTGAAATTGACAAGTGTACCTATTTACACGACACAATGGGGTTGGCCGGTCGAAGTATTTTGCAGATGGCGCCAGCATAGCTTGCCCTGTCCATCCCTTGAATTGTGTCAAATTTTTGTTTTTTTAATGGAATTTTAAGCCCTGTATGCAAGCCCTTTAAACAAAATCTCAGAAAAAGGGGCAAGATATGATGGCGACATCTATGCAAACCTTTGACAGTTGCCAACCCCATTCACATTCTACCTGAACTGTCAATAAATCTGCCACAGCGAGGTGAAGTTATTCCATTCCGGGCTGGGCGGAACATACTCTATGAAATACGATTACTTACTCGTTCTGTGTTAAGGGGCCCACTGATTAACAGTCCGCCGGACGGTATCGGCCTGTCAGTTAGAACAAAATTTTGACAGTTCCGAACAACTGACAGGCCGATACCATCCGGCGGACTGTTAATCAGTGGGCCCCTTTAGAGCGTAGCTTGGCGTAGCTGTTATTTTGACGTGATCGTAACCGTGGGTGCCTAACGATCGTCCAACAAATTTCCCCCCGGCCTCGTAACTCCGCTGACCAAGCATCGCAATATTCGTAATCCTACGAAACAGGCGGCCTAGCCAAGGTGACGATCACTTGCGCTTCGCCGTCGAATCGCTTTGTGTCTCTCTATCACTCTTTCATATTAGTGTGACAGTGACAGTTGCGTTTCGTTCACTGCGTAGCGTTAGCGATTGGCATGTTGGCTACGGGCCCTGGCAAAGCTCATAGACGTAACTAACGTGAGTTTATGACATAAATAATAAAGCCTAGAAGGTGAGTGCTGTAAATCATTATGAAAAACATTCGTTATGAATGGATATGGATTCATTAGGTATACCTTCTTTTATTTTGCACAATGTACTAACGATTACTGTGTCATATTTTTTATTCCATTTAAATAGTTCGGTTTTACGGATGTAAGATTAATATCCTAAGGCTGCGAGGTGTAAATTTACCGTTGGGTAGTCGGTAATCAATTAGGTCTAGGTTCCTGTATATTGTTCCTTTGCACACTTAATTTATACTAGAGCTCATATTTCTATTTTGCAGCATAAAACGACGAGGAACTTGTGCATTATTTATTGATGTCATGCGGGTGCTCAATGTTTTATGTTTATCTAAAAAAACTATATTGTAGGTACTATTTCTTGGCACACAAATGTACCAGTCATTGGTTATTTTGTAGAGTGGTTTGTGCTTGCTTTACGATGAGGATGATTGTGTCAAACCTTGAGTCGGTTGAGACCTTTCGGTGAAGGAAAACATCGTGAGGAAACCTGCATAGGTACCTACATCTGCGAAGAAATTCAAAGGTGACTATGGCTCAAGCCCTCTCGCGCTTGAGGGGAGGCCCGTGCCCAGCAGTGGGACGTATATAGGCTGAATTATTATTATTTATAATATAATATTTAAGGGCACCCCGATGGCTCCAATCGTTTCCGTTTCTGAGCATGTCCGAGTTTACTTTATTGCCAATACCCAAAATCAACTAAAATTTCGACGACACGGCATTTAACGGACGCTCAAAATATCGTTTCCTGCCAACGCTCACTGCATATATTCCACTGCTTCTCATTGCATATCGATCAATCTTGCGCACGTATTGGATGTGGCATGCATTAAGCATCTCGTATCAGCTGCGTAAGCCAGGGGTCAGAAACATTTCATTAAATTATGCTGAGTGGTATCCTCTTTGAGACAACCAATTGCATAACTATATCACATGCTTGTCATCTATTAATTTTAAGATTGTGTTGTTTCAAATAAATTATTTACATTACATATCATTCCTTTCATTTCATTTCATTTCAAATTTAAATAAAATATTCTGGAAGTAAAAAAAACCGGGCAAGTGAGAGTTGGACTCGCTCACCGAGGGTTCCGTACTTTTTAGTATTTGTTGCTAGCGGCACCAGAAATATCACGGTTCATGAGATACATCCTGGTGACAGACAGACAGACAGGATGGACAGTGGAGTCTTAGTAATAAGGTCCCGTTTTTAATTACCCTTGGGTACGGAACCCTAAAAACCATTAAATAAGAATAGAATAATTTTTATTTATAATAAAATACACACATGCACAAAGGTGTCCGGTAAGCCCCAAACTAGGCTGAGCCTGTATCTTGGGGCTTACAAAAGAGTAGGTAACAGTAACTAAACCTAGTTAAAATGGTGTGTGAGAGAGGGTGATAAGGTGTATGCTTTTAGGGTGTGTGTATATGTGTGTGTGTGTGTGTGTGTGTGTGTGTGTGTGTGTGTGTGTGTGCGTGCGTGTGTGTGTGTGTGTGTGTGTGTGTGTGTGTGTGTGTGTGGGTGTGTGTGAGTGAAAGGTGTAGGAGAGCGAGTAAGTCAGGCTAGAAGATGACAGACCTAAACATAAGAACATATTATATTTTCCGTATCATTGTAGGATAGGGTCACAAACAATTTTTTGAGTTTAGATTTAAATGAACTTAAGAACCCACATTTTAAATGGTTCCGACCGTCAGAAACCCAAAAAACCGAAGTGTGTTTTGTTTTCTTCGGATATGGTCTATCTAATCTAATGATATGTTTTTAAGCGATTGCAGCGCCATCTACGTTAAGCTTTGCGCGTTTATCCTCATTTATGTTTCTCTTTTATCTTTATCCTTTGTAAGCCTATTCGATGGTTTATGCAATTTAAGCAAAAAGATAATTACACGACCCTTTTGATGCCGTCCCTTATTACTCTTTGTCTCTCTTCTTAGTAATTATTATTGTAATCGGATGATGGGGCTTGATTTCTTGTTTTCTCATTCAGTTTTGCTCCATCAAAATGACAAAAAGGAGGCAGTTTCGGTTTCACTCTTTGTTTAGCAATATATTCTTAACGAACTGATTTTAGGTTATTAGTGCATGGGCGCGTGTAACGAAATATAATTGCAGAAAAAATAAGGTGGTGAGTTAAAGCCTCCTTTACGCCTCATTGCCCTAATTTTTAAAAGATTTGTCGCTCCTGACCTATATTGCGTAATAAAGAGACATTCACTTCAATTATACGAGTAGTACCTACATCTACACTAACACACATACACAGCACATTTAGGATATATATTATTATTTGATAAGAAAATTTGTTATTTGGATTTATTAAAGCGTAGATATTTTTCTTAAATTTAATATAAGTACTTTGCTACTTCTCTTAGATCTCTATCCCACAAAATGTACAGTGTTTCTTGTATTAGGTACGAGTATGTTCTTTTCGTGAAATAAATAGATATATATATATTTTGATTAAGATTTCAATTAAATTAATTATTCGGACCACAGGTTGCTAAACCCAGGCCAGTTCTGATCAGTAGAGCGCTCGAGTACAATATCGCGTGTCGTTTGCATATCAAAATGTCACTTTTGACATCTACAAACGCATACATAAAAGGGGCGTTTATTCAGCAGTTACGATACAGCCAGTTCTGCCAGTTATCGACGTCATTCGCACAAATTGACATCTGTTTCATTTCGATGCATTTTCTACAAAAAAAAATTTGAACGTTGAATGGTTTGGGGCGTGTGTGGGCTCGTATAGGTACACGTGCTGTTCACACTTTTGGATCCAAAACTAAAGACACTTCTGAAAAGTAGGGTGCAGTTGTTAGGGCCACTGGCACGTTCCAGGGTTAGCCAACTAACTCCGAGTTGGTCCGTTTATACAATACCTACCAGTTTAACTCTATATATGTTTCTGTTAAATACTTAAAATCTACTTCCGAGCTCGAGTATACCTAAACTATTAGCCAATTGGTTTGTTTTTGGATAGAGTGCCCTAAATACCCATGCGGGCCAATTGTATCAAAATGACAACCAACACCACAAACATGTTCGCAGCGCTGTGTGGTTAACCTCATCTATAAAGCCGGTCTACCAATGTGTGGTTAATGTTGATATCCTTGTTTAAATAGAAATTCAAGCTTATTCAAACGTGGTATACTCGTGCTTTATGTATGTGCTGACTGTATACTGTACAGATACCCTGTATTAAGTACTTATAGAACAAGAGACAGGTAGAATCTAGAATTTCGTAAAACCTTCTGAACGAATGATGCATGAATGGATTGGCACACATCATCATCTTCCTCGCGTTATCCCGGCATTTTGTCACGGCTCATGGGAGCCTGGGGTTCGCTTGACAACTAATCCCGAGAATTGGCGTAGGCACAAGTTTTTACGAAAGCGAGTGCCATCTGACCTTCCAACCCAGAGGGTAAACTAGGCCTTATTGGGATTAGTCCGGTTTCCTCACGACTAATAAACGACTAGTAAATATCAAATGGGACACATACCTATCTAAAATGAATAGAAATGGGCACCTCGTTAAGTAAATACATATTTACAACATTACTTATATAAAAACAAGCATGGTTTGTGGCAATGTATTTTTATCAGTGGCGGATTTGCAGTCTTTGCCGCCCTAGGCCCCAGGCCCTGTGGCCGCTCCTTACTCAGCACCCATCATAATTATTGTCTACATTTTGAGTTACCTATTTCTTGTTATTTGTTGTTGTTGCCGCCCTACTGGGCCTTAGGGAAAATCCGCCACTGATTTTTATATTGTAGTATTGACTTGTTTGACTTTGTTGTGACTTTTTGAGATATAATAAGTTTTTATTAGTAAATGGTAAAAACGCCGGGCGTAGGTATAAATTTGAAACTGTCAGTACATTATTCAGGAAAAAAAGTCATGGCAATGTTTTTTTAAATAGTTATAGGTAATACTGGTACATCTAGACCGACATATTTATTTTTATAATAAAAATATTTAATAGGTATGGATAATTGCGCTTATAACTAGGTAGTTGTGTACCTACACACTGTACATACTGTACATAATTACGCAATAAATAGAATACCTAACATGGATAATAATTTTAAAAGCAATTTTCACGTGCCAATTTATTTGTGATCGATATACATCCCAAGCGATTCCATTTCTCGGGAAATTTAATTTCCGTGCAAAACAATCTACCCACCCATCGCTTGCTCCATCGTGACGTAAAAAAAACAACTGTTTGTATATGTTTATTGTTTATCTGTGGCAGTTGGTAAGAAGTTACTATGGTTGAAGGCTTGGTTGCATGAAATTAATTAGTACTTACAATGTTAAGTAAGCAAAATGGAATATATAAACTAGTTTAGTTCAAATATGACTCCGGGCTTTAAAACCAACATTAGTTTCCTCTTTCTGCTGTTTTTTTTACATTTTCGGTAGTTATGCACTGTAGTGGGTGCGCTACGCGTACACTCACACTCCCTTAGTTTAGCCCTATATAAGCTTTTACATTACGTTATTCAAGACAATATAGATCGATACTCCCAGCAAATTGTTTCATTCAACGTCCCCACCTCACATGGCGACCCTGCTAGTGCGGCCTTGTGCTGCACTGGCGGCGCGCCGCGCCAGGCAGTGAAGGTCAGAGAAGATCGTAATTAATATGTGACTAAGTGTTCAGTCTGTTTTCCAAATTAACACATAAAATTGAGAAAGTGCTGTTCTATTTTAAAAAGCAACAAATATATAAGTACATATCTACCAATAACATGTTACGTGTATGTTTTGTGAGCGTTATTAGCCTATTTAAATCCAATTATGCTATTTTCTTAATATATTTATTTATATACTGCTCTGGACTACATTACTTATAGGCCTTTTAATTATGATAGCGTTGATTATGATGATTATGAAAAGTTATTGACTGTGAAATAATTAACAATGTTAAGTTATTTAACAAATTATTATTAAATAATAACCTGTCATTTTCAAACAAACCAATTCACATTTCACGCGAAAATAATACCTTAATAACGATTCTGTATTACTCAAAAAGAAATTGCTTTGGTAATAAAACAAATATAAGTTGGTAAAGGTAAAATGTGAACGGAGAAAAGGACTTTCCAGGTTGAGGGTCACGTAAATTTCCAATCTCGCTTCCAACTAGACCTTTCTAATAAATTTCTAATCTTTCCATCGACCTTTTTCAATAAACGCCCGCTCAAACGAGAAATCGGTCAGATGTGAAAATATCTCATAACGCCCGTGTGGACCTTTGTGTAGTTCCTTATATTAGTGGGGTCTCTTTACCTTGGCAAAACATCGTTATAGAGCAGGGCCTACCTTTCGAAATACAAGCACTTACACAAAAAACCGGACAGTGCAAAACAACATATGTATATACATATATTCTCGGAGCAAAAAGTACAGAGGTTGATTGAAATAGCAAGACACGATCGTACGTTTCCGTGAAAATACGAACTACATCTGTAGTCAATTCAAAACCAGCTTAATGCGTATGGAAAGAAACGTCAATCGGGAAGCGCTCTTAGGTAGGTAGGTGTGTCAGGGGTATAAACGTAGTTATAGCAGCCAACGGTCCGAGTTTAAACCCCTGTCACTCGCACCCTGATGTAGGCGTTGACCGATGCAGGTGAGTGCTTAGTTTATCAGGTTTAGACAATTTCTCGGTACGATGTTATATGTAGGTATATGGTATCATCCACGTAGGCGCGTCTCTTCGTTATTGTTCCGTTCCAATTTGAGCTATTATGACAGGGAGCGGGTGGAATTTGTTAATTAACGTAGGTACGTGTATCCATGTATAGTAATATGAATTAATACTATCTGTACCGTAAGTATTAACAAATTATATCTTGTAATAGTAAATTACGATACAAGTGCGAAAAGTAGGAAATTCGCAATGAGTGACGATAAATAAATTTAAACACGACCGAAGGGACTTTTTGCACGTATACCAGACAATCTTAGGGTAGGAGAGCTGTCTTCATTTTGGCGAAAATATTGTATACCTAGTCTTAAGTTTTATGAAATAAAAAAATACAAAATAAAATATTGAACTATCCGCTTGTAGCGCTTTTACGTAAGAACTTTCGTAGCGTCACTCGATCAATCTAGTTTTAATATTTATTTACTTTGTGACACACTCTGAACGAATGAGGAGTAAGATTGAATAAATCGTACCTACTTAAGTTTGATAAAATAATCTTAAACTACATAATATTCAGCCTATTTGATGAGCCGACCGATCATGAATAAATAAAAAAGCCTACCTATTATAGTGTAGTAAATAAAGGTAGTGGACCCCGCAGTAATTCCTCAGCCTGAAAAAACTTTACAGTATGATAAAGTATCAATAAATAAAAAGTATTGTATAAATTTCCAAAGAATAATAATAATAGAATTAAAGTAAATACCTAAAGTCTTAAATCGTTAATATCTTTTTACGGAAAAATGCTCCGTTCAAACTTTCTTCGCCAGACATATTCATGTAACTTATTGCAACAAGATATGAAATATCAAAAAAATATCCCAGCAGAAATACCAGTATTAATAAAATAAAATTTTTTGGCGTGTCTTGGACCGGAAAATTGCTCAGTCTAATTTTTTCACTGGAATGCCATTTTATTGCCGTTTTATACCTACAAAATGAAAATCTAAAAATTTTCCACTCTCAGTTTTTAATAGTTCTATACATACATACATTTCGATACGCATTTTTTTTGGATTATTTTACCCACTACGCCAAATTATATTCTAAGATCATATAAGAAGAAAAAAATGACAGAGCAATTTTCCCATGAAAATGAGCGTCAAAAAAAGGAAGTATCATAAAAAAATATTCTCATGTTTGACAAAACTTTTAGATTTTTTTCTAGTATCACATACTGATACAAATAACTTATTTTGTAAAATAATTTTGGACTGAGGAATTACTCGGTTCAATATATAATCAGATTTGTGTTTTTACCTAACTTAGGAGTTTTTTTTTTTGGATATTTATAATGTTAGTCTCGGCTCATACTATACAATAACCAAGCTAAATTTCATCGACTGAGAAATTAATGCATGGGTCTCCATACAACAACTTGCTTCATTTACTACCCTATTAGGGATAGAGCCTACCCTATCACAGGAAAATGGAACGTCGCGTATCGAATATGCAAATTTTACACGACAGAAGAGTGGCAGTTTTACTGCTCACTTAGGCAGTAGCTTATATTTATCCGAGTTTTCTGTTTACGTACTTATTTATTGATGAACATCTAATAATAAACATTTGTATGCAGAACTTATTAAATTTCATTATAATAATTGATGATAAATAATTATTATAAGACAATTTAACACAGATTGATCGATCTAAGTGGTCCATAATAAGCTCGATAAGGTTTGCG
Source organism: Cydia splendana (assembly GCF_910591565.1). Classification (NCBI taxonomy): domain Eukaryota; kingdom Metazoa; phylum Arthropoda; class Insecta; order Lepidoptera; family Tortricidae; genus Cydia; species Cydia splendana. Next base: position 12,176,772 of record NC_085968.1, on the reverse strand, counting down.
TTGTTTGTACTATACGACGATAGATAATATGTACCTATAATATACATGTAAAACACATTGTATATAAATACTCATATACAAATAAAAAAAAAACATGACTTGGGAAGAAATATTTGTGATAAATACACAAATAATGCAACCCTTACCAGGATTTGATCCAGGGGCCTCCTGCTTCGTAGGCAGGGTCACTACCGACTAGGCTAGGAGGCCGTTAAGACAAATGACAATCATACAGATAGGCATTAAAATGCATAATTTGTTCATTCAAAGCAGCCTGAAACATGCATTACGTAGTAATAGGATTGGGGCTGCGAACTTTGAGGGAAAGTTAGTTTTGACGTGATAAGGGTTACTATTGTTAACTTTACGAGTATGTTTGTCGATAAATAAACCAATTTGACAAACTAGCCCTCTAATGTATGTATGTAACGCGCGTTTCGTGATATTAGAAGTACGGCCAGGGAATTTAATTTGTGTGTCAGTTCGTACTGCGCCATAGTGTTAATAATAAGATATGAGTGAAATGATTGCAAATGATATGCAGAAGGCGGTGATCTTGGACACGGCGCGGATAGTACGTCGGTTCCTCTCTCTGCAGCCCTGACCACCGGTAGCTTGGGCCTTGCCCCGCTACTGGCGGCACCCTAGGTTACGATTTTTATAATGTGTTTAAGTATATGTATTTTTATTGTTTTGTAAGTGTTTTTATATTTTACTTTTATATTCATATTATAAAAACCCTAGCCTAAGAAGGATGATGAATAAAGAGATATGAGTGGCTTTCATCATCGTCAAGTTACAAAGTGACACGGAAATCAAAGTCCTCGACTGTCGCTATAGGTATATTTGATTAGAATGATGAGTGGTAATATAAAATCGGAATTAGCTTTGTAGACTTTACTAACATTACATACTCGTATTTGATAGAATAGAAAATTTCATACTGGAAATGTAAATATTCTTCTTTAAAACTTTTGATATTCTATAGGTACTTACGTTCAAATAGTAATTGCTATTATGAATTGTATTACCTGTGTTAATTTATTGTGAGAGTTAATTATTTATGCGTGTTTACTTGCTGCGGTGGAAACGGTTGGTGGGATTACCCCTTTTGAAGGTAGTACACATAGTTAAGCGGAAGAGTAGCTAGCTATGGGGTGAAATTATGTTGAGTTGAAAAATTCCCTCTCATATCCTTTTGCCTATATAATAAGCCCTTATTTGTTTAAATTAAAAATGTAAGTAGGTATTTTTTCCATAAAATCAGCATTGATCACAGTAGTATATTTTTTTAAAGTACTTACCTATTAATTGATATCTGCTGTTTTTTTCTTCTCTCTTTCTCCTTCTTTTTGGAAATCAGTAGAAAAATACCTTAAGGTACCTTAATATGTATATGTCATAACATCTATCTCTAAAACATTACTTATATCAACAAAGGTTAAACTAATTCTACTTTAGTTGAAATAAACGTTAAGTAGGTATATCATGAGGTCGGTATAGGAAATAATTATGCATTATACTTCAAGAATGTTATGCTAAATGTTATTAGATCAATTAATCATTATATAAAACGATAATAATATAATTTGTAAATATATTAAATGTTGTTAAATGTCGTTTAATAATTATACCAAATTAGCGTTATTGCAACTGATATTACCTATAACAAAAATATTTATAGCCATCGACACGCACTCTTGGCTTCCGATCCTTGCGGCCTTACTTGCATACCTTGTATAATTAGCTAAAATCATTCATCCCACTGTTGGGTGAAATGTGGTATCCGCCTTAGGCAAAACCTCTGTTTCACGGAGGCTCGGCCGGAGATCGATGGGCATCGGGGGACGCTCCATCATCGTTTGTTTGCGCATTCATCGTCCCCAAACGTCAAAACTTCAGGGCGAGCCGCTATTTATTTTGACGATATTTACCTGCGGGTTGCTACGAATACAATGTGTTGACTCGAGCTTCGAAGTGTTTCGGTTGCAATTTACGAAAAGAAATACATATTTCATAAAGTTGGAACAAAATCGGATGAGCTATTTTTTCAACACTGTCTTTTCAAAAACCTGTTATTAGTTTCAACCTTTTTAATGGGTAAATCTTTTTTAGTAAAATAAATTTAAATATTTTTTCATCACAAATTTACAGTTCTCAGATTTTTCCCTGTATTTGTAGTGTAAGAGCGGTTTCGCACTATGTCCGATCCGAATCCGATCCAAACCCGTGAAAATATGGTCCGTAGTAGCCGTAGAACTATTTCTATGGTAAGTTACGCACTAGATCCGATCTCCGTCATCCGATTTCTTTCCGTCATTCAACGTGAGCGGTGCGTAACTTACCATAGAAATAGTTCTACGGCTACTACGCACCATATTTTCACGGGTTCGGATCGGATTCGGATCGGACGTAGTGCGAAACCGCTCTTTATTCTTTATTCTTTATTCAAACACTATGTATAAGTTTACAGCTCCAGCCAAGGCACTTATACAGTTAATTAGGTACATATGTTGTCAGTATCAGTCAGTATCATAAAATTAGTAGGTACACTTATTGTATTACACACTTATCTTTATAATTGAACATACATATTATGTATTACTAAGTTACATAGAGATAAAAAAAAGAATCTGATATTAAATAACATAGGTAGAGTTTAAAAAAATCCTGATACTACGTTGTAGGGACGGCCACTTGTCTGCGAATATGTCTGCGTTTTGGACTGTAGCTATGAAGTTATTTAGTAATTCTATTGCTCGGTACGTGGGTGCGTTTGAACCGTGATAGGTGCGAACATTTGGATATGCAAAAAGGTTTCTGGCTCTACGTGCGCTCCGCCCTACTGCAGCTATGTAGTTGTCTGGGGTAAAAATACGCATACGCTCCAGAACGGATGGGTTGTCAATACGATTTCTTAAAAGCAGACAATAGTGTAAGGCAAGCGTTTGCTTACGCCTTAGCTCGAGAGACTCTAACCCTACCATTCCCAATACAAAGGATGACGGAAATAAGTACGGGTAGTATCCGTAATACCTTTTGTAAAGATGTCTAGCAAATTTACGTTGGACGCGCTCGACCATTATGGTATATTTTGCTTCCCGAGGGTCCCATGCGATAGAATTGTACTCAAGCTTGCTGCGAACATAGGCATTATAAATAATTATTGCGATTTTAGGGTCACGAAATTCAGAAGTCGTTCTAATAATGAACCCTAAAATTTTGTAGGCACTTTTGCAGATATTTATAATGTGTGAGTGCATGTTTAGCTTAGTGTCGAGTGTTAACCCTAGATCCTTTATTTCTGTTACTCGGTCAAGGGGAATGTTAGTAAGAGTATATGTCTGGAGGATATAATCTACAGACCGGCTAAAACTTATTACTTTGCACTTAGATTCATTTAGGTACAAGCGGTTTGTTTTACTCCAGCTGTCAATCATGTTGATTGTTTGTTGCAGTACCGTACAGTCGGATGGATTTACGACCGGTTGAATTATTTTAAGATCATCCGCATAGAATAGTGATTCCACGCCTGATATATTACTTGGCAGATCATTGACCATGATTAAGAAAAGAGTAGGCCCCAGAGTGCTACCTTGACTAACCCCGGAACGAGTGTAATACCTTTCAGATTGGTAAGAGTTTAATTGGACATATTGTGTGCGATTCCTGAGGTAGTCAGAGAAGAAAACAAGAAGTTGAGGGGTGAAACCTAAGGCTGACAGTTTGCATAGGAGAGTATCGTTGTCAACTAAGTCGAAAGCTTTCTTGAAGTCGAAATAAACAACATCAACTTGTCGTGCAGTATCCATTTGGCGCAAAACGCTATCAAAGAAGCAAATGTGGTTGGTAGTAGTGGATCGTGAAGCGCGGAATCCATGTTGACAATCTACTAATTTACGATTTATCTGATTAAATAAGCAGTGCTTTAGAATGGTCTCAAACACTTTTCCAAACACGGACAATACAGCAATGGGCCTGAAGTTTGTGATATCGGAGGACTTACTTATCTTAGGAATTGGGGTCACTCTTGAGACCTTCCATTGGGATGGATATACGCCCAGCTTAAGTGATAGGTTGTATATGTGAAGTAACGAGTGTTCTAACAAGCATACACAGTCCTTGACTAGAAACGGGGGTATACCATCAGGCCCAGCTGACGACTTAGGTTTGAGTTTCCGAATAGCGGCTCTGATTTCTGAAATACTGATAGTTGGGATAGCAATCATAGATTCATTGTTGTTACCAGCCTCCAGTTCCGCTTTTTTGGGATCTAGTTGCGGAGCTTCAGGCTGGAATACGGAGCTGAAGAAGGACGCAAAAGCATCGACTGCTTCTTGATCAACGACTGTTTTACCTTTATATATGTATTCAGATATTATGTTTCTATTCTGTTGTTTACTTTTTACATATTTCCAAAATTCTTGAGGGTGTTTACTTATATTACATTCAATATCATGAAGATATTTTTTATAAGATTTGTTAATTAACTCCTTTACGAGAGACCTGTAATATTTAAACATTTCGAGGTTAAATTGTAGGCCTAATGATTTAAATTTCTTTAAGTGATAGTATTTTAGTTCGATATATTTTTTGATTTCCGGTGTGTACCACGATGGATATGTATATACTTTAGTTTTGGGTAAACGTTTGGGCACAGTAACATTGAAAACGCCGTAGAGTTTTTTGTAAAAAACGTCTACCGCAGAATCAATGTTATTTGAATTAAGAACATCAGACCAGTCAATAGACTCTAGTTCTGTATACAAGGCAGGGAAATCAGCTTTAAAAAAATTCCATCCGGTCGGAGCATCACTATGTTCAACACTACGTGACGGTGAAGATAATGTGGTCCGTCTTGCCTGTCCTCTTGGCAGGGTGACAGTCACTCCTAAAGGTGGGTGATATGGATCTATTGGTATCAACGGCTCGACATCGCTACCCACGCACACGTCACTGAGACTAGTTAAAAGTAAATCCAAAATGCCTCCATATTCGTTACAAATTTTGTTTAATTGCCTAAGTTTGCAAAATTCGGTGAAACAGTTAAATTGGTCAACTACAGTTTTTGTGCATGAGGAGAGGTTGAAATCGCCAATAATAATGGATTTTATGGTAGAAAATGTACAAATTGCATTCTCAATACACGTTAGTACGCGAAGATACTGATCTCTATTATAATTTGGCGGTAGGTATGCTACACAATTACACATATAAGAATTTTATTATTTTTAATATGAAGTATAACAAATAATATCTCCATGTCTGGTGTCAAGCCATCAATTTGCATTACTAACTGAGGTTTGTAAATATCTTTCACTGCTAGCAGAACTCCTCCCCATCCCGCGTCGCCTGCTCTATCCTTACGGAACACGGTGTAGTCCGACGGGAAGAGCTCAGCATCTTGTATCGAGCTAGTTAGATATGTTTCAGTGAGCGCAAATATGTCACAGGCACTTGCGAGGGCATTTCTATAAAAGAGCGAGATTACTTGCCAAATTTCATAGTTCTAGGTTAACGGGAATTACCACAGTAGTTTAGCGGCTTTCAAGTTTCAAGTGCAAGTGAAGTGAATGCCGCCAGGTCAGGACTTGCTAATATCTGGTTACACATTTATGTACTCTTGTAGTGGACGAAAGTTTTATATATCTCAGCTAAAGGCAAAAACTTCAGTTGAGTTGGTGTAATTTATGAAATAGACGCCATAAAAACTTTTACCTATAAACTTGGGTTGTCAACTAGTAATGGCTATCTCAGCTCAATTTACTTCGTAACCTGTTGAGGCAGTTAAGGATCATGATATCAGGAAAGCTTGTAAAAGGGATTAGAAGAAGAAAGGGCAAAAGTTAAAGGAAAAGTTAGAAAATTAGCGTGGATTTAACTATAGCTCATCGCGAAGGGATCATCAAGGACCAAAGATCTCAAGGCGGATAAATAGACTGCGCCATCACTAGTGATTATATTCTAATTCCTTATAATGAATGAGCTAATTGCTGATACAGATACTTATTTTCTTATCACTACGTAATATTTTAAGTTGAATTTGTTTATCAAATGGGACTATAAACATATAGAAATACCTAATATTAAGATACTGGTAAACAATAACCAAATATATCGTGAAGCAAACATTGAGAATCGGACGATTATCAACAAGACAACTACTAAAAAGGGGAACCCCTTTTTAGAAGTTTTGTAAACGTTATTATTGCCAATGGAATAAGTCAACCAGGCTATCGAATTTTAATGCGGTAAGTACAGGTATGTACCTAATTTGAACAATTACTTTTTTTGATAAGAAAAAAAGCTATAACTTTATATTAGGTATATATTCAGCAGCATCTTGTAAGAAAATGGTAAGTCTATCCATAACTTTGTCTTTTCAAACAAGAACGTATTTTCCTTTCTTTTATATACTACTAGCTTTACCCGCGACTTCGTCTGCGTGGAATTAGTGACAGCAGCTAAAGTAGGTATAGCGCCTGGTTAATGCTAATAGCAATCATTCAATTCGCGCATTGCTTACTTCAATTATTAGGCACTCTTCAGGGATGATTTCCGACATAAAAACTATCCTATGTCCTCCCCGGGATTCAAACTACCTCTATACCAAATTTCAACTAAATCGGTTCAGCGGCTTAAGCGTGAAGAGGTAACAGACAGACACACCTTCGCCTTTATAATATTAAGTATGGATTATTAGTTTTAAAACATATCTAGGCACCTAGGGACCTCGCTGTTTTACTTTAAACAGATTTTACGAGCATTCTTTTCTCTATTCAGGCCTCTGAAAAATCACCGTAGCGTGATATTGTTTTCCAATACAATTCAAAGAAGGAAAACGATCGCAATAAAGAGATATAGCACTTGTCTTTGTTCCGTAGGTGCAGTGTTTCCGAGAGATGTAAAGAGTACATCGCGGTATAATCTTTCGTATCTCGAGAACTGGTGTGTCGGTAGGTAGCTCTCAACCTCGATACTTACATCGATATAAGTACAGAATACCGAGATATTTATGACTATCATGTTTTTTATCATGTCTTTTTTGAAAGAAATTAACGACAAAATATTTATCTATAAGTAAGTAAAAAAATGTCACCGGAGCTACGGATAGCTTAAATTACCAAATTCCTGTTTGGCTCTGTTACATCCTTGTAGAGAGAGTAGGCCTTCAAAAGTGCAAGAAGAATCCACCATAAACATAGGTAGGTACGAGTATACAATGTTTACAGTAACAATGTGTGAGTATGAAGAAGTAAATACCTAAATAAATTGGTGTATAGTAAAAAATAAATAAAGTAAAGTAAAGTAGTATGTAAATATGCATAGTAATAAATAGATAGGTAGGGTGTTAAAATTTTTCTTTTGTATTGTTTTCTTTTAATGAGGTGTGAAATAAAGAGTATTTGTATTGTATTGTATCCCATCAAAAACATAAATGTAAAAAAGGAGAGCCAAGTTCAATACAAAAATTATGCTTGGCTGTGGGGTTCGCCGCAAAAAGAATGGAGATCTAAATGAGTGCCAAGTTATATGCAAAATCCAAATATGTATTTATAAGAACAAAATAACATTATAAACAAGTATTAAACTCTATTTCTTTGCTTTATTGGATACCTATAACAATTGCTGTTATTTAAAAAAAATGTGAGATCTTAAAGCAGGTTAGATTTGACTTGGCCAGTTTTCATTACATCAGTCATTTTATAAAGTTATTCAACATATATATATATATATATATTGTAATTCTGATAAAAACTAGCCAAGCCAAATCTAACCTACTTTAAGATCTCACATTTTTTTTAAATAACAGCAATTGTTATAGGTATCCAATAAAGCAAAGAAATAGAGTTTAATACTTGTTTATAATGTTATTTTGTTCTTATAAATACATATTTGGATTTTGCATATAACTTGGCACTCATTTAGATCTCCATTCTTTTTGCGGCGAACCCCACAGCCAAGCATAATTTTTGTATTGAACTTGGCTCTCCTTTTTTACATTTATGTTTTTGATGGGATATCAATACTTTTTGTAAAGAAAACAAGGCAGGTATTGAGATTTAATGTTTTTTCTTGTGTTTCCGCCGCATGTTTTTTCACTTCTGTTCTTTGTATTAATTATGTGGTGCCGCGCGCCGCCAACGACACACCGTTGGCCGGTCGTTTAGCGCGTATTACAAGTTTTTTGTATGGGGACACCACTTATTTTTTGACTTAACTTTATTTTTATATTTCTTTTATATAGCAAATATAATAATACATATATTGGGATAGTTTCAAAGATCTGCTTGTAACGGTTCCAACGCTACAATTAATTTTTTTTTTGTATGGGGACCCCCCCTATTTTATAACTTTTTTTAAATTTTAGATTTTTTCCTACGCTTACACATAATTACCGAGCTGGATTCCAAATTTCATCCTTCTAGGTCATCTGGAAGTAGGTTAGGTTTAGGTACTTATATGTCAGTCACAGTAAAAAATGTTTTTTTTGTATGGGGACCCCCCCTATTTTTTAACTTTTTTTTATTTTTAGATTTTTTCCTACGTTTACACACAATAACCGAGCTGGATTCCAAGTTTCATTTTTCTAGGTCATCTGGAAGTAGGTTAGGTTTAGGTACTTATATGTCAGTCACAATAAAAAATGTTTTTTTTGTATGGGGACCCCCCCTATTTTTTAACTTTTTTTTGTTTTTAGATTTTTTCCTACGCTTACACACAATAACCGAGCTGGATTCCAAATTTCATCCTTCTAGGTCATCTGGAAGTAGGTTAGGTTTAGGTACTATAAGTCAGTCAGTCAGTCCCAAAATTTACGACTTTTTGACCTTCATATCTTTATAACCGTTTGAGCTAGCTTCATGAAATTTAGGCTTCTAGATGTCCTTATGGATATAATTAAACACACGTAGTTTTATGTGTTTACGTTAAATATGTTTTGAGTTATAGAAGGGTCAAAAGTGGCACCAAGTGGTTCGTGTAAAGATACACTCGGCGCTGGCTAGCCAGTTCCTTTGCTTGAACTTGGCTTGACACGCTGCCGCGTGTCTAGATATAGATTAATTTAATTGATATTCTATAAAACTTCTTTTCCTGAAATTTAGGTTATCATATGTGACGTTCCACGGGAAAAGGTACCTTATGAGGGTTTCTAGTTTCGGAGATATGAAATGTTTTGTAAAGAGGTGAAAAAATGCTCAATTTTTTTTTATTGTGTGATCTGAAACCTTAATGCGTAACGTTTGTTTACCTGTTTTTATTTTTGTTATAAGTTAGTTATAAGCCTAGTAATGTCGTCTCAGAGTTTAGTAGAAAAGGTACCTTATGGAAAAAAGATTGAAAATTCCCAAAAAAACTAGTCAATACGGGAAAAGAAGTTTGGTAGAGAACTGTATTAGCATTCTGAAAAACTAATTTGATAATTTCAGTTCTGGTCGGGGCGCCTCGCAAATATTATAACCGTACATATCGACCGACATCACAAATCCAAGTAGCCTGCTATTATACCAAAGTTACTCTCGTCAAGTCTTTCTTAACTAGAATAATCTTCATTTGGTTTGGTCGCATGCAGTAAATCAGCCATTGGTTTGCTGAAAAATGCCAATACCCGACGCATTACCTTATGGAATATCTGAGGTCATTGAACCTCAATGCCGCTTATCTTCAATAGCAACCGAAATATATTATTGATAAGAAATAGACGATTTATACCATCTTAACCCCAAAATATTATTAGTTTATCCTAACTGTTCCATCATCATCATGTAACTTAATCACAAATCACAAGGTACCTTTTCATTACATACAAATTATTGGTCTTTTTTAAGATTATTATGACGAAGAACTAATTAAATTTGGGGCAGTTTAATGTAAATTAATATTTTCTATTCATAAAAGATAAACTGTAATATGATTGATATTTTGTAGTGATGTATTATTAGATATTAGATAGATATTAGATTTATTTCCATAAGGTACCTTTTCGTAAATGTATGGAGCAAATACTGTTATTGTTATGTAAGTTTAAAGTGGCATAAGGGGTTAAATATAGTATTTAGTTGGGGTTTTAGGATTTATTTCATTTGAATGACAGAATTTCTTTCATATGTGCTCAGAAAAATTGATTGTGTGTCACATTAACAGTAAAAATATTCAATTTTGTGATTTTATATGAAAAAGTCAGAAAATACATTTTCACCTCTAAATCGGTATTGTTTTTTGCTTAAACTGTCTGTCAGTGTCGTTTTCTAATAGATAAAATTTAAATCTTGAGAGCTCATTGCAATCAATCGTGAAAATGAAATAAAACTTTATTTTCAAGAGATTGGTTAGTATACACATAAATCAGTCGATATCAAAAGTTTCTATTTGCATTACAGAACAAGTCGCAATATTTTTTTAATCTCAGATATATAAGGTATTATTATTTGTAGTCAACTATGTAACTTACTTCAGGAACATAGTTTTTTAGGCGGCTAAACTTAAAACTTCTCTATCGTAAAGTTGCTAATTTCACAACATTATTTTCAAAAAATCATATCTCTGTAACTACGCAACCTAGAAGGTTGATCTTTTGTGTTATCGATAGCTTATTTATTGTAGATTACTGGGGTATGCATAACTCCATACCCGCCATAAGGTACCTTTGACCGTGGGACGTCACATATGTTCTACTACCTATGTCTTTTTATTGTTTGGCCTCAGGCAGAAAACATTTATTATAAGTGATTATATTTTTGATAAATTTATTTCGTTTATTTTGTTTTGTCTATTCATACAGGGTATGACAAAAATGGTGCAGTATTTGCAGACAACAAATTTCAATTCTGGGCGACTTAATTTGCACCTGGTCACAATGACATTGACCTCATTTCCTGACGCCTTTCATACCCTCTAGCCGTCCAGACGTCAAAACTTGCCAAGAAAAATGCAATTTTGATTTGTCAAAACAAAGATTCAAATTAAAATGGAACAGGATACCTTTTTATAGGTCTCTGGGCGGCTAGTGGATTTTAATTGGTACAATAAGTTACAAAGTAGCCGGAATCAATTTGGTTGACGGTAGTACATACATACTTTATGTATGTAGGTGTAGACAACAATTTCGTACGATCAGAAGTCGTTCCCCTACGAGCAGCGTTGGAGAACTTGAAAACTTTTTGATAGATAGATTAATCTTGGTAAGTGATAAATGACGGCGTGCTGCCGTACATATGCAAGTACCTACAAATTTTGTCAAGAATTGGAAGTCTGCCTTTCTTTATATACCTACATATATGTAGGTATGTTTATCTTTGGTGCTCTAGGTATTTTAGAAAAGCGCAACGAGTAACCTTTTCCAAATATAGCTCTAAATATAAAAATACCTATATCGTAACGTTCCTTGTGTTGATTATGTACCATAGTATAATATACCTACGTTTATTCAACGAGTAGTTACCATTTCGATTTTTAACAATTATTTAGATAAAATTGAGACTGTTTACGACATTAAAATTTCATTTTCATTTTCTTTTCTAGCATTTTTAATACAATAAAAATAATTACTGAATAGCTGTTTTTTTAATTATTTAACATTACAAATAAAGGTAAGCAATTAAGTATATTTCGTTTTGTATATACGAATTAGGGCATCCAATTAAAATTTTCAGCTGTCCTAAACACATTGCTACACGTTATAACGCCTTAGGCCAACAACTACTTCTTAGTGAACGTACAAAACAGCCAGATCGTAAAATGTACCCTCAATGGGTGGTCAGGCCGGTGGCAGTAGGTCGAGCATTTCACGGAAACGCTTAGCCGCAAAGGCTTTCAGGGTGTTTCAGAGCAACAAAAGAAACTTGCGGTCGGGTGTCCGGCCGGTGACCAAACTGCAGTTTATAGTGGATAATCTCAAAACGTGGTAACACACGGAGTTAATTCTTCAAGTATTTGTCGTTAGGCCATTTTATTTAAAGTTATCCCCTACACTTTTTTTCAAATTTGGGATTTTTTCTGTTATTTCTACTTAGAATCATGAGCTCTTTTGATCCTAATAGTAGAAAAAAAGTTTGCCAAAATTTCCATACAATTTTCGATCTTTCCTTTCCGTGACCGCCATACAAAGTCTATGAAAAATGGTAACGGAATGGAAATAAAAACCTCGGGACACTTTTTTCTCCTATTAGGATAGAAAGAGCTCGTGATTCTGAGTAGAAATAACATAAAATTTCACAAATGAAAAAAAAGGGTAGAGGAACTTTAAATAAAATGGCCCGCCCGTATACATGTTTTATGATTTTTTTTTATATACATTCGGAGTGAAGTAAGTCCCAAAATCGGCTATTATAAAATAACCAAATAAAAAAAGCCTTTACACACTCGTTAAATGAACACTTTGTATTTAAATAAAATCCAAATATGTACATTACAGGCAGGTAAAGTTTATATGTACGTATTGTAAGTAGCTTTACTTCTTCTGCAAATATGGTTCATGGCCAGTTTTATGGATTTTTTTTCCCAATCGTGATGTCTCAGCAGTTTATCATACGCATTTTTGATGTTCTTATTATAATTGCGTTTATTAAATATTCGTAAGCTGAAATGATGGACACCCTAACAGTGCAGAATAATGGTTTTAGATTTTTACGTTACAGAAAGGTAAAAAGGTTTTGAGAAGTGAGGTGCGGTTTTAAGAGGAAATAAGAGGGGTTTTATTCATGAAATATTGTAGGAAGAAGAAATAAACCAGCATAAAGTAGGGGTCCGAGAAAAATCCGCCATACAATAAAGCTTAGGATAAAAATAAAACGGTGAATAAAATTTGCCACTAAAAAGTTACCTTTTATTTAACACCCTCCTGAATTGTAAGTACTTACAGCGTTTTTAGATGAAGTGAGGTTTTTATATTATAAACTGAGGTGGGCCGGGTCTCATACTAGACTTTATTTAATGGTGGGTGTTCACTATTTTGGAATATAAAATCATATAAGTAGACAATATGACTTTGGTACGAATATCTTACCTAAAGTCAAAGGCTAGTAAAATGCTCTTACTTATATCAATTTACAGCTTTAATATTTCTTCTTTAGTATGTTTTCAAACGATTAGAATAAGTACGCAAATTGATAAAAAATACTCCTGTTAATACACCCTAATTTTGTCCCTCTGACAAAACCAACAATCAAGGATTGTTAAAATTAGGGAGTAATTAGTAGGCTGACCGAGTACGCTGCCCGCTGCTCCGAGGATGAAGCGGCAGCTAAATTACAAGCCTTCTCATTTTTGCTTCTTTTGGCAACAAGATTAGTTAAAGTGGATTGAATTATTCTAAAGTCTTCGTGATCTTCGTCTACATTGTCAAGGTTTTTATTTCCTATTGTTATAAAATAGATTTTCTATAATGAGGTATTTCCATAATAAGTATTTATTAATTCTCTATTACTGGTGGGTTCGTCAGTCATTGTCTTTGTTTAGTCCTAAATTACTTACTTGTACAAGTATACGAATTCTTTATTTAAAATATAATTATTAACAAATTACCTACGCAGTACGGTAGGTAAGTATTAAGTTTTTAATTTTTAATTTCCTTTAATTGATTCATATTTTTTTTTTCAATCCTATTTTATGTCAGAAGATTTTATATTGTACAGGCTTATTACCTGTACAATTGTACAGTGTATCGCTGCAAACACGATTCGTTTCGATACCAGCCATGTGGGACGTGCCATTTTATAAGACAGTAATCTAACTCGACGAGACAGATCGACCCGACTGCCTTGGTTAAATTCTATTGAATCATTTTTCTCTTTATTCAATTTATCACGAAATGAAATACCCGTGAAATAATGTTATTTACTAAGTAGATAATTTTGAGTATATTGTAATGGAATGTTTACCCAGGTATTGTCTGTTGTATGTATTCATACAACTGTGTATTCCCATGCTACCAAATTATGCTACGTAAATGTTTTATTAAAATATTAAAGAGCCCCGCGAGGCCCATGCACGCAATAAGTGTGTACATTTTGAATTTTTATGGTACAGTCACCAGCAGAAGTTGCTAAGCGGGCGAGGTGTTCAAAATTACCTGGACACGCTCTTATTCTCTTAACAATAAAGTCGCGTCACGATCATTTTGAACACCTCGCCCGCTTAGCAAATTCTGCTGCTGACTGTAGGTACATACTTATAAAGATAAAACTTTGTCATCACTCCTTTTTAGGGTTACGCGAGCAAAGGATAACAAAGAAATACCCTATAATACCAAAAAGAATAGATAGTATAGAGGGGTCCTGTCATTGTAAATTTTGTAGTCACTGTAAATTTACTGCCATCTATCGACACACGACTAAAACTCAAAATGAAAACGTATAAAGTTATCAAAAAATGTATATATATGGATAAAATGATTTTGTTAATTTTATATCATTTTGATCCATGTTCATTCACTGATATCTATGTGTTAAAATTGTTAAATATGAAACGGTGTCGTCACGCCATCTAGCCGAGGATAGGCTAAAGGTGTGTGCGCCATCTATTCGAGAATGACTTTTACTTGAAATCTGAGGCACGTTTTTTCCTTAGACTTTATTCGTCTTATACGAAGTTACATATGTCTTTGATAATACTAAGCCTCCCGTATTCGTCTTTCTTGTGTCTAACACAGTGAAAAGAAATTTGACGTTTTCTTTTGGAAATGTAAAGCACATAAAAGATGACCGTTATTCGTCCGCGCCAAATGAAGCCTGTTGGAGCACAATGAATGTCTCTTGATTGATGGACAGAGGCTTTGTGAGGTGCTGGGTTTATCATAGCGTGCGAGCGTTGCTAATGACAAACTATCGAAGGACGGTGTGGGTTTGTATTCTAAATCACCTCAAAGGGTTCAGTACCAAAAAAGTAAACAATGAACTCTTATGACGTGACTCTATCTTAAGTTTAATTTTTAACCAGCAGAAACGTCTGCGAACGATGCTATTAAGCTTAGAATAAATTTAAAAGTGGAAAAATTACTGTCTTGGGTGAGACTTGAACTCGCGACCCCTGGATCGATACTCCAGTGCTCTGACATCTGAGCCACCAAGACCTCATCCATAGCCAGCAAATATTTCCACCATATTATAGGTCAAGGGGACCCTTAGCGACATCTACCGCAAGAGTGTTACACTTCTTATACGGCTACCGGAGTTCCAAGTCATATTGGAAATTCACCAGTTACGATGTGCTACCTATACTAATTAGTATATGGGTGTCGCTAAGGGTCCCCTTGACCTATAATATGGTGGCTATGGATGAGGTCTTGGTGGCTCAGATGGCAGAGCACTGGAGTATCGATCCAGAGGTCGTGACTCTATCTGTCTGTCACATTATAATACAAAATAAATTTTGATTTATGAAAGAAAATGTACTTATACCTAAACCTAATAATAAAAATGCCTATCAGACATTAGGCGTACCATGAAAAAGATCTTACAGGTGATAATATATTATTAAGTACATATAAAGTACATATGTATGTTAGTCTGTAAGGTATTTGTAATATGGGCCTTGTTGCCTGAATTAAATTTCTAAATAAATAAATAAATAAATTAAAGGGAACAGGGAATGAACAAAATAGTAGATTGTACAACAAGGGCATAAAGTGACCCATTTTTACCCGAAGCAATTTTTTGGTCTGAGCGAAGCGAAGACCAAAATAGTAGACGAGGGTAAAAATGGACATTTATGCCCTTGTTGTACACTCTGCTTTTCACTTCGATTGCGAGGAAAATAAAATTATATTTTTCACGGCAATTTACACCACGAAATTGTCGTAAAGCGAAAGAACATAATACATAACCAATTCCCGCCAACTAACTTTTTAATTTTTTTTTTTAATTTTCAAAATGTGATCAGAGTTTCAGACGCTTGTTTTCTACCAAGTTAAACGTTTCGGAGCATTTTTGAACGATAATCGACTCCTATTTTATGTGATTTACTAAATTTAATGACAGAAAATACGGATTTCTAATAAATTGTAGCAAAAATAAAATAATATAACAAGTTTTGTCATCTACACAATTTTATTGCTCAGTAAAATTGTGCAATATGTTTTAACTGTTTGGCTGTTGAGACCGATTACCTTAGTCTTAGAAGAAAATTTTACTTTTATGCTCTAGAGCATAAAATGCGATTTTATGTCGTCTACGCACGACATAAAGGTGCACTTTTTGAGCATGAGAAGTGAAAACATTTTCACTTCTCATGCTCCGAAATGTTTGACTTGGCAGAAAACCAAGCGTCTGAAACTCTGATCACATGTTGATAATTAAAAAAAAAAATTAAAAGTTAGTTGGCGGGAATTGGTTATGTATTATGTTCTCTCGCTAAAGCGAGAACGAACGACAATTTCGTGGTGTAAATTGCCGTGAAAAATATAATTATTTTCCTCGCAATCGAAGTGAAAAGCAGAGTGTACAACAAGGGCATTAATGTCCATTTTTACCCTCGTCTACTATTTTGGTCTTCGCTTCGCTCAGACCAAAAAATTGTCTCGGGTAAAAATGGGTCACTTTATGCCCTTGTTGTACAATCTACTATTTAGTCCCTGATTTATTAGCAGATAATAAATAAATAATATCAATGTATTTCTAGACATTGTGAACGTATTAATGCTCCTGATCTGATTTTTTTTTTCACAGCCGTTGTACAGTCACCTGCAATCATAATATGTTACACAATGAAGGCCGCAAAAATATGTGACACGTTCTTATTTGTAGAGCCATAAGAGCGTGTCACATATTTTTGCGGCCTTCGAAGATTAACATATTATTGCCTGGTGAATGTACATAGCATACACCTTATATTTTGGCTGCTATTTAACTGATCACCAGATTTAGTAAAATTTAATACCAAAAAAATCTATTTTACCACCCTAAAATAAGAATGATCACCAAAATTATAACACCATTTTAATGTGAAATGATTACCAATTTTATTACATTTTACTATCCTTTTAAAGAAAATGACACCAAAACAATCATTGTAAACCCAAAAATAGTAAAAGACCACCAAAATAAGAACTCCATTTTAATGTAAAATTATAACCAAATTTTTAAATCTTGATATCATATTAAAGCAAATGACTCCAAAATAATCATTGTAAACCCAAAAATAGTAAATGACCACCAAAATTGTAACCACATTTTAATTAAAAATGTGCAAATATTTAATATAATTATCGTTATCCTATTAAATTAATTAATCCACTTCGTCACCTTTTTCTAGTAGCATTTTATTTTTGTAACACTCGCAGTTCTAACCTAACCTAACCCACTTTTCTAGTAGCATTTCGTTTCTGTAAGGGTCGCAGTTCAAACCTAACCTAACCTAACCCACTTTTCTAGTAGCATTCCTTTTCTGCAAGGTTCGCAGTTCAAACCTAACCTAACCCACTTTTCTAGTAGCATTTCGTTTCTGTATGGGTCGCCTTTTAAACCTAACCTAACCCACTTTTCTAGTAGCATTTTTTTTCTGTAAGGGTCGCAGTTCAAACCTAACCTAACCCACTTTTCTAGTAGCATTTCTTTTCTGTAAGGGTCGCAGTTCAAACCTAACCTAACCCACTTTTCTAGAAGCATTTCTTTTCTGCAAGGGTCGCAGTTCAAACCTAACCTAACCCACTTTTCTAGTAGCATTTCTTTTCTGTAAGGGTTGCAGTTCAAACCTAACCTATCCCACTTTTCTAGTAGCATTTCTTTTCTGTAAGGGTCGCAGTTCAAACCTAACCTAACCCACTTTTCTAGTAGCATTTCTTTTCTGTAAGGGTCGCAGTTCAAACCTAACCTAACCCATTTTTCTAGTAGCATTTGGTTTCTGTAAGGGTCGCAGTTCAAACCTAACCTAACCCATTTTTCTGATAGCAGTTTGGTTCTGTATGGGGCGCAGTTCAAACCTAACCTAACGCACTTTTCTAGTAGCATTTCGTTTCTAGAATAATTATTATTTTGGAGTCATGTGCTTTAATAGGATAGCAAACCTAACCCACTTTTCTAATAGCATTTCGTTTCTGTATGGGTCGCAGTTCAAACCTAACCTAACCCACTTTTCTAGTAGCACTCGTATCTGTATGGGTAACAGTTGAAACTTAACCTAGCCCACTTTTTTACTACTATTTTCGTCCCCTCGTCTACTATTTTGGTCTTCGCTTCGCTCAGACCAAAAAATTGTCTCGGGTAAAAATGGGTCACTTTATGCCCTTGTTGTACAATCTACTATTTAGTCCCTGATTTATTAGCAGATAATAAATAAATAATATCAATGTATTTCTAGACATTGTGAACGTATTAATGCTCCTGATCTGATTTTTTTTTTCACAGCCGTTGTACAGTCACCTGCAATCATAATATGTTACACAATGAAGGCCGCAAAAAATATCTGACACGTTCTTATTTGTAGAGCCATAAGAGCGTGTCACATATTTTTGCGGCCTTCGAAGATTAACATATTATTGCCTGGTGAATGTACATAGCATACACCTTATATTTTGGCTGCTATTTAACTGATCACCAGATTTAGTAAAATTTAATACCAAAAAAATCTATTTTACCACCCTAAAATAAGAATGATCACCAAAATTATAACACCATTTTAATGTGAAATGATTACCAATTTTATTACATTTTACTATCCTTTTAAAGAAAATGACACCAAAACAATCATTGTAAACCCAAAAATAGTAAAAGACCACCAAAATAAGAACTCCATTTTAATGTAAAATTATAACCAAATTTTTAAATCTTGATATCATATTAAAGCAAATGACTCCAAAATAATCATTGTAAACCCAAAAATAGTAAATGACCACCAAAATTGTAACCACATTTTAATTAAAAATGTGCAAATATTTAATATAATTATCGTTATCCTATTAAATTAATTAATCCACTTCGTCACCTTTTTCTAGTAGCATTTTATTTTTGTAACACTCGCAGTTCTAACCTAACCTAACCCACTTTTCTAGTAGCATTTCGTTTCTGTAAGGGTCGCAGTTCAAACCTAACCTAACCTAACCCACTTTTCTAGTAGCATTCCTTTTCTGCAAGGTTCGCAGTTCAAACCTAACCTAACCCACTTTTCTAGTAGCATTTCGTTTCTGTATGGGTCGCCTTTTAAACCTAACCTAACCCACTTTTCTAGTAGCATTTTTTTTCTGTAAGGGTCGCAGTTCAAACCTAACCTAACCCACTTTTCTAGTAGCATTTCTTTTCTGTAAGGGTCGCAGTTCAAACCTAACCTAACCCACTTTTCTAGAAGCATTTCTTTTCTGCAAGGGTCGCAGTTCAAACCTAACCTAACCCACTTTTCTAGTAGCATTTCTTTTCTGTAAGGGTTTGCAATTCAAACCTAACCTATCCCACTTTTCTAGTAGCATTTCTTTTCTGTAAGGGTCGCAGTTCAAACCTAACCTAACCCACTTTTCTAGTAGCATTTCTTATCTGTAAGGGTCGCAGTTCAAACCTAACCTAACCCATTTTTCTAGTAGCATTTGGTTTCTGTAAGGGTCGCAGTTCAAACCTAACCTAACCCATTTTTCTGATAGCAGTTTGGTTCTGTATGGGGCGCAGTTCAAACCTAACCTAACGCACTTTTCTAGTAGCATTTCGTTTCTAGAATAATTATTATTTTGGAGTCATGTGCTTTAATAGGATAGCAAACCTAACCCACTTTTCTAATAGCATTTCGTTTCTGTATGGGTCGCAGTTCAAACCTAACCTAACCCACTTTTCTAGTAGCACTCGTATCTGTATGGGTAACAGTTGAAACTTAACCTAGCCCACTTTTTTAGTAGCATTTCGGTTCTGTGAGGATCGCAGTTCTAACCTAACCTAACCCACTTTTATACTAGCATTTCGTTTCTGTAAAGGTCGCAGTTCAAACCTAACCTAACCTACTTTTCTAGTACCATTTCGTTTCTGTAAGGGTCGCAGTGCTAACTTAACTGATAGCAGTTTGACTTACTTTTCTAGTAGCATAACGAAATGCTACTAGAAAAGTAGATTAGGTAAGGTAGGTATGCGGTGCGGGATACGGGGGGTTGAGCTGGAGGGGCTAGTAATTTTGGCATCAGTTTACTTTATTTGGTAATATGTATACATTTTTTGGTAATCATAGTGGTTTATTTAGGTGAAAATATCGCATTAATTGGGTCTTCAAGATTTGGTGATCATTAATGATTTTTGGTGATCATTCAATATATTTGGTATTTGAATACAATTTGAAGTGCAGTCGTAATTAAAATGGTGGTACTTTTGTATTTTTAGGCCTTATTTTTTTGGTGTTCAGTAATTTTTTTTGGTAAGCATGATTTTTTTATTTAGGGTACCAAAGTATTTTTTGGTGGTCATTATTCATTATATTTGTAGCCTTATATTTTTAATACAACTGCAAAATGAATTGTATCATGCCATGAAGCGATTTTAAAAGAATATTTTATTTTAGTCATAAATTTTAGAATTTTTTAACGGTAAGTAGGTAATGTATTGCGTAGATACTTATATAGTCGTCACTTGTGACAGGTAGAACGTCGTGTCCGTACAAACAAACAAACATTGCAAGTTAAAGAAAAGCTCATAAAAATTACTTAAATAACATGTAAATAACAGTTTTATATTGCACGATAATTTCTTTAAAACATTCAATAACCTAGAAAGATGGCAAACCACGTATAAAACTTGTGCGATTTATGATAATTTTGCAGTGAATTTCTAAGCAAATCAAATTACTTACATTAAAACCATATCTATAGTTTTATACATTTCAACATTAAAAGTACGTTAGTCGACTAGGATTCGTTTTATACATTACAAAGGTTTGGGTTGTAAGAACTCTTTATATATTCTGTGGTTTGGGCGACATTTGAATTCCACCTGTAACTCAAATTGTATTTGCAAACGTGAACCACTCGAACGTGGCATAACAACCTGGTGCGGTTTACTAATTGCGTCAGGCCACGAGCTGAATTGCACTCAAATAGTCCGATGTGTGGTCGCGGCATAATGCCTTGGGCGGGCGGCAGCGGGCGACTCGAGCCCCGCACCTTTCCCCCCACTCGCAGGGCAAGGGGGGATTCAGTCTACCTCCGGACGCCGGGCCTGCCGCTCCCCCCTTTGTTGGTCCTCGCCGCGCTCCCGCGAAAACTGTTATATTAAAACATGAATTAAAACAAACATCTAAAGCTAAAATATAAGTTTCAGTGAGTGCCGTTCGCGTTAGTGCTGTGTTTTCTTTTGTTTTTTTTTATTCATTGGTTTGAGGATGGTTTTGTTTCTGTGACAATTCGAACTGATACAACTCAGGATTTTCTTTTTGTTCAATTAAGGTAAGTACAAAATTATGTTAAATATTTCCTTTTGTTTAGGCTGCGTTTCCACCAGAGATGTCTCTCCACTTCATTTGTTTTCCTCGCTCAGAGTGTAGTCAAGTGATTCTATTGGTTCTTAACAAACACATCCCCTCGCTATGCATCCTCGCACATTTCTGGTGGAAACGCAGCCTTACAATTAAATATACCTACTCGTAATATTATACATATATTATATACAGGGTGGAATTTTAACCACCGTTCATACTCTACGTAGTAAATTTATAGGTTCATATTGAACTACTTTTATTATGGGACCAACACCGAAATTACGAAAAAAATTTTTGCTGTTTCATACATTCCGGCTTTCCGGCTGATGTGATCATGTGAGCTGCATATTTTTACCTATGGGCTAGCCAAATTTTTTTCGCGGTTACGGCATTTGTCCCATAGTAAAAGTTGTTCAGTACGACCTATAAAGTCACTATGCACAGTAGGTATGCACGGTGGTTAAAATTTCACCCTGTAATAACACATGGTTTTGTTTATTATTTATTTATGTTCTAATATTGATAATTTGAACATTTTTAACCCGGCCTTTACTGTTAAAACACCGTTATCAAATATAAATTATGATACACATGTATTTTGCGTGACCTAAATTTACCGAGACAAACTGTTTGGCTGGAAACACTTATCTCTTGTTTACAAAAATTAATCGCTGTCTTGCAAAAGTGTATCATGCTAAGCGTATTAACGGAACGGACCCATGTGTATGAGCTTATGGTAAAGTAGGCCATGCCAGATATGAAACACGTCAAAAATTTCGTACGCGGGTACTGTCAGGTCAGGAACAATAAACATTTACATGTGGCCGCCGCGATAAGCCATATGTAACAACTGAAATAAAAGCGTTGTGCCTGTTATCAGCATTTTATCTAGGTGAAAATATACTAATACGAGTAATTATTACAAAATCTCGTTCATAGTCGATTTAGCAGAATAAATCGCAATTTGCCACATGCCAAAATAACAAAATTGATTTTTCATTAGCGGAGTGCTACTTGTCAAAATGTTCGCTTGACGAAGGTACCCAAAGAGTAAAGTAAGTATATAGGAAGGTACCTCTATTTATAAATAAATTATTCGTATACCTTCAATTCACATTCACTGTTGTTTTATTTTACCTGTACGTCTACCATCAGTTTTGACATTGACATATACGCTCACGTCTACGTAACATACTTTCTATGCATCTCGCTCGTACTCGCATATGCGAGCAATAGTGCAAGCGAGATGTACAGAAAGTAATTTACGTAGACGTGAGCGTTATGTCAATGTTAAAACTGATGGTAGAGGCTCTAGTGTACCCTTATTTTACCGCCAAATTTTTTGCGGAATTTTGTTATACAGAAAATTATTCATAGAATAATCGAATCGCACATTTTTGTTAATTCTGTTTCTTCGATTATTCATTTAAAAAAAAACATATTTTGTAACTTGATTAAAATTCAGAATATTTATTCAAAGTTATTTAAATAAAATAAAAGACTGACTGTACAATTATTATTCATTGAATATTATTTGTGCGACACTACAGTTCACAGAATATTAATTTCAACAATTATTATTTTACTAAATTACCTTTCACATACTCGTAGTATTCATTGCTAAAAAAGGAATTTCGGTTACTTTAGAGATGCAACCTCTAAGAAAATGAACCCTTGGAAAAGTGGGTTAGGTTAGGTTAGAACTGCGACCCCCAATAAAACGAACTGTTGCCAGAAAAGTGGGTTAGGTTAGGTTAGAACTGCGTCCCCCAAGAAAACGAACTGTTGCCAGAAAAGTGGGTTAGGTTAGAACTGCGACCCCCAAGAAAACGAACTGTTGCCAGAAAAGTGGGTTAGGTTAGGTTAGAACTGCGACCCCCATAAAAACGAACTTTTTCCATAAAAGTGGCTTAGGTTAGGTTAGAACTGCGACCCCCAAGAAGACGAACTGTTGCCAGAAAAGTGGGTTAGGTTAGGTTAGAATTGCGACCCCCAAGAAAACGAACTGTTGCCAGAAAAGTGGGTTAGGTTAGAACGGCAACCCCTAAAACAAATTCCTTCCAGAGATGCAGATTGCGTTAAATTAACGACTAAATAAATAAAATTCGACTAAATGACTATTCTGTATATTAAATTTTGCTCAACCGTATTTATAAGAAGTGACTTTTCTACAGATCGATGATTCTGTGAAATGAAATTACATGAACAAATTGTTCTTGAAACAAAACTAATGTTTTAAATTTTTGGTGAAACATAACTAATCCGAACTAAAATTATTGGAAGTAAATATTCTATGTAAAGATTATTTTGCGATTTGAAATAACTTGAAAAATTTTCTGTGAAACGAAAATCTGCAGAAAAATTGACGGCAAAATAAAGGTAAACCATTTTACCTACTGTAGATATATGTACCTATAAAACATATGAAATAGAAACCGCACGGCTTAAATTATTAATAATTAAATTTCATTATATAATTTTATACTCCATATATACTTTCATAAAGTCTTACTGAAAACAAATCAATGGCTCAGTAAAACAATACTCTGAATCTTATTATTGAAATATTAATATTATTATTTTAACGGTTAGATTTTTTTTTTTTTTTTTTTTTTTTTTGTTTTTATTATATTGAAATCTTTTATTTACATACAATATATATACAGTGGTACTACTAAACGAAATTAATAACTAGCTTAAATCTAAAATAGGCCCTTGAGGCATTGTACCAAGGATGCTGGCGGCATTTCCTCGCTGTATCGCAATGCTGATACGTTGTGCGAGGTACGGTTAGATTATTTGTCAATGGTCCAAAGAAAACAAAAAATTATTTAGATATCGTTATTTTCGTCATTAGTCTAAACAAATCTTCCTTTCTCAGTTGAATTGCTCAGTACTGAAGAAAGTGGCTCTCAAAATTATTGGTGATAATTTGTACGCCGTTTCTAACCGCTTTTAAAAGAAGAAGATTTGCAGTACGTCAGGATTTTAGTATTTATAATTTTTGATTTGCATTACGTCGGGATCTTAGTTTTTTTTTACAGTACATCCTGGTGCTACAATACGACACCGGTGCTATAATAAGCACATTACGTAACTACGTCGCAAATTTAAAGGGCCATTAGTACTGTAAAACGTGCGAATAAGTAATTTGCAACTCGTGTCGATTTAACTCACTCGTTGCGAATTTCCTATTCGCTGGTGGCCTAGCGGTAAGAGCGTGCGACTTGCAATCTGGAGGTCGCGGGTTCAAACCCCGGCTCGTACCAATGAGTTTTTCGGAACTTATGTACGAAATATCATTTGATATTTACCAGTCGCTTTTCGGTGAAGGAAAACATCGTGAGGAAACCGGACTAATCCCAAATAAGGCCTAGTTTACCCTCTGGGTCGGAAGGTCAGATGGCAGTCACTTTCGTAAAAACTAGTGCCTACGTCAAATCATGGGATTAGTTGTCAAAGCGGACCTCAGGCTCGCATGAGCCGTGGCAAAAATGCCGGGATAACGCGAGGAAGAAGAAATGAATTTCCTATTTTCCGCACTTGTATCGTAAATTAACTATTATGCATGTTTCAGGAAATTTCTAAAACAGCGGACCGATTTGGATATTTTTACTAATAGTTACTGTTATAAGAATGATGAGTTATTATAAGTAGCTCACGTTCCGTAGGAAATCATTAACTATGAATTATGGGCTTATGGCATCTGGCATTATTTTGGTTTCAATTCTATCACGTGTAGAGTGCTGCACGTACATATTTTCTTTAGTTTTTCAAATAAGTACAATAAATTTGACACCTAGTAAATAATAGTTGTGGAAGATGCCAGTATATACCTAAGTACAATATTGTCTTTACCCTACTCAAAGTCTGGCTCAAAACATGCCTAGCAATTCATCGTGGCAGCACAAGCGTAATAAGATAGCTGTGATAAATGACTAAAAATAAAGAGACATCGTGCAGCGGAGTGTAACGAACATATTATTTTACTTTACCTTCAACCACTCAACACCTTACAATGTGGAATGGCACTGAAGCGTGAATGAAAAGTACCTATAAGCAAGTAAAGTTAGTACAATCGAAGAAACTGATTTGTGACCCACTACAATAGAACGTTTTCACAATACCTAAGTCTCATAATAATTTTACTTTTTAAATCAATGTACATCACGCTCCGCGATTGTTGCGCCATTTAGGGTCCTAGCTAAATTGGTTGTTCAATACTTACGCTATAGAATTTCCAATTTATCAAGAACCCTAAATGGCATAACAAATATAACAATCCCGTGTGGTGACTGTACCTAATGCCAATAACGTATTAATATGAAAAGGCTCACACAGTGAGTCAGTAATCAAGTTGTTCGATAGTACCTATCATTTTTCCAAGTGACAATGAAGAGATGAATTTAAAACCGTAATGTTTAACAAAAAGCTATATTTGAAACCCTGGTAACGCTTTGCCATGGGCCATGGGCCGGTAAAGTCAATTCATGTAAAACCAGGATTTAAAAAATCCGCGTTCATAGCGTTGAGGCTCAAAATCGAATCCGCAATCCTAAACCAACAAGCGGATCACAACGGGGCGTTTTATCAACATTAATCCATCATGAATGCCGGAATCTGCTGAAAGAATTTGCGAAATTAGCGAAAAATATTGTGAATACAGATTAACTTTAAGTCAGAGATCGCTATAAATTTTTATTTACTTAGTTATTTTACCTCGGTATGACAAACGCGATCTCGTTTTATCCTCCGAATATACATATAAATTATGGTGTGCCACACCAGTATAAAATTGCAGCAAGCATACTTCACAAACGTATCTGCCTAATATAAGTATTTGGACCGTATACATATGTTACCGTTTTAAGTGAAAACTCGTTTTCCCTAGTTAAAACTAGCTAGTTTTCGCAGTGCCTTGGTTAAAACTACATCAGGCGGCCATTGGTGTCGCCAATATCGCATAGAGTGATGTGAATGGGTTTTTAAACAGCCCAAGCCCACTAGAGCAGACATTAATTATTAATAGTATTTTATACAATCGTGATATAATAGAGAGCTTTTCAGTCGAGTACCGTGTTTAGACAACGAAGCTTGCTGAGTTGTCTAAGTAAGGTACGAGATTGAAAAGCTTGATTATATCACTATTGTTTAAAATACTTTTTGTACGCGTCAACAATAGTAGTTTGTGTTACAAGGGATCAAAATGATATATTTTTGTCAAGGGCGTACATTGAATCCTGAATGAAGCGATGGATTCTACAATAGAATCCCGAACGTAGTGAGGGATACTAAAGTAGAATCCTGAGCGTAATGAGGGATTCAAGTGTTTCGCCCAAGACGAAATAATTTTGATACCGTGTGACACATACTGCTTTTCACATCAACTATGAGGAAAATAAAAAAAATCTTAGTGTTGACACTACAGTGTTGCCACTTTTTAATTTCTACTCTTTTTTGCCAGGCTGTACATATGATGTTCATAGTTAATTATATTAATATTTGGCTTATTACTAAACGGGCAACTAAAATACTAGTGGCTCTGTGAGCTGTAGACCTCGCGAGCAGAGCTTTAAATTACATGGTGCTAAGAGCTTTAAATATAGTAAATTAAAAAAAACAATACGAAATTAAAGTGTAAAAAAATAAAAAAAGTTATATCCCAGCATACAAATACTGGGGATCGAACCCAGACTCTCTGTGCAAACAAAAAAAGTGAACGTTTACAAACTGAGCCAAATAGTAACTTAGCTAACCAAGGCACTTAGAGTGTTTGGAATGTGTAGATCGGCTTATGGCAAAACGTGGGGTCTAAAGCCAAAGGTACTAAGATGGATCTATACCATGATGGTAAGACCAATCATCTTGTACGGATGCCTGGCATGGTGGCCAAGGACACTAAAGAGCACATGCAGGGATGCCCTTATGAAAATACAAAGAACGGCATGCATGGCTATTACTGGCGCGTTTAGAACGACGCCAACAGCGGCGATGGAGGTACTGCTAGACCTCTCGCCGCTACACCTAGTGATATAATCTGAGGCGCGGAAATCGTTACACAGGTTGACCCTAACAGGCCTCTGGAGCGATAGCAAGCCAAAGACCAAACACACAAACATGGAATGTGACAATTTCATGAAAAGGATTACGAATATGGGCTGCGATAAGATGCAACCCAAGTTTGTGTTCCATAAGAATTTTAACGTTAAAATTCCAACAAGGGCTGAGTGGACCGAAGGTCTTGAAGCACCAATCTCTGATGAAAACGACATCATATGGTACACAGATGGTTCTAAGACAGAATCTGGTACGGGGGCAGGCATTTATGCAAATGACTTTAGTAGTAGTATAAGCATGGGCAATTACGCCACTGTCTTCCAAGCCGAGACATTCGCTATAATTGCCTGTGTGCATGAGAATATAGTTAGGCAAACCCAAGGGAAGAATATCTATATACTCAGCGACAGTCAGGCCGCTCTCAAAGCGCTCGAAGCGCCCAGAGTGGACTCTAGACTGGTATATAGTGGCGTCCAAGCTCTGAACCAGCTTGGAAGGCAAAACAGGGTGCAACTGGTATGGATCCCAGGGCACGAGGGATTCATAGGCAATGAAAATGCAGATGAACTCGCCAGAGCCGGATCTGTAAGTAACCTTATAGGTCCGGAACCATTCGTGGGGCTCTCACAGGGAACCATCACAACGGCTATTAAAGACCATACCAAGACCAAACACCAGGAAGAATGGGATAGTCTGACGGGTCTAAAGCATGCAAAGCTCTTTATGCAAGGAATAGACTCCGGCTGGAGTAAAAAGCTTTGGAAACTTAGCAAAAGACAACTCCAAATCATAACGGGGGTGTTTACTGGCCATTACGGGGTCAAAGGATTTCTGGCCAAGATGGGACACTCTGACAACACCGATTGCCGTATGTGTGGCGAAGAGGAAGAGACAGTAAGACACTTAATGTGTGAATGTAACGCCCTCGCCAGACAAAGAATGAAGGACTTTGGAGCAGGATACCTGGAACCAAAGGACTTTAAAACGCTACCCATGAGCTCCATCATCCGACACATGGATATGGTGGGAAAAGCTCTTGAGTAGTTGACGGATCTTTTCTAGGGGGTAACTGCACAAAAGATCCCTATGGGTCGAAGTGTATCCGCAAGGGCCCCCGAAAACAATAAGATAAGATAAGATAAGAGCCAAATAGTTCTTAGATAAGCTGACGAAATTTAGCTACTCATTCTCAAGTTAAAATTAAATATCTCAATACCAGTGGCGTGCCTACGGTTTTGGAGTAAGGCAAGCCGAAAGATATGTTTTCGTAATAAATGTCCAATGTCACTTTAAACATGAAGAATGAATGAATTTGCTAGCGTAAGTATCGCGGCGAGCTATCAAAGCGCACAGGGCATACTAGGTACTACTATAACTACTAGATAGAATTTTACAAACATATCAGAGGACCTACCTTCTTTCTCTGTTACTCTAATTACGCCTACGCCTTAATTGGCGCAATTAATTAATTGGCGCCGTAAACTAACAATCCTTGTGTTTTGTAAACGGCTGTACAAAATTTTATCTTAATGCGACTGACTTTTCTGAGAATACACAAGTCGGGTGTTGGTTTTGGCGCTGACATGATATCCCGTTTTTCTACAAAGTTTAACGATTTTACCTTGCCTTCGTTGAGTAATATTATGTGGACGCATCTCATACCGTCACTTCATCAATTGTTAACACAATAAACGTCACAACAAACGAACAAATCCACATTCACTACTTAATTCAAATTCACTGAATTAAATTGAGCTTTCGTTACTTCCGACTCGACTAAATAATAATACACTTGAAGTAAACGCGTGCCCGTGCGAACTTATGCAGCTAACTTCACACCAAAAGCCAGGCTTAAATCGCCTTATAAAATTGCTATACATACCAACAAATAGTTACATCGTTCTATGGCGGTTTGTAGGCTAAGAGCGCCTAGAGCGGGACGAAAAAGCAAGACCGGTTGCAAGCCAACGAGTGCGAGCTGGATAGCTAGAACATTCTACGCCTGATTTCTTTCGCGCGGGCGAGGCGCCACCACGGCAAAAATTTGCAACACGCTGGCGCCGCGGTCCGCACACTGTTGCTTGAATTTAATAATATGGGTTCATTTGGCGCGCGGTTTAAAAATAATCTATATTGATTATTGATCTTATCACTACGTAATTTCGGTAAAGCAACTAAGGCAAGCCCGGCTTTTGGGCTTGTATGGAAGTACCGCCACTGCTCAATACCTCCGAAACCAGCGAAATAAATTTTCTGAATGTTTGGCCATTTAATCTATAAACATATCTCAAAAAGAAAAAACTCTTATGATTCGATACGACTATTTGTTTAGGCGCGAGGTATCACGACTCCGCCATTTTTAAATATTTCCAAAAACTGGATTGACATAAACAAATTATTTAATCATAGAATCTGGTCACAAAATTTCACGAGAATCGGTTGAGAATTGTGACCTGTAAGGAGAACATCCGGACGGACATACGAAAGCAAAATGCCCGAGTCAAAACGTAGACCTTCGCTACGCTTCGGTCAATTAAACAGGAACTTTCACTGGGCATATAATAATATAATTTGGCTGTGCATTAATATTTTAGCACTAATCAATTTATATTAGCCTCAAATTTAAGCATCATACATGCATACCTTGTACTTTAAGCCGTTGTACGAGCGCGGATCCGCGTACGAGCAAAATATTAGAAAAAAATAATCACGGCACACGAGAGGTTAAATTGACAAATTTCCTAATCCACAAAACACCACACATTTATTTACGTATAATACCCTACTATACTTACTATACTTATAGTCGAAATTCCTAATCATGAAACACCTAATGGCCATTATAACATTAGGTCTTTAAATTTTTAATTACTAATTTCAATAGTTACCACTGTGTTCTGCCAGAGTCAAAAGATAGGTGCGACGACGAGCGAAGCGAGGAGGAGCGTGTTAGGTTGACCGTGTAGTGACCAAACAAAATATTATAAAAGAACTTCATTTTTAAATTAATAGATACCCGTTTTCTTTTTAAAATGTGCTTCATAAATAGTCTCCAATATAATAATTCAGTTGCTAAATTAATATTTGGTACCTGCCTAAAAATAAACAAAGGCATTAAAATACAACTCATATTGATATATTTTAAGGCTCCGTTCTAGGTGCCACTTTGATCCCTCCTAGCAGGGAAGAAAAATCCATTTTCTGATTAGGTGATGTGAAAAAATAATACTTTAAACTAGTAGAATCATAGAAACAAAACAAACCAAACCAAAAGCTAAGATACGCGAGCAGCCGCGATACATTCATACTCGTACGCGCCCCGGCCGCCGCGGCCCGGCGGGCTGGTTAACGACACCTTCTCGTAACTCATGAGGTCCTGGTACTTGCTCCGCGCTAAATTCAATTTTTAGACAGTTGTTTTCTCGATTTCGGCCACCGTAGCCTATGGAGACTAACAAGCAACGCTAAGTGGTTTTCGTAGTCTATGGATGTTGCTATATTAAGGGTGCCACATGCGCGTTTCTGACTTATGAAGCAATTGTTTCTACTATACAACCTAAAATAAAGAATTAATTTGAGCTATGGTTTTGTTTCGTCCTCTTGATCGCGGCGAGCTGTGATTGGTCAATTTCATTATAGTTGACTAAACTGTATCGAAATGAATATTATAGTTGAGTAGGGAGCCCATACATTAAAAATACCCAATTGCAGTTTGGTATAAGAAATCTTAATTCAAGAATTACAGTCGACGAGTAGAAAAACTATTTTGTACATACAAAAATGAAAATATATCGAAACGATATACGAGTATATAGGTAGATGCAATAAAAAGTCACGTCATCATTACCATAGATCCATAGGTACATTAAATATTTAGGTTTCGATTGGCATTTTCTAAGAGCTAACTAGCGCTCCTTCTCTCATCTCTCCAGTAAAGAGTTTCTATCTCCAAATACATGAAACATAATAGCAAAGTAAACTTCATCTGAGATAAAGTCGGTAACAAAGGCCTTGTTAATACTTACGCACTCAATTCTAAGCAAGAAGGAATAATCTAAGGGCCGAAGTTCAGTCGACTTTGAATGGAATCCGATTATCTTGCTGAATACAATTTGCATCTGAATCATTGAATGTGTTTTCAACGAAAGCCGATTCTCAGAGTTTCGGCCGCATATTCGAAAAATGCTTATAAGATGTGACAGCGGTACGATACCGATCTGCCAGTGTCAAAAGTGACATTTCTTCAACCAAATCAGAATCAGAACCAAAAATCGTATCGTTTTCTTCCTTCATGTTGGCACTACTAACGTTCTGTCATCCGCTTCCTTTGCTAATTTTTGTATTCGTCATGTGTTTGTCTGTGATGTTCATAACAATTATTTGTTTTATATTATTATCCTATATTATCCTCCCAAAAATACAAAATTATTATACCGAACATTCTCCTCACGTGTGAAAGTCAACACCGACATTGGCAAATTCACCCTGTGCAAAATTGCAGGGAGTAAGCCAGAAAAAAGAGAACCAAAAACGTCACTCGACAGAAGGTATCGTACCGCTGTGACTCCTCATAAGTATTGTTCGAATAGGGCCGAGAGTTTGACTGAGCGTTAACTTATATCTGAAGTTAGCCAATCTAATCTTATCCTCTGCTAAATGTTATTTCCAAGACAACCAGCTTACAGCATAAATGATAAAGCTCGGCTATGCAGTTGAATTTACTTGAGGCAGCTTGAATTGAGTGAAAATTATATTATTATTTCGTTAAATTAATTTTATATCAAGCAGAAACGTCTTAGAACGATGCTATTAAGCTTAGAAATCAATTAAAAGTGGAAAAATTCACTGTGGGTGGGACGCTTGAACCGACAACCGCTAGCCTAGTGCTCTGCCATCTGCGCTACCAAGACCGTGCCCAATACAGCGAATATTTCCACCATATATGAGCCTTAGGGAGGCTCTAGCGACATCTATCGTAAGAGTCTTACACTTCTTATACGGCTACCGGAGTTGCAAGTCATATTGGACATTATTTGTGGACAAGTGATGAAGCGCTATCCCATACTAAATTAATTTTCTATCGAGCAGAAACGTCCGCGAACGATGCTAATAAGTAAGCTTGTTTCTAACAAATCAAAAGTTTAAAAAAAATGTGGAATTAAAGTGGAGTGGTGGTAGGTAGCTCAGATGGCAGAGCACTGGGCTTGTGACCCAGAGTGGTCGTGGGTTCAAGTCGCACTAAAGACAGTGATTTTTTCCACTTTTTATTTATTATTTTTGTTTTTACGAAGTTTTTACTAAATAATTTTTTTTCGTTAGATGTCATGAAGTCAGGGAACATTATATACCTACAGGCTACAGGCCAATTACAACGTACATTGACATCAGAATGATGTGCGTCTCGCTTGCGATAATACATGTACGGACAAGTACGAATTGGCCTTATAGACACCAATGTAACACGCAATTTGCGGAGCAAGCGCTTTCAGAGTCAAATACCTACTCGTATTAATTTTCGAGACATTTGCGAGACAGTAGTTTATCTTTTAACCATTCCCCTAAATCATTATACAAAGGAGGTTACATTTATTTAACAGTGACATTTGCATTGCGAATGAATCAGGAAACCCCTCGAATTAACATGACAATAGCACAAAGGTTTTATCTTAGTTCAAACGAATCAGACTGAAAATACACGAATAAACTTACTAAACGGAATACTTGATCATTCAGTGGATAGAATTGGTCAGCATTTATTTAGGAAGAGGAAACGATAATCCTTTATAGAGCTATCAAAATAACATGTTCTATTTCTTAGGATCAATAAACTAATATATTTCAGTTTATAATATATTTTATAGCCGATTTTACCTTTGTGATTACTTTACAGCTACTAACTATGCGAAATTTTAATCAGTGCAATTTTTTTTATAAGTGGTTCAGTATAATTAACAGAATAGATTATCAGTATTATTATTATTTCCTGGTGCAAAGGCTGTCCATCGCAATTATACGCGGTAAGGCAGCGAGTGTGATGGGCACCTTTGCGCGGAGAGTTTCGCGGGGAGGCCTCTTTCAGTAGTTTTTATATTGCTTGTTTAATTTTAGATATATTTAGGGTCTTAGTTTTAATATAGTTTTATTCATATATATATTTAGTTCATAAGTTATTTATTTGTCTTTATATTGTCTTATTCGTACGTAATTAATAAGGGTTACTCGAATTGTAAACGAAGCATAAAAATGTGTATTAAAATTTGACTCAATAATGAGTAATGACTGTGTTAGAAATACGAAGTAGGTACCCACGGCAATAAAATCTCACAAGTCTCACAACTTAGATCTCAGCTGTAGGCATATGTACCTAACTACGAAGATAGATAACTTAGAGGATATAATCAAACGGAGTAGCCATTAACAGGCGTTCCCCTCTTCTCGAAAATAGGCGGCCAATTGTCATACACATTGTATGGACTAACGTTTATCTGACATGGTTATTTTTACGTTACGTATACATTTGACGTGCCCCTCCCCCGCAAAAATCGGCAGACTATTATGTACCGAAAATTACAGACATGGCGTCTCCGTTTGGTTATATCCTCTAAGATAGAGAACGTAGTTGAGAACAAACTTGAGCAAGTTTTTGTTTTTGTTATTAATGTTCTTGTTAACAACTTAGGCGAGTACTCCTTGAGTTCTGATTTATATTAGCTTGTCTATTCTGTAATGTTTTAGTATTTTGTAAGATCGTGTTGTTTTATTTAGTCTAACTATTTTATTGATTGTTGAACAACTTTCGAATATTACATTTATTTTTGTATACACTTTCTTTATTGGACACGCACTGAGAGCATTTAATGACCGGAGTCGCCTTTAAGAGCTTACCCCTCTGCCGAAAACCTTGCACAGTTGTCCAAACTTTTGTATGGACTGACGTTTATCCGACATGGCTATTTGTACGTTACGCACAAATCATGTACAAATAGCCATATATTTGACGTGCCCCTCCCCAGTTACTAAATACTCAAAGGACACGCAAGAAAAAACTGAACCACCTGGTAATTAGCTTGGTCCGACTCTACCACGTTCTACGTTCCGTAAAAACAACCACAGTCCATAAACTCCCAAATATGGACCAAAACTCGAATATCTTTGTTTAGGTGGGACTGTTATTTGAATATTGTAGTTTTATGGCAAAATATTTGTATGAATGGAAGAAATAACCCAGAAAAAAAACTGAGCCTAATTGTGGGCCATTTTATTTATAGTGTCACTAATTTTTTTAAGGTGGACATTTTTGTTATTTCTACTCAGAATCAAGAGCTCTTTCGATCCTGATAGTAGAAAGAAAAGATTCCGACGAAGAGAACCTCCTCCTTTTTTTGAAGTCGGTTAAAAAAACGGTGCCAAAATGTACGGAAGGTATGAACATTTTGGGACACTTATCTCCTATTGATCGAAGGATCGAAAGAGGCCGTGATTCTGAGTAGACACAACATAAAAATTTCCCAATTAAAAAAAGTATAGTGTACCTACATTGAATAACGTAACCCCTTGATTATGAAATGTACCTACATGTGGACCATGGTTGTAGTAAGTAGGTATACATACCTAATGGACGTTTGGAAGTTTTACGGTACGTTATAATTATACAAGATCCGTAAAACTGATGTGACGAACGAACAGGAAACAAATTTCATATCCTAAGAAATGTCGGAATCCAAGAAAAACTCCCTCTATTTATAATTAACATTTAAAACGAAACCAGCGAAATAGGGTAGCACACGTTAAATAAATAATTTTCGTAGTGGGCCAGCGCGCAGTTCATTAATAATGTATGGGGAGATTGGGGAGGCTCGATAGAAATGTCACCTATTTTTGGCGGATAGCACCATCCGAACAACGAATATTTTGGGTAGATATTGAATTCACAGCCTTTTTGAAATAGAGAAATAGAGGTGACTAATGTTTAATGCATCATAGAATGTTATTTTAATCTAGTGAACATACCTATTCTAATTCCTTTTAGCAACAATGTTGAAATATTGGATTAGTATGTTCTGGCACCAAAGCTCAAAAAGACCAAATGTCAGTCAGGGTTACTAGTTCTGTCGGCCTATTTATAGAAAGGAGCTTTTATTGTTAGTTTTTTTTTGCCATTTTCAGCCTAGGTCGCTCTGTTTTCGTCGTCGTAATTACATCAAATAGTACCTGTACATCAAAGTTCAGCTGTTTAAGACACCAGACACTATGAAGTTGTTCAAATTTAACTTACAAGATTGAAATCATTTAAATATAGAAACAAGATAGGATTGAAGCCTTTGACGGAGTCCCGAAGTTAGCTCCGGAAATTGTTGTACAATTTTGAGAGCAACGAAACTCCTGTCTTTAGTTAGTTTGCTATGCTGTTTTTACAACTTGACCTCTGGCAACTGTGCATCAACTATCAGCGGAGGTCAAACAAACAGGCCACCAAAGGGGTATTGAAAATTAATCGAAGAAAACTGTAGCTTATTCACCCGCGCCTTAAAGACGAATCGATTAACATCTCATTCATACAAATGCCTTGCTTTTTCTTCAAACATTGTGTCATATTAATGTGTTTTAAAATATATGTGATAGTGTAGCTACCTGAACAGCAATTTCACGAGATTACCGCTAGATCGTAATCCGTAGATAATTGTAAGCTGCTTTATCGGTCCTTTTCAACACTAATCCTCCAATATTTGTGTTACCGCACAGCCTAATCTGTTAGTCAATGTGTGCTAAGGCAAGAACAAGGTGTTGTTTGATTATTGCTATGGGAACACAACCATTTGTGATATTTGTAATATTAGGTATACCTATTTTATTTTAAATTAGTCAATAGTAAAAATCTTTATTAACCATAATGTTACACTTGGTGTAGTCACTACTCAGGCGGAAACAAAAAAGTACAGCATTAATGGTTAACGTGGTACAAGATTACAAGAAACAGTTATTATTTAATGAAATTGACAAGCATCCACGGCTGTTTTCACCTTTGATGTAATTTAATCTGCAAAGCCTTACAAAATCGCACTGATTTAGAAATCAGCCCTTGCTCGGGAGCCGGAATCTCCGTAAAACCAGAACATTGTATTCGCAATAAGGAAATTCTTGCAAATTTTTCCGGCTTCCTCATTTTTGTTACGGAGAACTAGAATGACACCAAACAAGTCACTCTTGTTCCAGAAATTTAAATACAACCAAACTTAAATATTTGCTAAGATATAAAAATGTTCGTATTTTGGCCTGTGACAAAATTGTTAGCATTTTATGCTTTTATCTCCATTACTAAGGGAATAGGTAAGAAAACTGTATTCGTGCGTAGGTTACTGTGTGATAAATAATTACTTCCTTATATAAGGTACTAACAAATTAGTCACGGATATTTTAAGAGATAATGCATTACATTAAAACAATTAACTTTTAACTGTAATTAAGGAACTTTTGTATATGATTTTTTTATTTTCATTTACCGAAAAAAAAAATTATAATAAATTTTTAAAATAATCACCCTATTATGTACCTGTCAAGATGTTTAACACTGTCTGTCATGTCACGTCACGTCAAGTTTTAAGAGGTTCTAGAATGTCTAAAGAGGTCTCATTTAATTATCTTACTAACAGGGTGTATTACGTAGCAAATTTGTTTCCTAGTTTTCTCCAATAAAACATAACAAAACCAATGATGTTTCATACTTAAATGTACTCCGAGAACCGAGTACTATCAGCTGTAAAAATATCCGTGACTAATTTGTTAGCACCTTATATATATGCAACGTACCTAGAAGAGAGGCATATGCTCAGCAGTGGGCGATAAAGGGCTGATATGATGAAAATATAAATTTGTAATAAAGTGTTACTTAGGGAATAAAATTATGTCTATGCTCAGAAACTGACCGTAGAATAATACTCTCTGTCCTTCCACTTGCTTTTTTTAAGTGAATAATGTCCATGTAAATATAAAGATAACGCAATTCAGCTCTAGGTCCTTGGATCAAGCAACTGGGTCAACAGCCGAAAACGAGCTCTCTGAGAGTCATTGTAAGTCAACTTTTAGCTTTCTGCGTTGTTTATTGAGGTTTGCATATATTAGGTATATTTTATGAGTAAATATTGTACCTACTTACGTGACACATCATTTAATTATAAGGATGCAGCAATGGAGATGGCTCTAGGCATAAAATCACAGCGAAAATTATACAATTAACAAAAATCTTGTAGAGTTAGACCAAGAGAAGCCTGCAACGATTTTGATAGCATACGCAGTGCAAGTGTTATTTAACCCTTTACGGACAAACTTCGATTTTATATGGCAAAAATGACCACCCTATAACAATGATTTTAAACTTCATTACAAAGAAAGTGACAGGGTTAAATTTTCCGTAATTTCTGATATGCTTATGCCCGTAAAAGGGTTAAACGTCAAACTTCTATGAAATTTTGTATAAATAACCCTTGCACTGCATGTGCTCTAAGAATTGTTGCCTTGGTCTAAGTCTATGCAATTCCAAATCAGAATTTCACTGAATAGGATTTTTCGTATTTGTAGGTACCTATTTAGTTATACCTAACCTAACCTATACCAAAGTTTCATGATACATAGGTATTTAAAAAGAATGAAGTTATTTGACCTTCATTGTCATTTAACGTAAAACATAATGTAACATTCACATTCATTTTCAGTAGGTATCCTAGAAAATTTTAGTATAAAAAACATCACACAACATTACAAATTGAAGTTAATCATAACTCATACTAAAACAAAACAAAGTTGTATGTAAAATACTTTATAATTTTAATATTGTATGACTAAACTTAAATTATGTAAGTACCTTAATTAAAACTTGGCGCAGACATCGTATCACACAGAAATGTTGTCTTAAACTACAGTTTATTTTATTCTTGTAAGTAATAAATAAAAGTTATGATTTATGGCTTTTCCCTCCAAAATTAATAAAATAGCTCCAGCAATAAAGCCCAAGAGATTACCTTAATAGAACATTTTCGTCGTTTGATAGACGTCTATTACAATGAAAAGATTTCCTTTCGAAATACGAACTTCAAGACAATGTTAATCTCAACTTCGTCTTTAAGCTCTTATAATTACTTGGAGTTACGATCAATTCTTAAGTGGTTTTTGTCCAGAAGTTTAGGAAGGAATTCCTTGGACCCGTTCTCGGTTGATTGATTATCAAGGGTCAGATAATGTGCGGCACGGAACACTACGCCATTAAAGTACTTAAAGTTGGAAGATGCGAAGCCCGGCTAAGCAGGACTGCGGTTGTGACCCTTGTTTTCAATAGTTTTTGCCCGACGTGTAGGCTTAGGGCGTTACCATTTATTTGCTTCCAACTCATGTGTTGTTATATAAAGGCTGACGTTTATGGCCGGTTTCAGACGGAGATCCTTGTAATTTACTACCCTGAAAAACTGTGGGCAGGTACCAACATGAAAAAACTATAGCCATATTATAAATGGTTACAGTCGTTACTATTGAGTACCTAAATATTTTAATTTCATATTGTTAAATATCTCTATGTTACATACCTACTTAGTTATATTGGTACGTATAACGGAAATTGTTTTTTGGCTTTGTTTAAGCAAGCATAATCAATGAATCGTGCATTAGCTTTTTTTAAATAAAAACTAAATTATAGTAAGCATCTCACTTATGGCGGTAATATTTGAGTTAATGTGAACCTTAGCTCAGTGTTTTAGACTAAACTTACTTTTTATTTATACTTGCAAATATTTCAAATTATATGATTGCATGAATGAAATATAAATTGCTCAATTTCGATACGGTCGGTTACAAATGCCAGGTATGTGGCAGGTTGCCACGGTCACAATAAATTGCTGAAACAAGGGAAAATATTATGCCCATTTTTCAAGGCAGTTTCGTGTTATTGCCCTGATGGTTTGCAAAGCAATAAAAATACAGGAGATTTAACATGCTTAATGTACTGACCCTAACCTATGACCGACTAATATGTTAACGAAACTCAGTGCACTTTGGCTCGTAAATCATTATAAATAACATAAATGAAAGCATCTCTGGTATACTGCCATCACGTATGAAGTCACATGTGTGAATTTGTCACCAAATATGTCGCATATTCAGATGAATTCGCGGGAAGAAATTCCTGTGAAATCGCATAGTATGCACGATTGCACGCGGCCGTTTAGGTTCCAAAAAGGATGGACGCTCTGCCGACAGTAAAGTTGCTTACAGCCTCTGTTTATTTCTATATAATTTGATACGTTTTTGACATTGGAAATGTCTTTTCGTTCGCTCCAGTATACGGTCCGATTTCACGAAAAAGTGCGATCCCCTTATATCTCGGAAAGTTGTGAAGATATGATATTAAAAAATAGGCTCAAAAGACGCATAATCACGAGAGCTGTAAGGTGCAAAAATAATTATTCGAGAAAGTCAAAAACAAAAAAAGTTATGGTCGAAATAGTGAAAATAAAATTTAATTTTTTCCGGATTTTTGATTTCGGTGCTCGATAATTTGGAAACGAAGAATGATATCAAAAATTTGAGAAAAACGGCTCTGGACAATTTAGTCAGCTACAATTTTAGCCTAAAACAAAGACGATCGGGTTAAGGGTTTGCCCTGTAGCCTAACCTTAAAATAGTCAAAAAGTCAGAACGACATTTTTCACAGGACATTTATGACCTCATGTTTCGCAGAGTTCGTTATCGGTGTTTGTTGTGAATTATCGGGATTATGACGGCAGAATAACACTTGCACTGCGTGGGCTTTCAAAATCGCTGCAGATTTTTCTTGGTCTAACTCTATCTATCCTGTTTGAGACGGGCGTAGATAACGCACTATTCGACAATCTATGCATTCTTGTGGTGGTGGAAATAGAAATAGAGATAGAGGCAGAGCTAGAGGTAGTAGGGAGAGGGAGAGGGAGAGGGAGAGGGAGAGGGAGAGGGAGAGGGAGAGGGAGAGGGAGAGGGAGAGGGAGAGGGAGAGGGAGAGGGAGAGGGAGAGGGAGAGGGAGAGGGAGAGGGAGAGGGAGAGGGAGAGGGAGAGGGAGAGGGAGAGGGAGAGGGAGAGGGAGAGGGAGAGGGAGAGGGAGAGGGAGAGGGAGAGGGAGAGGGAGAGGGAGAGGGAGAGGGAGAGGGAGAGGGAGAGGGAGAGGGAGAGGGAGAGGGAGAGGGAGAGGGAGAGGGAGAGGGAGAGGGAGAGGGAGAGGGAGAGGGAGAGGGAGAGGGAGAGGGAGAGGGAGAGGGAGAGGGAGAGGGAGAGGGAGAGGGAGAGGGAGAGGGAGAGGGAGAGGGATTTGCCGTGTAATAATTTTCTTGTACTTTGAACATTAATATATCCTGCTTATTAATCGAAAAAATAATTAAAACATTTATTTACATACAAAATATATACAGTGGTATCGAAAAATGAAATATGTACCTATACTTATGCGCCACGGCGACAATTATTCAAACTTGGATACGCGTGTGGAAATTTTGCAATTTGATTGTTCACATGCGTTATGTCTAGGATACTTGTGTTAGTCTAAGAATAAAATAATTATCATTCAACGTTGTAGTTTTATTTTGTAACTTTTTCCTTATCCAGACTTTCTCGTCGCTCAGCGACAATATTTTTTCGAATTCCGTAGATTCATTTCCAATGTGCTCGATAGTCGTGTGAGGCACGAAATCTGTGAATTTTTCTGTTCTGTTTCTTTCTGTCTTATTTTAAGTATTATAACCTAACATTTAAATCAGAGTTTGAAGTGATTAAGTTTGGGGGTGCCACCAAAAATGACGCATTTTAACACAAATTCGCGGGAGGAAATTCCTATGTAACCGCACAATACGTACGTAGGTACGTGCGGTCGTTTTCACGGTTTCACATTGTAAGGATGAAGCGTTGCCAACGGTAAATTTACTAACCGCCTATGTTTATTTTTATTAAATTTGATGTATTTTTCTGGATACATGTACATACCTATATTAACATTATATTTTAATTAAAAAATGAACAATGTTTTATAAAATATTTATTAATGAAATTAATAAGGGAAGAACAACACGGACAAAAGGAAATATTAAAAAGGTTATTTTTAAATTTCATGGATGGATTGGATTTTATTAGTCAGCATCGGCCGTAGAATTTAGCGTCAGCGCCCCTCAGAGTCCTGGCGGTTTAATTTACTCTATATCAGAATCCAAGATAAAGCCAATTCGCAGTTTCGATGTCTTCAAATATTGGTATAGGCGCGGTTGGTTTGTGAGCGTAGAATTGCCTTTAATGAAGCTGGACAATTTTATTTATTGGTTACATGACGTTGAGTTAGGAATGGTGAATTAATAAGGTAATGGTTATACCTCACTCACGGTTTTTTTGATGATTGACTGAATGATTTTAGGCTCGCCATTTTTAGGGTTCCGTGCCTCAAAAGGAAAAAAACGGAACCCTTATAGGATCATTTGTGCGTTTCTCTGTCTATCTGTCCCACCATCCCCCACCCCCACTTTATCTGGGAAAATACTGGGTCTAAAATTTAGAAAAAAATACACAAAATAGTTCTTTACCTAAGTATAGATGACAGGAAAACCTATTAAAAATGTGCAGTCAAACGTGAGTCGGACTTAATTACTTAGTTTTAGATCCGATCTCTTTTTTAAAGACATTTCATTCATGTTCCACGTAAAACAATACATTGTTTAAAATTGGGTAATGTACGGTAGTCATTGGAACGCGAGTCCGACTCGCACTTGACCGTTTTTTTTAGTTAGAATAAACTGGTTAAAAATGCTAGTAACAGATCTGTTTCATTGCTTTAGGTAGTTTAGGCGTATACATCAGATATTTGTTAGCGAAAATTAAAAATCCAAATGAAATAATTATACAAATGTTAGATTCTCTCCAATCATTTTGTAAATAATAGATTTGGAAATAGCTTATGAAATTGGAAACGGTTGAAATATACGGTTACCTTTTCTCAGCTATTTTTGGCATGTTTGCTCAAGCCAGAACGGGCCATACTTACTTCTCAAATATTGGAAGTCTGAGAGAGGAAGAGGAATTAATTTAAAAATGTACTTGCTTCTATAGTAGGTACCGTTCTATTATTGAGATGTATTTATTTATAAAGCCTTTTCATAATATAAAATTACCAATTAACTATAGGTTCCCAGGCACTTTAACAGGACTATTTTTCTAATTGAGTATAAGCAGGTATAAGGTTAGGTTAAGTACGTCAATCTAGTGTGTTTAGAGCATTAAGACGCATTTCCGGGCACTTTGTTCAAAGGTACTTATTCTTATCCCACTTTACCCACACTTATCGCAGCATTATATCAGCGGAAATAATGACACTTCTTTGTTCCTTTTCCGCT
This sequence comes from Cydia splendana, assembly GCF_910591565.1. Lineage (NCBI taxonomy): Eukaryota > Metazoa > Arthropoda > Insecta > Lepidoptera > Tortricidae > Cydia > Cydia splendana. The sequence continues at coordinate 12,133,953 of NC_085968.1, read as the reverse complement.
AGTTCTCTTCACGTCTGAGTCGTCTAATGATGTACAGTGGAACCTATATAACTCGAACCTCGATAAAGCGAAATCCACGTTAACACGAAATAAAATGCCATTCCCTTCCCTTCAAAGCCCGACACCTCCATAAATCGAAATATTTAACCTCCTTAAGACGAAGTAACCAAGGATTCCTTTTACGCCTATCCAGTAGGTACAATTCTTACCTCTATAACTCGAAAAATAAAATTTGACCTCTATAATTCCAAAAAATAGGCGTATTGTTGTATCACCTCTATATCTCGAAGCTATTTACTATCAAACCTCTGTAACTCGAAACCGATAATAAGACTCTACGCGTTTGTATAATTACCTCTCTAATACGAGTTTTTCATACGTTTTACCTCTGTAACTCGAAACCTCTTTAAGACAAACTAAAACCTATAAGAACCTCTCTAATTCGAAAAAAGTCCCTCTATAAGACGAAACTTCTTTAACACTAAATTTTTGGCGTTTCCCTTGAGATTCGTGCTATCGAGGTCCCACTGTAGAAGGAAGAGGAATAACCTCTTGTTGGACTTATTCTATTTAGCTTGTTGGCTTGTGTTCAGTTGATCGTTATGTATGTAATCCAGGTCGAAGTATCAAAGAAATAATTTATAGAAATACTACGACGGTTAGAGAAAAGGATCAACTCACAAAAATATGTGAATAAAATATGAACTTGGTGTCAAAAGGACAAGTCATTCATTTATAGATGTAGTGCACTGTTTTCCCTCGTATTTTTTCGGAAACGTTCGTATTTGTCACCTTACTTCAATCAACCTTAGTACTTTTTGTACCAGACTGACTGAAATAGCAAGACACGTTCGTACGTTTCCGTGAAAATACGAAGGAAAATAATTATGCACAACATCTGTAAATGACAAATGTTTGAGAGGTCGCTAAACTACGTCCCATTGAAGGCTGACTAAATGTTATATTATGTAAATGTTATTAAGTTGTGTTCGAGCGCGGAGCCGAAATCAACACGTAGACGCCCTTTTAGCACTTTAATGAAATGTTAAGCTCAGTTTTCCTAGGATAGCGGCCGTCTCCATACAAAATAATACGGCTAAATATGGATGTCGTAGTATTTGGTATGGAGACGGCCGCTAAATGACGGCACCGCTATCCTAGGAAAACTGAGCTTAAAGGGTACACCGAGCGGATGCTGCCCTTACCCGTGTCACGGAACGCGCGCAGAACCAGCACCCGTCAGCGTGTAAGTCCATTGAAAGTTGATGGAATCTAAAATGAACTTGGTTATTTGGTGAAAGTTATGGAATGCCTTATAAAATGGTACCTATGCAAGATGGGCCCCACAAAAAGCGACATCTAAGATAACTGTAGCTAATGTATTTTAATTAATGTGTTCTAATTTTAACTTTTTAATGTTATTTGTGTTGTATAAATTGAGCCGATCTTATTCAAACTTGTTCGAGAGATCGACTCACTTTATTTCGTCAACCTTACTAGTTCATTATGTAAGTTGACATGTAATTACCTCTTACCAATAAAGAATGAGTATGAGTGCAATGGTGTTTAGCTCACAATTCTTCTATCACATCACCATGTTCATCATCCACATGTAGTGGAAAATATAATTTTGAGTTTTCTGCCACACTAGAGTCACAGTGCAATAATGAAGTTTCTTACACAAGGCAGAAAAGCTCTACGTGTAAATAACTACGGTTTCCAAATACAAATCACAAAATTCTCCTCACATGTACTCGTACTATGTTGGTACCGAAGCTTATTAGGCTAAGTACCAACCAGTAACACGTAGCTTGCGGCAACGTTCCAACGAGTTCATTGAATCGAAGCCTCGAATGCTATGCCTCTGGGGTTACGATCCATTTGGTTAATTACAGTAGGTATAAGAAGCAAGTGAATATTGAATTTTAATACGTTACTTAATAATTTGAAGTTATTTTGTAGAAATCATCATTATCAACGCGTTGTCCCGGCTTTTCGCCACGGGTCATACGGGTCACGGGTGGGGGTTCGCTTGGCAACTAATGAAGCAACTAATGCCATGAATTAGCGTAGGCACTAACTTTTGCGAAAGCGGTGTTTTCTTTCACCGAAAAGTGACTGGTAAATTCTATTGTAGAAATAAAGGAATAAGAAGAATGAAAAAAAATACAATTTGAATTAATTTACCATATAAGTACCAATTGTAATTATGATCTATAACATCCACATTTAAATTTTAAATGAAGAATCTTAAATTCACGGGCATTGCAATAGGTAAAGTATGAAATATAAAAAAATACACATCTACAACGACAAAACAAATAAGCGCTCAAAGAAATCGAATGCCCTGTTTTCGTTTACAAAACAAACTTTCCTGGTATATTGGGTAATCTAAACCCGCGTTTATTTGTTCGGCTCTAACCTTTCTTTACGAGAAATAAGAACTAGTCAAATACCAAACCTCATACCGAACTTGAAACTCGAAGCTTAGTTTATTTCTCTGATCTAAGACACATTCGTCAGATTCCTTTTTCATCAGAATAAATTATAGCCAATTTTTTTTTTCAGACGAAAACTGTCTTTTGGTCAGATTCCGCTTTCGTCAGAATAAAATCGCACTAAGTGTTTCTTTTCCAAAAACATTTCCTTCACAACTAGACGGAATTCCGTCTTCGTCCGAAAAAAACAGGCTATCCTGACGAAGGAATCTGACGAATGTGTCTTAGATTATTTCTCTATGCCAGGTGGTATGCGGCGGCGCGGCAATGCAAAATATGAAAATTACGTCTTAAACATCTTTGTCTATCCTAAATATCTTATATATTTAAAATAATTCAGCTGTTTCAGTAATGTCCATAAGTAATATACTCAGGATTTAGTTAAAAATATGGTGACAATAAGTAGGTAAGATTGTAATGAGTTGTGAGTTATGAAATCTCGTATAAAAAAGTCAGACATCTTTGTCGGCCGGGTTTAAAATCAAATTACTAACGCTTGCTTAAGCGAGTAACGCGCCTTTGTCGAGCTACGCAGTGGCTGGGCTGAACTTTTTTTTTCTCTATTTTTAAACAGAATAAACAGACTGCCGCTTCAACTACCGGTTTAGAATTACAAAGGCGATGGCTATTAAGCATTTTAATTTAGCTTTCAGCTTTAATTGGTTGTGTGCTTTGTGATTATTTGTTTGCCAAATGAATTACCTTCTTCAATATAATTATATCAAATAACACGAGCATTTCAGTTACAATAATGAGTACGAAGTGAGCATGATGCTCGATGACCTCAACCGAGTTTCACAACGGGTGGGCTTGAAAATGAACATGGACAAGACGAAACTTATGTCAAATGCCAATGTTGTGCCCATCCCAGTCTCTGTTGGGAACTCGGTACTCGAAGTTGTTGACTCGTACATCTACCTAGGACAAGTAGTCCAATTAGGTAGGTCCAACTTCGAGAAAGAGGTCAACCGCCGAATCCAACTCGGTTAGGCAGCATTCGGGAAACTACGTAATGTCTTTTCGTCCGACATACCTCAGTGCCTCGAGACGAAAGTCTTTAATCAATGTGTGTTACCAGTGATGACGTACGGCTCCGAAACGTGGTCTTTCACTATAGGCCTCATCTCAAAACTCAAAGTCGCTCAACGAGCTATGGAGAGGGCTATGCTCGGAGTTTCTCTACGTGATCGAATCAGAAATGAGGAGATCCGTAGACGAACTAAAGTCACCGACATAGCCCACCGGATTAGCAAGCTGAAGTGGCAATGGGCAGGCCACATTGCACGCAGAGAAGATGGCCGATGGGGTCGAAAAGTGCTCGAGTGGAGACCACGGACTAGCAAGCGCAGCGTAGGACGTCCACCCACAAGATGGACAGACGATCTTGTTAAGGTCGCCGGAAGACGCTGGATGCGGGTCGCTTCCAACCGGCACGTATGGAGGTCCAAGGGGGAGGCCTATGTTCAGCAGTGGACGTCTTATGGCTGAGATGATGATAATGATGAATGAGTACGATAAGAACACGAATTAAAAAAAAATGTTAGCACTTAAATCCTATTTAGAATTCTGTTACAATCGATAAACCTACCTATACAACATGTAAGTACCTAACAAAATTGTAAATATTTGAGTACTTACTAACGTAATATTACGTTACGTTACAACAATTTTCGAATACATTGATAATTAACATATATTTACGGAAACTCGTGTTCGCTTACATAATATACATTAATATAATATGTACTAATCTATATACAAGGTTCAACTACACAATGTAAGTACAAAATCTATATATCGTTGGCCCAATATTACAGGGTTCTATGTTACATTTTCAAGATAGTCGAAAATCGACTTAATGTCACTATGACAATGTTCAAATTTCAGTTCGATAAAAGTGAAACATAGAACCCTGTAATATTGGGGCAGCGATATTTCATCAGTCAAGCAGAGGAGAATTAAATAGATATCGCTTGATGTTCAATGAATTATTCCCGATGTTCTCAATGGGGGAAGCCACCCATCTGTACAGATACACGTATTGAGTTAGAGCAGAGACATTAATTTTGATCGACATGCTTGATACTGAATTAATTGACAAACGGCAATATAATAACCAACAGCCGTATTCGAACAATTAGATACGTCAAATACTAGATATTGAAACGATATGGATTGGATTAGACGTGTGCGCCGCGCCGGCGCGCCGCCGCCGCCGGGCTTTTTTGCCACGCCGCCGCCGCCGATAAATGATCGGCGTGAAATCGGCGTGACCTTGAGTGTTGTTAATCAGCTATTTTGACTTGATATTTGGATTACAATTAGGATTTTTTTGTATTATATATGTTACAGTTGTCAAATATATATCAATTATTTATTAAATGAAACAGAATACCCAGTTGCACACACTATTTGACACACCGATTAAAGTAACTGAGTAATCCTTAGTGTTCAGCGTCAAGAAAGATGACGTCATTATATTATGAAGTAGGATTTTTTCCTGTAAATTATGTATTCACATTCAACTATTAATTCGATTTTTTCTGCCTTCACCTCACATACGAAGTCAGAATGCTATTACATGAAAATACTTACATTGCAATTAACTAGGCAAAGAAAACACAGGGCTCATGTACCATGGAACCTCAAGGAGCAACAGAAAAGGAAAACTAGTTAACTAGCTAATGTTGCGTTGCGATCATCATCCTTGCTTGTACTATTGTCGACTGGCTTACGGAAATAACAAGAAATACATCGATATGGCGGCTATACACTGAAATTGAAGTTGAAGGTTCTAGGGTGGTCTTAAAATCAACCATTCCAAGACCAAAGTAATGGTTGTAGACAGGGCAAACGTACTGCGAGCATTCGGCGATTACGAAAAAGCGAGCAAATTTGTATATCTTGGTGGTACGAGTTCTCGTCTTTCCTATAAGTATTTCAGTATGGTGCCGAGACGCTGAACCTCAAAAAGGGTGACGTGCAAAGGTTGGCGCTTTAGAGATATAGTGTTGGCGAAGACTGCTGCTTATACCTAGGACAGCTAGAAGAACAAACCCCTTAATTTTTAAATAGCTCATCAATATCGCCACTCGGGTTTCCACAACATCTTTCTTCGAACATATTATGCGGTTTCCAACGCATGATGTGGCGAAACATAATATGAATTTAGGCCCAATGAATGGCAAACGTCCTCAGATTTGAGCATGTGTGAGATGGTCGATGGCTGGCGACAGTGCAATGGCTTATGACCGCACGAAATTGAGACAAATTACATGTAGTCGCAATCGTCAGCAATGAGAAAACGAGAAAGAAGAAGATACTTCTCACTGAGCCTGGTACTTGTACGACAAGAAAACCATTAAAGAGAAGCCATAGCAGTCCACTATGTCTAGGATATTTGAAGATAAGCCATGGACAGCATGACAAAACGGAGTTACAGAGAGATACAGATCGGATCGATAGTAATTGGGACCAGGCAACCCCTTAATACAAGCCACCCAACTAGCAAAATAGTCGTATAAGAATTGATTTACTCAGCCTGTAATCGTATAACAGCCGAGTTACGGTTGTTGAAGCACCAATATATCGTATAATAGCGGTTAACTCGACTATTTAGCAATTTTCGCTAATTAGTGCTATAATCATGTCGTATAAACGTTTATAGCACTATCTTTTAGCACTTTTATTCCACCTTTTAATAAATGCTGAGTTAGCGCTACTAAATCACTTTTATTCAGCATAATTGTTCTATTAAAATCATATAACAGCTATAGATTAGCTAATTGTCTGAATAAGGCGCTTTAATACAACTGTTACTTAACTCTCTTCTCTGTTGCTATAAAAGCCTATTAAAAGCAATCAAATAAACATTTGGCAACAATGCTGCTGTAACAGCGCGCTTATATCATAATTCGGGTAATGGGGTTCAAACCGCTGTTATAGGAGCTGAAGTGTATTTACAGGTTTTATTCAAAATGTATTCAGCTTAGAGTACTTTTAAAGAGTTTTGAACTACATTAACAGCACAAGTCAGCCATGTTGACGTTTCAATATAGTCCGGTGGCCAACTGCATGAAACCCTACCTGACAAAAAAATAGAATAATCCTACTCTGTAGGGGTAGCTGACTTTTAGTAGCATCAACTATTCTTGGTCGGCCGCGGCTTATTTGGAAAATTTTGCGCTAATGGCAAAATAGTGGCACAAAAATTCATAAAAAAAAACCCCATAGTATAATAGAATGAAACTTGCATGGTAGGATAGCTGCCTTTGAGGACAGCAAAACAAAACTGGTCAGCTACATCCTGTGTTGGCAGGTTCTTGTGTCCGACCGAATTTGTGGTACCACGTGACAGCTACAATTTACCTCATCGAAAAATAGAATCAAAACAACTGATTGTAATACCTACATTAAATTTGTTGACATATGTCTTGGTCGGCCTCACCTTAGCCTGACAGCGTTTTCAGTCCGTCCGCATTAAAAAAAAAGTCAATGGCAGCTATCCTACCATACAAGTGACATTCTATTTTTCGATGAGGTAAATTGTAGCTCACTTGGTACCACAAATTCGGTCGGACACAGGAACCTGCCAACACAGGATGTAGCTGACCACTTTTGTTTTTTTGATGAATATTTGTACCACTTTTTTGCCATTTGCGCAAAATTTGCCAAGTTAAGACACGGCCGACCAAGAGCAGTTGAAGCTGTTAAAAGTCAGCTACCCCTACAGAGTAGGATTTTTCAATTTTTTTATCAGGTAGGGTTTCATGCAGTCGGCCATCGGACTATAAATCCATAAACATGGCGACATCATGTGCTATAAGTGTAGCAGTAAACGCAGTTACTCGACTTATAGTCGAATTAATGAGATATAACAGAAACTAGATCGTGTAAGCAAATTTTTACTTATTTTTATTAATATTTTTTTATTGAAATTTAAGAAAATAGGCGGCCCATGAATATATATGAACCAGTGCCTTTGGTTTTATCAATAAAGTATTTTTCGCGCTGGGTTTTACTGTATTACGTGTACTTAAAGATAGTAAAAACTTATGTACACAATCACGGTAAAAATAAATGTCATGGATGACAGCAGTAAAAAATACTTAAGTACCTTTTTGTTTTATTAGACACGTGAAGACGATTAGGCCTCAAACTTAATCAAATAATTGAAATATAATCGCTTACCTGAGATCGTTTTTAGCACATATTAGTTGAATAAAAGCATTTACTGCACTCTTACACATTTAAAATGCCGAGTAAAAGCAATCCGGCTACCTTTACGAAACATTTTTGCTGAGAAAAAGCAGTGCGGCTGCTTTTATAGAACACTTTTACTGAGTAATAGTAAATTGCTAATGTTTATAGAACAAATAGTCGAGTAAAAGGACTATCGTTGCTATTAAAACACCAGAAGTGCTTTTATCCACTTTTACTCAACTCTTACAGCATCGATTTGCTTCTTATACAGCGCTTACTCGATTTTTATAACACTTTTAGTCTGTATAAGTGCGCCTTTTCGCGTTGAGTAAACGCTTACAGGACTTTTACTCGACTGTTTTTACACCGTTTATAGCACCAAAAAGCGAAAATAAAAACGTGCTCTCAACTTTTATAGCACATAGATTTGCTAGTTGGGCAGTTACTAGGAAAATCAAGTTATTATACCTATCCTATATTCATTTACAAACCCTATTTTACTCAAAACCTATTCAAAACTATACGTAGATTACGTAGTTCACTTACCAGAAACCTCGATTAATCAAATTTTTTAAGAAAAACGACAGATTAATGACTTTTCTTTAGAAACCTGAAAGTCAAGGTCACGCCGATTTCACGCCGAAAACACGCCGCCGCCACCGATTTTTCGGCAAACGCCGCCGCCGATTGTTTTTTAATCGGCGCACACGTCTAGATTGGATATGTCAGTGTCAAACAAGTGTCAAAATTTACGTTTCTTCAAACAAAAACGTCACTTTTGACACTTGTTTGACACTGACATCCAATCCATATCGTTTCAATATCTAGTATTTGACGTATCTCATTGTTCGAATACGGCTGCAAGACGGGATGTGGTTGCGAGATTAAAGTTAACATGTTAAGACATGACGTTGGCTGGTTTAAGATTGATGCCGCCAATTTATCAAAAATGTGTTTCCACGGGCTTAACATCAAAGCAAGGAGAAATACATGTACATATAAGTATTATTGTTTTATCTGTGTTACAAACATCGATAGTACTTTAATTCATATAGCATGAATTCTACCAGTTGGAAAAATTGACGTAGGTATTTTGTAGGTTAAATATTACTATTTGCTTACTCTGGTGTTCTCTCATGGTACATACGTTAAAAGTAAAATCAATGTTTTAATTTATTATTACTAGCAACCCGCCCCGACTTCGCACGGGTTAGCCAATGCACTGATGATGCACTTAAACCTTCCTCAACAATCACTCTATTGACACGTGAAAACCGCATGAAAATCCGTTAAGTAGTTTTTGAGTTGATCGCGAACAAACACACAAACAGACAGACGCGGCGGGGGACTTTGTTTTATAAGGTGTATTACCTACAAATTAGCTAATTAATTAGTTCATAGTATTTAAAATGATGATAATGTAAAAGTATCGTTCGATGTTATTTTATAGTTATTTACAAATTAGCTAATTAATTAGCTCATAGTATTTAAAATGATGATAATGTAAAAGTATCGTTCGATGTTATTTTATAGTTATTTATATAAAAGTATTTACTTTCAACTCCAAAAAACTATTTTGTATTAACTAGTATTGTTATTTAAAATTCGTAGAACACAAAATTAACAAAAATTCATTGCGAAACAATTACGTCGTAACCTATAACAGCGTTTATTCGTAGCTATTTTAGACTTTATGACCGTTACATTTGTTGAGCTTTGTTTTGATAAAGAACGGTTTTCTCAGCGAATGCTGATCCGAATTTGCTGTAGAATGCATGGTCGCCTTTAAGGGGCCCACTGATTAACAGTCCGCCGGACGGTATCGGCCTGTCAGTTGGTCGGAACTATCAAATTTTTTTTTCTAACTGACAGGCTGATACCGTCCGGCGGACTGTTAATCAGTGGGCCCCTTTACAATTGCATAGACTCCGTCTAAGATAACTTTGCACTGACTAGAACAGAACAAAGTGTGAGAGTGTCATATTTTCATTAGTGATGTACCGACTATTGATTTGGCCGACTAGCCGACTAGCCGACTAATCGGCGCTCGAATGGCCGATTAGTCGGCCGACTAGTCGGCTAGTCGGCCAGATCATTAGTTTCGTATAAGTTCAGGTGAAAAACAATAGTTTTGCTCCTTTAGTTGCGCTATTCATCATAATTTAGCTTGGCTAAAAGGTGTTCTCTACAGGTTCAAAGACCTGTCACAAGAATCCTCGTTCAATTTCTGTCTTTAGTTCTTTTATTTTGCATTCCTGAGCAGGCCGTCAGTACAGCTTGTAGGAGATATTTCCAAGGCTCTATTTCTTCGAGCAACACGGAAGGGAGGCGGCATTCGCACTATTTCCCCTCTGCCGAGGTACAAGATTAGCGCGTCAATCTAATCTAGCGCGGGTAATAAAACTAGTTGCACTTGGATTTTTCACTAGACCGAGTCCAGACGCGCGCGTGAACACTGCTGCACAAAAATGCCTGTTTGCTCGGTTTTTTGTTGTAAAAAGAGGTCGGGGACATCAAATTTACAAAAAGAAAGTGTTACATTTCACATGTAATATTTTTTTTACATATCATACGTTTAATTACATTCAAACACAATTATTATATTTTAGTCTCATGTAATTGTTGGATTTATCGATTTTGCTCGCTCAGTACAAATTGCGGATCGGTCGAGCGACAAATCCGACTTCTCATCTCTCAGAATACAATAACATACTTCAACGAAAATGTGTTAGTGTGCGTGTTGTGACACTTGTCACTCGTCCGTACACAAAAAGAGATCGAGGTTTGCAAGATTTGTCTTTGACGTGTGTCATTTTCTATGTATTTGTGTCGTCATTACAGATTGGATTTTGTATGTAAGTGTGTGAGAAGTGCGACTGTGTGCACCTTTCCCCCCGCGAAAAATGGCAGAAAGATTTGTACGGTGAGATATCGCTTGGGCCCCTCCCTTCCGATGTGTCGGAAGCCGGTGTTGCTCGAAGCTCTATTTCCCTTACAGTCAACGGTAAAAATATGGGTGTACAAATCATTTCAAAAATATGTCCCATAACTCTTATGTCAGTGAATTAAGAACTATGGGACATATTTTTGAGTAAGTTGTCTACACCCATATTTTTACCGTTGACTGTACGTAGTCGCCAGTTAAGAACCTATCCCCTGTGGTCAGCGTCTTTATGAGCAACGTGCCCTGACTAAGTCCTTAAATTTTGCAATAACATTAATAGTTCCTCATGGCTTCACCATTAAAAAAAATAACTGAATAATAATAAAAAAATAACTATCGAACTTGCACATGAAATTACACAAGAATCAGTTAAGATCGACTGATTCTTGTGAATCAGTTAAGATCGACCTGTAGAGGTAAACACCAGCCCACCAACATACGATAACGTTCAACCGGTCAATTATATGAACAAAAGTTTTCGTATGCATCCTGAATATGTATTTTAGTAAAATAAACATAAAACATATGGTAAATATTGACTGTTGATTTCTTTTTTTCTGTTTTTATTTCACTAATAAAGTGCCGACTAATCGGCCATTTTTGCCGACTAGTCGCCGACTAATCGCCGACTACAAATGTGGCCGGATAGTCGGCTTTCCCGACTAGTCGGCGACTAGTCGGTACATCCCTAATTTTCATAGAAATTTGACATTGCCTCATTTTGTCATTGCAAATGCCATGCAAAGCAGGGATGTTGCGAATATTCGCATCCGCATCCGCATCCGCGAAACATCCGCATTATTTTCAACATCCGCATCTGGATCCGCATCCGCATAAAATCGATGCGGAGCATCCGCATTATGCGGATGTCGACCAAGTCGGTGACAGGAACGTATTAGCGGCGGCGCAGGCAGCGTATGCTAGGTAATTTCGTTATTATATATAACAAAATCGTCTAGATCCCGAAAAGTCGGCCAAGTTACTGCTTATTAAATAAAAGGCACCTATATTTTTGCCCAAATACTAAACGTTACGTTTTTTTTTAAATAAAAAATGCTAAAAATGTAATATTTGACGTTTTTTAAGTACCAAATCTTGACATCCGCATCCGCGGATGTGAGGCTTTAAATATCCGCATCCGCATCCGCGGATATCAAAAAATCTGCATCCGCAACATCCCTGATGCAAAGTTAGCCTTGTCCGCATTGACGTATCGCCGGTTGAGAATACGTTTGTGCCATACCTATCCATTTTTGGCAAAATCGTTTTTTAATAATTCCTAAAATACCAAAAAATATGCTATAATTGAGTGTAATCGGTTTTAAAAAAAAAACTATTATTGAAAAATGTTGTGCCATATCCGCATTTTGCTATAGGATAATTACACTCTTAAATAACAGAAAATTATCCCAAAAGTGTGACATATCCAAAACGTTTGTGTCATAGAGTCTGGCTACTGAAATATTACACAAATGTTTGGCGGGAAATTCAAAAAATCTTGGGCTGGTCACACTTTGTGTAGTAGGAAATATAGTTTTGATACTAGAAAATATTTTTGATTTTCTGTGCACACGTAAGCTACCTAAGGATATAAGTTAAATATACGTTGACGTGCACTCAAAGTCAGCTCACATAATTTCTACCACTATGTAAAGTACAGTCAACGATAAACACATATGTTAACACTTTCTCACCATATACCATTGTAACAAGGCGAAAAATGAAATGTAGTGTAAATAAGACCTAGCTCTATAATACCGTGATATTAATCCATCACCAAAAAAATACATAAGTACTATGCCAAATATGCTAAATGCTAAGTATCAAAATATTTATAGAGCACCAACCTCCTAATTTGTTTACATTTGTTTAGGAGTTGTAAACATTGCAGTTTTTCGTTATACAACGCTACACGTCGACTTCGCACATTGTCGTAATTATTTACGAGCTTAAATAAAAGTTTGCGAACCACACTCAGTATAGACATTATTAATGTAATTTAAAATAAACCCCTTATAAACCGCAAACAAATTGAATTAATGACATAAATTGACAACTGACTTTTAGCTTTTTTTTTAAATCATAGACAATTGGTGATACAACAACGAAATATCTGTCAACAATTTTTGGCTAGCCAGACTCTATCATACATTGTACGATAAACATTTACATATCAAAAACGGATATGGCAATACTAAAAATTACTACTTTTATTTTATGATATTTTACTATATTTACAATATTTCTATGATACTATAAATAGTAAACATATGTGCCTAAATGATAAATAAGTTCAATATTTCCTAAATAAAAAACGTTTCGCAAAAAAATTTTTTTGCTTGTTTTCGCTCTCCTGCAAACCAATGTAAGTGGCGTATGGCACAAACGTATTCTCACCCGACGGTATATCTAAGGAGGCCTTACGGACACTAAAAATGGTACCAGTTCAGCGGTGTTACTCATGAATTCGAGCCTTACGTGCAGTCTAACGCAGCTATTTGCGACCAATGGCGCGCGTGATGCGATCTCATCAACCAATCGCGTTGTAACGGTGTCACACCGCTGTATTGGCCCCATTCATGCCCCATTCTTATTGCCCGTAAGGCCAGTCCTGAGATATACATCAATATGTGTCCGACTCTAGGTGAAATGAAATGTTAGAACATCTGAGGGCCTACCGCTAACCACGTTTGACGCGTTGCCTCTCCGTCGCACTTGTAAATTCGTACGTAAGTGTGACAGGGAGGCAACACTTCGAACGTGGTTCGCGGTAGACCGTCTGGCATTCCTAACTCGAATGATATAAATGGGTCAATTTTCAAATAGGCATTTTTTGCTGTCCCACGGGTATAACTCGAACTCCATAGGACTAAAAGACTGGGTATGTATATATTTTTATCCAATTTATTGTGATCTTTAAATATAATGTACAACTGTACCTTAAATATTATTTGTTTCTGACAAAATCGCATTTGAAGTTCCAAAAACGGCGAAATTTGCCATTTTTTGCGTGTCCCAGTGGCGGCACACACCCAATAAAAAAATCATAACTTTGGATGTAGGCAACGTATTATGAATAACTTTATATTTTTATAAAGAGCATTTTCTAGAGAATGGATTTAATAATTTCGATAATTTTATGCGTTATTTAATAAAACAAGGGAAGCCTTTTTATCGTTGTCCCGCGCGGCACTTGTTTTGTTATGACTTAAAGATACCCCCCAAAATTTTCTTTGTCTATTGAATAACGGTTAAATTAAATTTACGACGCAATAGTGCGGTTAGTTGGGCGTCGATCAACATCGAATGTGGACGTAGAAGCAGTTTTATTTATATAAAAACAGGCAAGAATCTCTTTCGATATATTTTGGTACAACTACAACGACATTTGTATGGACGCTTAATATGTTGGTATACAGTTGAAATAAAAATGTGTATTTTACAATAACAGTTACAAATATAGTGTTATAATATATCGTAAAATAAATAAGTGAATCGGTTATATTGTGTAGGAAATATCGCAAGAAAATATTATTGGCAACATTTGTATGGCGACATTTGTACGGCTATTTTGACCATATAAATGTCGATTGTGGTATACAAATGTCGATATACTGCCATACAAATGTCGAAAAGGTGCCATACAAATGTTGTCAGGGTCTTACAAATGCCACAAAAACAATAAATAGTGCCATAAAATGTTGATACTGCCATACAATGTCGAAAAATGCTATATACATGTCATAAACGCCTTACAAATGGCTAAATAGTGCCATACAAATGTCGATATTTAAACGTCCATATCTAGGCTAACTATAAAAAGTAGAGTGGTGCCGCGTACAGTATATTTTTTGTTGATAACCCTTTTTAAAGCGATGATTATAAATCTGATTTTCCAAAAATAAAAAAATGCCATACAAATGTCGAAAAAACACCCTCTTCAAAAATTGACCCAAATAATGAAAAAAATACCGTCTACAATAAATTAAGCAGTCAGAGTTTGTGCGGAAAGAGAAGAGTCGTGGAATATATGGGAACCAATACATTTTACGACTCTTCTCTTTCCGCACAAACTCTACGTAAAAAGGTTTACCTGCGGACATTTACTTGAGGTACTTTTTATGGGGTCCTTCAAAAAATAACGTTCAGTACGTCTACCACCAGTTTTTACATTGACATAACGCTCACGTCTACGTAATTTACTTTCTGTACATCTCGCTTGCACTAATATGCGAGTACGAGCGAGATGCATAGAAAGTAAGTTACGTAGACGTGAGCGTATATGTCAATGTCAAAACTGATGGTAGACGTACTGGTCTGGCACGTGCTGCAAGTATACCCTCAAACAAGCATAGGTACTTAATGCATAGTTTGCTATCGATGTGACATACCTAAAATAAGTTTACTTATCCTAATTTCGTACTACATGTAATCATTCAATAGGTACTTAATTACTTAGCTAGGTAATTATTACCTAATTAAAAAAAATACGAAACATTTTGTCGACCTGGAGGTCGATTTTTGACTTTCGATCGCTCGATTTCGTCACTCAAAAATCGATGGAAAACGGCTAAATGCAAATTTTTAAAAAACAGCGATATCAATTTGGATTTTAGTGCTGTTGACAACTCATTTTCTATTCTATTAGTAGAATTTAAATGCCTAGTAGTGGAGATATTATTGAACGAAATACACGAAAACGAGCGCTCGAAATTCAATAATCGGCCCCCTGCGCCTTGTCGTGTCAAAAGAGAACTTTATAAATTTAAATTAAATGAAATACAGTACAACTCTGCGGGTGGCTTGTGAATTCGTTCCTTAATGTAGGTAATTAAACACGCGTATACGCGAAACGTGGTTTGCGGAAAATTTAATATTATTTGAGACACTAGCTGACCCGGTGAACTTCGTTTCACCTAGGTACATGTATGCATTTGTTTTTTTTTGCACGTTAAATACGGATTATACAATCATTTTATTACTTACAGGCATTATATCAACAAATACGTATACGTACCTAAATTTTTTTCGGTTAGTTCTGTTGTATCGGTTCACTATGATATGACTTGTACGAAACAGGCAACATTATACTAAAATATGTCAATGTCTTGCATTCAAATAAGCTTGTGGAATATAACGCGAAGTTTTCAAATTATCATAACACACATCTTTGATTCCAAAATAATCATCATTTTCGAATTCTGCACTCCCTGAAACCTATAAAACGACACCCATGACGACTTTCATGACAAAGTGCACGGCAGACATCTTGGATTCCAAAATAGTCATTATTTTCGAAACCGGTACTCCCTAAAACCTATAAAACGACACCCATGACAACTTTTATGACAAAGTGCACGGCAGACATCTTGGATTCCAAAATAGTCATTATTTTCTAAACCGGCACTCCCTAAAACCTACAAAACGACACCCATGATGACTTTTATGACAAAGTGCACGGCAGACATCTTGGATTCCAAAACAGTCATCATTTTCGAATTCTGCAGTCCCTAAAACCTATAAAACGACATCCATGATGACTTTTATGTCAAAGTGCACGACAGACATCTTGGATTCCAAAACAGTAATCATTTTCGAATTCTGCACTCCCTAAAACCTATAAAACGACATCCATGACGACTTTTATGTCAAAGTGCACGGCAGACATCTTGGATTCCAAAGGAGTCATTATTTTCGAAACCGGCACTCCCTAAAACCTATAAAACTACACCCATGACGACTTTTATGACAAAGTTCACGGCAGACATCTCGGATCCCAAAATAGTCATTATTTTCGAAACCGGCACTCTCTAAAACCTATAAAACGACAACCATGATGACTTTTATGACAAAGTCCACGGCAGACATCTTGGATTCCTAAACAGTCATCATTTTCGAAACCGGCACTCCCTAAAACCTATAAAACGACACCCATGGTGACTTTTATATCAAACTGCATGTCAGCCCATACAACCATTTCCAGTCGCCGTTACGACGCGGTGTTGACACATCTTGTGTCGACACCGTCTGTTTCGGTCACAATTCCAGTCGCAGAGTCGTCGCCGTGTCGACACAGTTACCAGAAATGGGGAAGGGTCGACACATGACACAAAGTGACATAAAGTGTGGTCGCCGTGTGCACACATTGTTTCGGGTTTGCGACTACTTTATGCCAAAATCATTCGTTCATTCGTTCATTTTGTTCCTGTCAAATGGAAACTGTCAGATGGAAAAATACTTAAATAAAAATAAGTGACATTAATACGCCATCTCTAAAACGGATTACAAGACGTAATTATATATTGTTTGCATTTATATTACAATAGGACTTAAATTATTATGGGGAATTAAACTGCTCGAGTGATTTGATAAACTAAGTGTAATATAATCAACGCGCCACCACATTGTTTTAGTTTAGCCGGAAATGAAATTGTTTACTTCTCAGTGCCTGTGTTCATAACTATATTATTTGAAGCATTTTTAGTACTTCGATGCGTATACTATACTTAAATAACAGAAATAACGCTTTACATACTACGAAACTTGTTAATTATGATGTATAAATATGGTTTAAGGCTGAGAAATATTGCAGTCACAAAGTAGTTGCAATGTTTCGACTTTGTGTCGACTCTGTGTTGACACATGACACGCGCTGTCAAAAGTAATAACAAAGTTACTGGATTTGCAAAATGGCTCCTTGTGTTGATTTGTTTTCAGATATTCTCAAAGTGTAAAAATGCCGTGGTCAGAGATGGGCATTAATCGATTAACTGTTTATTCGACTAATTAATGACATAAAAAAAGTTAATTCTCAAATTTTAATCGCGATTAGTTTAGTCGACCTAACATAGATTGAAATTGATTTAATCTGAATATTAATCGAATAAATTATCGATTAAATCTCGAATGAAAGTTGACAGGGGGCCATTTTTGTACGTAAACATAATAGAAATGTCTTGCATGCAGATGGTAGCAAAACACTTTGTCATAAAAGTCGAAATGGGTGTCGATATATAGGTTTTAGGGAGTGCCGATTTCGAAAATAATGACCATTTTGGAATCCGAAATGGCGGCCATGCACTGTGTCATAAAAGTCGTCATGGATGTCGTTTTATACGTTTTAGGGGGCCCCAATTTTGAAAATTATGACCATTTTGGAATCCAAAATGGCGGCCATGCACTATGCCATAAAAGTCGTCATGGGTGTCGTTTTATAGGTTTTAGGGGCGCAGATTTCGAAAATGATGACCATTTTGGATTCCAAGATGGCGGCCATGCACTATGTCATAAAAGTCGTCATGGATGTCGTTTTATAGGTTTTAGGGGGCGCAGATTTCGAAAATGATGACTATTTTGGATTCCACTTTTATGACAAAATACGTAGCCGCCATCTTGGATTATAAAATGATCATCGTTTTCGAATTCTGCACTCCCTAAAACCTATAAATCGACATCCGTGACGACGCAAGTTATCTTTATTTTCAGATCTAACAAATTGCTACAGAATACAAAGGACAAAAAAGAAGCGAGGAGGTAATGAAACAAGCAAAAATACAGATGATTCCTCGACGCAATTGGGTGATTCTTAAATTGTGTCCAGATTTTTTTTGTCATAAAAGTTTTTATTTTTCACGTATTACTCTCACAAGTTCCGTGACATTTCGACCTTGTAATTTTTTAAGTAAATGTTTCTGTTTATCTATGAGGATCTCACTAGAATAGTATAATCAAGGTATGTTTATATTTGATGAATGAAATAGTAACGCAAAAAAAAAAATATATTTGTGTCTTATATTCCTGCCGAAGACTTTTATTTTACCTTTTCCTTCTACACAAGTTTGGCCAAGTAATAAGAATTTAGGGCTCTCAATTTTATTTTGACTTCTACAACAGTAAAGCTACGAGGCCATGTTTGGTATCGTTTTCGTATAAATTCGCAGTACCAAATTTAGTTAAGGTATCACATTGACACCATTCCGAAGTAAAAACATATAAACTTATTAAAATACTTTCTTTTAAACTCCTCTTCACGCTTAAACTGCTGAACAGTTTTAATTTAAATTTGGTACACATATATTTTGAGTCCCGAGACAGGATATAATAAGTTATCTCAAAAATCATCCTTTAAAGGTGTGAAATGAGGTGTAGGGGGGAATTCAGAATTGACTTCTTGAAGTTAATACTGTTTAAGTTTAGGTTTGAAGTCATGTTTTTTCATCATTTTTAACTAAATCAAAGATGTAGACCATCCCAAATTTCATATAAATCGGTTCAGCGGTTATTGATTTCCCGTACAAATTTCCACGCCACTTTTCACACCTTCAAAAGATGATTTTGGTTATAAGATCTATCCTATGTCCTGTTAAGGGACGCAAACTATTTCTATACCAAATTTCAACGAAATCGGTTCAGCGGTTAAGCGTCAAGAAGAGTTTCAAAAAAACCGGCCAAGTGCGAGTCGGACTCGCGTATTAAGGGTTCCGTACATTAAGTCCGACTCGCGCTTGACTGCACATTTCTAATAGGTTTTCCTGTCATCTATAGGTAAAGAACTATTTTGTGTATTCAGACGGACATACATACAGACGCACGAGTGATCCTATAAGAGTTCCGTTTTTCCTTTTGAGGTACGGAAGCCTAAAAAGATTTATTTTTATTTTGTGGAATGGTGTCAATGTGATATCTTAAATGGATTCAGCACCCCAGATTTATACGAAAACGATACCAAACACGGCCTAGCACCTTCACTGATATAGATATATCAAGATAAAATTGAGAGCCCTAAATAAACTTTCAAGAGCGGATATCTCAAAAACTATTCAACATATCGAAAAAATTGACGGAATAAACTTGTAACAAATTAAATTAACTTTCATTTTGTATAAGTGGCCATGTCGCTGAGATGCATAGTTTCCGAAATATAATCGAAAAACGGGAAAATGGGACCTTCAAAGCCCCCTCTCTCCCCCCCGCTCAAGGGCTACGGCCGGGGACTTTTGATATGTTCACCTCCTAACTTGTCAAACCGAGTTACGGAGTCAAAAATTGTGTTCCGAGCATTTCCCTCTACAACTTTTGGAGCATTCGTTGCCTGACCTAAGTAGCTTATTGAATTTCTTTAAAAACTTTTCTGTAAAAGGTTGACGGGTGTTGGGTGTTTATATGGTTTCGGTCGATTATTATCATTTGCATTGCCCATGATGACTTACTAGAATTACGAGCACACGAGACACTAATAGTAGTTTGACAAACCTTGGTTTTCAAGAGGTATTTTATATTGACATTTGCTGTCACAAATTTGCTGTCAGATTTAGTCGCAAACCGCACGCAAAGTGCACACAAATGTGTCGACACCTTGTTACGGAAAAGTGTAGACACGGCGACGACACTTTGTTTCGAAACAATTCTAGACACATTGTGTGGACTCTGTTACGACACATCTGACATTTAGTTACCACTTTGTGATTCTGCGACTGGAATGGTTATATGGGAGACATATTTGGATTCCAAAACAGTCATCATTTTAGAATTCTGCACTCCCTAAACCTATAAAACGACATCCATGACGACTTTTATGATCAAGTGCACGGTAGACATCTGGGATTCCAAAATAGTCATTATTTTCGAAACCGGCACTCCCTAAAACTATGACAAAGTGCACGGCAGAGATCTTGGATTCCAAAACAGTCATCATTTACAAAACCGGCACTACCTGAAACCTATAAAACGACATCCATGACGACTTTTATGACAAAGTGTTTGGCTGCCATCTTTTTTTTTACGTACAAAAATGACCCCCTGTCAACTTTCAATCGAGATTTAATCTAAAATTTTCTCGATTAATATTCAGATTAATTAAATTTCAATCGTATGTTAGGTCGAATAAATTAATCGCGAATAATTTAATCGACGAAAAAATTGACGAACAACTTTTTTATTCGATTAATTAGTCGAATATAAAGTTATTCGATTAATACTCATCTGTGGTCAAGTCTGTCGTTTCGATTCATATGACATTTCCGTAAGTTGATGAAAATCGACTAAAAAAAAACGATACAATTAAAACAAAAACCAAATGACAATATAATGAAATTCGATGTGAAAAAAAGGTTATTTAATAAAACAAACACATAATACAAAGTTGCAAAAATCGGCATTAAAATCGATTCTACTAATTCGTTTATAATCGCTACATTTGACAAACGTGATGTAACCTTATGGTTAGCCTCATCACTATAGTGCATGCATAAATATAAATATGTCAATCCGTTGTCATTACTGTCACTATTTTACAATTTTAAAATCTCAAATACGGCGTAATCCTAATATTGTGGATATATATTGTCGGTTCGAAACCCTTTTTTAAATACGTTCTTTAATTTGAGATAAGAGTTTAGCGTATCGACGGGATGAACATCAAATGTTTGACAGGTAAGATACCTAGGAACATTTTGTATGGGAATGCTTTTTCTTTCATTATTTTGTTTTCGTCAATTTTTTCAATGGTTTTAACAGTTATTCTGCTATTCTGGGCCGAGACTAATCCGACAAATCAAAAACCATGAAAATCGGTCCAGCCGTTCTCGGGTTATGGGTGCTGGAACAAACACGACTTTGTTTTATATATATATCGAATACCGATGGTCCTAAAAGCGGTGGGCGCGTGGGGTAGTATCTCGATGTATTACTTCACAGCTAAGCCAGTATGCCACCATTGCTACCAGTGCATGAAATAAACATTAGGACTCGTTAACCATACTAGTGCCTACTATACTTCAGTACTAAATGTTTAAAAGAACGAATTGCTATTTTTAACTCAAGGGAGCGATATGAAAGTAAAAAGAAACCGTTTAAATCTTTATTCAAGTCAAACTAGGCCGGTTTCAACCCTACATATCTGACCTGAGAAGATTTGGCCCTATATGGGACCGGCAACAAACTCAGAAGGACAAATCTTTTCAAAACAAGTTAAAACAACACAACACATCATTTCTTTATTTCACAAAAGTAAGCTTCTAATGAAACATAAGAAATCAAAATAACACTTGAAATAAAACACTTAGCTAAATGGTTAAAGAACGCGGGATTCTATAAGCTATCAGAATAATCCTTCAGGTATAAACCTTCAGGAACGTAGCGAGTTAGGCACGAGGTTGGCTAACGAGTACGTCCGATCTCTAGCGCGGTCCGATCAAGAAGAAACACCAGCGGCGGAGCCTCGCTGCTCCAGTGCTCCCGCCTCAACGTCAAGTTGGTCAACCTGCTTGACCAGTCTACCAACATACCGACAAAAACGCCAACTCGTGCCTACGCTCACTCGAGAGAAACCTCTCGACGTTCCAAAGCCTTCTACCTGTCATCTCAGTTCAACAACACGCCAATAGATGGCGTTACTCTCTACGCAACTTTATTTCAACAATGCGCCAATAGACGGAGTTACTCTCTACACACCTTTATTTATTTTGTTACAACCAAATAATACGTAGCTCAACATTGCTAATCGATTTTATACAGGCGTCTAAAATAATGAACTATAACGCTGCAATACGTCTTTCTGGTGTCAGGGTCCGACACGGCCGTCCTGCGCTACACACGTCCTCGTGTGTGGGTGTATGCATTTGATTCTGTAACAAAATACTCAGCACAGTATCTCATCGCTCGGTCATTCCTGACCCACAATTTGGGTCTCTCTCAAATTACTATTAAAATCAAACTTCAATCCAACCAGAAAAAATAATTGTTCAAAATTACTTTAACAATCCTCAATTCTCTAGTCAAAAATAGTCCATCGAGCAACGACTTAATAAAAATAATCAGTAATCATCGCCGCTATCTAGCGGATACACTCCATTAATCATCGCCTCCATCTGGCGGATACTCACAAATTTATGTGAAAACAGAACAATCTCAAACATCAAAAACACAAATCACAACAGCTCTAATTCATTGCTCGACAGTATCACTACTATTGTCATCAATATCAATTTACGGGGAAATTATCTGGCATTAAAAAAAAATCTTTGGTCATATGTGATCTAAATTTTTGTAAGACATCTTAAAACAAATAACATTCTGATTTGATAATGCCAATTTTACTCATATGAACACAGTACATCAACGGGAATTCATTTTTTACAAAACAACACCAGTCCTTCGGTGCATTGCCAGTCCTTCGGCAGATACCAGACCCTCGTCAGAAGTAACCATCTCAGCCGCGTAAGTGCTACTCCTCGCAAAGAGCATTCTGCGCATAAAAAGCAGACCACGTGCACCTCTTACATGCTCTGGCACTTCTGATGCGGTCACTAAACAATACCCAGTCCATCTAAAGCAAAACATTAGTGCCCAGTCCATCGGGCGTGCCTTCAGTCCATCGAAAGCAAAACAGTAGTGCCCAGTCCATCGGGCGTGCCTTCAGTCCATCGAAAGCAAAACAGTAGTGCCCAGTCCATCGGGCTTGCCTTCAGTCCATCGAAAGCAAAACAGTAGTGCCCAGTCCATCGGGCTTGCCTTCAGTCCATCGAAAGCAAAACAGTAGTGCCCAGTCCATCGGGCTTGCCTTCAGTCCATCGAAACCATGACAGTATTGCCCAGTCCATCGGGCGTACTTTCAGTCCTTCGAAAGTACAAGCTTTCAGTCCATCGAAAGCAAAAACAATGTTAAGAGTGAATTCCAAAAAGACAATAAAAACGGTTCTTTAAATCATGTTACTCAGAACCATTGGTACTATCAGCGTCAACTGATCAACTGAAACTGAACATCACTGATCAAAATCACTAAAGATAGCTTTCTACTTTAGCTTTAACAACAGAAACTCAGCTTTCTACTTTAGCTTTAACAACAGAAACTCGCTCAAGACTTCTATGCAGAAGTAAATCCTCTCAAAATAATCCCAACAAAATGGGAACTGCTCACCAGATTAATAAAGCATGCTGCACGCGACCAAGTCAAAGGTGGTGGTGGTGAAGTCCGATCCAAGCACGAAGGCTGATGCTTTCCGCCTTGCAGTTGCCATTGCTGCGGCAGATGGCGAGATGCACGATGTAGTTTAACATAGCTGGCTGTTACTGAAATCATCATTAGCACGGAATCAGGTTTATCATGTAAGCAGGATAAACGCAAAGGTTTATTAAATGCAATGTAGCAGACACAAAAAAACATGTTTCCAATGTATACGGGACTTCAAAAATCTCAGAATAAAATTTAAACTTCAATGAGTGCGTTTTATTTCATTCTATGAACAAACAAACATGTGTTCCAAAAATAGTAACACGGTAAAATGGGCCAATACGAAAAGTGTCAGCTAATTAGTTACGTTAGACTGTTATGCTTCGCCATTACACTGAAAATAAAATTCACTAATAAACAATTGGAACGAAACCTGTCCTTTTATTACCAAATCTCCAGAACAGACGATACTGCACAGCTGCTTCTGTGTTACAGGTGTGATGGCGTCTGTAAGTTGTCCCTGCTCAGGTTGCAGCACACTGTAACATTAATTTTCATATGCGTAGCTCATGCTTTCATAGTATGCACGATTTGTGATCTATCACGGCATCACGGGCAATAATTTGTAGCAATTTTACTAATTACTAAACGTTACAGGGTAACGTAAAGTAAGTAAGTAGTATTACATAATCCTATGCATTGGCAAATCAGCAGGATCAATTTCTAACGGTGCATTGTATTTTCATAAAAAAAAAATATTTTTTGAGGGTAGATGCACAAGTGAGCGATGAAATAATATCACGTCGTGATAGCTAATACTTGGTTGTAATTAACAACATGGATTTCACTTCAAAATAATTCAAGATCACTTAGATTTAAATGGATTATAAAAATTAATTGTATCTTCATAAAAAATCAATTATTGAGGGTAGATTCACAAGTGAGCGATAAAACAATATCACGTCGTGATAGCCGACATTTGATTGTAATTAACAAGATGGCTTTCACATCAAAATAATTCAAGATCACTTAGATTTAAATGGATTATAAAAATGAATTGCATTTTCATGAAAAATCAATTATTGAGGGTAAATTCACAAGTAAGCGATGAAATAATATCACGTTGTAATAGCTAATACTCGGTTTCAACTAACAGTATGGATTTCAAATGAAAATAACTCAAGATCGCTTCGATTTAAATGGATTACAAAAATCAATTACAAAGAAACGCAACGATCCCAGAGATGACGTCACGTAACGACCGCTATGCTCGACTGCCTCAATCACAATTTTATTCACAATCTCAGAATAATTCTCACCAAATAACAATGAATTACACTCACCTTTCAATCAAGATTAGACACGTGAGCTTACCATCACCACGTGTCCAGATTATGGAATGTAGGTCACCAGAAATACACCACGCTCCCAGGTGGCTGTGTAAGCAATACATGATACCTTGACAATCCCACTTCTGATATCGAATACCGATGGTCCTAAAAGCGGTGGGCGCGTGGGGTAGTATCTCGATGTATTACTTCACAGCTAAGCCAGTATGCCACCATTGCTACCAGTGCATGAAATAAACATTAGGACTCGTTAACCATACTAGTGCCTACTATACTTCAGTACTAAATGTTTAAAAGAACGAATTGCTATTTTTAACTCAAGGGAGCGATATGAAAGTAAAAAGAAACTGTTTAAATCTTTATTCAAGTCAAACTAGGCCGGTTTCAACCCTACATATCTGACCTGAGAAGATTTGGCCCTATATGGGACCGGCAACAAACTCAGAAGGACAAATCTTTTCAAAACAAGTTAAAACAACACAACACATCATTTCTTTATTTCACAAAAGTAAGCTTCTAATGAAACATAAGAAATCAAAATAACACTTGAAATAAAACACTTAGCTAAATGGTTAAAGAACGCGGGATTCTATAAGCTATCAGAATAATCCTTCAGGTATAAACCTTCAGGAACGTAGCGAGTTAGGCACGAGGTTGGCTAACGAGTACGTCCGATCTCTAGCGCGGTCCGATCAAGAAGAAACACCAGCGGCGGAGCCTCGCTGCTCCAGTGCTCCCGCCTCAACGTCAAGTTGGTCAACCTGCTTGACCAGTCTACCAACATACCGACAAAAACGCCAACTCGTGCCTACGCTCACTCGAGAGAAACCTCTCGACGTTCCAAAGCCTTCTACCTGTCATCTCAGTTCAACAACACGCCAATAGATGGCGTTACTCTCTACGCAACTTTATTTCAACAATGCGCCAATAGACGGAGTTACTCTCTACACACCTTTATTTATTTTGTTACAACCAAATAATACGTAGCTCAACATTGCTAATCGATTTTATACAGGCGTCTAAAATAATGAACTATAACGCTGCAATACGTCTTTCTGGTGTCAGGGTCCGACATATATAGATTTTGTATGCGAATATACCGGGTGAGCCTAAAAGAAGAACAAATATTTAAACGGGTAAAACTCCCTAGGCTATCCACCTATTCCCCCTAGAATGGCCCCATTGTTTTAAATTTCTCTAATGCGGTGAAATGACTTTGTATACAATGAGATTAATTTAGATTTGTGTAAGGCATTTGCGAATAAATAGTGGACCTTACGATCCCTAATTTTTGAATATATTTTTTTTTAGTTTTGACAGAAAAATATGACTTTGTTAATATCGATTATGAAATTGATAATTATCAAAATAAAATTATTTGATATTATATTAAATTAATGGCTACAAATATAATGACCACCAAAAATACTTTGGTACCCTAAATAAAAAAATCAAGCTTACCAAAAAAACTTACTGAACACCAAAAAAATAAGGCCTAAAATTACAAAAGTACCACCGTTTTAATTACGACTGCACTTCAAATTGTATTTAAATACCAAATATATTGAATGATCACCAAAAATCATTAATGATCACCAAATCTTGAAGACCAAATTAATGCGATATTTTCACCTAAATAAACCACTATGATTACTAAAAAACTGGTCAAGTGCGAGTCGGACTCGCGTTTCAAGGGTTCCGTACATCACACAATTTTTAACAATGTTTTTTTATTGTACGTGTAACTTACAGAAACGAAATGCTACTAGAAAAGTGGGTTAGGTTAGGTTAGAACTCCGACCCTTACAAAAACGAAATGCTACTAGAAAAGTGGGTTAGGTTAGGTTTGAACTGCGACCCTTACAGAAATGAAATGCTACTAGAAAAGTGGGTTAGGTTAGGTTTGAACTGCGACCCTTACAGAAAAGAAATGCTACTAGAAAAGTGGGTTAGGTTAGGTTTGAACTGCGACCCTTACAGAAAAGAAATGCTACTAGAAAAGTGGGTTAGGCTAGGTTTGACAGGAAACCTCCTAGAGTGCCGAGTCTCTTGTCATTCCTCTTGATCAGTTGGTCCGGGGGAAAGGTAAGGGTTCTTGGTCGGTGCGCCCAGGGGGCCACGGTAAGTAATCTCTTGATTTTCAAGTAATTCCTTACCGGTGCTGCCAATGTCCTGTCGTGGGGGGTTTGAGGGGGTTCCGCACAGGGTGTCCTCTCAATGAGGGAGAGTTCACCCGAGTGTGTGCTTGAGGGGGGCCTTCGGGCCGGGCGGCTGCGGTCGCGTATGGGGCCTTCGGGCCGGGCGCCTTCGGGCGCGTGAGGGCACAGGAATGCCGCTGACCTGTATACAACTACGGTCCCCGTAACTGTCTAGGCAGAGGGCCTATGATGACGGCCGGGGGGGTTGCCACTGCTGGCCGGCGCTGGCGTGGTGGCCACGAGGATAACCACCTCTATAAAAAATCACTAAGACAACCTGAGGGGGTGGAACCCGGGGTTTTTCCATTTCCCCCGGCGTGGAGGTTGTCATGAGGGATCAGTGTGTGGTGTCGCCCTGCATACTAACTTCGAGAGGGGGAGCTTCGGCTCTAGGGCCTTCGGGTCCAAGGAGGGGACAGCCTCGGCTGTCGGTAGCAGGCGGTGTTCGCGGTAGAATGCTCTGCGATCCCGTGTTCACCGTCACCATTGCTGCGAGAAGGGCATACCGTGGAGGGTTTAGTCGGTATTTGGCCCGTTGGCCACGAGTCCGACATATCCGTCCTAGTTCTGTAGGCGGAATGCCTAAATGCATTACTCCACGTAAAAAAAAAAAGGTTTGAACTGCGATCCTTACGGAAACGAAATGCTTCAAGAAAAGTGGGTTAGGTTAGGTTTGAACTGCGACCCTTACAGAAAAGAAATGCTACTAGAAAAGTGGGTTAGGTTAGGTTTGCGATCATTTATTATTTTAGGGTGGTAAAATATATTGTTTTGGTATTAAATTTTACTAAATCTGGTGATCAGTTAAATAGCAGCCTAAATTAATTCATACAGCCTAGTTTCACCACCAGATTCCAAACCATAAATTAATTCTAACAAACTGACGTTTTACCTATTTTGTTATTTTACGAGTAGGTACAATACCTGAATTGTTTGCAATTATAATTTTGATAATCTTAAGGGGTAATGTATTTAAGCAGAATTTCATCCGTGACCACAGCTGGTGCAACTCAGCTGAAACGTCGGAAACAATGTAATTATATCGCGGTAGACCAATTGCAGTGCAATTAAATATGTGTACAAAACGCGAGAGTTTAAAATGTTATAAAAGAATTTCATCTTCTCGGATACCTAAATACAATTAATGATAATTTAGGACACTTCCTAAACTATTATCTATCACAAATTAACAGTTTAAAACAATATTCATTGTTTTACACATACTTACACAATTTCTAATGAGTAAATACACTAAATACGAGTTTTAAGCTGGGCATTTTTTACAACTCGAGGACAATTAACTCGAGGCAAAACTTTAATAGTCACTGATGTAAAAAAAAGTAAAAATGATTAGGGGCCCACTGATTAACAGTCCGCCGGACGGTATCGGCCTGTCAGCTAGAACAAAATTTTGACAGTTCCGAACAACTGACAGGCTGATACCGTCCGGCGGACTGTTAATCAGTGGGCCCCTAGGCCTCATTTCGACGGATCAAGAACATATGCTATTTTCGTTACATTGCCGTATTTCGTCGAACGACTGAATTCATTGTCATCTGTAGTTAGCAATGTATCGAATAATGCAATGCAAGTTCACGCGCCGTGTAAATGGGAGATTAGTCTTGCGTAGGGATTGCAGAACCGGTACTGTTTAAAAGAACCGGGATTTTCAGTACCAGGCAAAAATGGAACCGGGACTTCCCGGTATTTTAGGTACTTTCGGGACTGCCTTCAAAAATCAGTCTTACCTCAATTTTCAGAAAAAAAAAGCGTATATCGACCATGAATCTTTCTCTAAGCATTGGTACCTACTATATCAAAAGTTCCATAGTGAAGGTTCTTTCTTAAATACACACACTTCGTTTTTACGATAATATGTGTCTTCAAGCCACACAATCATTGCCTACATTAACTGTGTTATGGACTGCCTCTGCGTACTATAAGTACTACTAAATAATATAATTTGGCTTAATCCTAAACTACATGTGATATTTTTACTATCTTTGTTGAAAAACATCGACAATAACTGAATTATGGTTTAGTAATATCACTATTTATTTTAAATGTGTAAGCTGTTACGTGAAAAAGGATACAAAACTTGATAATGATTTTCGCATGCATTCAAAATGGGCTGTGGCAGGGATATCTTACCTACTTACATATAATAACAAAGCTATATATCAATATTATGAAGAATCAAGAAATTATTCAGTCAGAATTAATTAAGAATTTACCAAAGAGGCATTACATGTCACTAATATTTTAATTCATATTAAAATGTCATTATCATATGAAAGTTTCTTATACCGTGTTCGAATGAAAAGAAGTATTTTATTAAATACAAAATTTTCTCATTTTTTTCACGTACTTAGTATACAAGTAACTAATTATTCGTATAAAATTATTTATAGTAGAAACACGTATGCCCTTAAAGTTTTCAAATTACGCAATTACATATTGTCGGCATTGTAAAACCCATTGACTATTTTTTTTTTTATTTTAATATGTTGTCAGCCGTAAAAGTATTAGCATCAGCCTTAGATTGATAATATATATTTCTTTAAAAAACATGATATTTCATGCTAAGTAACAATAGTCAAATATTGTACCGGAAATGTTAGTCCCGAAAATCCCGAAAGTACCGGGATTTTAATTTTGAAATCCCGCTTCTTTACTTGGTTCTAAATCCCGGGAATTCCCGGTACTTTCGGTTCCGGTATTTCCCGGGAGCAAACCCTATAGTCTTGCGTCACAGCAGCTCATTTCTCGAACGGTGTTATGGCTCCTCTACACGATGGGCCATATATTGGCCCACTAAGCTGGGTCAGCGTGTAGAGACGTAGAGAGGGTAGTGGTGTCGGATGGCTTATGGCGCGGCGTAAACCAATGTGCAATGCAATAGAAGCACATGCCATTTCAACGGTTCATGGACTAATATTAGTCTATCGTAAATAGGCCTCAAGTAGCCTTAGGCCTTCATTACATAGCCACAATGTTCGCGGAAGCAAATTCCTTTGAAACCGCACAGCGACCGTTTAGTTTCTAGGGCGTGAAGATGAACGTCTAACCAACAGTAACTAGTGCGGTTCTGAGTACAACCTATTACCCAATACCCCAGGGGCCCACAGATTATCAGTTCGCCGGACGATATCAGCCCGTCAGTTGTTCGGAGCTGTCAAATTTTGCGTTTAACTGACAGGCCGATATCGTCCGGCGGACTAAGTCATTCAACATTCAACCATAACTGGTGTTTTGCGAAAAGGTGCACGGATTTACAAAATATTATGTAAATCCGCAAATTCGCATATGCCATCCAGGCAGTTATTATGCAGCTCAATGACAATAATGACGTGTTAACGTAGTAGTTATGTACACCAGCATGGCGCTTGTGTGTCTAGTGTCAATTAGGGGCGGAATTGGGTCATCTGCGGCTTACTCTCTAAATAGGTACTGTCTGGTTCCATAAGCTCGCGTGAATAAATTGTAGCTGAAAAGGTCACGTCTGAACTTAGACGTACGAGTACATATATAATGTAGGTCTATCTGGGTGGTGCATGCATGCGAAAATATATTTCGGGGTTAGCGGATGTCGGGGAGCCTTGAATTTTTAACAAAATGTCAGTACTGTAACAGAGTTAAGATGTAAAAGGCACACTTTTGAAACATGGCTTGGTACCTTTGATGCTTTTTACTTAGTCCAATTAGCCCAAATATTCGCAGTACATTAGTATAGACAAAATAAAAGGAATATGGGGCGGAATGCCGTATACAGGGTGGCTAAAAAATAACTGCATTCCCGTTCCCAGGGAGGTTTTGGGATTATACTGAGCAACTTTTAGTATGGGATCAACACCGAAATCGCGAAAAAAATTTGGCTGTTTCATACATTTTGGCTGGTCCATTTTCTATGGGAGGGTACATTTTTTTTCGCGATTTCGGGGTTGGTCTCATAGTAAAAGTTGCTCAGTATAATACCAAAATCTCCTTGGCGACGGGAATGCAGTTATTTTTTAGCCACCGTGTATATGCATTAAACGAAGATGATGATAGTGGATCGTAAGAATAACAATCGGCCAGATTTACACAGCATAGCCAATTGCGAAGTCGTCCAGAGTTACGTTTACCTGGGATCCACTATCACAAATACTGGAAATTGTGAACAAGAAATTAAAAGACGTTGTGCCGTAACACGATCAGGTGTGGAGAAGCTCACGAAAATATGGAAAGATCGCCGAATAACCAAAAACACAAAGGTTCGACTCATGAGGTGTTTAGTATTTCCAATTTTCTTGTATGGAGCTGAAACATGAACAATCCATCAAAAAGATCGCAAGAAGATTGACGCACTTGAAATGTGGTGCTGGAGACGGTTGCTGAGAATAAAATGGACTGCTCGCCGTACTAATCTCTCCATCCTAAAAGAGTTAAATGTCAAGCAAAGACTTTCGTCGATTGTGCAAGTGCGAATACTGAAAATGTTTGGACATATCATCCGCAACGAAAAGTCGATGGAGCGGTTGGTAGTGCAGGGTAGAGTGGAAGGTCAACGTTCTCGCGGCCGATCTCCAACAAGGTGGCCGGATCTCATAAAGTCCACGACGAAATGTTCCCTGACTGAGTGTGCTCGGAGTGCCACAAACAGAGAGAGATGGAGGAGTATCGCAACAGCCGCAATAAACATAGGAAAGGACAACCCATAACCACGACCACGCTGACAAGAGTGTACGACTAAGGAGGAGGATATGCATTAAATTGATATACATCACATACAGTCATACATACAAATTAGTATCAATATTAAATCAATCTATAAAATGCGAGTAGTCGCCCAACCTCCAATCATATAATGTATAGGTGCTCATCTCGGCGAGTTCCAGTAGGACCCTGCCGCTTAAACTGGAAACGTGGAATTTAATATTAGGTCTCAATGCAGAGAAATACGGATCTTATTGCAACCAAGTCCAATTCAAGTATGCAGGTGCTTTAATTTTAATTTCTACTTGGCATTTCGGAACTTGGAGAACATCAGCTTTTAGGGATTCAATCGCATTTTCAATTGAATATAAGTACCTAAATATTAAATTGAAATGGCGTCGGAATGGCGGCTAACCGCTAATGTTTTATTCGTATTTGCAAACAATGTGCTAAATATCCGCAAATATATGAAGTTTCGGCACTTCCCAGTACTTTGGAGGATAATTTTAAAAATATATGTGTCTGTTTTTTAGACCACTCTCTAACATATATCAAAATAAATCAAATAGAGCCGGATAGTTGGGTGTAAGGGGCCCACTGATTAACAGTCCGCCGGACGGTATCGGCCTGTCAGTTAGAACAAAATTTTGACAGTTCCGAACAACTGACAGGCCGATACCGTCCGGCGGACTGTTAATCAGTGGGCCCCTTTAGATTATTAAAGTAGTTTCGCTGTAGTTGTCTAGTAGAAAGTAACATACTTTTTTGAACAAAACCTAGTTAACGTACTTACTTAAGTATTTATTTTGTACTTAAGAAAATAAAACTTCTTATAGACATATAATTAGTAACGACGTAACAGAAACGGCAAACCTGATCTATCGAATTAGGATAAGAGGTGCCTGTGAAAATAATGAGCTTAAAGATCATTTGTAAAGGCCGGGCTCCGGAGAACAGCCACGAGGCGTAGGCTCGTTTTATTTTTGATTCCTTCATCGTGCTTATGAAATTTAGCTTTATCTACAAACATTTCTAGGTTGCTTTAGCACCAACAACATAAGGTGGTAAGTGTCGTCTTGAAAATTAAGTCACTGTCAATGGAGGTGACAGCAAGGTGTCATCTATTGGGCATTAATAGCATGTGGAGCATAACTTGAAAGGATTTTGTTATCGTGGTAGGAAGAGTATGGTAGTAGTAACCTCCTGCCCTCACATAAAGGCCACTTTTACGCTTGTGTTTATATTTCATGTCCCTGACGGAGCTTCATAAAATTCACAAATGTTTGTTTGCTCATAGGTACTCGTACCTACCTACATATATATAATAGCGACATAAAAGGAGAGCCCAGCAAGGTTTCAAAGTAATAATAGTCTCGGGGTCCCGGTTCAACAGTATGTGACATGTTCAAAACAATAATGCTGGTTTATATTGTTAAAGGATGTTACGTTTCAAAGGTGTATCTTATCAGCAATGCCTGAGGCAAACTACGCTTTGAAAAGACATTGCTGAAATGTCGCTTTGAAGTAAATACGAAATATATTTCAACATTGTCTAGTATCTTTAATCATTTTCTATATTGTTTTATTTTAATGACTTGTAGGTACAATAAAGAGGTTTCTAACTATCTTTATATATATATATATCGTGCGGCAAAGATTGTACACAATCCTTCTCAAGCCTTAAATATATTGACTAAGCTAAACAAGGATAAACATCTAAGTAAACGGCTAATATTACCGAAATTTTACCCGTAATTTCTTCTGATAACTTTATTAATAGCGGTGGAGTACTTGTTGTAAAGAAATGCTTTTTTAAATAAATGATACGCTGGGTTTCATTTCGTGACGAAACTACTAAATGGAATTATTGAATTACCTAATACGTAATCATAATGTAATGTGAATGTTTATTTCGACTAACATTAGATTAAAATCATTTATTATTATCATTCAAAAACCTGTAATGAGAATTTCGGAGGATGACCGGTGTTCTTCCAGCATACTAAACTAGCTTAAATTGTCCTTTAAATACTTGCCTGAACAGTGTATTAACGTATATTTTCTTTTGCAGGTAATTCGATGTTCACGTGATTCTACATCTACGGCCTGTGATTTGTCCAAGTACCATCAGACCATCACGCTCCGCGAATGTTGCGCCATTTAGGGACCTAGTTAAATTGGTTGTCCAATACTTACGCAATAGAATTCTCAATTTAGCAAGAACCCTAAATGGCATAACAATCCCGTGTGGTGTCTGTACAGTCATTAGCAACTAATATCTTTTCTCATGTTCAACAAAAATTAACAAAAGTAATCTCAATCGTAACAATGGAAGTAGTTATGTACGGCGTTGCTATTTTTCCTCGCCTCGAGTAAGTTCGCATACATACATATATCTGTAATACGCGGAAACGAGAATAGTATATCATATTTTATTTAATCGATAGTTACCATGACTACTAAGCAGGAGTTCCCGGGTCCTAATCGTGGTAAGAGCATTTATTTGTGTATTTATTCCAAAATATTGTGTCCTATGATATACAACACTGGAAGCATGGCTACATATTTAAAAAAAACTGTTGATTCGCAGCCAATTGAAAAAATAATGTTTATGATAATGATAAGCAATACTTTTTTATATATATTTACTTTCATCACTTTAAAATTATAACAAATAAGTATCCTAGTAAAATGAAGCTAATTCAAATAGAGAGAAATTGTGCAGTCTAATAATAATATATGCAAAAAACACAATCACTTGCAACTATATGATAATAGTTAGGTCGCCATAAAAGCAAGCCTGCTTGCTCTAGGGATATGAACACAGGACTGGTTTTTCTATCGCTTATCTAGCATACAGTCTCAAGTGAACCAATTGAAATAAACATGATTGATTTCTTAGTCAGACCAAGGTACCGTAAAACGGGGTCAAAAGAGGAATTTTGAACTTTTTCTTTCAAGTTGTTATATTTAAAAACGTACATCTCTAAAATTAGATTTTTTGGAATGCGTATATAGTAGACTATTTATTCTCTACATTGATACCAAAAGAACTTAATCAAACTGCCTAAAAGTTAGATTTTTTTGACTCTAAAGTAAGGTCTCGCCGAGGTAAGAAATGAAACCTGTCTGAACTTTGTTCTAGCGGTAAATGTTTTGACATTAACTAAGTAAAAGTTAACCTGGTTATACTGGTAATATAGTATCTGTAGTACCTAAATAATAAATATTATCACTAATTTTCTCTATAATAAAGCATTTTTTTGCAAAAAAACAATAACAAGCAAATTTACGTGATAAAGGGGTCAGTGGACACGCAAATGGGGTGAACAGTTACGCCATAGGGGGTGATTAGATACAACAAAGGGGTGTAAAGACACGCCTTGGGGGTTAAAAGACACGAAAAAATAATTTTGTGTCAAATAGCTGTTTAATAGATATATATACCATTTGCCAATAGAGTATCCACATAATAATGACCAAATTCGATGCCTATGATAACTAAAACTTAATATTTCTATTCACCCCTTTCTTGTGTTTATCGACCCCGTTTTAAGGATATGGAGAAAACAGGTAGTTTTCTTTGATTTTCTCTGAATTGGGTTGGTAATAATTTATTTCACAAATGCAAAATTGAAGAACTAACCAAGACTCAAAAAATGATATCAAAATGATTACTTTTATCATTTGGATTATTGGCGAAAATCGTCCTTGAAGTTGAAAATCGTGTCTTTTCACCCCGTTTTACGGTAACTCAGCACAGACTTTTCAGAATGTGGAAATACCAACATAAATAAACGTTAAAACCCTTTGATCAGATGACGTTAAATGGCATTGTTACACTTTGTCAAGTGTCAAGTAGACATAGCATTAGATGGACTATGTTATACTACATGAACTCGCGGTCATCTTGTACGATTTTACTAGATGCAAACCTATTTTTGCGATCGGAATAACACAGTCCGTGTTATCACAGTGTATGATGCGTAGGGCAGGCTAGCATTATTATTGGACGGACCAATATAAGGTTGATACTTAAGATCCCACAGAATTGAGAGATACAGAGTAAGGATGCTAAGAGAAAGCCGATTTCGCACGTAGGTTCTTCACTTACCCATTCACTGCTCATTAGCCTTACACGACTGCCTTAGCAGTGTCAAACTGACATATTCGCTAACATCTGCGTAACTTACTTTCTATACATCTCGCTCGAGATGCATAGAAAGTAAGTTACGCTTACGCTCGCGAATATTTCAGTGTCAAACTGGTGGTAGCCGTACTGTACGGTTACCATCAGTTTGTCACTGACATAAACGCCGTCGAGAACGTAATTTACTTTCTATACATCCCGTTTGCACTAATATGCGAGTGCGAGCGAGATGTATAGAAAGTAAATTACGTTCTCGACGGCGTTTATGTCAGTGACAAACTGATGGTAACCGTACTGCCCTCGAGTTGTGAATGTTTGCGTGTCGCATGTATAATAGTCCGGTGGCCGGCTGCATGAAACAAACCTCATCAAAAAATAGAATATACCTACCCTGTAGAGGTACCTGACATTTAGTAGCTTCCAACGCACTTGGTCGGCCTAGGCTTAACCTGGCAGATTTTGTACAAATGGCAAAAACGTTGGACAAAAATTCATCAAAAAAAACCTCATCGAAAAATAGAATGAAACTTGTATGGTAGGATACCTGACCTTGAGGACAGTAAAAAAAAATTGGTCGGCCTCACCTTAGCCTGGCAGTTTTTGCAGTCCGACCAGATTTATTGGGTCACGTGAGAGCTACAATTTACCTCATCGAAAAATAGAATGAAACAAACGGATTATAATAGCTAAAATAAGCCTGTTGACGTATGTCTTGGTCGGCCTCACCTTAACCTGGCAGTTTTTGCAGTCCGACCAAATTTATAAAAAAATCACCAAAATTTTTTTATCGAAAAATCGTATGAAACTGGTATGGTACGATGGCTGCCTTTGAGGACAGTTAAAAAAAAAGTGGTCGGCCAAATCCTGTGTTGGCAGGTTCCTGTGTCCGACCAATTTTGTGGTACCACGTGAGAGCTACAATTTTACCTCATCGAAAAATAGAATGAAACAAACGGATTATAATAGCTAAAATAAGCCTGTTGACGTATGTCGTGGTCGGCCTCACCTTAACCTGGCAGTTTTTGCAGTCCGACCAAATTTATAAAAAAAACATCAAAAAATTTTTATCGAAAAATCGTATGAAACTTGTATGGTACGATAGCTGCCTTTGAGGACAGTAAAAAAAAAGTGGTTGGCCAAATCCTGTGTTGGCAGGTTCCTCTGTCCGACCAATTTTGTGGTACCACGTGAGAGCTACAATTTTACCTCATCGAAGAATAGAATGAAACAAACGGATTATAATAGCTAAAATAAGCCTGTTGACGTATGTCTTGGTCGGCCTCACCTTAGCCAGGCAGTTTCTGCAGTCCGACCACATTTATAAAGAATAATAAATTCTATATTGAAAATATGGTTTCTTCGCAGCTTGAACTTAACTTAATAATGCTAACTGAAAAAAGTCATAAGTAAATGAGTCCATGGAGGTCTTAGAGGGCTTTAAAAAAAAGAAAACATTCAGTTCAAATTTTATTCATAAATCTATCTAATATCTAAATAACGTTTTCTAACTACTGACGTGGTTTCAGAGTAACACTTACGTTGAGATGATGTCTCACGGATGTCAAAAATAAAAAGGTTTTCATCGATTTTTGACAAGTTTTGAATCGTATATCCTACTTTTCCACTACAGATAGAATGAGGAGGCATAACTGACATTTTATCACGCCAGGTGGCGCCTCCATAGTGGAGTTGCTGTCACTGTCAAATCAGATGTCAAAACTTGGTGGTAACTAGTGGGAATAACCCTTTTATATTTATTTTCATTCGATTTTATTATTTTAATCAGGTATTTGACATTGTTAAAAAATTTAGTTAATTAATTACAAATTAAAACATTACACCAATATTACATTAATTATAAAATACATTACATAATTACATTACATTTACACAAGTTACATAACACCAAAAAGAAACACAAGTCAAAAACAAAGCAGTACTGACTGACTGACTACTGAGTCAGTCAAATATCCCACCCCGCGTCATCCCCGGCGCAAAGGTGCCCAAAACGCTCGCCGCATTACCGCGCTGAATCGCGATGGACAACCTCTGCACCAGGAATGACCCGGAGCGGGGATCCAGGCCTCTATCTCGCAAACGGTTCCCAACCTCCTTAAAAAACTCTCTAGCCTCTGAGCACCAACAACCAGCCGTTTCGACCGCCAGAGGCACAAACAAATAGCCGTCCAATTCCGCGTACTTCTCCCGTTTTCTCAGCGCCGCCACCTCAGCAGCTGCCCCTGCTGCCCTCACGGTGCGGCCAATGTGCGATGCAGCAAAAGTGCTGACGCATGTAGCGTCCCAAAGCAAGCACTTTCCTCTCTGCCAAGGCACCAGCGTCAAACCGTCAGGCCTCTTACCATCCGACCGGCTAAGGCCTGGGGGCTCAAGCATGCATGGAACATTCGCGGAAACAAGCGCCCTCCGGACCAGATCGTTAAGAGCGTGATGGCGTGGGAATCTCCCTGCACATCGACCACAACTCAAAGCGTGGTGGCCGTTGCTCTCCACCATAGTACCGCAGATGCATAGGTGAGGAACACACACATCGCAGCCCAGGCGAAGAGCCACCGCCACCCGCATCGAATCGTTGTCAAGGAGGGTGCCCAAATGCGGAGATGGAAGCGCTTGCAACCACGCCCCCGATTCTGGTGCGGACCCCGCCAGCAGCCTCGCCCTATCCGCCCCCACTGCGTTCTCTATCAGACCCTCGACAATCCTCTTGACTCCAACATCGTCCCATAGCCGTTGTACGTCCGGCTTCTCGGGTCGGGGCGCGTTCGGATTGAGAGCCATCCAAGCCGCCAAAGCATCAGCAGCGTAAGGTATGGATACCCTGTTACCATTAGGAGATAAAATTCGAGTAACAAGATCCACGACCCCACTCGCCGATGCCAAGAATGCCGGTAGACTCATATCCCGCACGCGCCGCACCCCCAGACCACCACTCCGAATGGGCAAGGATGCCAGGTCCCATTGTTCTGGATTTAGAGCCACATTAAGCAAGGACTCAACAGACTCCCTCAAATCACAGTCAAAGGAGTCCATTTGCACAGGGTGAAGCCAAGTCGGTACTGTGCGCAAAAAGTACATGAGCTTGGGAACAGCAAAGCAGACCCGCAACAGCACGAGAGCAACATGCGCTGGCAGTTTCTCTAATCTCTCCCTTGCCATCAAGAGAAGCTGTCTTCTAACCTCGAAGGCCTCCGGGACCGCTTCTGCGAAAATAGGGGAGCCCAAAAGGTTAAAATTTTGACCGGACACCTCCTTAAGACCAGGAAGGATATCATAAAAGGAGGGAAAGGAAGAACGGGCCCCGGCGCTACAGGGGAAGAACTCGCACTTGGCAGAGTTAACCTCTAGCCCCAATTCTCGAAGGCGAGGAAGAAGCGTGAGCGAGCCCGTTCCACCTCTTCTGGTTTACCTGCTATGGTGCCATCATCCAGATACCAGATGTTTAACGGGGACTGAATTTCGGAAATCGCCTTTTGTATCCCGAGACTGAATACCAGAGGACCAAGCGGATCACCCTGCTGCGCGCCGACTTGAGACAAAATCTGGGTACCGCTGTAAAAGAGGAAAGATGAAAGCGAGTATACCTGGAAGAGAAACGGATAAAGGGAAGGCACCTTCTCTCTGACTTCAGCTAGAAGTATATCGCGTTCGATGGAATTAAAGGCATTTTTCAGGTCGATTTTTATTATAACACAATCCGCGTTGTTGGGGTCCACTGAAAAAGACCGTGTGGCGTGAATAGCGGCCTCGCACCCCAATTTAGTGCCAAAACCTAACTGTGAAGGTTGAAGGTACGAAGCCATCTCCTCGCGCACAGCACGACACCCAAGTTTAGCCGCCAACCGTCTAAAAGTGCTACCAATAGCAATGGGCCGTATACCCCCGTCCTTCTTCGAAAGTGCGCATAAAGATGCTCCATAGATATAAGGACAAACTTCCAGATTTACCTGACCACTAAGCAAAAAGTTGCATAATTTTGTCAGGCTTTCCAGCAGCCGCAGACCGTTTTCCCCCGCAGATCCAGATGTAAGCTCCTTTAAATGCGCTGGTCTGATACCGTCCAAGCCGGCCGCCGAACTGCTGCTAAAGGAGCCCAGTGCCTGAGCTACCTCTTCTGGTCTCACAGAATATGCAGGAAAAGAGTTGTCAGGATCCTGCGGAAACGTAAGCGGCCTGGAAGGGGCAGGATGTTTCGACTGTAAAGCGGCAAGTGTCTCCGGACACAAAGGCGCCACGCCGTCGTCCGACATTAGCACCCGCACTGCACCCCTGAGGTCACCCTCAAAAACCTTAGACTCAACAGTCTTAGTAAGCGAAGGCCGACTCGTAATCCCTGCCTCTGCCCCCCAATCTTCCGCAGAAGTAAAGGCATGAGCTGAGTCAATGTTTCGTTTGACTTTGGTTGTCAGATTGCCCGGGTCAGCAGCTTCTGGCGTTTTAAGGGCAGAATAGGCGAATGACAACAAAGCAAACCACTCACCCGTACCGTTTGTGTCCAAGCACCTATCAATGAGGTCGCTCATTTTACCAGCAGCTAGATTCCGTGCACCCTTTTATTGTTAATAATTACTGTTAGTCATAATCATCTTCGGAGTCGAAGTCTGACGAACTTTCCCCAGACTCCGACTTATCTATTGTTATTTCTTCGACTCGCAAAGGCGTTATGTGTCCTTCAAACCATTTGATCTTATACATTTCATCTCTTAATGTCCAGCCACAATGTGTTGCATCAAATTTGATGCAAGTGGATTCTGCCGCACACTGCCACATTGAATTTATGAAAGCCGTCCGTAACAAGCCATACGTCAACAGGTTTATTTTAGCTATTATAATCCGTTTTTTTTTTCATCCTATTTTCGATGAGCCATACGTCAACAGGTTTATTTTAGGTATTATAATCCGTTTGTTACATTCTATTTTTCGATGAGGTAAATTGTAGCTCTCACGTGGTACCACAAAATTGGTCGGACACAGGAACCTGCCAACACAGGATTTGGCCGACCACTTTTTTTTTTACTGTCCTCAAAGGCAGCTATCGTACCATACAAGTTTCATACGATTTTTCGATAAAAAAAAAATTGATGATTTTTTTATAAATTTGGTCGGACTGCAAAAACTGCCAGGTTAAGGTGAGGCCGACCAAGACATACGTCAACAGGCTTATTTTAGCTATTATAATCCGTTTGTTTCATTCTATTTTTCGATGAGGTAAATTGTAGCTCTCACGTGGTACCACAAAATTGGACGGACACAGGAACCTGCCAACACAGGATTTGGCCGACCACTTTTTTTTTACTGTCCTCAAAGGCAGCCATCGTACCATACCAGTTTCATACGATTTTTCGATAAAAAATTTTTGATGATTTTTTTATAAATTTGGTCGGACTGCAAAAACTGCCAGGTTAAGGTGAGGCCGACCAAGACATACGTCAACAGGCTTATTTTAGCTATTATAATCCGTTTGTTTCATTCTATTTTTCGATGAGGTAAATTGTAGCTCTCACGTGACCCAATAAATCTGGTCGGACTGCAAAAACTGCCAGGCTAAGGTAAGGCCGACCAATTTTTTTTTACTGTCCTCAAGGTCAGGTATCCTACCATACAAGTTTCATTCTATTTTTCGATGAGGTTTTTTTTGATGAATTTTTGTCCAACGTTTTTGCCATTTGTACAAAATCTGCCAGGTTAAGCCTAGGCCGACCAAGTGCGTTGGAAGCTACTAAATGTCAGGTACCTCTACAGGGTAGGT
Organism: Cydia splendana; assembly: GCF_910591565.1. NCBI lineage: Eukaryota > Metazoa > Arthropoda > Insecta > Lepidoptera > Tortricidae > Cydia > Cydia splendana. The sequence continues at coordinate 12,092,204 of NC_085968.1, read as the reverse complement.
ATATTCTATTTTTTGATGAGGTTTGTTTCATGCAGCCGGCCACCGGACTATAAACGTAAACGGCTAGTATTGAAATCACAGTTTGTCTAGTTCTAACCCATAATAATGATTATATATTATCGGTAATCGTAGGTAATTGTTCTGGTTCGCTCGCTGTGATGCTATGTAGATACGCCATGGGAATAGACGGCGGGGAGAGCGGGTCGATATTAATGTTCCTGCAACAGGTGCCCGCGATACGCCCAATACGGAGCGTGGTATTTCGAAGCCTTTATCTAAAAATTATTAGGTTCGATTACCTACAAACTATGCGGCAGTTATTAAGCACTTTTGTTACAACTACCTTCATTTTTAATAAACAATATTTTTGAGTAGTAAGTAGTAAAAACATAAATTACTATTGTCTATCGTAAGTTATGTATATCGGGTTAGTAGACCGTATCGTAATCGTACCTAATTTGTCTTTGGCATGTATAAGCGTTGTATGTAAGTATCACTTATTTTGAAGGACTGTACATATGCCACTTGTACACGTTTTAGCCTTTAAGGTAGAAAGATAAGAATTAAAGTAATTTAATGATTACGTAAGTATGGCCTTATTTTTAATATATTTTCAACGGAACCACAATATCTACAGTATAACGATGTATTCATCACACGATATCAATTTATTATACATATTATAATTACGTGGGCCATACTGAAAGTTTCTGGATTCTGATATATGAGACGACTTATTTTTTTTAAAGGCCAGTCCAGAAATTTTCAGTAGTACCTAAGTACAAACACCGTACACGTTACGTATATCCAATCAACCAGTAACATACATTACCTACCTTATGATATACCGCACTGGCAAGTGTGCATTCGAATTAATTACAGTCTATTGAGTGGTCTGTACGATGTAGGTATTTAATGTATATGTCAATAATTAGTAAGAACGCAGTTTAATTGAATGACGAACATTATACCTGTCCTGGCTGTGGTTGGTAGGTATTGAGTTTAGGCTTTCAAGCCAACACAACGATGATAATAGGTATAGGGTAAGACCTCCAGTGAATGAACACTTAAGGAATTATGCAAGTTTGAAAAATCATTTCTCAGCATTCATTCATAATTTCTATAATTATCTGCAATTTTATGAATCTTCATTTAATAAATAATAAAGTAATTTCTGCGATTTTTTATTACTTTCATAGTTTTTGAGTTATAGCAGAATTTATCAAAAACTACCCAAAAACCTAATGAATGAACATAAAAACTAGTGAATGAACACCGCAAAACCCAGTGAATGAACATCATTTAGATCTTTAGGATCTTCAGGATTTTTAACACAAAAAACGTTTCCAGCTCTATTTTAGTAGGTATAGCGAAAGCGTTAATATATTTTTATCCCCTCCATATTGATTTCAAATAGATTAGAATGTAATAAAACGATGGTTATTCACCAGAACCTATTACATATTAATAAGAAAAAGAGTATCAATTTTTAAAACAAGAAACAACGAGCATATTCTGATCAAAAAAGGTTAGGATCAGCAAATAATGCTTAAAATAATAAACTTGTCATTGCATTGTTCGTGGTTATATTGTTCATACATAGAATTAGTAGAAATCTAATAAATGAACACCCCAAATGTTGTATTGTTCATACATAGGCATGAAATATCCAGTAAATGGACTATAGAAATTTTGTTTGTTCCAATACTGGCTGAACGAATCAGAATCATTTTCTATGCAGGATCACAAAAAACAAGCTCAATACCAATTCGTTTACACATAAATTTAGAAAAAAAATTAAATCTAGACGACACCAGTAAATGAACACACCGTTCATTTACTGGTTTCAGAACATATGATAAGCCAGTATTGGGACTATAAAAAATAAAGTCTTAATCACATAATACGCCGATAAAGTGTACATTTATAGAAGGTTTAACTCTTAATCTAACCAAATAACCAAACTTTGTACAGGTAAACTTTAAATAAGCACGTCATATGTTGCTCCAAACGTACACTGTTCTTATCTGGGATATAATTTTTGCATACAAAACTTCAAAACCAGAAATACGTAAACTTCAAACGCCAGTCACGCTCAAACTGGTCGAAAATAAATTTAGCAGGGGTTGAAATTGCATAGGAAATAGAGTTGTTAATAAGAAAAAAAATACGACAAGTGGTAGAAATTGCTATATTTTGTTATTTTAGACAAAAAACGTGATTTTGTTCATTCACTGGGGGGTGTTCATTCACTGGAGGGTTTACCCTATCCAAAATTATTTTCTTGGATTTTAACGATTTTACAGCTCAAATTCACGTCAAGACCTCATGACTTGAAGAACATAATCATAGTTCATGTGGTTTTATTATACATAAACTTCTACAGATTACTATTACGTATACGCCGTTTATTTAGCGAGGTTTTATCAGTTATGCGCATGCTTACACGAGTCTGTAAATCGCAGGTTGATATATCTTATCAATCCATATCTGTTAGGTAATTGTTATAAACCAATATTACCCATGTAAACATTGTAAACGTGAGTGTCGCTGTTGATATAGCACTTACTCAAGTAGTAGTTGAAATGTAAATTACAGTTCAAATACAGAATACTTACTACGAAGAATATATAAGTACATCGTACAAAATATTCCATTGCGTATTTTTTTATCGCAGCTGCTCATTGCCTCGTACACATTTTGGATTTTGTGATAAAATAAACATTTAAAGAAAAATCAGTAAAAATCAGATATAGTAAGTAACCGTTTTAACATTATGCTGGATTAGTTTTCTTCAACTACTCTGTAGCAAGGTTCCTGAGGGGAACCCGTTAATCATGCTAAGTTGTACGCCCTATAAAAATATTCCGTAATATGTTTATTTATTTAAACTTTATTGCACAAAAGAAAAACTATGTACCTACAAAAGGTGAACATATAATGATAATATGTAGTAAGTTCACTTTTAATGTGTTTTTTATATGTCTACGTATTATAACTATTTGAGTAATGGTTAAAATGTTTTTAAATTTAATATTGCTTTCAAAGTCTTTAATCCTATCTTTAACGGCTTATTTTTGTTGAAAACAAAATTTAATAACTAGTTTAAAAAAAAGCTATTGCTTACAACCCTAAATAGGTACATTCTTACCGATGGTAAATTATTATTCCATGTTAGCGATTCCATGTTAGATCTAGTTCTATTGACAAACGTAAATCGAAAAATAAAATATATTATCGGGTTGACAGGTGCAACGAAAAGTGACGTGGTCACTCCTTTACATACGTTATTTAAGATTCGTGCTTTTTCTATAAACAATGGCCAAGCCAAGTGGCAATAAACCAAAATAAATAATAAATAAATAAGTGGCCTACACAGTGGACAATAAAAACTTTCTTATTCTTAATTACCTCTTTAGGGAAATTACACCTATACAATAACTATGTATTACTTTTTATTTCTTTGATAATTGTCATTTCACGCATATTAACTAAGGAACTCCCTTTTGTTTCACGGTTAAACGCCCCAGTTCATACGAATTATGTCATCGGGTCACGCAAGCAAACATGTGTACCAACGAACAAATTACGGTGCCATATAAATTATAGAACATTTCCTTTACGCGGGCTAGTTCTCGATAACGTAGTTTACTGAACGTCTGAATTCATATTTCATCCAATTATGTTTACTGTACTGTTAAGGGGAGCTGATTAAAATGTGGTTAACGTAATGAGGAGAATGTAGTAACATCATTAAACTGATAGGATTAAGAGGAAAGGGGACGAGTCACGTGACCGCTTTTTTATACAAACGTAGTCCCCATTTTCCACTTTTGCCTTACATTTTACTGAGCCCAGTGAGTTATCTTGAGTCATTAAGTTAAAGGAAGTATATTCAGCTACCAGACTATAAAGTACGAAATTTTTTAAATGAAAACTTAGATAATAATTGATACGACTCAAAATACGTAAAAAAAAGAACACGTACATAATTTCAAAAATGTTGAACAACTGTCGCGTGCTTTCTGTAGATGTAGATTGAACATGCAGTACCAACTGAGATGGACGCTTCATGAAAAATTTATATAAAGATTTTACGTGCGCGCGTTCAAACCGGAAGATGAGTAAACTTAACGTCAGGTTTATACGGTTTCCAAGTAATCTAGTGTTGCTTTTTGCTAAATTACCGAAATTGGTACTTCTAGACTATCAAAATCAAAGTAAAAATCGCTAAAGGCGATGCTCTTTCAATGTCATGTTCTAAATAATAAGTATTTAATATCACGAAGAAACGCTTTTAAAGGAGATCGCCGATTTTCTTAGGCGTTTGGGCCCACTCGCAATTAAACGTATACATGTAATATTATATAGGAAGTTAATCGTTATAATAGCTAGATCATGATGATAAAAACAGAATCACGAAATATAACGGGAATTTTGAGAAATACTGCAATAAAAACTTGAACATGACAAGAAAAACTCTTATCTTATATACAAAAGCGTGTACTACTCACACTATTCTGTAAAAGTGTTTTGACTTTTTAAAAGAAAATAGACAAAGTCTGATATGTAAATGAAACTGAAATCGTATCCGCGTTCAATAAAAAGTTATATTTTGATCTTATTCGGAAGTTCATTGTTACTTCTACGGAGAGTGAATAGATTCATTTTAAATCTTCTTTGAATGAAGTAAGGTTTATTTAAGGTTGGCGTTACTTGAAAATATTTGACAGATTGTTAAAAATGGTTGCGTTTAGTTAAATAAAAGTAGCATGATATCGTCGTATTCTGAATTCGTTTAAATCTCCAAACGATGTAACTAAATAAAAAGTCAAATTACTATATTTCTTAACTACTTATTTTAAGCATTTTTACAGTCGATTTAGAATTTAAAAGTAGGTATATATTAAATAAATAATGAATGACACTAATAATATTTTGAATAGTATCGAAACGCACTTATGTCAACTATGACTTATGGCTACCCACCTTATAGTTTAATGCAATGAGATTTTATAACTCCTTAGAGAAAAAACCTCACGGTTTGTGTGAATTTGAGCGTTATGTCAATGCTAATAAGGATGTTGACGACGGCAAGGCTTTTGTTAATATATAATACATTGATTTACGGAAATGAATAATATAATGTCTTTTAATTATATATTTCTAATTCCCGTTTCATTTTTACCCAATATTATATCTTTTTCAGTAATAAAATGCGTATTTAATTACTGTTATAGTCTGTACCATATGCGTGATGGCTTACTCTGGGCCCAAAATCGACGATCTCCTTTATGTAAAGCTTGCGCCGCTGCTTTTACGGTGAGCTAGCTACCTGAAATAAGGTATCAAAACATGCTGATCTTTTGTTATTGAAGTGATATTAATATTTTTTGTATTATCTCCGTATTTAACGGAAATTTTTGCGCTATTTTTTATATGTAGGCACAATTTCATTCAAATAATAGATACCCATTTGCCCAAAATAAAAACCCATTTTACGTTCAATTCCAACGCACGTAATCCTTGTTACCTATGCCGCCATTTTGGCATCTTATTGGATTGTGGGAATAAAGACGTCTCATTGTGACAATCTGAAATCCGGCTGATATAGACCTAGATTACACTGCCTTGCCGCTAAAACTTTCGTCATGCATAAAATATTCGCCCAAAAGGTCGAAAACTTTCGGTCTGAGGTATAAATTGCTTAAATATTTTATACGGGCCCATGTTAAATTGTATTCGAAGACTTGATACATAATTTCTGCGTGTGTTGTATCTTTCTTATTTCATTAGGGTTTTAAAAGGTGATAACTGATAACGAATTATCTTTGGTGTTTAACAAAACGAAGGTTGTTTATTAAAAATATATATACGAATTACGATTTTTTTTAAAGTTTTTAATTGGATAATTACCTATTCACATCAGAACATTCAGGACCAGATGGTCCGATGAAAAGAACAAGTAATACAACTCATCCTTACTGTGTAATATGTTCACGTGTCAACCCAATAAAAAGTTTCAAAAATATGGAATATTGTACTACTAGTTGTAATAGTAGTAAAATAATTAAAGGCACCTTAATGTTACTTTAATAGCTCGGCAACTATGTAGTAACTAAAGTCTATTGTTGAAGTTGCCATAAACTACCACATTGTAACGATACAGCCACAACCTATACTTACCGGTTTGCTGATGCGGTAAAACGTCCGTGACTCAGTAGCTTGGAGCACGCGATCTCACAATGATCCCAATTACGACACTAATGATAGATTTATAGCTACGTACCTTACCGATCGGGGGATAATCGTTCCACATTGTCAATGGACAAAAATATCGCAATGAGCACAATATTTTATTTGTAAAAAATCTACAGTTTTTTTGTTTGTAGATAATTTATTTATAACGGCTTCCTAGTCTAGTCAGTAGTGAGCCTGCCTACGAAGCAGGAGGTCCCGGGTACGAATCCCGGTAAGGGCATTTATTTTTATGTTTATCACGAATATTTTTTCGTGACTTATGGATGTAATCATAGTACAAGCTTTGCTTAATAGTTTGTGGCTAGGTCGATCTATGTGAGCTTGTCCTTAAATAATTATTTAATTTGATAATTTCAAGCGCTAACAACGAAGCAGTAAGGACTCATTGAAATCACGAAATATCAATTATTGCAATTTGCCTGAACTTTGGCCGCCTCGCTTTTTTAACCTTTGTTCAAGTGAGGATTTCCACTGGGTATTTCCAAATCAGTTTGACAGGTTTCCATAGATTTCCCGCATAGCGCAATTACATTAGTAAAAACAAATACTAACATATTTATTGCCTACGGATTTATATTTATAGGAAGATTAGGTTTTACAGTAACCATCCCAAATGTAAACATTTAGGCCGCCTATCTAGTTCTTGTGTTGTGTTGCGACAGTTTTCATAAGCAATAACTAAAACGTAAATAATATTGAATACCATCTACAAAACGGTATCGTCTTGGGTCGTCCCATTCGTTTTTCGTCAAGTTCTTAAATTAGTCCTATTCTGCTTTCGTCACTCATTCTACATTGAAAGCCACCGACGATTGTGACGAATGTAGAATGAGGGACGAAAGCAGAATAGGATGAATTTAAGAACTTGACGAAAAACGAATGGGACGACCCAAGAGGATACCTACAAAACTGACGAGTCTCGCGGCATTATATGATGGTTATCAGTCTTCTCTATTAAATTCATTAAAGCTTATGTTGCAAGTACTATTTAGTCGAGGATATCACTACACCTTATTATAAAACAAAGTCCTCCGCCGCGTCTCTCTGTTTGTGTATTTGTGTGTTCGCAATAAACCCAAAAACTACTGAACATGCGGTTTTCGCCTATCAGTAGAGTAATTCTTGAGGAAGGTTTAGGTGTATAATTTGTTAACCCGTGCGAAGCCGGAGCGGGTCACTAGTTACATATAATTGCTAACATTTAAATACAGTCTTAAGTCGGGAAAAAATTAATACTCTTGCTTATCACACAAATAAGTAACGGTCATCAGTCCAGACCGGGAGTATCAGCTTTGTAGGTAATTACTAGATGCCATTGCCACTACGCTAAATAAAATACGCAATAAGGCAGCTTACCTTCTTTCAACTATATTTAAACAATTTGCGCGCCGTCCTCTTGTTGTATGCTGAGCATCCTACGATAACATTGCCCGTCTGAATTCCTCAAAATTTGTAAAGATTTTTACAATTTATTTTTTCGTAGCTTTGAATTCCTGTAAAGAAAAATATTTCTTATTTATATTGAAGCTTTAAGATTCGTGATTAGAGGATTATTCAATAAAAACATAAATATTTTTTTATAGAATATTTAAATACAAATCTTTTTTTTTAAAGCTTGTCTTTGCTTTTATAATTAGTATAAAAATACGCAATGTCAACAATTTTAAAATTAAAGTAGGTGCAAACAGCTTAGTTCCTTATCTATCTATCCATCCATCCAATACCTTTAAACGAGCAATTCTTGTATATATTTCGAGGATCTCGGAAACGGCTCTAACGATTTCGATGAAATTGGCTATATGGGGGTTTTCTGGGGCGATAAATCGAGTGCCGACAGAAGTGAAAACTCAATGACTAGTCCAAAATGTCTGCAGCACTATGTATAATTGACCCATCCTCCTTTCTATTGAAAATCTTTAGTTCCGAAATTGCTGGTCAGTGAGCTTGTTTAAAATTCGAAATTCAAATTTGTAGCGTTAATTGTTTAAAATTCGAATAGAAATTGTAAAGTTACCTTGCAGACCTCGCATCTAAATATATTTGGTCATGATATTTTGAGTTTTATTCATTAGTACTAGAGTTCACTTTTATTAGCGATTTCATCAAGATGTAGCTTTATTGAATTATATTTGAGTGATATAAAGTTAGAATGTAACTATGAGATCCTCGTATTTCAACCCGTACAAGATTAGAACCTTTTTCATGTAATGTCATTGAGTTTTTCTTTATTGATTTAAATTCCATCTAAATGAGTGGCCATCTAAACCTTACGGTCACGTGATCGCCTTACGCTGTCTCGAGTTTATCATTTTTTCCCCACCTCAAAAAGTGCCTAGCGCCGCTAAAGAAGTTTTCACTTCAATAATTATTTACACCTAAAACGATTGCACCATTTGTTATTAATAGTGAAGCGCCTATAAAACACGTCTGTCAGTGGATCTTTTACCGTTTCCCTCCAACCTTTTCGTAAGATTTATTCTGTTCTGCACTGCAGGATGTTAATGTTAGGGTAGTTATGTTTTACTTTGAATTCAGAAATCACTATTAAATAGATGTAACTTACCACGCTTTTACGAAAAATAAAGAGTAGGTAGATAATGTAGAATATATATATTTCTGGTTTTATTTTATTAAGCTTAAATATTAGTGACAGGCGTACATCCTGCAGGAAACACGCTGCAGGAATCTCAAATTTTGTCAATCGCAATTAAAATGAACATTTAATTCAAATTAAGAGGTCATAGTTATTAGGCCACACTAACTGTGCTAAAGCTGTAATCTAAAGTGTACCTACTTCAAACTTCAGACTTCAACATTTATTCAGCAAATAGGGCACTTTTACACGTCAACATTGAATTTACATATAAGCAAAAATAATAACAATACATCAACAATTTTATAATATAACAATTCAAACTAACGTATTACAATTACTTAGAGATATATATGGTCTCTTAATGTCAAATTACATAAAAAAGTATTATTATACCTATAATATTAATACTTACTAAAAAAATACAGATACAAAAACACAAAAAAAAACTATACTTAATATTTAGAGGTGTAGGTATATTCACAAATCGGCCCCTTGGGAAGGATAATGAGGGGTGCGGCTTGTGTGGCTACGGTGGGCGACATAGGTCAGCATTTTTGAACAGTAGCGCTTAATGCATAAACGAGGAAAAGTGTCGCCGCCGGTTGTATCGTTGTAAGTATGTATAACCATGACACGGGTATTTAGACACAACAGCCCCTTAACCTGGTCCGTGTGGGTGACTACACATAACACGTTTACTGAGTAGATATGCGGTCACTCGGAACTGTGACGACGACAAGATTAGGTACCCGGATAGATAAGAGTGAACAGGCACCTTCTGGGCGAGCTCGCTCCATCGTAGGCCACGTCTACGCCTCGAATAGTCTGTGGCCATGAGTAAGCCCATTCATAATAAAAAAAAAGATAATGTGTGCACATTAGACGGATGGGTGGAACAAAACACGATATGTAGTTTTTTTTTCAATTGCATTACTTTTTATATTCGCTAATGTGTTGTATTTACGGTGATGGTGTGTTTTTTTACATGTGGCGTCTCCTCTAGCTGTCACTGCCAACGTCGTGCCATAATAATCTAACAGATGGCGTTAGGGAGCTAGAACGCAATTAGTAAGAGACCTACATCGCGCTTACGGATTTTTAAATGTCAGTTGCTATATATATAACTTCCGACCAACTCTCAGTGGACTTCGGTCCCCAGGCATAACACCCGCCTGGAGAGAGTACTCTCTATTGCCTCTCTACTTTCTACATACATATAGATATAGGTAAAGAAATTGATTCTGTTTCTTTTTGTCTCGAAGTTTTCTATCGGAGACACACCTCCACGTCAGCCTTTCTCTCAGCAACTTGATATTAAATTACTGATACTCATTAAAATATAAAAAAAAAGATACAATTTCTTCTTTTGCAAGCAATGAATCTCCGAGATGAATCTTGATAAGCTTTGAAACGTGTCATTTCACGTCATCGGACCATGAACAAAGGAATATAAATGGTCATTTAGTCACGGTTTTGTCGGCAAGTCCAACAGGAGTAATTCCTTTTTACATTTATCTATGGTCTTGTTCTATCCTTGAATTATGTTACCATGGGAACGATGTTAATGCTTCACATTACCACCTAAATATGTGCTTATAGTATAGGTAATTGTGCTTTTATATTCAATATATTTAAATTGTGACTACAAGACGGTTTTACTTCTTCGCCCCTACGGAACCAGCTACTCCACCTCACCGCTGATCAGTTTAATTGAACATATAAGTAAAATACTAAATAACGATTTTTCATAGTTAAAAAATAAACTATTATTAAATAAGAAATATAAAATTAATCATGTCACAACGGATAGCTTTGACCAAAGGCTTGGACTAGACCTCTTTAGTAGCTCTTAATCTCCTATCTCTTTGGTTTGGACCATGTTTGAAGTCTTATATCACATACATAATGTCAGTTTATACAATCTGTCTGCAAGATCTGACATAATCGTTTGTAAAAACCGTACGCAGTGAATAAACAATGTTACTGTTAAAGTATAATACAGACTGATTTTAGCGTCACTAAATTGATATTAAACCGTGATGTGCCAATGCCAACCGTGCTCGTAGTGAACGCAATTTCATAATGGCGCAGGTGCGTCTCGTCACGTATCAGCGTCCCCTACGCATGCCCTCCCTTGCTCCACTTTCCGCTACAAAAGTTCGTCGAGTGTCCTTTGGGTTATTTCAGTTCTTTATCCTTTAACTCATTATAAGTTCAAATTGCGTTTTTGTTGGTCTTAATTCTAAATATTAGTAAGTACTTAATAATATTACTAGGAGTAAAATCGTGAATGCTATACTTCATTAGATATGTTCATAACTTTCATCTACTTCTAATCTAGTAATTCTGCTTTGTTTTTGACTTGTGTTTCTTTTTGGTGTTATGTAACTTGTGTAAATGTAATGTAATTATGTGATGTATTTTATAATTAATGTAATATTGGTGTAATGTTTTAATTTGTAATACAATAAAATAGATCTAGTAATTGTTCATTGTATTACCTACAGTCCCTACAGAAAGCAACTCGGGTTGTAATTCATATAGGAGTAATAAGTAATTTCTATAGTTTGAGAGCAATGAAAATTGATGTTCGTACCTAATGTAAAAGCTGCTGCGTAGCGTAGCTGAATTAAAGAGCTTTCACGCGAGCGTAGGTATCTTGTGTTTCCACGTGAGCAGCTATTGAGGAATTTGAGGATGCTCATATAGCGAATCACAACCTCGAGAGAATATCAGACTTTATACGAAACGATTTCAGACATTTTGTGTGGAAAACCGTAAAATTAACGCGAGTCATTAACAACGTATGCGTGCGTTACTGTACAGTATGCCTGCAATAATATATTACTCTTTGAAGGCCGCAAAAATATGTGACACGCTCCCGTACAAAGCGAATAGCGAGTAAAGTTATACATTGCTCTAATGGTAGGTGAATCTAACTTAAAAGCACTAAAACGTGTGCTAGTAATAAAAGCCCTTCCTGCGTGATGCCATTAAAGCCAGCTTAAGTATATTTGTATGGCTTATAAATCTCATCGCCTGAATAGTCTCTACAGGCCGGTATAATGGACACTCGGCGTGTCGCCTTTGATTAAACCGCCTTTGTGTGAAACCAGCTGCGCGGAGGTGTTATCATTTTTGTATTACTAGTCGATCTATTTTTCAGAAAAAAGGATTATTTGGAATTAAAGAGTCACACGAGCCTAGCTACCGCCGCTATACAATCGATTGTACACAGAAAAAAAATAGTTCTCCAGCCAAGTAAATACTCTTGTGTCAAGATATTTTGTGTTTCCTATATAAGAAAACAGTAAAATATTTGCGTCAAGATATTAAATATTCGACGTTTATTATAAGGTGGATGTCTAGGGATGGGATGCCGATTATCAGCCAAAAGATGGCGTCAGTGTGCACGAATTGTGGATTTTCACCATTTCTCCCAAAATACAAAGTTTCAAAAGATGTGTTGATATGGGCGAAAACTATAAAAAATACTACATCCAAATCGAAACATGTTTAACTCAACAGTGTCTCATTTCGTTATTATCGGAATCCAACTGCAAAATATTGCAATTTCTTGCATTCACGCACACTTACATACCTAAAGTCAGTGTCAAATGTCAGTAGATTTGGAATGTTACAATAAAGTATCCTAGAGGGCGCAGTATAGCGCATGAAAGTTTATTTTTTGTAAAAACAATTTAGAATTTAAATTCTTATTTGTGACATTGACAAGTAACTTGGAACCAACTGAAATTTTCAGACGTTAATTGTCATGTGCTTGTGGCACCCACAACGTCTGTTTTGAATAAATTTAAGCTAGTGACAATGATTCTGGGTTCAAATCACGACGGTGCTTTTATTTTTTTGTTTTTTTATTTTATTTTATGAAAAGTTTTATAATTTATATATTGTTATTCTTATTATCAATTCAAAATGACGCAAATTATTTTACCTAAAATTTCAAAACGCTTTTAATGTTAGCTTAGTACTAACGTAACACTACTAAGCTGGCGTGTGAGTCACAGTTTTGGGGAAGTAATGAGAAACAGAAAAAATCTAAATATATTGTTCTTTAAACACAATAAAATATTGTGATTGATGGGATGCGAACTCGTTTATTTAGGTACCTTATACACCGTGTTTTTATTGAATTCCGTTAACTTCGGGGTATAGTTAAGTACGTTTATAAGAACTAAATGGCATAGTAAATTTTCAAAAAAAAAAATTTTTTTTGTTTTCTTTTTGTTTTTTTGTTTAAAAAGTAATTAAATGTAGCATATAGCGTTGTTGTAACACGGGCATTACATTTAACTCAACCAAACAATTGAAATCTGTGACATATCAATGTCATTTCGTACATCAATCGACCGAGATTGTACTTAAGTTTAGTAGCAAATGTATGAACTCATTCTAAACACTAATCAATATGTAAGCCGGCCCTAAGGCAAGTGTACACGCTTGTAGAGGCCTTATAGGAAAAAAATAAATTATGGATTATCTCCGAAATGGACTTAATTAGAACATCGGTGTCTTTGAGAAAGTTACTTGATTTAAGCTCAGGAATGCACCCTTGAAATTAACGGAAATCAAAAAAAACACGGTGTATATATTATTGATGTACATAATTATAATTATGTTTCCTTACGTTTATACAGCAGTCAGCCTTACTTTCTGTACCTATCGTAAATATCGTAGTCATTGTTGGTCAGTCCTAAAAACTATACCTAACTAAAGTAAGTAAGTATACCTTAACTTAAGTATACCTTTACCTACATTTTATTGAAATTATACATAGTTACCATTTTACATAATCTCCTAATGTTGTTCCATCTAGATAGGATTTTAGAAAATGCAATGTTAAGGATATTGAGAGCATTTCCACGCTGGATGACTATATGGTCAGCATTTCCACCTTTTCTAATATATATATATATATATATATATTAAAACTAATTCAGAGTTAAAATAAATAATATTCATTATATTATTATTTAGAAAAACAGTACTTAACCGTTTTAGTTAAGTTTTTAAAATGTACCTCCAACTTTTCGAGGACGGCGTTGTCCCCGTTGTCTAAGAGAACTAAGAGCCCGACCCGACAACCACGGGGACTACGCCGTCGGAACGTTGGAACTCGGAGGTAAATTTTAAAATAGTACATTACTACTAGCAGGAGATCTAAGGTCCACCACCTTGCATTTTGGAGACAAAGCAAACCGCTTGGAACAGGTATTCCTGGGGGTGATCTGACCTGATTAAGCCCGGTTGCCAAGAGGTTCCCCCCAGCAGGTGGGCAGGGGAGGGGGGGAAAAAGTGCCTCCGGCGCGCCACACTCTAAGCTTTATATCTGCATACATCTCGCAACTATATCAAGTTTGGTGTCTTTTTCGTGTAATTCGAGGATGAAGAATTCATTTCTGTGCCTAAATTTTCACTCACCCATGCAAAAAATTCGAGAAATTCAAAATTCAAAAAAAATCTTTTAGTTTTTTCTTTCGTAAATCCTTTAAAAAAATTAAACTTTGAGGATTTGCTCTAGAAAAAAAATACCTGTGAATAGCCCAGTTATCCTACTATCCAGAATAGTAAACTTGTCCAACATTTTTTTTCATAACTCTGTTAAAAAAAAATGTTTTACGTCGCGCGGCGTACCTGCATTGTAAGAGCGGTATGCAGCGTTTAGGATTTTTAAGTATGTTTAGATGATTTCTGATACGTTGTTATTCTTCTGGTTGTAGATTACATTAATAAATTACTTCTGGACGTGATATATATGTCGCAGTCGGATCGTATAATCCGCCGTATTACATTACGGCTAGCCGTTTTCAAAAACAGGGGCGTTTTGAAATGCGGCGGTTTAACGATTAGCCGGATTGAATGCGGCTGAATGAGAATCCGCCGGAATGTATTCGGCGCCATACGTTCTTCAACACGGCTAGCCGTAATGTAATACAGCGAGTCATTAGCCGCCGCTTTGACAGTTTTTAGTTCCCATTTTTAACACCCGTGGCGCTGCCTGACAAACGCTGGGGTGTCCATCAAATCTGGAGTTCGTCGGACTGTTTCTTTTCAAAAAACATTTCTTTCGCAACTTAACTAGACGGAGCCCCGCTTCGCGGGGCTCCTATTTCTGAGCGGTTTGCCCTTCGGGCATCTGAAGCTACCTAACGAACCTAACCTACTTACCTATTGATTTAGTGAGACGTCCGTGAAAACATTACACTTTGGGGAAAAAAGCGTAGGTAGGTAAGTAGGTTAGGTTCGTTAGGTAGCTTCAGATGCCCGAAGGGCAAACCGCCCAGAAATAGGAGCCCCGCTTGCGGGGCTCCGTCTATTTAAGTTGTGAAGGAAATGTTTTGGAAAAGAAACACATGTAGTGCGGTGGGACCATGGTAAAAATAAATTAAATTGCAAACATTGTCAAACTCCGGTTACGTAGGCGACCGAAAGAACTGGTCACTCTACAATCTAAAATAGTAGTACGATGCGGCTAAACGTTGGCCGCCTTATTGAAGAACGTATCGCAATGACAATCCGGCTAATCGTCGAACCGCCGCATTTCAAAACGCCCCTGTTTTTGATAACGGCTAGCCGTAATGTAATACGGCGGATTATACGATCTGACTACGACATATATACAAATATAAATTAAATATATAAATAAGTATGTTGGGAAAACCATCGCCAACAGAGTTAAGTATTATAAATGTGATAAAATTAACATTATTATTTGTATGTCTTTTCCATATCTCGGGACCATGGGGTCCCGGACCTTTGGGAGGCGTACGTGGGGCCGAAGCCAACAGCGCAGACATCAAACATCAAACATCAAGCCAATAGGCCACAAGGGCACTTTTACACGTCATCATTGAATTTACATACAAGGAAAAATAATAACATCAACAATTTTATAAAATAAAACTAACAATTCAATCTAACGTATTACAATTACTAAGAGATGTATATGGTCTCTTAATGTCGAATTATATAAAAAATACAGATACAAAACACAAAAAAAAAATCTATAATATTTAGAGGTGTAAATGTCTCTAGGTGTCAGAACTATAAGATTATATAGTTTATCAAGTTATCCTTAGAGATGTATAGGGTCTCCAAGAGTCAATATCCTGTATAATTAATACATTCATTAAGAGAAAAGAAACATACGAGAGCAGAATGAGGCGTCTCACTGTAATTAATTAATAAAAATAAAGTTACTAAGTATAATAGCTTGTGTTAGCTTAAACAGACCAGTCTCCACAAACAGCACCCGTTCACGAGTATGACGCGTATCTCAGCCATCGCCTCCCTCAACCTTCATTCGGGAAAGTGGCGACCCGATCAACGACGCCACCGTAAGCAAAGACTTTTAAGCGAGCATGACATGTTCAAGCTACCGGCCTATAATAATATTAAAATAGTAATAACATGTAGATGTAAGACACGGCATTTTGTGCTCGTATGTTACATAAAAAGACAGTATAGCTTCACATAATTACTAGCCTAAGTTGACTTAGAGATGTAAAGGTCTCTAAGTGTCAGAAACATTAAAAATATAGGTATGTACAATCAAAAATAAAAATAAAATATATAAATAAATACTTAGAGATGTATAAGGTCTCCAAGTGTCCAAAACTAAAATTAAATTAAACAATTTAATCAAGCGAGAACATCATTGTCTCATGTGTCAATTCTACTGGACACTAGCATATTTAATTCACAATGTAAAAAAAAAAACAATATTTATTTAGCTCTTATTATACTAATGAAATCAAGCTACCTGCTTAAAGGCATCTCTATCGTTTATAAAATTATTTAAAGTGTAGTACGCCTTACTTAACAAGGAGCGCTTAATGTGCGACTTAAATTTGTGAAGTGGTAAATTCACTACATCAGTGGGGACTTTGTTATAAAAACGTGTACAGTTCCCGACGAAAGACGTACTAACCTTACGGAGGCGGTGGGCGGGCACAGCAAGCTTATGTTTGTTTCTAGTGTTATAGTTATGGATATCACTGTTAACCTTGAATTCGTGGATGTTTTTCCGAACATACATAATATTCTCTAGTATGTATTGAGATGCAACGGTAAGAATGTTAACTTCTTTGAATTTCTCTCTTAGGGATACTCGAGCGCCCAGTCCATAGATGGAACGTACAGCTCGTTTTTGCAGCACAAATATTGTCTGAATATCTGCCGCTTTTCCCCACAACAGAATTCCATAAGACATAACACTATGGAAGTAACTAAAGTATACCAGCCTGGCCGTCTCTACGTTTGTTAGCTGTTTGATTCTCCTCACTGCATAGGCTGCTGAACTAAGTTTTCCGGCTAGAGTGCCTATATGTGCATGCCATTGCAGTTTGGAGTCTAGAGTGACTCCCAGGAAAACAGTTCGATCCTCAAATTCCAGCGTATCACCTTTTATTTTAATCTTGCTGTTATTTACCTGCTTGACGTTAGGTAGCGTAAACTTGATGCATTTGGTTTTCTTGGCGTTCAAAAGCAAATTGTTTGCCGTAAACCAGATTAGTATGGTAGATAGCACGTCATTAATGCTCTCGAAGCTATTTTCCTTTCTGTCCACTTTAAATATAAGGGAAGTGTCATCTGCAAATAACACTATATCATGTCTATCTTGCACAACTTTTGGTAAGTCATTAATGTATACCAAAAACAGGAAGGGACCAAGAATTGAACCTTGAGGCACTCCGAGGGCTACCGGGGACCCCGCCGATTGAGTTCCATTAATAACTACTCAGAGGCCCTTTAAGGCACTTCAATCTAAAAGCAAGGGATACATGTGGTGTATACTATCCCCGAACGCACAATGTGATACATCCGGAGATGGTCCCCGCCATGTGCAAAGACAATAGTCTTTGCACATGGCGGAGAAAAGCAATGCTGCAATAGCAGTGCAGCACTTTTGTGCTGCGATGGGAACTAAGGTCATGGGCTATAGATTTGAAAGTTGGATGGACTGGATAATGGGCTGTGGGAGAGACTAGCGGACACCTGCCGTGACAATCAGTCTCAAAATTGTAAATGACAGGTGGTGACTCGCCAACTCATTGAGTGGGCCCCGCAATGGCCGCACGCACAGTGCGACAACAGGGCAACACTTTGGAGTGGCTGTGAGGTTGTCGAGAGGTGAGTCTGCGGTAGCCAGATCCCGGTAATCCGTTCAGCAGGCCGCCGGCGTTATGACATTTTACACTTCCAACCTGGAGCATAGGTCCCGCTCTTGCGACTACATTCTGGCCGGCCAATCAAGGCAAGCACAGAGGCGAGGGCCAAATGACAGGGCCCTCTGGAATAGGGGTCCGCGGTGTCGCCACTCACCGTCAGCTCGCCACAAGCGGCCCCCGCGGGACATTATTATTATTATTGTGGTGTTGTGGGCCTTTGAGTGGCGCACTGAGGGGCTACCGCGAAAACCGAAATTCGCAAATTGCGGGGATCTTACTCTTTTACTCCAATGAAGGCGTAATTAGAGTGACAGAGAAAAATGCCCGCAATTGACGATTTTCGGTATTGGCGGTAGCCCTACTGACCAGCATTGATCTATTGTGACGGCCTTTTAAGTTCATTACTAATGCCCGTTGCATCCAGAAAGTTCCAGATTCTTTGGGCCGTAATGTTTTGTACCTCATAGGGTTGCACTACGTGTCGCCCTAGGTAGGTACTTCTTTTTGACATTAGTGGTCCACAAGAACAGAGAATGTGCATTGCAGTCTCCTCTGACTCCTGACAGAACCTGCATGTCGCATCTTGTTTCTTGCCAATTTGAAACATATGTTTGTTCAACTTGCAGTGTCCAGTCAGTATTCTGGTCACCGCGCAGGTTTTGTGCCTTTTGAGTCCTAAAAGCTCCTTAGCAGTTTTGCTGTTGAACCCTCTGATCAGAGCTTTCGAGTGTTCTTGTCCTTTAACAAACTTCCACCAAGCGATTGCTCTCGTTTTTTCTAAGTTGCTGAGCAGAGAATATGCATATGCATCCCGTTTTGTGATTCCACAGAACGGTTCTGGGCCGACCAGGGGTGTGTCTGCGCCCTTTCTAGCAAGTTCGTCCGCCTCTTCGTTTCCGTTAATGTCGGAGTGCCCTGCTACCCATCTAAGTGTAACTTTGTTGGAGTAAGCCAGTGCATTTAGGTTTGTTTTATAGTTCTGGACTAGTTTTGAGTTTGACTCAAGGGATTCTAGTGCCAGCGGAGCAGCCTGGCTGTCTGAGTTGATGTAGATATGCTGGTGTCTTAGGTTTCTATCCAGGTTGATCTCCGCACATTTGTTGATGGCGAAGACTTCTGCCTGGAGGATTGAGGCCAGTGTGCCCATGCTGACGCTAGCTCTGAGCTTAGATCTCTCACTATAGATCCCACATCCTACATCATTGCCTTTCTTGGAACCATCTGTATACCAGATGGTGGCTTCCCTCTTCGACGTACATTTGGTTGTTGATCCATTTGTCTCTAGGAGGTATTTCTACTGTGTACAGTTTGGTGAGATGACATTCGGTTTGCGTGTCATCAGTGGGCATGCTAAGGGTTCTATTCGCAAAAACCCAGGCCTTTAGATTGGTTAATGCCTGAGAGCGCCATTTTGGCCTGTTTAGCGTGCATATTCTGTAGACGCACTGCTTGGCCTCCTTTTGCACCTGCAAGTGGAGTGGTATGATGTCCAGCAGTGCATCTAGGGCCGCTCCCGGTGTCGAGGTGTAGGCGCCTGTTACTGTTAAACAAGCCGTGCGTTGCAGGCTGTTTAGAGTGTCTATTGCTGTCTTTTGGCTGGTTTTGTTACACCAGACTGCGGAGGCGTAGGTGACAATTGGCCTCACTACCGCTGTGTATAACCACATAGCAATTTGGGTCTTAAGCCCCATCTTGCTCCTGCCATTCGACAGCATGACCACATGGCCATTTTCGCTTTTTGTATAATGTTTCTCAGGTGAGGGTTCCAAGTTAACTTTTGGTCGAAGGTGACCCCTAGATACTTGACCTCTACCGAAAACGGTATTATTTGTCCATGAAGTCTTGGTTTTGTGAGTTTATCGAGCTTCCGTTTCCTTGTGAATAGTTAAATGGCTATTACAGTCTTGCTCGGGTTAATGGACAAGTCATTTTCTCTACACCATTTGAATAGATATTGTGTTTAGAGCTCCTTGCATTAGGTTGGATATTGTGTTGAGGCAAGGGCCTTTGACGATGACTACAAGGTCGTCGGCATATCCTTGTGTATCAAAGTCTTGGCCTGACATGATTGCAAGAAGTTGGTCCACTGCTAGGGTCCATAATAGTGGGGATGGTATAAAATTCATGCTCTATAAATAGTATTGATGGTCAGAGTGGCTACTCTGTTCGAGAACATGCTATGTACCCATCTGGTGGTTTCGTCTACTCCCTTTGATTTCATACCATTGAGTATGGTCTCTGTGGGTGTATTGTCGAAAGCACCTTCAATATCAAGGAACGCACATAGAGCGGTTTGCTTTTCCTCTAGGGTTTTCTGCACCTGGTTGACAAAGTGCAGAAATTATTTCGGCAACACGGCGGTTTTCAGTTGTGTCGCATGTGTAGGATTTGGTCTATGTTTGGGGACAGATTATAGCCCCTCAGCAACAGCCACCATGCCCTGCTGACTGGGGCTGGTCCAAACAACATGGTTATTGGGAGCCCATATGGACAAGCCTACCTGCGGCGGCTGCTGCTTGTTTAGAGCTTATTCGTTGCCGCTGCAAAACAAAATGCGCAGGAAGGTGCAACTGCGTTAAAAAAAACCTAAAATGCACAGTCACATGGGCATGTAATGGCAATTACGAACAATATATATATATCTTATTTTAACCCGCATTTTTTGTCAAACATCTCCTATGTTAATTTTATCACATTTATAATACTTAACTCTATTAGCGAAAGTTTTCCCAACATCTTTATTTATATATTTAATTTATATTTGTATATATATTACGTCCAGAAGTAATTTATTAATGTAATCTACCACCAGAAGAATAACAACTTATCAGAAATCATCTAAATATACTTAATAATCCTAAACGTTGCATACCGCTCTTACAATGCAGGTACGCCGCGCGACACAAAACATTTTTTTAACAGAGTTATGAAAAAAAAATGTTTGACAAGTTTACTATTCTGTATAGTAGGATAACTGGGCTATTCACAGATATTTTTTTTCTAGAGCAAATCCTCATAGTATAAATTTTGTACAAGATTTTCGAAAAAAAAATTAAAAGATTTTTTTTTGAATTTTGAATTTTTTGAATTTTTTGTATGGGTGAGTGAAAATATAGTCATAGAAATGAATTCTTCATCCTCGAATTATACGAAAATGACACCAAACTTGATATAGTTGCGAGATGTATACAGATATAAAGCTTAGAGTGAGGCGCGCGGGAGGCACTTTTCCCCCCCCTCCCTTGCCCACCTGCTGGGGAGAACCTCTTGGCAACCGGGCTTAATCAGCTCAGGTCACCCCCAGGAACACCTGTTCCAAGCGGTTTGCTTTGTCTCCAAAATGCAAGGTCCCCTTAGAAAACGGGACCTTAGATCCCCTGCCATACAGAGGCCGGGACGAAAGGGGTTGCCGGCCGAAGACATATAGACGGCCGAGCGAAGCGAGGCCGAATAGGTCTGAGCGCGGGCAACCCCATTTCCCGCCGAGGTATGTAATATGTATAGTGCTTTTCTCAAACATGCAATGAAATAAATAAAATAAAAAATCAACGAAACCCAAGTTTTATTTATAGAAAAAACTAAAAGTAAAGTACACCCAAAATATAACCAACACGTACCTATATCATTATCACGCGTATGTTTTACACGAGTCGTGTATTTTTACTACCCGTATATTTTCATGTATCTTTGATTTTTTCGCCTTGTATCCGTCTGACTGTCGTTTTCGTCACATAAGTTTACATATTCTTTCATGTTGATATCATGTTTCACATACATCGTTGCTTTATGCACGGAGTAAATAAGTATAATTTCCACAGTGTTGACGAATTTGTAGTTACATCCATTTAAAATATGCCACAAAACTGTTTCTAATAAACTGTAAGCCATTTTTCTTAGTTTCTCAAATAATAAAATTGCCATAAGCAACCATATACATACTTCGTCTTTGACTTGGCGGCAGAGGCAGCAAGTTATTAAAATCAATTCTGCTTACGCTGCCAATTCCAACGCCTACGATTACAATTAATATTAATTTCATTATTTCGTCGGAACTCATATTAAAGTCAAAAAATCAACAACGCACCATAAATCCAATAAAACAGAATGAATATTTTTCAACTTTATCTCCATAACAATTTAAAAAATATAACTACGCGTGTTTGAGTAGACCTTTTTACCGCTAACTTTTAGATGAAATATTTTAAATGTTTTTATTTGTGTAGTTAAATTTATAATTTAAAATTATAAAATTATAGAATGTATTATTTATTAAGTTCATGTTAATTTTATACAAATAAAACTGCAAATATAGCAAACATTGTTTTTTTTTTTTATAGGTGTAGTGGCAGAGTGTCATTACGAACCATAAAGCAAATACTGCCTCTAATTTTTTTTAATGGATGAATGCTATAGCTGGTCAAGCAAATCTTGTCAGTAAAAAAAGGCGCGAAATTCAAATTTTCTATGGGACGATATCCCTTCGCACCTACATTTTTCAAATTTGCCGCCTTTTTCTACTGACAAGATCTGCTTGACCAAGTATACGATGCTGTGTCACAAATATCTGTGAAATGAAAATTAAAAAAGAGGACTTTGCCGGCCTAGGCCTGCAAGATGTGTATGAAATTCCATTAACGACCTTTTGTCCTAGCCGCACCTGAAAGGTCATACTTCGCAGCCTATTATAAGGAACATAACATCAATATTTCATTGCATATTTGAGAAAACATAATTATATGCGATTAGGTAAGTCCCGTTTGATAATGATTAAAAATCGTAAATTAAACAACTGTACCGCTATTCGGAACCTAACTATATATATTTGAGAATGGCAACACTGTAGATGATCGTTATCGTCCTTTTCTAGCATATACGTCCCTCTCGCTCCCACTGCCATCACCACCGCAGTTGCTCAGTCTATTATTTTTTACCAGCAATTTATTCAATCATTGGCTTGCTGTTTTTCCTACGAGAAGGTCGTACAGCTAAACTGCGGTGAGTCTTGAATATTTTCTATTCCAGTTTAGCTATCGTTCTGAAAAACAGTTATACTTAACGGTTTTTGCCGTTCGTAATAATATTGTAAACTTATTAGTCCCATAATTTGTCTAAACAGATTGAGGATCTAGAACCTGGAGAATTATACGTAGTATTAAATACAGTACCAAGTGAAAACGCTACTAGAGTACTACCCGCCATAGAAATGGAACAGTCACGCAAGCGTTGCGCGTCTCCAGATCTTGGACCCGAACCAAAAAGAGCGATGTCTGATAATAGCCACAATGAAATGCTAAACAATTTGGCAGAACAGGTCAGCCATATTCAAAATGTCTTACAACAGTTCACACGTGGCAATAACGTAGCTCAGAATGTAACGGCCCCTCATAATAATTATAATGATAACGAAGATGAGATTTGCTTAGACACTATAGTGGAGACCTGTATGAAAACGATACTGCTCCATCTGCTCCACCAAAGCAGGAGGATTTCTCCCTAGACATACATACTAGCTTAAAAGAGCCGACTATATTAAAATCAGACGCGTCTCGTTTAGACAAATTAAAAACTATAAAAAATTTTGAATCTAACGCATGGGCCGATGTCCGTTATGCAGAAACCCAAAAAAGATTTTGCTCAACTCCTGGTTTTACCGATCTTGAGTGTAATGAAGAGATCAAAGCGTACGATAAATTTAATGATTTAAGTACCACAGAAAAAGGTGTCGCCGCGATCACGCAAGGCCTTATTAAACAACAAGAAGCGGTAGAAGGTATTCGCTCGCTTCTGTCATGGCTTAAGACTACAGAAATAGTTGATATAGATACAATAGAGAATAAAATTAAAGAAACGTTTTCTGACGAATTCAAAACAATTTCAAATGATCTCTTACAAATGACGTGTGGGCACCGGGCTGATCTAATTCAGCAGCAACGAGAGGCAATTTTACGATCTGTCAAAGACAAATTCATAAAGGCTAGCCTTCGTAAAATACCCCCAAATTGTGAATATTTATTTAGCCCCCAAGCTTTCACATCAAGCATAGAAAAGAACGGAGGAATGAGCAAAATCTTTTGGCCCTTAAAGCAGAATGCCAGTAAATTAAATACAATAAGTAGTGGTAGCGCCACTGCGCCCACACAAACAAAATCACAAGCGCGCAGCTTTAATGACAGTGTTTTAAACACTAGTAACACCATTACACAACAAAAACAAATGGCCCCAGCGCATGGAGTGCCTTATCCTTATTATCCGGTTGTGTTACCTCCTGCGCAAGAAGTACCGTTTTACAATCAGGCTACCATACCGCCTATGCCTATATCCATTCGACCTGGGCAAATATTTCGTGCGAAAGTGCTAAGAAATAGCAATAAACAAAACAGAGGAGGCCAGGCCGGAAGGGGCCGCTCAAGAAAGTTTTGTCTCGAAATTCCGAGCAGGGCGCCTACAGAAGTGCCTTGCAATGTGGGAGAGGCTACAAGCACCCCACTATATTTTAAAAATAATAAAAGATGGGTACCGCATACCATTCTCCTCAAAACCTCCACTAATTATGACACCAAAAGAGCTAGTGACAGTGCCGTATTCTCAAGAAATGGAGGTCCAAATAACGTCTCTAAAGTCGATGGGCTTTTTAGAAAAAGCTTAGCATTCGCCAAGCTTCCTTTCAAACCTATTCCTAGAGAAGAAGGACGATGGCACATTTCGACCCCTACTAAACCTAAGGGGTCTGAACAAGTTTATTTGCACAACGAAATTCAAACTGATAAACCAACAAAAAGTGCCATCATTCCTCCAACCCAACGACTGGTTAACAAAGATAGACTTATCGAACGCATATTTTCATATACCGGTTGCTACAAGTCATCGGAGATTTTTGAGACTAACGTTTCGAAACACTTTATTCCAAATGACGTGTTTACCCCAAGGCCTGGCAACAGCTCCAAAAATATTTGCAACGTTCACAAATTGGATAGCCCAGTTCATTCGCAGCAAAAATATACGGACTCTAGTCTACTTAGACGACTTTCTGCTTGCAAACCAGAACCAAAACAAATTAAAGATGCAAACAAAATTTGTAGTGAGCCTATTAGAATCATTGGGTTGGCAAGTGAACTACAAAAAGTCAGTGCTCAACCCACAACAACAAATAGAGTACCTGGGCATAGTTTGGGATCCTCTAAACAACTGCAAATACTTGCCAAATCGAAAACTGATAAACATAAAAATAAAAATACAACAAGCTCTGTGGACGGAAACTCTATCATTAAAAGAATTGCAAAGCTTGATAGGAGTGTTGAACTTTGCAAGCCTGGTAGTGCCACATGGACGACTGAATTTCAGACCACTATTGAAGTTCGCAAATCAAATACTGAACGAACCTCCGTTGAAGATACACACTCTGAAAAGGGAGGTGATAAAAGACTTAAAGTGGTGGTCCTGCCACTACCTGACCTACTCCATGCTCCATATACAACCGACAGATGCATCGGGCAAAGGCTGGGGCGCACAATTGAACAACCAACGCCTAAGCGGCTTATGGAAGCCCCAGGAAGTATGCCAACATTCAAACACGAAAGAAATGACAGCGATACTAAAAGTCTTAAAGAGGCAGGGTCAAACTCTAGCGAATTCCACTGTATCCGTACAGTCCGACAACAGGACGGTCTTGTCCTAATACTTACGGAACCAAGGGGGAACAAAGTCAGAGCCCTTAATGAAGACCTATCAAGTTTATCTTGTTCTACAAAAATACAATATTCAACTGAACCTACACCACATACCCGGGAGGTACAATGCAGAGGCAGATCACCTATCACGAGGTTCGGCACAACCAGAATGGCATCTCCTCCCAAAACTTACCAAAACTGTCTTCAAAAAATGGGGAACTCCCCAAATAGATCTATTTGCATCCAAGAAGGCTCATGTAGTGAAAAGATATGTATCATTGGACGTGACAGACAAGGAAAGCGAGTTTACGGACGCATTTTCCCGACAGTGGCTTTACAAACTCGCGTGGGTATTCCCACCTCCCTTTCTAGTGCCGAAAGTCCTGTCACATTTAAACGAGGCAAAGGGGATATACCTAGTAGTAGCGCCCCGCTGGGAGAAAGCTTTTTGGAGACCCGACCTGAAGTGCCGTGCAGTAGCAGCACCCTTCACAATACACAACATAACCCAAGTGCTGATCGACATGAACACCAACAAAGCACCAACTAAAGCACAGGACCTACATCTGGAGATATGGAAATGTGGGGGTGGTGCCAAGCACTAACAACATGGACACCTGAGCAACTCCATCTACTTGGCTCAAGCTGGAGGGATTCAACAAAAAAGTCATACACAAGTGCCTGGAAGCGATGGTGGATTTGGGCCTCGCAAAACAAGGTTAGTTGTCCCACTCCATCTGGTTCAGACTTAGCTAGATTTCTTTCAGACCTCTATCTAAAAACCAAATTATCATATAATACCATAATATTCCATAGGTCAGTAGTTTCGACACTATGCAACCCATATAGGCAAGACATCCTTAGTGGACACCCCTTAGTGACTCGGGTTTTAAAATCTATAGCAAACAAAAACCCTAAATCACATAAACCTCCTATAAGAATAAGAATAAGAATAAGAATATATTTATTTGAAAGAACCTTGTTTACAAATTGTTTACGTATCCTGTGGCCCCACACTAGGCAAGCCTGTAACGTGGCAGCCGACTTCGCAGTTCGTAGGCTAAGGTTAAGAAAAACTAAAAGTAATCTAATAGGTGGTTAATGAAATTATGAAATTCAAATAAAGAAAAAGGAATGAGAAAGTGTGCGTGTGCGTGTGTGTGTGTGTGTGTGTGTGTGTGTGTGTGTGTGTGTGCGCGAGTGTGTGTAAGGCTACAGAGAATGTTATAAGTGATTAGGTGATGACCTTCAACAGCATCTCAGTTTGATTGTAGTTAAGACCTTTCAACCAGTTCTTAATTAAGAATTTTGCTTCAAGAGGAGACTTTTCAGATATGTTGCATGCCTTTACTACTGTATTGTAAATATACGGATGCAGGAAGTTAGGAAGACGCCTCGCGAATGTGGTTTTAGTGATGGGCGTAGGAATTCTAAAGACTCGATTACGGATTAGGGTAAGGTATTCTTCCGAATTTATGGTTTTTTGATGTACGTGAGTTGCGATTCGTAGGATCAATAATTGCCTTACACTAAAAACATCCGCGTCTTTATAAAGGGATACCGTCGGAAACCACCGGGGCTTGCCGAGCATGACCTTGAGCACAAACCTTTGGGCCCTTTCGAGAGGCAGCAGAGCAGAGCTCGTGGAGCCACCCCACACACCATTGCAGTATGATAGAATGGATTCGCAAATAGAAGTGTATACAAGTTTAAGCAACTCCCTCGTAGCACAATTTCGTAGCAGCTTCATAATGAATACCACCTTTCTGACTCTAGCAGACAACGCTTCGATGTGCTTTTTGAAATTAAGATTTTCATCAAGCGTAATGCCCAGGTACTTTACGGTGGTACAATTACTAACCACATCGAGAATTCTACTCGAGTGAATAGCTGGGACATCCTCTGCACTGCCACAAGAAAGCTTGAGATCTGGCCGCGAGTTGGGGGCAGAAGAAGCCGTTTTATGAAAGCATAAGTATTTTGTTTTTGAAATATTAAGTGAGAGCAGGTTGTTAGCGAGCCATTTGGCAATCACAGTCAAACCTGTCTCCGCTACCGCAAAGCAACGTGCCCAGGAGATATCGTGAAACAGCAGAGCAGTGTCGTCTGCGTAGCAGATAATTTCGGCTTGATTGATGGGGAGAGCAATTAAGTCATTGAGGTATATCAGAAATAGGGTGGGACCGAGGATGCTTCCCTGCGGCACACCGAAGGTTATAGGGGCTGAATCACTGACTAAAGTGCCGAGTCTTACACACTGTTTCCGGTTTGTAAGGTAGCTTTGGAACCAGTTCCAAGCGATACCGCGAATGCCTAACAGTTCAAGCTTCCTTAGCAATATGGGGATTGAGACAGTGTCAAACGCCTTGGCCAGATCTAGGAAGATTCCCACGCATGATTCTCCTCTGTCAAGGTAGGAAGAGACAAGATTAATAAGTAAGGTGGCGGCTTGTTCAGAAGATCTCTTTTTCCGAAAGCCATATTGTCTTTGGGAGAGTAGGTGTTCTGATTCAAGGAAGTTGATTAGTTGATAATTAATAATCTTTTCCAGCATTTTAGACAGACTGCTAAGAAGAGAAATAGGGCGATAATTCCCGGGGCAGCTCTTGTCACCTCCTTTATGAACGGGAACTACTGCAGCTACTTTCCAGCACTCCGGGAAAGAACATCTCCTATTTGGGATGTTGATATTGTCTCAAACTGGCTCAAGCAAAATTTTAGAGGTGATACTACCCTTTTTGATTGTTCCCGGAGAACAGCATCTATTCTATTACTTTGCTCAGGCCGCAGAGTACATGATCTTACTCTCTTGTCCATTGACCCAAATTTATGTCAAATTACAGATAATGAAATTGTATTCTGGCCTGTTTTTGGTTCTAAAACAGATAGTCATAATCATAGACAGTCAGGCTGGAAACTTAAGTCTAATCTAGAAGATCAGTCAATTGTCCCAGTGTTTTGGGTTAAGACCCTTATTAAAATGTCAAAAGAAAGAAGAGATGTATGCGACAGTAGCAATCTCTTTCTCACAGTACGGGGTCCGCCTAAAAATGCATCTAGAACAGTAATTGCAAATTGGGTAAAATCTTTATTACAGGAGGCCGGTATCACAGCCCCAGCTGGGAGTACACGATCTGGGGTTATTCCCACTAGTTACCACCAAGTTGTTACCATTGGTAACTACTGGGATTTTTTTCCCACCTTTTACCACTGGTAACTACTGGGAATAAAAATTCCCAGTAGTTGCCACCAACTCGGTTTAGTGGTAACTACTGGGAATTTTTATTCCCAGTAGTTACCACCAAAATTTTGTTAGAGTTAAATACTAATGTGTTTTAAAAACCAAATAAGGTAAACATTAAACTATTATAAAGTTATCACATTGGCTTGCCACACCACCAGGCGATAACAAACACGTCTCAAATATATATACTTAGGTTCCGAATAGCGGTACAGTTGTTTAATGACGGCGTTTTACACAAAAATAAAACGCCAATTAAATAACTTACCCTATTCGGAACCTAAAGTTTAAATCCTGCCTGGTATAAATATAATTTGGAGACAATGATTGAATAAATTGCTGGTAAAAAATAATAGACTGTGCAACTGCGGTGGTGATGGCAGTGGGAGTGAGAGGGACGTATATGCTAGAAAAGGACGATAACGATCATCTACAGTGTTGCCATTCTCAAATATGTATACTTAGGTTCCGAATAGGGTAAGTTATAGACGGTCAAGCAAATCTTGTCAGTAGAAAAAGGCGCGAAATTCAAATTTTCTATGAGACGATATCCCTTCGCGCCTACATTTTTCAAATTTGCCGCCTTTTTCTACTGACAAGATCTGCTTGACCAACTATATTTAATTGGCGTTTTATTTTTGTGTAAAACGCCGTCAATAATCGTGTGATAAAAAAATAAGGTCATAAAAAGCCAAAAAATGAAATAAAATAAATAAATACAAAAATAAATGAGTATTGGTTCGTGTTTTGAACTCAGTCATGCTGTTCAACTTATTAGACTTATACTCAATAGCTAAAAGCCACTAGACCATTTGACCATAGTAGACCCGGGCGAAAAATGCCTTCTTATAAGTAACCCATTACGAGGGTCGCACTGAAAGATTCGGGAATGGGACACTTAGAAATAACATAATAGAAACAGGCATATAATTTATAAAAATGTAACTCTTTATAAAACTTTTAAGGTATATTCCATTTGGTTGTCATTTGTATTTAAGAATTACTGGCAATTTGAAAATTGTATGTCGAACATTATTTGAATTTTTGGCCAAGTGATTTTTCGGATCATATTTTTAAACGGTTTTCAATATGCCCTCAGCGAACAAATAAAAGTTACAATGGGCTTCTGTTATTTTTTTATGAACTAGAGTTCATCGTACGCTCGTTTGCAGTTAAAATTAAATATGAAAGTCACTTTCATTTTATCCCATGGGTGATCTTAAAGAAGCATGTCATTCCAAAGCGACGTCAAAAATTAAAATCGCATTTGTGCTGTTAATTAAAAAGACTGCCAAAAAAGTTGCATATCGGCAGATTTCGACATTCCTAAATATTCATATGACAACAGTAAAAAAATCTTTTATATATATATATATATATGTAAAAAAACTTCAATTCCGTTGGCTACTCCACGAATTTCATACAAAACCACTAAGGCCCCAAAATCGCCATACAAAAAGGACTTTGGGATTATGAGCCGTGTGCATTACAGAATGATTACTTTCAAAAGAAAATTTATATGCGTGGTCAGTTTGAGTTTAAGTATGTATTAAAATAAAGATTGACCGTCTAGATGCGACAGTTTTCTCTATTCCCGACATTTTCAGTGCAACCCTCGTACTGTCAAAAAATATCAAGTTTGAATTGATTTGAAATATAATTTTTCATTGTCGACTTATTGACATCCAAACGTTGCGAGCATGTTGCCCTTTAAACCATATGGCAACGTCGCGCGGGGAAATCTTCTAAAAATGTATGTCCTTTTATATTTTGATATTTATGCATTTATGATCATGAATTTATGACGATACTTCTACTAATGTTGCAAATTGATTAAATTATCAAGAGAAAAATGCTAATGCAAAGAAAACAAGAAGTATCCGTTTCATTTCTCATGCTATGAAAGAGGGTCATTGTTGTTGTAAAAGGTGTGCAGGAAATGATACGTTTGTGCACTAGAGAAGTTTAGGTTCCAATTCCAAGTACGATTTTTTCTTTTTACAATAAGCAATTGAAATTTGGGTATAAATGGATTTGTTATACAATTTCCATTCTGATATTTGACTCCCCGTTCCATAAATAACGATACTTTTGGCCAAATTGTTAATTGAAAGTACCTACTCTCAAAAATACCTACTATAAAAATTTATTTAAAAAAAACACATGCATTTTACTTTCCTCGTATGCGAAATGAAAAGTAGAGTGTTTTAACCCGGGTGAAAGGCAACATTTATAGGGTTTTGTTTTATGTATTGTATTTTTTGAATTGAACCAAAGTGTCTTAGGCCAATACTTAAAGAACTTGTGCCAAGAAACTTTGTTTCTTGGGGTATAGACTCATAATTTCAATTGAGAATTGCATTTCTCCACGAAAACAAGATTAGGAAGACTCTTAATAGAAAATAGTATTAATTGATAATGAAATGCACAATCTAAAGGATAATTAAACTTATAGTATTATGGTTTTTATAAACAGTTGATGGAATTGTGCTTACACAGATACTTACATACAACATACATACAGCTGGCAACAGATACTTAAAATAGCTACATAGTTAAAAAAAACACAAACAAACCAGACATTAAAAATCATGAATAAAACATTAGGTAAAAACTTATTTAGCCAGTTTTGTAAATCAGTCTCTTTGGTTTACCAGCGGTATATTTGGAGATATTAAGAAAATAATTTTTAAACACCTGTATTTTATTTTATAGGTATTCGTATTTCATAAAAATGTGTTTTTGTTGTTATTGTTACCAAAGATTAGGTATAACAAATCAATTCGCTAGATTATATATAGCAATGAATGGTAAATGTTATGCTAAAATCAGTGCAGCAGGCTGGACCCGCATGTGATTTACATAAATGGACATGATTTTTAGTTTCGGCCGTATCGTAGAGTTAGAAACGTAGCCGGGTACCGGGCACCAGCTGCCCGCCAGTCCCTTTCCTACATTTGTGAGTGAATTCAATTTGTTTTCATTTATGTATTGTTGCGCGAACGTTAGGCCGTTCTAACAAACTTTACAGTTGTTTGGTGAAATCTAAGGAGAATTTGCAGATCATTTGTAGATTGTTTTAATATTTACCTTTAAAATTTGTAAATTATTTTTACAAGCCCTTAACATAACTTGCCCTAGTACCTAGTACGTAGGTCGAAAGGTCGAAAACGATATTAAAGAGAGAAAATAAATTCTAAGGTCCCCTTTTTAAATATTGATCCTAGCGAAAAAGTTTGAATAACCTTTTTTGTAGGTTTTATGCTAATTATTCATGTGTTAAAATATTTTTTGCTATTGGCCATCCTTTACGAGCTATTTACGAATGACTAAAAAAGAGGACCTTAGTATTTATTTTCTCCCTTCAATATTTTTTTTAATATTGATCTTAGCGAAAAAAAGTAGCACTTATTTTATAAGAAATCTGAAACAGATTATTTACGTAAAAGATATTTTTTTGCTGTGGGCTACCGTTTTAACTCGTACGAAAAACTAAAAAAATAAACGATTGTAGAACAAATTATAAGTAACTTTCCCACATTCATAATATTTTGTATTGAGATCACTCTGGCCCACGCTTAATATTATTTTTTATCTCCCATGTAACAACAGTTTTGTATAATAAACTATATATTTTCTTAAACGTAATAACTGTAGCTTTACAACTATATTTTTTATTTTCAGATTCCTACTACACTTAAAAAAGAAATTGGTAATTATGAAAAAATCCAAGATAAGTTTTTTTGTCTTTTCTACTTTATGTTTTTTTTTGTTAGAAAGTGCATTGTTTTGGTTCCAAAAAAAAATTCCTCATCCTTAAGTTATCCGAAAATGATATATCACATGCCCTAATAGGTACAGTTTTAGAGAAATGTTGCTCCAAGTGAAGCGCGGCGGCGTCGAACTTCCCCCCTTCCCCCCCACTAAATGAGACGTGGCTCTCGAGGTCTCCCGGTCTGTATCTGCTCATGACCAGCTAAGAATCAACTGTGCCAAGTTTCAGCGCATAGTCACAAAGTGCAAGGTGTCGTGCACTAACAAACTAGCTAACATTTAAGATACGTCAATTAATAGATCTAAATACGATATGGATTAGATGTGTCAGTGTCAAAAGTGACGTATTTGTTTGAAGAAACGTCACATTTGACACTGACATATCTAATCCATATCGTTTCTAGATCTATTAATTGACATAGGTATCTTAAAGCTCGAATTGGGCCGAATGTTTATTATGACGAAGATGTAAGAGATGTTCTTGCTGAAAATAACTTTTTTTTATATTACACTTAAGAGTAAGACTTACCTTATAGAAAGTATACAATTTCAATATATTTTTTCCCAAATCGACGATACTTACCTTATAGAAAAACTTTAACCTATCTATTTCAGCGAAAAATGTGGCTACATTTATTATGCATTGAATGAAAGTTTCAACTACAAACTACTAAATGTAATAAGTTACGAAGTTCTGAAACTTTGAAAAATAAACTGAATTCAAATGAGGCGATCTTTCAGACTTCGACGGGAACTAATGCATCAAAGCAAAGTTATTACGTTGTTCGGAATAAGCAGCTACGCGTGATTTATTGGTAAACGATGATAATCTGAAAGGTTCTCGACACAATTGTCGCATGAGAGATTATGAAATATCGACGTGATCAAGTTATATATTAAGACGTTAATACATCTCATTTATCATATAATTACTATTGTATTGCTAACTTTTTATTGTAAGAGTATATATTCCAGCAAGTCTTTCTTGTCATTTTTATATCTTCACTCATGAAATATCAATAGACCAAAAATCTTAGGATTTTCAGCTTTAGTGGCCCGGCCAACGAAAGAAAAGTCTTCTAGAAATCGATTTTCGCTCATGTCGTCTCGGATATGGATGAATATGGTATCGACGCATTCAGTGTAATGCCCTGAATACAAATATATGAGATGACAAGCGCGAAAGTGGTGGGGGTAGTTGCTGTGACGTCATAAAATCGGCAGTACAAACTTTATTTTTATTTTCTTTTAAACATACCATGAGTATGAGTAGATTACAAATATATAACATACTATAATATTAACAATACTTGGTTTAACTAATTATTAGAAAACATTCAAAAATTTCACAATCCACAGTTGACTTCTAACTGCTCTAAATTGAAAATAGCTGAATGGATTCGTCCAAAATACATACCAAGTGACTGTGAATATCTTCTATATAATGTTAAAAAATAATTAAACAGGTATATCAAAAAATAAGAAAAGTACATCAAGTTGAAAAAAGTATAATTTTCTGTTACATTAAACTGCAACTATTATTAAAACAAACAAAAGACCCGACAGTTTGACATATATTTTTGAAATGGTATTTTTACTAGCTTTCATTTGGTATCCATATTCCTATAGTAAGGAAAAAAAAACAATCCCCACCCTCCATTTTTATATTAGCGGGCGCCATTCTCAAAATGTATGTAGCCTATGTCACTACCACAATTCTGACGAATTCAACCACACCTCATATGTCAAAAATGGCGCCGGCTAAATAAAAAATGGAGGGGGGGTATTGTGTTTTTTTTTCTTACTATAGCAATATGGGTACCAAATGAAAGCTAGTGAAAAGACCATTTCAAAAATATATGTAAACAGTCGGGTTTTTTGTTTGTTTTAATAATAGTTGCAGTTTAATGTAACAGATAATTATACTTTTTCAACTTGATGTACTTTTCTTATTTTTTGATATATCTGGTTAATTATTTTTTATAGAGAATATTCACAGTAATTTGGTATGTATTTTAGACTAATCCATTCAGCCATTTTCAATTTAGAGCACTTGAAAGTCAACTGTGGATTGTGAAATTTTTGAACGTTTTCTAATAATTTGTTAGACCAAGTATTGAAAATGTTACAGTATGTTATATATTGGTGATCTACTCACAAAGCCCTTTCATTTGGTACCCCACATGGTACGTTTAAAAGAAACTAAAAAAAAAGTTTGTACTGCAGACTTTATGACGCTACAGCAACTACCCCCACCACTTTCGCGCTTGTCATCTCATATATTTGTGTTCAGGGCATTACACTGAATGCATCGATACCATATTCACCCATATCCGAGACGACATGAACGAAACCTAACCTAAAACCTGAAATTACGGCCCACTACTTTAGGAAAGGGACATTTTGGTGGAATGATAATTTATTTTATTTTATTTTATTCTATTCATTTGGAGATCCAACAGCTATGAAATTGTAGTAGATGATACAGGAAGCCAATTATAGGAACTCACAGGAATTTAGTGAAAATCATAGTGCCGAGAATCTTATTAGTTAATGTGAGCTTTTAGTCTAAAACTTAGTCCAATTCATACCCACTTAATCCCATTTATGATTCACAATGGCTAATTAAGGATGTTTGGGCAACAATAGCAAGAACTGTAGCAATGGCAAATGGCTTTATTTCGGGTTTAGGCTCCGTTTTAGTATTAGTACATTAGTTATTTTTTTATAATTACCTATTTAGTGAAAACGGGTGGGTCTGCGGAATTATTTTAGTTAATTATACATGATTTGTATCTTTCCATCAGAGATGGATGGATGGGCTTATGCTTCATCTGCAATAAGGACCTTTCTATCGGAATTTGTGTAGGAAGTTCAGATAAAAAGGACCTTATTACACTTGAAGCATAAAGGACCCTTCTGTGATGGAAAGCCGAAGCGAATTTCGGTAATAGATTCCGTGGAACTAACTGAAATATTACGTTTTATATTCCGTCGTCATTGGCTTATTCGACTCGAACATTCAACAAACGCGTTAAGGGAAAATGTACTTATGGAATTCTATTTAAAGTGTACTTAATATGTTAAAAAAAGATCATTATATCTATCCTTTCACACATCTGCTTTGCTGGTAAGAGATATAGGGATACAACATATACCTTTCTCTGTTTTTCTCAACAGAAAGCGTTCTGAAGAAGGATAGATATAATAATCCCTTTAAAGTGAAGTAAAACTGTTATTACTATAGATACATACTAAGTAAGAAGGTTCGGTCCCATCAAAGTTTCTTTAGTATAATTGAATTCATGCGTCTGGACTAGTGAGTATTATATTCTTTGGTCTGGACGCATTATTTTCTGAGAATATTTCCCCTACTCGGGATTCTATTTGCTACATAAACAGACCCGTCGCAGTAATAAGTTACGATTTCGTTCCCAATAAATAGGACAGATAAAAGATATTTTTTAGAGCGGTTATCTTTGATCTGAATGTACATTCAGCATCAAATAGATAGGCCAAATATATCGTAATATACCTTTGTTACTATATACATAAAGGATGTGTTCCG
Organism: Cydia splendana; assembly: GCF_910591565.1. Lineage (NCBI taxonomy): Eukaryota > Metazoa > Arthropoda > Insecta > Lepidoptera > Tortricidae > Cydia > Cydia splendana. The sequence continues at coordinate 12,055,906 of NC_085968.1, read as the reverse complement.
ATATAGTAATTTGGCCACTTTGATTATCACTATTGATTTAAGTTTACAACTTATACAAAAATTCGCATATTGGTACTCACACTCAATTTACGCCGACTTTCGAAGTACATATTAATACAAAAAATATATAGGTACCTGTGCCTTCTTAATAATTATTGACCGAAGCGAAGCGAAGGTCTACGTTTTGACTCGGGCATTTTGCTTTCGTATGTCCGGATGTTCTCCTCTACAGGTCGCAATTCTTAAGGCGATATGATTCGACTCATCAACGAATCTGAGGGGGTGAGGTGCGCGGCAAACCGTGAAGCCCCGCCCGCGCGTCCCGCGACCCGCTCGCCGAGATCGTGAGCGCGCGCCGCGCACGGTAAACATAGCAGACGGGTCACAGTATAATGATCTTATGATGGCAGTATTTTAACTAGACCGGGAAATGGGCACGTTTTAGAGTTTTTATTGTATATGTACGTATGTATTTTTTGCATTACGTATTTCTGATCATTTCATGTAGAATTATTATTTTTATATAGACATGTGTACTTATTATTGATCAGTAAAGAACGTTTCAGATTCCTTTAACTTAATAACGCTGCCGTGAAATTAAAACGTTGTTACTGATCTGTAGTACTTATTTATAAGCTCTAAAAACAAAAAAAAAACAGTTTCAAAGTAAATTTCTGATAACTTTTTGTCAGTGCAAGCCTTATGGTTTCGTCTTGGCAACATTTTACATGAAAATGTTTTTGGTGGGTCTCATTATCACAATTTCCAATACTTTTGTTGCCTAACTTAATAAATTATTGTTTACAATACCTATCGACTTTATACCTACTTTAATGATCACACAATTTTAACGAAACAATGTTTTCAAGAAAATAATTCTATCAAGTGCGAGTCAAACTCGCGCACCGATGGTACCTACATTTTATTAAGTACATTATATAATATTTTTTTTAATTAAGTTGTAACTGACTCATCATCATCATCTCAGCCATAAGACGTCCACTGCTGAACATAGGCCTTCCCCTTGGACCTCCATTCCGGTCGGAAGCGACCCGCATCCAGCGTCTTCCGACGGCCTTAACAAAGTCGTCTGTCCATCTTGTGGGTGGACGTCCTACGCTGCGCTTGCTAGTCCGTGGTCTCCACTCGAGCACTTTTCGACACCATCGGCCATCTTCTCTGCACGCAATGTGGCCTGCCCATATATATATATAGTCTGGTCGCTTGTGGTAAAAAAAAATGTATGGAGAACAGAGTGGCCAACTTTCTTAAAAATAGTTTATCTAATACTGATTCTAAAATGGTATCACACATGCTATTTACATTTCTACAAATAAAGATATGGCCTAGATGGTGTTTAAAGTGAAGTATGGTGCTAACTAGTAAAAAAGACAAAAGTCCGATTATCTCGAAAACCACGAAACTTTTACTAGACCTATAAGTGCATTTTCTGGACCAGCCTAAGCTGCCCTGTCGATGGTTAGAAGGTTGTCCATTACTGGACATCCTGTATAGAGATGTAACTAACCCAAATCGATAGTCACAGCAAGCGATTACGATTGGATGGCACGTAAACTGAGGTATCGAATTGTGACGTATAATGAATTTTTATTTGCGATTTAAATAAAGCTAGAATTATATGGTTTTCGCGCAAGGCATTTAATATACCGACCGGGTAGGTCGCACCCATCGTCAAAATCTAAACTAACTGGGGATCTATTTTAAAGTTTATTTATGTTATTTCTGTGTCAAATTTGTTGTCTGTTAGGTGACGATAAATATATCCATATTTACAGTTGATTATCCACCTTTTCCTTATTTTTATTAAAAGAAAAATGAAAAATTCATATCGATTTACTTAGACGACTACCGATTCATAAAGGTGGTGTCCGGCTAGCCCTAAAATTAAAAAAAAAGACGTAGAACGTAAACGTTCGTAGTGCAATTGTTTTCCTTTGTGATTTCGATGTGCGAGACATTTTACGTTGTATTGCTGTTGTGAGTGACAGATGTCAAATAACGCAAATAAATATGCACACAGTATATGTCGGTGACTTTAGTTCGTCTACGGATCTCCTCATTTCTGATTTGATCACGCAGAGAAACTCCGAGCATAGCCCTCTCCATAGCTCGTTGAGCGACTTTGAATTCTCAGATGAGGCCGATAGTGAAAGACCACGTAACTGACTGAATAACACAAAATATATAAAAAATTGTCTTATACCCGCCTTATTTTGAACTCCCTGTAATCACACCCCGTATTCCGCACCCTTCACAAATAATCTGATTTAGTAAAGTTTACTAAATGTTTTTTTTTATGATCTTGATCGCGTAATAATGTGTAAAACCCAAAATAGCGTCTTAAAACGTATTAATTTTTTTATAATGTGATCTTATTAAGCATTTATATGAGAAGAGCGACAAAATTTTACGATAGTTATTTATAATTTTTTTTTCGTTTTCAATAAAGAAGGAAGTTTGAGAAAATTTTGTTAATTAACAATTGCCTAAATAACTTTAAGATAAATTTCTACAAGTAGTACATTTGTTGACATGTTTTAAATACACCATTTTTTTTTTAATTTTAATGAATATTTAATACCTTTAAAATTATATTTAATGTTACGTAATCGCTTTTTCACGCCGAAAATGAGGCGTGGAGGACTGTGTTCAGCGTTGAATAAAAAGTATAAATAATGGAGATACAGTCCTGCAAGTATATAATGTTGTATTGGAAATATCCTCCTCTTTAATAATATTAACTAGATTTTGCCCTGTGCGCGGGGCCCGAGGGCCCCGCGGTACGCGTGTTGTTTGCTGTTGGTGCTGTTGTTGACGTGTTGTTGTTGCTGTTGTTTGTGCTGTTGTAATTGCGTAGTAGCTTGTTTTCCAAAGGGAAAAAGAAACAAAGTTGTACTTTTGCTCGGACAAACAGATCCGCGTGCGAGCACTTCATTCCTGTAGCTCGGTAGCAGTCTGGTTATGTGAGGGTCACAGTTCTAACCTAACCTAACCCACTTTTCTGGTAGCAGTCCATTTCTGTGAGCGTCGCATTTCTAACCTAACCTAACCCACTTTTCTGGTAGCAGTCTGTTCCTGTGAGGGTCGCAGTTCTAACCTAACCTAACCCACATTGTTGGTAGCAGTCCATTCCTGCTGTTGTTATTGTTGTGTAGTAGTTTGTTTTCCAAAGGGAGAAATAAATAAAGTTGTACTTTTGATAGAAAGAAAAGATCCGCATGCGAGAACTTCATTCCCGCAGCTCGGCCTTCGGCCTCGCGTGCTTGGGAAATCGTAACTTTTCCTATTGGGTTGTGTTTCAGCTCCAACTTCCTCCTCACGTGTGACGCTTCGGGCCTTCGGCCCAACGCGGAGCTCGGCCTTCGGCCTTCGCGAGCCTTGACGCTTCGCCGTCGGGCCTTCGGCCCGCCGGCTCCGCTTATCAAGAAAGTTGACTTTGTAGGACGTTTGGTGGAACTGCATTCACGCAGCTCGGCCTTCGGCCTCGCGTTTTGGGAGTCGGGGTGGAGGCTCCGGGCCTTCGGCCATCCACTGGGGTCGGCCTTTGGCCTCCCTGCCTGAAGCTCGCCCTTCGGGCTCGCTTAACACACTTTTTGTATAGGATTTTGCTTTGTTCGTCATTCCCGCAGCTCGGCCTTCGGCCTCGCCCAAAATTACTGGGGGTGGAGCATGCTTGGACATTTGAGATAAAGCTCCGGGCCTGACGGCCCTCCGCGGGGTCGGCCTTCGGCCTCCCAGCCTGAAGTTCGCCCTTCGGGCTCGCCTAACCTACTTGGAAATTTGAATTTGGCCCGTGTCCGCCGCCATTTTGGATTTTTCCAAAAATATTTTTGTCACATGGTAACCTTGGGCCCCCAAGCACGCCGCATGTCAAATCTCAGCGCACTCGGACCAACTTGAAAAAAATTAAAAAAAAAAGTCGGCCTGTTTGAAATTTTTTAAATGCAGTTTGTTTTGTCTTGGGGCCCTCTATGACATTTGGTCGAGCACCCCCCACCCATCTCGCACCGTTTAAAAGTTGCCATACAAAACTAAAATGACCATTATTTCCGCCATCTTAGATTTTTTCCAAAAAATTTTTTTTCATAGGAATCTAGAGGCCTCTATCTTTCGCCATGCCAAATCTCAGCGCGCTCGGACCAACTTGAAAAAAATAAAGTCGGCCATTTTGAACATTTTTAAATGCAGTTTGTTTTGTCTTGGGGCCCTCTATGACATTTGGTCGAGCACCCCCCACCCATCTCGCACCGTAATATGAATACTTTTTGAGATATTGGGGAAATTAAAGATCTCTACTTTTTCCCCCTTTTTTTGCTTATAACTTTTGATATTTTGTGTGTGCTACTACACGCTTCGAATGCATTTTTCTAGGCATTATGACTAATCTAATGAGGTATCACACGTATTTTTAGGAGTATTATCTCTATTTTTACCGTGTTCAGTTTCTCGAACAAGACTAATACAACCAAGCGCAAGATGAACTGCCTGTAGGCACCTTGAACTCTCGATTATATTTAATTCATGTCGACCGTGGTCAAATATTAAAATTAGTGATATGTATTTAGTTCTTAAATAATTGTATTGCGATATGCATAGGCATAGGGTAATTTTTTTCAATTATTTCAATTTGACATTTTAAATTTATGATTATGATGATGAATTTGCACGCTTGACGGGCGTGGCGCGTTGCATGCGATCCAAAGCCGGGCGCCTTCGGCACCCTCATACTAAAAGCGTAACACTATACATATATTGTAACATCCCCATACTGTATCAATCCAAATAAATAATTTCTGATTTTCAAAGGAGTCAAAGAGCACGAAGGAATATAATAATTTTGCAGATCGGATCAGTAAAGGTGAAATACTGTAAATATATCATACTTACATACTCACAATTATATTATCTAGGAATATAATATTATTTACCTATATTGAAATTGGTTGCTGACCTAGTGAAAATACTGAAATATTTTAACTGTTGATGTAGGAAAGCTAGGCGCTTTCAAGCACCTCGTAAAGTATTAGATGCTTCTGTTATCAGAAAGTGTGTTTTTATAGCACTTAGTGACTTTTTCTTACGTTTCATATGCTTTGTTTCCCATTGTTTGTAAATGGTAAAATCACGTGTCCGCGCGGAACACACTGACGCAGGTCCGTCCTCTACAAGCGCTGCCGCGCGACTGAAGAGGGCGTAAGTGCGTTCGCGAGTGATGGCGGTTGCGGATTTAGTAGGTATTGAAACATAGAAATTATTTTAATGATGTTACCGAGACAAAGTGATCCAAATCATCTAGATTATCTTATTACCTATACATTTATGTAAAAAACAAGTCTAAAAAGTTTGTATTGTAGCTCTGAGATTGATTTATTGTTAAAAAAAGGCGTAACTTTGGATTTTTTTTTCTATCGAGCAAAGTTTATCTAATCATGTTTTTGAGATCCAAAACATATCTGCCAGATCCTTAAGTATAAGATATATTTTTTTCACAATTTTAAAACATTGTTTCTTATATTTCCGATGGATTCAAAAAACTGGTTCGCTTAGCTCGTACGGGAAAAGCACGCCTTAACCGATTCTCGTGAAATTTTGTGACCGAATTTTACGACTAAATAAATTTTTTTTGTCAATCCGGTTTTTGGAAATTTTTAAACATGGCGGAGTCGTGATACCTGGCGCCTAAACAAATAGTCGTATCGATATCATAAGACTTTTTTCTTTTTGAAACATGTTTACAGAGTTAATAGCAAAAAATGCAGAAAAAAATTATCGCTGGTTTAGGCGGTATTTAGATATTTAATTTTAACTAATTTTAATTTGAGAAGGAGTAGCTAAATTTCGTCAACCCATCTAAGAACTATTTGGCTCAGTTTGTAAACGTTCGCTTTTTCTGTTTGCACAGAGGGTCTGGGTTCGATCCCCAGTAATTGTATGCTGGGATATTATAACTTTTTGTATTTTTTTACACATAAATTTCGTATTGTTTTTCTTTAATTTACTATACATATTTAAAGCTCTTAGCACCATGTTATTTCAAGCTCTGCTCGCGAGGTCTACAGCTCACAGAGCCACTAGTTTAGCTGTGCTTAGTTAAAAATACACTCCAGATCAATGTATAAATACGGGATAAGTAGTTTATAGAATAGAATTCCCAAATAAAGGCACACGTTTTCACAATACCCATTTTCATGCTCTACATTTACTTCGGATTGCAAAACAGGACATTAAACTGAAGTGTTGTCAACAGAATGCGGTGGGTCGTCTCAAGCGGCGGGTAGAGCGTCGCGATGAGCGCGCCGGAGCCGGCCGTGTTGCAGGCGCTGCAGGGCCACACGCAGAACTGCGAGAAGTGGCCCGGCCCGCGCGCCTGCAAGATATACGTCGCGTCTGTCTACAATGGTACAGTACACATTCTATAGCACGGAGCCTTGCTACAGCTGCTCACAGGCAGAACTGCGACAAGTGGCCCGGCCCGCGCGCCTGTGAGATATACGTCGCGTGTGTCTGCAATGGTACAGTACACATTCTATAGCGCGGAGCCTTGCTACAGCTGCTCACAGGCAGAACTGCGACAAGTGGCCCGGCCCGCGCGCCTGCAAGATATACGTCGCATACTTGCCTCTGTCTGCAATGGTACAGTAGGTACACTCTCTATAGGGTAACGCTAATATAAGGCTACAACTGCACATATATAAGTGGCAATATACATATATTATGTTGTCCGTGTCTACAATAGTACAGTACAGTAGCGTGGGGCCTGGTCACCGCCGCAGGGCCTCTGGCGTTACTAATACGTACAAGAAATTCGTTGCCTTTATTTACCTCTAGACTGGAGTATTAAGTAGGTAGGTACACCACACTCAAGCTACTGCTAGTAAAATTACGCAAGCTAGCGCCTTTGATAGCTCAAATAGCGGTAAACTCATGGTAAGGGTACGGGAAAATTATTCCTTTTCATTCAATATTATCTCCTCTGTTGTTAGTATTATTTATTACTAAGCACTTAAGTCATAAACATTATTGTTTGCCCCATCATAACAATTTATATCGATTGATTTCTGATATGATCATTACACTATTATCTTTAATGGCCTGATAACATAATTTATTAAATTGTTTGGTAACATTAAGGGTAATAAATAATACTACAATTGTACCAGCCGTGACAAAGACAAAGTTACTTTGAACTTGGAATTTATAGCGCGAAAACATGGTAGGCAAGCAATTGCATAAGTTCTCGGGCATCTTTTTACAGTTGTTATTTATACATGGTGGAGTATAATAGTGGAAGATTTGTTTGACTGCCGTAACCTAGTAATATTTCTCACATTTTGTTTCTTTTACAGACTTTCGCGAAGAGAGACGTCAGATCCTGGAGATGGTGGGGCCGGAACTGCAAGCAACATACGACGATCGGTACATCGAGGTACTTAGAATTTGATTACTAATGGTTTGTTTTACGTCGCGCAACTGTAATTATATTACGAGTACATGAAAATTCAAAAAGTCAAAATAACCAGTTGAACTTCAAACAACATGCAAGTGCAGCGCAGTACGCGCAACATATATAAATACAACGCATTGAGATTGAAAGATATTACAGGTATCCTATTGTACGTTTCTGAACATCCCTTGAAAAATCCCTTCCTTTATTTAGTCAGTGATTTATAAGTCAAAAGTTAAAACTAACATTAGTAGTACATGTCTAAAGTTTGCGGATCGTGTTAAGCATGGTAATATTCGGCTGAAAGTTAGTCAGAAAAAGGTTGGGCACAAGAACAGAAGTGTTACATAAATTTATAAGGCTGCTTCCACATTTTAGCAAACTCGAGTTCTATTCAACTTCAACTACAGTATTTATTTAGACATCAACTAAGCCCGAATAAGTTGCGACCTCCAGAGGTTTACTTATACATATAAAGAACTTTGGTTGCGGGTGTCTTCTGCAAACTTATTATGACACAAGTGCTTGTACACACCAAGGATTGTTAAAATATAATGCGAAACTTTTGAACTCAATTTCAGAGTTCTTGCAAAGTACTTACATGAAGGTATGTATCTTTTATAGGGTTCTGTAGTCAACTTAGAAAACCCTTATAGTTTCGCCATGTCCGTCGGTCTGTCCGTCCGGGGTTTTGCTCCGTGATCGTCTGGTTAGTTCTAGAAAGCTGAAATTTAGCCTGGATAAATCAATCATGCCGACAAAGTGATATAAAAAAAAAACAAAAAAAATGTACCTCCCCTATATGTAAAGTGGTGATGAATTATCCTTTCGCTTTAACCAAAGATGTGGGGTGTCGTTGGATAGGTCTTTCAAAATGTATTTTTTGATAAAATGAATGTTTTCGAAACTACAAGTAATCGCTCAGAAAGAAAATAATTATTTGTTCTACAAGTGGGCAAGTTTTTGTTTAACCGCTTTTGCTAATATTAATACCCGAGCAAGCGGGTTATTATACACACCTAATTTAAATAGTTTTAGTGCCTTCACCTCTAGTACAAATATAATATATACCTAGGTAATAATGCGATGCGTCGACTGACTAAAATGACTAAAATCCTTCTTCTTCATCTTCCGGCCTTGTCCCATTTCTAATTGGGGTCGGCTCATGTATTGTGTGTTCTGTATTGTTCGTCATATTACGAACACGTACTATCAAACGTATTTGATTTATGTATGTAAAATGGCTAAAAATTGCCTTTTGCTGCGTGTCAATACGCAGATTAGGGATCACGAGATCTCTGAGAATGTACGCATCGCGTGCGTGTTGTTGTTGTATATTCGGGACCCGAGGACATCGTTTTGTTCGGCTTATAACATCAGACGTATCACGGGATTAAGGCACAGGCAGTACTGTGTAGCTACTCGTTGTTATTTTTGATTTAGTTAACCTATTACTTACATTATATTTATAAGCTCGCGGTGTTATTATTTTAATACCTACCAGCCTTTACATGCTAGCTAAATGCAGTTAATAAGTAATGTTGCACACACGTTACTAACATAATTATAACATTATCATATAATATTACTATGCACGTTAACCCTCTGTCACTCAAGAACATCAATTTTAATTTTTCAAGCAAATTTGGATAGAACTAGTTGAAATAAAAAACTTAATTTCTCATTTTTTTAATTTTTTTTTATTTCGCGACAAAAATCAAAAAAAAGGGAGCGTTGCTCGTAGGCAACATTGAGTAACAAGCATATCAAAAATATTCAAAATCCTGTCCTTTGCTCATCTACACAAAGCTGCTTCTCCAAGGTGATTTGTTTGTATGAAGGTATCAACAACCGGACGAAATTTAAAGATTCTATCGTGACTTGGATCGCTTCTGGGAACTGCTTTGCTATTGTCATTGAAATGCAGCAACTGTCTTATTTTTTCGAACTTGTTCAAGGCCATTGTACGTTGAATTAGTTCTGTGCCGAGTATAGGTGCCCAGTAACTGGTAACCCTGGGTAGTTTAATCAGGGACATCAGGAATACTATGCCGATGAACTGTCGTATATCTAGGTCATTTACACGAAAGGTATTACTTGGATCCTTCTGTACCACATAGAGGTTGGTCTGTTCAACAATCATTTGAATTAACTCTGGTTGGAACAACTTCAGAAAGAACTGCACGGGTGTATCGAGTTCTAAAGTATCAGGACTAAGTGTCTTGACCTTTGAATGCTATCTGAAGTGCGTTTAACTCCAGGTTCTTCTTTTTCCACCGTAAGTTCAGCTTTTTTGGCTTCTTTCCTTGGGACCTTGAAGCTGGAAGATTACAATCGCTTGAAGTCGATTCTATTGGTTTTACCTGAGTCGAAGTGGTAATTTCGTCATTTTGTAAGGTTCTAATCAATGTGTCCACATGATTATCAAACTCCCCGTCAGAAGAAGCATCGCCAAACTCATCAACCATCTCCTCAGTCAACCCCTCCATCTCAGGATCAAAATCAGGGTCGGCAATACTATCGTCATCAAATTCTAACCCATCTTCACTCGCATCATCATCACAGAATGCCGCAGCAATGTCGGTATCTTGCAAACGACGTTTACAAGACATCCTAGGACAAGATATTAATTACGTTAAAAACATATACCTACCGTACTAAACTTTGACCCTTTTACGATAATGTAGCTTATGGGCTACAAACACTAAGTACCTACTACTTTCATAAAAACAAGGAATTACTTGAAGATAACAATATATGTGGTATTATCTATGAAAAGGGACCTTATTGTCGATGGCGCTTACGACACTAACATCGATGAGCACAAAACGTAGTAGTTTAAAATTGGGGATTCTGGCCCATTTTAGTTATTTTGATTTCCAATTTAGCAATTAAGTTTCTTTGATTACTGGAACATTCAATGTTCCTGTCTATCCAATGCGGAGGTCAATTTATGTTATGTGACGCTGATGAACTTATCAGTCATCGGGTTTAAAGGTCTCTTTGTAGTTTTTTATAAATAACTCGTAAACGGTGACCTGTAGCAAAAATGTTCTGATACATAAGTAATCTGCGTAAAATTGTCTACATTAAATATTCTATACACTTTTTCGCTAGGATCAGTATTTAAAAAAATATTTAAGGTAAAAAGTTAAATATGATCAATTGTTAATATTTTTTGTAAATAACTCGTAAACGGTGGCCTGTACCAAAAAATGTTCTGATACATAAGTAATCTACTTAAAATCTACTCACCGGAAGACCGGACGCTTAGCTAAAACGCTAGGTTGAAGGAGAAGAATATTGATCCTAGCGAAAAAGTGTATAGAATATTTAAGGCGCTCTTATACTCGAGTTTTACGTTTTCAAGGGGGTGAAGCAGACGAGTGGTAGAACGGGCAGGCGGGCGCCCCGCGCGGCGCACCGCACCATTCCCGCGCAGCACGTCTACGTCCTTATTCTGACGACATCGGTATTCTGAATCGTCAGTTCCGGGATTTTTAGTTCGGCAATTAATATTGAAAAAGATTTATTAGTAAATTCGAATTTTGATGAGTACTTAATGAAATTAAAAACCGGACAAGCGCGAGTCGGACTCGCCCACTGAGCTCACCGAGGGTTCCGTACTTTTTAGTATTTGTTGTTATCATCATCATCATTGGCCTTCGAGTCTATTACAGACTATACAAGCAGTATCAGGTAGGGAGACAACGTTTTTCGTGGCTGTGTAAGCCAATACGGGAGCGGCAAACACGACCACAGGCCTGGCAGGTGTAATGTGCCCGTGGCGAGCAGGTGTCGGGCTGATGACGCTTGGCTCGCTTACTTGCGAGTGTCTTAAACCAAGCGTCGTCGTGAATTTTACGCCCGTCAAATACCAGTTTGCGCCACTTGACTCTGTCCTCGGCATGTTTCTCCCAATTGTCAACCGGGATGTTGAAGGCGTGCATGTCTCGTTTGGCGCAATCTTTATGTCGTAACATTGGCCGACCTACGCTTCTCTTGGCATCAGCTATGGCACCAAGCAAAACACGCCGCGGTAAACGAGTAGGTTGCATACGATGCACATGCCCCAGCCAACGTAAGCGTCTCTGCTTTAGCAGCGCAAAGAGGCTGGGCAGCTGAGCAATCTCAAGCACCCTTTCGTTTGTGACCCTATCCTTCCAGTGTATGCCCAAAATGTTCCGGATGCAGCGCATGTGGAAAGCGTTAAGACGACGTTCGTGCTTGGCGTACGAGGTCCAGGTCTCAGCCCCGTACAAGAGTATGCTCAGGATGCACGTTTGATAAACAACCATCTTGGTTTTCCTGGTAAGGTGTTTATTTTGCCATACTCTTGTACTCAACTTCCCAAACATCGTCGCCGCTTTTCCGATACGAACGTCAATTTCTGCATCCGGTGAGAGATTGTTAGTCACCGTCACCCGAGGTAGCAAAATTTGTCGACTGACTCGAGCGGGGCGCCATCCAACAGGATTTTCGGTGTTTCCGCACACCCTTGAGCCAGTACAACTGTTTTTCGGGGATTTATGGACATAGAGAATAGAGCACAGGCACGCGAAAACTTGTCCATAATGGTCTGAAGCTCAAGCTGCGATGTGGCGATGAAGGCTGCGTCGTCGGCAAATAGCAAACTGTCAACGAATAAATCGTCTCGTTTTTGCTTAGACTTTAATAATGACACATTGTAAAGTTTTCCGTCAGCCCTCGTATGAAGATGGATACCCTGTTGGTCGTCACCGAACGCAGTTTTCAGCAGTAACGAGAAGAATATACCAAACAGGGTAGGCGCCAGTACGCAGCCTTGCCGAACACCTCGACGCATAGAGAACGGGTCAGACACGGTACCGTCGAACACCACTGCACCTTGCATACCCTCGTGAAACGACTTCACAAGACTCAATAGTTTTGGGGGGCATCCAATGTGTTCTAGTACGGAGTAAAGCCCTTCCCTGCTGACGGTGTCGAAGGCCTTATTCAGGTCAACGAACGCCACAACAAGGGGTGTTCTCTGCTCTCTACACTTTTCTTGAATCTGCCGAAGTGTAAAGATCATATCCGTTGTAGAACGCTGGGCACGGAATCCACACTGGCTTTCGGGATATACGCGATTGGCAAGTTGCTGTAGCCTTGAAAGAACTACCCGACCGAATAACTTGCCCACAATACTAAGGAGGGAAATGCCCCGGTAATTGTTGCAATCACCGCGGTCTCCCTTTCCTTTGTACAATGTGATGATGTTAGCATCACGCATATCCTGTGGGAACATTCCTTTCTCCCAACATTTCCACAACAGACTATGCAGAATTGGGCCCACACACTCGAGTTCTATGATGTCTGCTTGAGCACCATCACTGCCAGGACTCTTTCCACGTTTCAGCTGCTTCACAGCCTTATGAAATTCCTCTATAGAAGGTGGCGCCTCTAGTTCGACCCAAGTTGCTAATTTTGGCGTGTGTACTAGGGCCTCTGAGTCAATAGCAATTGGGTTCGAATAGAGTTTGGTGTAATGTTCCACCCATCGTCCGAGTTGACGGCAGCTATCAGTTATGATAGTACCGTCCACTTCTTTAAGAGGGGCTGTTTTTTTAGGCACGGGACCCAGAACCTGCTTGATACCCGAGTAAACACCGCTGAAGTTACCGACGTCAGCGCACTTTTGAATATTTGTGCACACGTTCGTCCAGTACACATTTGCAAAGTGTCGTGCATTTCGCTGTAGAGTTGACGTGGCGTTTTTAAGGTCTTCCCGTGTTTCAAGAGTGGGCTTCATGCGGTGTTTCAATGCAGCTTCACGTTTGGAGTCAAGAAGAGGTTTTAAATGCTCTGAGTTTTCAGCGAACCAATCCTGGGTCTTAGTTTCCTGGTAACCGAAAACTGAGCAGGCAGTGTCTGTTAGCAACCCTCTGACGCTCCTCCACATGTCGTCTACTTGCGCATTCTCACTCCAGGTTGATTCCGCGCTTTTTACCAACTCCCCAAATTCACTGACCATCTCGTCATTCCTGGTATTCAGAACGTTGACTTTCTTCTTACCCGGAGGTCTGGACGAATGGATTTTCTTTTGAGTGAAGGCAACGCGCGCTACCACCATGGAGTGATCGGTGTCACACTCTGCACTGTGAAAGGTTCTGGTGTGGAGTGTTTCGCGTAGGTCCTTCTTTCTGGTGAGGATCATATCCAGCTGATGCCAATGACCCGAGCGAGGGTGTTTCCATGAAACTTTGCGCGATAATTTGCCCTTAAAATATGTATTGGTGACGCACAGTAGGTTTCTAGAACAAAACTCTAGCAGACGCTGGCCATTTTCGTTTTGTTTACCGATACCATGTTCACCAATACAGTTCTGCCACGCATCACGGTCTTGACCGATTCTAGCGTTAAAATCGCCTAGAATATACAGGCGATCGGAAGATTTTACACCGCGCACTGTTTCATTGAGTTGGTCGTAAAATTGGTCCTTGGCCTCGTCCGTTGATGGTAGTGTTGGAGCGTACGCGGAGATGAGGGTAATGTAGCCGCTGGTTGTGTTAACTCGCAACACCATTATACGCTCGGAGACCCCATGAGGCTTTTCGATTGCTTTAAGCAAATCATTGCGAACGGCGAAGCCAACACCGTGCTCACGAACAGCATCAGCCTTCTTACCCCTCCAGAAGAACGTGTATTGTGCCTCGCGCAATGAGCCTTCATCAGGTAGCCTGGTTTCTTGTAGAGCTGCTATTGATATGTTAAGTCTATCTAATTCCATGCTGATTACAGCCGTCTTACGCAGGTCGCATGCGTTGCTGTTACTTGAGCCCCCCACGGTGTCCGGGAGGCCTGTCCTCATAGTACGGACATTCCGTGTCGCAATGCGCATGGATAAGCGGGTTATGTTATTATTTCTTTTTGACTGTTTTTCAGCAGGTGAAGTACGTTACGACGCCGGTCGTCTAGTTGAAGGCTAGTGCTCCCTACACCCAAAAGGAACAGACCGGCACCGAGGCGGATCAGTACCTAACTGACCGGGGGCTGCCCGGCTTAAGCGGGCGGTTACTGATCAGTGGGCCTACGAAGGACCCTCCCACTGTCAGGAGTGACCCCTAGCGTCCTAACTTACGCCTATCTGTTTGGACTTATTACTGGTCACTGCCACTCCCCGTGTTGTTTTCCACGTGGCAAACCATCGTGGGTGAAGTTTCCTCTCCACAGACACTGCATCGCCTGGGACACAAACGAAGAGACACAGGGTTGCCCAAGACCTATGGCTTTCTCTCGGCCTCACCGACTAAATCCGCGGGAAAGACAAGTCAATACGCGCGGAGTCGGATCGGCTGCAGGTGCATGACGGCTGCCACCGAGCCGGGTTTGTTTCAAGTTTTCCTTCTCTGTTGCTATCTCTTCCGTTAAACAGCAGGAGGACCACGTGCAGGCGAGATAAGCTGGGGCACAAAGATATTATTCGTGTTGTTATAGCGGCAACAGAAATACATCATCTGTGAAAATTTCAACTGTCTAGCTATCACGGTTCGTGAGATACAGCCTGCTGACAGACGGACGGACGAACGGACGGACAGCGGAGTCTTATTAATAGGGTTCCGTTTTACCCTTTGGGTAGGGAACCCTAAAAATGGTAGGTAAGATGGTGAGGTCGGTGAGTGTACCTAAATAATTATTAATTATATGTATACAATATGAGTGTATACTTGACTGATCATGTTTTTGTAAAAATCGATTTCGACTGGCAAAACATATTATTTTTTGGCAACCGGGTTTTTTAACCTAATTAGTAGTGTCCGACCGAAGGTACGGTTTCGGTTTCGGTTTCGGCCAGTTTCGGTCAAAAAATCATGTTTCGGCTGTAGTTTCGGTTTCGGCCAAAAAACGGCCGAACCTTTCGGCCGGGCCGAAACTTACGAAATGGTACTTGGGACAAAGAACAAAAGTCGAACATATACTGATTCATGTATAGGTACAGAAATTAATTGGTTTATTATACTGGACGGTCGACGCAGTCTTAAGAGGCTGTCAATACCTATAACGCGCACACTGTCTAATTGTATCGGAGTGAATGAGATAGCACTGACGCATGTTACTGGGCCCTGGGCAAGAGAATAATTAGAAAACTCATAATCTTCCTCGCGTGATCCCGGAATTTTTGCCGAGCCGTGGCAATGGGAATGGGAGCCTGGGGTCCAATTGACAACTAATCCCAAGAATTGGCGTAGGCACTAGTTTTTACGAAAGCAACTGCCATCAGACTGATTTTCTAACCCAGAGAGTAAAGCATGCATTAAGCATGTCGGGGCCCCCAGACAGTGCAAGGTTCGGGGCCTCCTACAGTTAATTCTGCATACAGCATGTTCTGTTGTTCAGTACAGGGAAATAAGTTTGCGTTTTCTAATTTCAATCTTCAGGCGTTGGCTGAGTACCAGCTCGGCCTGAGTCGAACGATGTCTTTTTCGCTCTTATTCACTTACTTATTCAGTAATTTTCCTATCTACCTCTAATGGCAAATTTTAAGCGAGGCTAAAGGCTACGCTCAACTAGTGCCGCAAAGTTGATTTTCTCAATAGTTAATATTTTGCGAGGCTGAACAGCTGACTATTGATTAAAACGAAGAAAAAACCTTTAAAATTGTCCCCAGTACAGTTTTTTTTATACGAATACTCGACCTTAGCCTCACTTTTTACCTTAATTTACCATTAGATAAAGATAAAGATAAAAAATAGTTTATTCAAGTAGGCATATTACAATGCGCTTATGAACGTCAAATAAAGCTATACCCGCTCCAACCGTACACCTCTGCCTCGAGAAGATTTAAATCCCATTGGTTTGTGTTCCACATGTCCTCTACTTCAGCTTAGCCTTTGGCCTCGCTGCGCCATGCTCGGCCTGCGGTCTCGCTTTATAATACAATGGACATTAGTTGGAGTCTGTGCTCAACTACTTATCATGAAGCTTGAAGCACGGCTTTGACTTCGCATGAAAGTTCGCCTTACTGGGGAACTTCGGACTTTTAGGCCCAGGTGAAGATCGGTACCCGGCCTTGCGATATTGTTAACAAAAAATTTCGCGCTCGCTGCGCTCGCGTTTTTGGCTGCTTTTTTGGTTGTCCCTGTATCTACATATTAACTTGACTGGTGAATTAATAGAGTTAGACCAAGAAAATTCTGCAATGATTTTGATAGCATATGCAGTGCAACTAGTGCAAATGTTATTTATACGTCATAATTCCATAGAAGTTTTGATGTTTAAACTAACACTTGCACTGCGTGTGTTATCAAAATCGTTGCAGAATTATCTTGGTCAAACTAAAAAAACTGCTTAAGTAACATCAATTTCAAGGACATTGGGTGTTGACAGCCCCATAATATGTGTGTAAAAGCGGTTTTATGACATTTTTCAACGATTTTAACAAGTCTACAAAAGTTTCGGTTTCGGTTTCGGCCGAAACTAGAGCCAAAGCCGAACATTCGGTTTCGGTTTCGGTTTCGGCAAAAAAACATGTTTCGGTCGGACACTACTAATTAGACCCCGCTGAATCCGAAATTGCCGGTTGATTGATCGAATTCTTGACTGGAAGTGAGATAGTTGATATTAAAGGTCCCTTTTTTTTAGTTTTTCGTAAATAACTCTTAAACGGTGGCGCATAGCAAAAAAATTCTTAAACATAAGTAATCTGCATAAAATTGCCTACAAGAAAGATTCCGTACAATTTTTCGCTAGGATCAATATTCAAAGAGATATTAAGGCGGGAAAGTTAATTATAATCACTTTTTGAAGGTCTCTTTTTTTAGTTTTTCGTAAATAACTCGTAAACGGTGGCCAATATAAAAAAAATTGTTAAACGTTAATAATCGACACAACATTTTCAATAAAAAAAGATTTAGTACATTTTTAGCAGGGATCAATATTTAAAAAGATAATAAAGAGGGAAAGTTAATTATAATAAATTCTAAGGTTCCTTGTTTTTATTTTTTCCTTAATAATTTGAAAAGTATGTACTCATAGCAAAAACAAATTTTACACAAATAATAAACATAAAATTTCCTACAAGAAACATGTAGAACACTTTTAGCTAGGATCAATATTTAAAAAGACAAAGCATCCGGTAAGTCAATTATAATCAATTTTAAAGTCCCTTTTTAGTTTTTTGTAAATAACTCGTAAACGGTGTCCCATAGCACAATAGGTTTTTATGAATAAATAATCTCCATAAAATTTTCTGCAAAAAACATCTGAACACTTTTCTCTAGGATCAATATTTAAAACGATATTAAAGGAAGAAAGTTAATCACAATCAGTTCACAGGTCGCTTTTTTTTCGTAAATAACTCGTAAACGGTTGCAACGGGGGCAGTTGCAAAAAATATTATACATAAATATTGAACATAAAATTGTCCACAAAAAAGGTTTTGTACACTTTTTCGCTACGATCAATATTTAATGAGGTATTAAAGGGGGTAAGTTAATTATAATCAATTTCCAGGTCCCTATTTTAAGTTTTTCGTAAATGACTCGTAAACGGTGGCCCATAGCAAAATAGGTTCTTAATGTTAACTAACCCCCCTTGGCTAAAAAGTGGCCTCCATGTTTAAAATTCATTTGTTTACGTAAGATGTCCGTCTTTGGGTCACGAATTTACATGTGTGTACCAAATTTCAACTTAACTGGTCCAGTACTTTTGAAGAAAATGGGCTGTGACAGACGGACAGACAGACAGACAGTCGCACGAGTGATCCCATAAGGGTTCCGTTTTTTCTTTTTGAGGTACGGGACCCTAAAAACTAAAAAAAGTGACATGTGAATTGATTGTAATGAACTTTCTTCCTTTAATATCGTTTTAAATATTGATCCTAGAGAAAAGTGTTCAGATGTTTTTTGCAGGAAATTTTATGTAGATTATTTATTCATAAAACCTATTTTGCTATGGGACACCGTTTACGAGTTATTTACAAAAAACTAAAAAGGGACTTTAAAATTGATTGTAATTAACTTACCGGCTGCTTTGTCTTTTTAAATATTGATCCTAGCGAAAAGTGTTCTACATGTTTCTTGTAGGAAATTTTATGTTTATTATTTATGTGTGATCAACAGGGTAAAGACCGGTAGTGATCACCGAATCGTAAGAGGCACACTGAATATCAATATTAAACTTGAAAGGTCCAGCCTGATGAAGTCTACGCTCCGACCTACTCGAGCCCATGTTCAAAACCCCGAAAGCTTTCAACTCGAGCTCTCTAACCGCTTTGCTTGCCTAGAGAACTTGGCTTCAGTGGACGAAATCAACGACGGGCTAGTGGAAACTGTCCACACAGTAGGGTCTAAGTTTTTTAGACCCCGCCGTAAAGATAGACCTCAGAAATTGACCGAGCAAACCTTAAACCTCATGGCTGAACGACGCTCGCTACAGTTGCAGTCTCCCGATGACGCGGAGTCATATAGGCAGCTCAATAGACGTATATCTAAGTCCTTGCGACATGATCTGCGTCTCTTTAATACTAACCGTATTAAAGAGACTATTGAGCGAAACCAAGGCTCCAAAGTGTTCGCAAAGGACAAAGCAACGCAAGCAAAGCAAGGGTCTATTGGGCAAAGCCAGCTGACAAAGCTGAAACGGGAAGATGGCAGCATAGCGTCGAGCAAAGCGGAGGTTTTAGGTGAGATCGAGAGGTTCTATGGACAGTTATACACTTCGATCGCAAAGCCCGTTGACAGCTTGGTAGGAGATCCAAGAGCCAAGCTGTCCCGACATTATACCGAAGATATCCCGGACATCAGTCTGTACGAGATTAGGATGGCCCTGAAGCAGCTTAAGAACAACAAGGCGCCGGGCAAAGACGAAATCACTTCAGAGCTTCTGAGAGCGGGTGGAACACCGGTACTTAAAGTCCTCCAGAAGCTCTTTAATTCCGCCTTGTCCGAGGGCATAACGCCTGAAACATGGAATAGAGGCGAGGTGGTGCTGTTCTTCAAAAAAGGTGATAACAACCTATTGAAGAACTACAGACCCATCACGCTTCTGAGCCATGTCTATAAGCTGTTTTCAAGGGTCATCACGAACCGTCTCGAACACAGACTTGATGACTTCCACCCTCCCGAACAAGCCGGTTTCCGAAAAGGCTATAGTACCATAGACCACATCCATACGCTGCGGCAAGTTATACAGAAGACCGAAGAGTATAACTTGCCATTATGCTTAGCGTTTGTGGACTATGAGAAAGCCTTCGATTCGGTGGAAACATGGGCGGTGCTTGAGTCTCTTCAGCGATGCCATATTGACTATCGGTACATCGAAGTGTTGAAGTGTTTGTATAATAACGCCACCATGTCGGTCCGAGTACAGGAGCAGAGCACGAGGGCGATTCCATTGAAAAAAAGGGGCGTAAGGCAGGGAGACGTTATCTCTCCGAAACTGTTTACTGCCGTAATGGAAGACGCCTTCAAGCTCCTGGAATGGGAAGGACTTGGCATCAACATCAACGGCGAATAAATCACTCACCTTCGGTTTGCCGACGATATCGTAGTCATGGCAAAGTCGATGGAGGAACTCAGCATGATGCTCGATGACCTCAACCGAGTTTCACAACGGGTGGGCTTGAAAATGAACATGGACAAGACGAAACTTATGTCAAATGCCAATGTTGTGCCCATCCCAGTCTCTGTTGGCAACTCGGTACTCGAAGTTGTTGACTCGTACATCTACCTAGGACAAGTAGTCCAATTAGGTAGGTCCAACTTCGAGAAAGAGGTCAACCGCCGAATCCAACTCGGTTGGGCAGCGTTCGGGAAACTACGTAATGTCTTTTCGTCCGACATACCTCAGTGCCTCAAGACGAAAGTCTTTAATCAATGTGTGTTACCAGTGATGACTTACGGCTCCGAAACGTGGTCTTTCACTATCGGCCTCATCTCAAAACTCAAAGTCGCTCAACGAGCTATGGAGAGGGCTATGCTCGGAGTTTCTCTACGTGATCGAATCAGAAATGAGGAGATCCGTAGACGAACTAAAGTCACCGACATAGCCCACCGGATTAGCAAGCTGAAGTGGCAATGGGCAGGCCACATTGCACGCAGAGAAGATGGCCGATGGGGTCGAAATGTGCTCGAGTAGAGACCACGGACTAGCAAGCGCAGCGTAGGACGTCCACCCACAAGATGGACAGACGATCTTGTTAAGGTCGCCGGAAGACGCTGGATGCGGGTCGCTTCCAATCGGCACGTATGGAGGTCCAAGGGGGAGGCCTATGTTCAGCAGTGGACGTCTTATGGCTGAGATGATGATGATGATGATGATTTATGTGTAAGATTTGTTTTTGCTATGAGTCACACTTTTCAAATTATTAACGAAAAAATAAAAACAAGGAACCTTAGAATTTATTATAATTAACTTTCCCTCTTTATTATCTTTTTAAATATTGATCCCTGCTAAAAATGTACTGAATCTTTTTTATTGAAAATTTTGTGTAGATTATTACTTCATTTTTTTTATATTGGCCACCGTTTACGAGTTATTTACGAAAAACTAAAAAAAGGGACCTTTAATATCACATATCTCACTTCCAGTCAAGAATTCGATCAAGCAACCGGCGGATTCGGAAATTCGGATTCAGCGGGGTCTAATTAGGTTAAAAAACCCGGTTGCCAAAAAGTAATATGTTTTGCCAGTAGAAATCGATTTTTACAAAAATGTGACCAGTCTAAATTATTCAATTTGATTAATTTTATAGCCTTTTAAAATATGTTTACACAATTTATCAATCGTGACTGAATTCCGGATTGGTTAGATGGGTGTGTGCCTTTGCTGCCCAACTTGTTATAAAATGACAATATGACGGACGAATGTCTGAAATGTCACCGTATTTAAGAATTATTTTGCTTTTCTTCGTATGTTGAAAAACATTGTTTGTATAACATATTTGCATATTTATACTGTGATTACCCATTTTATGAAACGTCCGCTAAACTAGCACAGGTCCGACGCTGACAGTGGTCACGGGCGTACTGGCGTGAGGAATAGGCGCAAGGTATTGCCGCGTAGGGTGTAATTTAGTAGGCAAAATGTTGAATTCATCAAATGATGAATGAAAAAATTAACGTATCGATAAAAGGACAAGCAATAATGAAGATTTACTTAAAAGCTATCGACTGAAGTAAGTTTCATATACATTTTTGTCCTAGTACTTCTAACATAAGGAAATAAAGACAGTGTTAGGCATGTTTTCAACTTAAGATTCTATCGAGAAAATAATGAGCCGTCGTGTTTCTGACGAGCAATAACGTAGTTCAAGGACTGAAGTTATACATACTAGAAAATAATGCATGAAATCCTTGTAAAAGTCTGTAAATATGGTGGTGGTAATCAAAGAAACTTAATTGCTAAATTGGAAATCAAAATAACTAAAATGGGCCAGAATCACCAATTTTAAACTACTACGTTTAGTGCTCATCGATGTTAGTGTCGTAAGCGCCATCGACAATAAGGTCCCTTTTCATAGATAATACCACATATGTTATGATTTATACACTTACCTCAACTTTTTTCACGATAACAGGCACAAAAATCACCAACTACTATTTTTAAAACATTTTAACAAATTCACAAACACATGTTTTTCAAATTTCTCCGAAACACTAAACATTGTTGTGTTTGACCGAGTAACGCCATCTAGTTGAAAATTGAGGAAGCGTCTAGTCCATGCATCGGTGTGTAGACTACAAGATACAGTGCATAAACTAGCGTTTAAAAAATTCCTTTAAAATTGAGAAAGGTGTCAAGAGTATGTTGCCCGTAGGCAACAGTATGATACAGAGGGTTAAGCGTAGCTTTAATACGAGTTTATGTAGTGTAGTTTTAGTTCAACTACATTGAATATCAGCTTGATACTCTAATTTACATTTACGTAGAGTAGAAAATCGGAAGTACATATCTGAATCGAACTAACTTAAAACTAAACTTTTTGGCGAAACTTTAGTTGGATGAAACGTGAAATTAACCACTTCCTAAGAGTACCTCGCAAACTTCACCAAACTGCATTAAATAAACTAACCCTCCAACATATACATACTTCAAAGGCTTCACTCGAACACGTCCAAACAACTCCAAACAAAAGTTGTAAAGCATGTGTGATTCGAGCCTTATTTGCCGACGAATTTCGGAGCGCAGTCATCGGCGACAGATACTGTCGACCGAATTCTGCCAAACTTCGCTTTCGTAAACGGATTGACGCGTTGCGCCGAACACTGCAGTGAATTGCATTCAGTGGCTTCAGTCGAGTGAGGAGGAAGTTTATAGGTACAATCAGCTGCAGAGATTGTTGACCCCCCTGCATAGAAATTTGTTCTCTGCAGCTGACTGTTCGTCTGAAATGCCAACAACTTTTAATAATATCGAGATTCTGATTAGTATACATATCTTATGATAAAGCAGGTAAAATACGAAAATAGGTTGAAATTACAGTTATGTTACATTTTTGCTAAAATTTTACTATTTTCTACCGAAATTCACTGACACCAACCTGTAAACTAATCTAATAAATGGCCGTCCAGTGATATGGGTCGAGTAAGGTAGTAAAAAATTAAAGCCTTTGAAAAGCATTTACGTTGAAACCATTAATTGTTACTGTCGGTACACTGATGCTCTAAAGGCTTTTATTAATAATGAAAATACCTCCAAAACGAATTTACGTTTTAAGCCCATACGTTTAACAGATTACATCACAGATTATGTTGGAGTCGAAAGTAAATATGAGAGGAATAAATAGGTACTGTTAGTCGATGTTGCCTTGTTTTTTTTTAACTTATCGTAAAAATGTTTATTATAAACCACTTACACTAATATGTATTTTTTGTTAATGGTTCATATTTTTAATATGACATCGAGTCTGTAAATCCACATATTTCAAACTAGACAATAGACATTAGTTAAAAATCGGCTCGTAGTGCTTTTATAAAGACTAGTAAAAAAGTGGCCTTAAGTTATGTTATGGGTCTATTATATTTGTATAGGTTTGTTATATGGTCTTATACATAAAGTTTGCATCATTTATTTGTAAAATTTGATAAATTTAGTACAATTACAATAATAGTAATTACTATCTTAGGCGACACCTACCTTCTGCATCATATAAGTACCTTTCTTATAGAGGAATATTCATTGACGTATATCTAAGGACTCGCCTTACGGGCAATAAGAATGAGGCATGAATGGGGCCAGTACCACAGATTAATAAATAGTTACTACGTAACAGATACTTCATTCCCAAAGAAAAGCGAAAATACCTACGCTATAATAGCCTACAAAACCTTAATAATAATACCTGCTGCTCAGGACAAGAAGAAATGTACCATAAGTACGCGCACAAAGAGTCGAGACTGTGTTGCCCGCCGTGCGAGTCACGTGCTAACGCGTCATCGTAAGAATGCGCTAGGGTTGTAGGCATCTACCTATGATGATTATTGTAATAAAACGAATGTTGCGGACCAACCATATTTTTTATTAGTCAATCAAATATGTTTTAGTTTTATATAATGATTTATAATTTTTTCCCTTCTCGGAATTCTCTGTTATTAAATTTTATAGTTGTAAATATCCTAAATCGCGTAAATAATTTTAATAAATACTCAGGAGCAAAGCAACGGAACATCAACGGTTTTTAAAATTTGTAATACGGTGCTACCAGGCAGGTTAATTATTACGTCGTCAAAATTATTTAAAAATACTTTTTCTAACCCTTCAATATAATTATTAAACGTTTCAGGTGGGACCTTTAGCCCGCCATAAAAAGATGAATCTTTATTATAGGCTTTTTCCTTTGTTTTTTGACTTTTACACCCATTTACTGCACAATAATTACGTGGTTTCGGCATTTCGAAGCGTAAGCGCGGGAAACGTGCGATGCGAGCGTTCAGGCGGGCGTTCGGCGGCCCTCCGTCGGTTGTATCGTCGACGATACGACGAGCGGTAGGCATATAGCGCGTGGCCTTGAGCGTGTGACGGAGGCCTGCCAGTACAGCGGTGTGACACCGCTACAACGCGATTGGTTGGTGAGTTTGCATCACGCGCGCGATTGGTCGCAACTAGTTGCGTTAGACTGCACGATTGGCTCGAATTCGTGAGTGACACCACTGCGTACCATTTTAGTGCATGTAACGCCCGTCTTTAGATATACGTCAATGGGAATATTGCTTTATATGTATATAACCATAGAGTACAAACGAGCATCATGTTCTAGATCGAGTTTCTGGACATGCACTACGGCACCGACGGCGGCGACGAGACCAGCCCGGCGCTGCTACGACACCTCCTCGACGAGATCCGTTGCTGCAACAACACTTCCAAGGCTGGCTACTTCCTCGTAAGTTCACATTTTTTATCAAAAAACGTTGCTGGTAGAGTCAGACCGAGAAAAGTCTGCAGCGATTTTGATAGCCCACGCAGGGCAAGTGTTATTTTAAACGTCAAACGTCTATGAAATTATGACGTATAAATAACAGTTGCACTGCGTGGGCTATCAAAATCGCTGCAGGCTTTTAATGGCACACAACAATAAAATCATTGACAGGAAGTTTTTAAAATTGAGAAGTTCAACAGCGTTTACATTAAATAATATATATACAAAAAAAACATTAGACCTTATAGCATAGCCAATAACAGAACTCCCTTGAATTTATACAATTACAAATTAGTATTCTTTTTTCGTACCGATAGCAAGTTGAACCGCCAACTGCAAGATGGACCAAAAAGTTTTTTCAACTTTTTATTTTACTTACCTTAATATCGTCCTCTCAAGTCACATTCACTCATTCATTCAATACTGTTCATGCGATTAGTACTCTGTGTTGCTGTGTGTGTAGTCATTCACCTCAACTCTCCTGCCGATACCTATACAGGTAGATTAGGCAGATAGATGCCTAATCTCGGCTGTCCCATACCAAAACCTAGTAACTGCTTCAGACCAAATTTTACAGGAGAGCGTAAAAACATAAAAAGTGTCAGCCTCGAAAAAAAACTTAATTTTATATAATTTTTTGAATGTAAATAGGTACATTATCAACCATTGTATGTATTAACATCCATATATCAATATATATTACATATTTTGCACGTTTTATGCTCCTTACTAGGTTTGAAAATGTAAGTACCGATGGAAGTGTCTTACATAATCCAGCTCAAAAACCTAGTAAGTGCTCTTAGTAGGTGTTAACTGCTTAATAGATAGGATAATTGCGCTAGTTTCCGTCCACTTGACGGATAAATGTTGTTTAGTTTAGACATTAAGAATTTAAATAAGTCCAAATTTGTGCAGCAATGTAGGTTTATATTCAAAG
Organism: Cydia splendana; assembly: GCF_910591565.1. NCBI lineage: Eukaryota > Metazoa > Arthropoda > Insecta > Lepidoptera > Tortricidae > Cydia > Cydia splendana. Next base: position 12,030,127 of record NC_085968.1, on the reverse strand, counting down.
TTCGTACGAGAACTAGAGCTGGGCGAAAACTAGCGCAATAATCTATTTCTGAATCAACGCGTAAGCGTAGCTGCTGCTGTGGGGTGAATCAACTTTTTTTGTCACTCGTCGCCATAGTACGTTCTCCGGGGTCACTCTTAAAATTCTAGTTTTATGGTACTTAAAATAACTAAACATGCATTTGTATGGATGTTACTCGTATATGCCGTACAAGCATAATTTTTGACACAGTTATTTATTTATCAATCATTCGGCTTCACCCCCTGATCACCGTCTATGAACTACCTAAATCAATTTATTTATTAATCAATCGGCCTCACCCTGACCACCATGCACTAAATCAATCCATGAGTTATTATTTACTGGAAGATCGTTCCAGAATGATCTTGACTCTGGCATAAGGTTGATTAAGGTTAGTATACCATTATTCTTTTCATTCGTAATACCCCTAGTAGACCAATAGTGGGACCGGATTTTTGCACTAAAAGTTTTGATAATTCTAAAGAGGAAAAAGTGATACTTATCTGACATGGGACATATTTTTAAGCATATTTGTAAAATATGACGAAAAGTTAGAACGAGCGTTAGATATAAATTAGGTATTTATATATTTTTAGTAATGATTTTTTAATATTGAATTAAAGTGCAATGTTTAAGTTCCATCGTTTATAATATGTATGACGCTTTATAATGTAAAATTATTAGAAATTTTTTTAACGTGCTTCTTAGTCAAACTACAAATTAGCTTATTATTTTGTCGATATTGAATTAAAGTTTAATAAATCCACAACAACATATCTAAATTCTTAAGTTAATAGGCAAGCTAAAAATTTAGAAGAATAAGATATATGATTTAGAATTAATATGCGTTTTTTGTCCTATAATATCTAATATTGAATTAGAGTCTGTAAAAATAAGTCTATTACTATAAAATAATATACGCAGCCATATTATGGAAAATAAGAAATTTCGGTGTGTAGCTTGCATTGTAATAGTAAAATATATTTAAAAAGGCGCGAAATTCATACATACGCCGCGCTGGTCCGTCAGTGTCGCCGGCGCGCCGCCCGAGAGCCTATCGTAGCCTGCCTATACCTCGCCCCTCGCCTCGCCCCACCTCCCGCTCACAGCACTGTCTGTCTTTTCTTATTATTCATTTGTTTGTTTACTGTGGACATATATAAATTAGATGCGGACATTACGTGAAATTAAAGGGGTCCCTTTGTTTCCCATAAAGTTTTAAGTCATAATGTATTGTTTGTCATATAAGAACCTTCGGGCTCTCGAATTAAGGTTTATTTTTGAATGGCCTTAGTAGCAGTGTGATAGCGTTGACTCGGCTCGGAGAGTTGGCGAATTGGCGAGTTAGCGGATCGGATACCAAGTTATCAGTTAGTTTAGTGGCCGAGTTGATTAGGAAGAACATTTGAATTTCGAAATTGTAATAAAAATGTACATGATATTCACAACTATTTTTTACCATAGTTTGTCAAAGGACTGTCTCATTTCAAACATAGAGAGAATCATCATACTATCTTTGACTTACACTAGTACTAGCACCCAAAAGAAAAGGATGAATATAATTTTTTGTTTTTATTTACTGACAAATTGGTTTGACCGACTATACCTATTTCTGGTTCCTATTGTCATGTCCTGTCCTATTCAACGTCAATATCATATTATGTATATTATAAATCAACTGCTCAATATTACACGTATACATATTGAATATACAATAAGGTAAGTGACCTCACCTTATTGTATATTCCGTGTCGGCCGTATATGCCTATATACGGCCCACCTTAAATTAAAATGTTTTTTTTTTAATAAACAGGATATTAAGTATGAAAAACTCACTCAAATAGGTGTCTTATTTATTGAAGTTTCTTCATTATACCAAAATAGTTATAAAAATATTACGATACTCTTGGAAAATATACCTTTTATAAAAGTCCTAATGTGGGCCTTATTGAACACTAGCAGGGTATTACTTAATCCCGCAAAAAATAATCACTTTGACAGTAGACAATAACAGATTTTATTGTTTTTAACTTAAGAGTTATACATATACAAATAACAATATTTGGTACTTCACAACAAGAGGATATTTATAATAAGTTAAAAATAATTATTTTGGGCCTTATTAACTAAAGATATAAAAATTGTCTAGTTTACGCGAAAATAGTAGGTAACTAAAGTCACTAAACATAAATCTTTATTATTATTATGTTTTAACATCTGGCGGCACGGCAGTGCCCCCGCCAAGACGAGCAAAGCGCAAGGGCACTATCTACCTTTTCTCGAAGCGCTTCGTCGTTTTTTGGAACCCTCATAACTTGGGGTTGGATTATACTAGATAAACAAAGTTCTCGGACTTATTAAGCATATCAATTGCATAGCTCTTATACTTAAGATTTTATTCATATCTAAAAACTTCGATTTCGTCACTGACTCACTCACTTGATGATTATCAATACCTTTAGGGTACTTCCTGAAGTCCTCTAAGAAGCTGAAATTTGATATGTAAGATAGTTTTAGTACACAAACAACAAATAAATTCAAAAACTTGAATTTTTTAATCCCTAAGGGGATGATGAGGGGGTTTAATCTTGTATGGGGAATCAATAATCGCTGAACCGATTTAGTTGAAATTTGATATGTAGATAGGTATTGTTATGGGGAAGGATATAGAATAAATAGATTTCAACCTCAAAGTTTACCCTTACGGGGTGAAGGCAGATTTCAACCCCAAAGTTTACCCTTAAGGGGTGAAGGGTTTATATGGGGAATCAGTAAGAAGTACATTGTGTAACAGATGCCCCCAGATACTTATTTCAGGATTTTTAATAGTAAATCACCCCCAACCCTTTAAATTAGGGGATGGAAGATTGTCATAAGCAACTTACAAAAAGAAGTGAAATCCCACCAAAAACATTTTGATGTAAAATGTTGCCCAGACGAAACCATAAGGCTCGCACTGTCAAAAAGTTATCAGATCTCTTGCCAAGCTTCTAACTCTACAAGCCCTAACTTCACTAGCTCTACACCTTAGTCAAAGTATGTGGCTCGGCCGTTTCGTTTCTACAAGAACTATTGTATGTATAATAAAAAAACCGCCCACACAATTTTTAACAATATGTTTTTTTAGTGAAAAGTGAGTAAAATGTCTTTTAAAAACCCGTAGGGATCGGATCAAAAACTAAGTACTAAGTCCGACTCACGCCACAGATTATACAATAGTTCTTCCGAACAGATACTTATCTCTCAAACAAAACGCAAATACCTACCGTTTTGATACCTACACAAAAATACAATGGACCTTCAACGCGCCGCTCCCCGCACCGCGCGCACCGGCACAACGCTAGGGTTGCTGACGCTTAGAAATGATAAATAAATACCCACTTAAACAGCGGAGTGAAATAAAAGGAAAGCTAAATCTTAAATTATACCTAATATTCCGATTATGCTTTAGTGTTTGCGAAATAGTCATTTTAAAAGGTCATATGTCCCTGCAGTAACCGCAGTGTTTACGCCGTTTTATAAACCGCGCAATAATCCCAGCAAGAATTAGTTTTAAAACTTCGTGTAATTTAAAACCAGATAGAGATTAATGTTAAATAGTAAAGAAAAATAATAGAAACCCCATGAATAAAGGTAATTAATTATAAGTTAACCAGAGCAAAAATGAGTAGGCACTTTCCGGTGTAAACTTACTGTCGTTAAAATAAACATTTACCAAAATAAATTAAAAATTTACTACCTATTTCAAATAGATAGATATCTAAATCTATACATTTGTCACACATATTAAACATTACATGTTTAATTAAAGAAATTCAATAGTAGGTAGGTACCTACTACCCGCGCGATTCGAACTTTAAGATATCGCGCCGTTAGACATTCACTAGATATGAAATAGTAAAGATATGTGACGTTCCACGGCAAAAGGTACCTTATGGCGGCTGGCGCTTACGCTTATTAGTATCGCCACTCCAATGTTCAGTCGGGGCAATGGTACCTTTTGCCGTGGAACGTCACATATCTTTACTATTTCTTATCTAGTGCATCTCTAATTCATTTCCCGAATCCCGCCGTACGTGTAACTATCATCGTAAAAATTGACAGTGCGGCGCGCGGTGACGTGCGTACGTGAGCGCGTGTGGCAACCAACTGGCTTGCTTTTCTACCGTGAACGGGAGCAGATTCGTAGGTATTAATCCGAGCTCGCGCAGAGAGTTCCATAGGTCTGCTCACGCTTAGCTCCACATTTCTAATAGGTTTTCCTGACATCTATAGGTAAAGAGCTAATATGTGTATTTTTTTATAATAAAAAGACCCAGTAGTTTCGGAGATAAGGGTAATGTTAATTTTTTGCCTGTTTTCTTAAATAACTTCTAAACTATTTATTTTAAAATTATGAAAAAAATATATTTGAGATTCTAATTCTAAAATGAGCCCCTTCATTTGATGTATAACAAAGATATAGTTTTTTTTCTTCTCTTTATCATTCATCTCAAAAGTGACCCCTTTATTTAAATTTATATTACATATTTACTTTACATGTATGTCTTTGGGTTATAGACAAATTTCAACTTATTAGTCCAGTAGTTTCGGAGCAAATAGGCTGTGACAGACGGACAGCCAGACACACGAGTGATCCTATAAGGGTTCAGTTTTATTCCTTTTGAGGTACGGAACCCTAAAAATAATGATTATAATAAGTTTTTCACCTTATGCCCATGTGGCGGTAGCAAAACAGCCAAGCCACATATTTCGACTAAGGTGTAGAGTTAGTGAAGGGGCTTGTAGAGTTTGAAGCTTGGCTCGACAAGAGATCTGATAACTTTTTAACAGTGCGAGTCTTAGGCTTATGGTTTGGTCTTAGCAACATTTTACATGAAAATGTTTTTGGTGGGATAATTTTTTACAGTATAAATATTTATTCGTAACAGTTAGTATTATCTTTTAACATGATTTTTACTGTACATCTGGGCCCTATTTCACCAACGTGACAGGTGCGATATTTGTCGACATCACTGTTACTGACGTCACAGGCCTTTATAGGCTACGGTAACCGCTTACCATCAGACGAGCGGTGTGGTTGTTTGCCACCAACCAGTGTTGGGCGTAATTAATTACTCGTGTAATTTAATTACATGTAATTAAAATGTTTGTTGTTTTTAATTACATAAAATTTAATTACATGTAATTAATTTTTCTGTGTAATTTGCAATTGTGATTACATTAATTAGTAATTCAATTACTCAATTACTTTTTATTTACCTTTTTATAATATGCAAATATGAACAAATTTACTTGTAGACTACATACATATAATTACTACAAGTTGTAGTAATTATAAAGAAAAACTTTTATGAATTCCATTATACGCTGGATAACGTTATAACATATTTTTTATCCCGGGAATCATACCTCTACAGGGTACTATGTGACAAACCACGTTGAATATGGCGGTCGGCGCTTACGTCGCGTAGCACCGCATTAGTATTGGGGCGCCGGTAATAATGACGTAAGCGCCGACCTAAGGTGCCTTTCGGGTTGGACTGTAGCAAAGGGGGGGCTGGGACTTGGACAATTGTCACAAGAAATACGACAGTTATCACGAAATTCCGACACAGAACTCATTTACTGTCAAGAATTACCGAAAGTTCTTTGAAATCTTGTGTCAATTGTCATCATAAACATCACAAGAAAGATACCTGTGACGTCAGCAACAATGAGACTTGTCGAATTGTCGCACCTGTCATGTTGGTGAAATAGGGCCCTGGTGCTACATTACGACACCGGTGCTATAATAAGCACATTAAAACACTCCCTTTGGCCGTGTTTTAAAATTCGTCATTCGTTGCATATATTTCGCACTTCTATCGTAAATAACTACCTATGTATTCATAAAAAAAGTTACCTATATAAGTAAGTAGTTACTGCCTTTAAAAAGTATAAGTGTCTAAATGTTATTAGACTTTTTGATTCTTTAAAACGTCTTTAGGTCAATAAAGCAAGTGAAAAATTATTAGAGTTAGACCAAGAAAAGTCTGCAGCGATTTGGACAGCCCGCGCAGTGAAGGTGTTATTTATAAGTCATAATTTCATAGAAGTTTCTTCAAATCGGCCTTATTAATGAGAGATTAAAAATATTCAAAATTATCTTAAAATATTTTAATCTATTATTTCATCTCATACGTTCAATAAGGCCCGGGACTGGACCTTTTTACCTGCACTGACAGTGGATCTTCTTAGCAACAAGTACAAATTCAGAATAATAGGGAGCAACTGCTATTTTTGAATGCTGGGCCTTGTTACCCGCCGGGCCTCATATGCCTGCACCTCACCTACCTTATTTATTTGTTTTACAAGGGGAAAATTGGTTGATTAATCGTGCTAATATTGATACCCAAACAAGCGAAACATTCTAAAATTGAACCACAAGCGTAGCGAGTGGTTCGTAAAGTTGAACCTCGAGCGTAGTGAAGGTTTCAAGGGACGAGGGTTAAATAAAATTTTCACTACATCAGCTCGTAAAGGCCCTCTTGATTGTTCGAAACGGATAAGAAGAGTGGCATTTAATTTGATGCAAATTTTGAGTTGTTTCCGTAGGTATACTTGTAAAGCTCAGTTGGTTGGTAAAATTGACTTTAAAAAAGATAAATATTGAATAACGTTAGTTTGAAATTGATTTAAATGATAAAGTAAATATTATCGGAGATAATAACATAAAATATATGTCGCTAGTCATTTATAACCTAAAAGCGCCAAATTACGCAAACTTATATTGAAATGACACCTGTCTATTGAATTTGAAGAATACTTTAACAAGGGTGGTTATCTGTATGACAATGCACCTAAAATAATTTTCAAATGTATCTATTATTTCTATACTTAACACGATAACGAATTCTACGTAAACCAAACCGCGGGCAATCCCTAGTACATATAGAAATAAATAAGTGTAGGTAAGTTTCCATTAGTGTACCTACTATTAACAATATAACTATTTACCATTGATAATAATTTTATAAACGTTTTGCGTATTTTTTACGGGCACCGCGCTAATCGCTAGCCCGCCACCGTCGATCGCTGCCTCCTGCCACGGCGCAACGCGCGGCGCGCGAAAACGCCGCGCGTTTGAAATGTAACTCAATATAAGCGCGGAATGCATACTTACGTATCAGTATTTAGTGTTGCCGTGATTTTATATTTCTAATATTTAGTGTGGGAACTAAGATCTTTATTATGACCGTGTAATATTAACTCTACAAACTTTAATTCAATATTGGCTATACTGCTTAACCAGAAATCAATATCTAGACAAGCACATTGTCTACATTTCTAACTTTTTACAAGTATACTAAGTTGAGAGATAATATCGTAATTTTACAATATCAGCTACTTTAATTCTTTATTGACAAAGTAATTCGTGTTTTTACGTTCACCAGAAAGCAGCTGTTCCAGATTTCTAAAAACCGAATATTGTGAATAAATTAAAGTGTAATTGAACATGTTACAGTTTTTTGTAACTTTAATTTTATATTTACATAGTTATTTAGCAAAATTGAAATATTTAAATATGGCCGAACGCTCCACCTATAATTTTCTAATATTTTACATAAATGTTATTTAACATGCATGCAATAACATATCAAAAAAGAAAAAACTTTAATGTTATCAAAACCCATTTTTGTTCCACCGCTGGTCTATAGGGCTTCTTATGCTCTATCAGGACAGGACATCACGACGGTACTAGGTGCCCCGCGCGCGGCCCCCGCGCAATGATTCCCAGTTCAAAAACCTAGTAAGGCGCTTATACCACACTAAAACCTAGTATGTCTCAGTCCCATACTAGGTTTTGTAATGGGATATGTGACTTGCTGGGTTTTACAATGGTAAACCGCCACTAGACATGCTACTTACTAGGTTTGGAGGTGTCCAAATCTCTGTCATTTAAGCCGATTTTTGAGCCGGTGTCTTTATAATCGGATGAGGACTTACTAGGTGGGTCCAAATAACATAAAAAACTCATTTCGAGAAATTTGTCCCTTACTAGGTTTTGGTTTGGGACAGACGATCTATTCTGATAGATATCAGAATAGTGTGAGTCTGTGCGGTGGTACGAGGATGTATTCCAATTGATGCGTTTCGGTTTTCGTTCCGTTTGTTTGATTTTCCCTTTGAACCGCTCGGCTCCGCTACTTCACTCAGCTCTGGAGATTGCTCAACCTAACGACCTCATTCTCCATGCATTGCGATCGATTCGCTGCTCAATACATATAGGACTCTTACCTATTTATACTCGTTATGATAAAGATTTTGAAAAGACAAAGTAATATAATTTTTGAAAGACTCTAAATGAGTTTTGAGACATATTTTATTGTTATTGTTTCCTTTTTTTTTATTACACATTGCACACAATCGTTATTACTATATTTTACAAGTTACTTTAGTTACAATTAATCATCGCATCGCTATTAGAACAACTAACAGAAAAAATATATGTGCTTTCAAAATCTTTGCAGATTTATCTTGGTCTAATTCTAATCGTCCGACCTATTCCATTCAATTTTAAATCATCCATTTACATTCAGTAAATGGATGATTGAAAATTTACTAAACGCAAACTCGTTATATTTTAATAGGTGTATATATAACTTGAACACACCGGGGATTCGATAATTGTGTAGCGATCTATACATACGTGTAAATAAATGGAAAATTAACAAAAAAAATAAGCGGAAATGGAATAAATGGAAAATGTTCACATTAAACTGTTAAGTTTCTGTTTGACCTAATGGTTAGTCAGTCGACCAGTCGGTAGAGAATGCCTTAAGGCGTTAAGTCCGCCTTTTGCACAATTTTATATCGTGAAATAAATTTGAAAATAAATAAATACTTAAATAAATAATACCAACTGACCCTATTGCAATAAAAAACGGGCCAAATAAATTCAGCTGTCGCGATCTCTTTGTGTAGAAAGTCAGCTGAATAAAAATAAATAACACTTATTGTATTCTTCCTACTTTTGCCTTATAATAAAATGAAGTCCGCTTTGTTAGCTGAGCCGCGTCCCACGGAGATACGATTAATTTAAATGGGCTACACTAAGCCGAACGACACCATTTTTACTGCTCTTTTTTAGAAAATTAAAGAATAACAAAGGGGTTTTCTCAATTTTATTTGAAATAAATTGTAAGACGAAATAAGGCTTAAATTCAAGTACATTTATAGGGCAGCTTGCAACCAAATAAAATAAAGCTAATAAAATCAGTTTAGCCTTATTTGGCTGCAATCTTAAACCACCTATACAATTCCTTATATACCTAACCGCTAAAAATCTATTCTGATATAAAAATAAATCCAAGCCACTTCCACGTCCACGGCACTTGAAAAAAAAAGTTTTCTTTTATCACTCCGACTTGCCGCAGCGAGATATGTCTGTTTAAAATTTAACTCATTGACAGAAAGAATTCCAACGATAACCCTGAGGGGTTAATATTTATTTTGTATTAGCGACCCGGCTTCGCACGGGTTAACAAATTATACACCTAAACCTTCCTCAAGAATCACTCTATTGATAGGTGAAAACCGCATGAAAATCCGTTCAGTACTTTTTGAGTTTATCGCGAACAAACATACAAACACACAAACAGACAGACGCGGCGGTAGACTTTGTTTTATAAGGTGTAGTAATTATTTACCAGCAAACATTTTTTTCTCAGTGTCTCATTGGCGGCGATGCATCATCCTACCTGCCAGTGATCCCCTTCACGATCAAAGAGGACACGTTCGAGCAGCTAGTAAAGCCCAGGTCTCCCCAGGCGGCGCTAGTGCAGGCGTGCTACCGGCTCCACGCAGACGGTCTTTATCATCTGGAAGGAGACGATAAATGGTGAGTAGGGTAAGACCTCCAGTGAATGAACACTTAAGCAATTATCCAAGTTTGAAAAATCATTTCTCAGCATTCATTAATAATTGGAATAATTAACTGCAATTTAATCAATCCTCATTTAATAAACAAGAAAGTAATTTCTGCGATTTTTTATTACTTTCATAGTTTTTGAGTTACAGCAGAATTTATCAAAAAGTACCCAAAAACCTAATGAATGAACATACAAACTAGTGAATGAACACCGCAAAACCCAGTGAATGAACATTATTAACATCTTTTTAATCAGCATTAAAAAAACATTTTTAACACAAAAACCGTTTCTAGCTCTATTTAAGTAGGTATAGCAAAAGCGTTCATATCTTTTTATCGCTTCATATTGATTTCAATTAAATAAAATGATGGTTATTCACCAATAACACAGAAACCTGTTACATATTAATAAGAAAACGAGAATCAATTTTTAAAACAAGAAATAACGTGCATATTTTGATGGAAATAAGTCAGGCTTAGCAAATAATGCTTAAAATATTAAACTTGTCATCGCTTTATTCGTGGTTATATTGTTCATACAAAGAATTAGTAGAAATCTAATAAATGAACAAGCCAAATTTTGTATTGTTCATACATAGGCATGAAAAATCTAGTAAATGGACTATAGAAATTTGGTTTGTTCCAATACTGGCTGAATTAATCAGCATCGTTTTCTATGCAGAATCACAAAAAACAAGCTCAATACCATTTCGTTTACACATAAATTTAGAAAAAAATGTAAATCTAGAATACACCAGTAAATGAACACACCGTTCATTTACTGGTTTCAGAACATTTGATAAGCCAGTAATGGAACTATAAAAAATAAAGACTTGATCGCATAATACGCCTACAAAGTGTACATTTATAGAAGGGTTAACTCTTAATCTAACCAAATAACTCAACTTTGTACAGGTAAACATTAAATAAGTACTTCATATGTTGCTCCAAACGTACACTGTTCTTACCTGGGATCTAATTATTCCTTACAAAACTTCAAAACCAGAAACCTGTAAACTTCAAATGCCAGTCACATTCAAACTGGTCGAAAATAAATTTATCACGGGTTGCCATTGCATAGAAAATAGATTTGTTAATAAGAAAAAAAATACGATAAGTGGTGGAAATTGCTGTATTTCTTATTTTAGACAAAAAACGTTATTTTGTTCATTCACTGGGGGGTGTTCATTCACTGGAGGGTTTACCCTACCTGCCGTAAACTTAGCTTGGGTAGTTAGTCCACAACTTATAATGGTTAAAACACGAGTTCGTGTAAAATGTACCTATTGTATGCCTCCATATATTATGTTGAGTGATGTGACATAGAAAAAGCATTAGTTACATATATCTCAGCTCATAAATAAATGTTCTGAATTGACGAGTATATTTCAAGTAGACTCGTGAATAATAAAACGTTAACGTTAAAAATAGGAATAGGTTGTATAGGCCTATAGTGTTTCATGTCAATTGTCAGTACTAATTTAAAGATGGCAATCTTAGTAGATCTTATATTAATTTATATAAAAAATTGCTATAAATTGCGAACCAGTGACACTGTATTTTTGAATATTCAATTGTTTCGTAAAAATGCAAAAATCAAGTACAGACCTATATAAAACATTCTTACCATGAAATTATTAAACAATATTCTTACCACACAATACTTAACAGACTAAAATGTCCCTGCGGCAGAGGCCTACGTCGAAATTCACGTTGAATAATGCGAAAGTCGGTGGTTAAACTATTCATAATTTAAAATTTGAGGCAAGAGAGCATAATAGGAGTTATTCGCTTGGGGGTGGTTAGAAACCTATTGTGCTCAAACTATTCAGAACTTTGGCAGCGAGCGGTGATACTGAGAGTAACTCTGATAACAAACTCCTTCTAGTCCCTGGGGGGTAATAGAGTGAATATATCTCTAGTAGTCGTGCTGAAATATTCGATAATACTTATAAAATATAGTCGTGAAATATTACTTACATCAATATTTTAAAGAACCATCAGGAGGCTCATTGGACGACGTTTCAACGACCTGGCAATAAAATACCTTGTTTCTCTACTCTGAAGGATATATCCCTTGAGTGCTAAAGGAAAACCTTTACACTTCTCTATCTAAGCTATGACAATTTATGGCTGTTTCCTTGAAACGGGATCCGGACACTCAGTAGGATCGTAAAATAAATAATTTAACGGATGGAAAGAGGCTACCTCGCACATAAATATTGCTACACCTGAAAGGACCAGCAGGTTATCATTTGCGAGATGGGCCACTAAGAGAATTGATGGCATGAGTATATCGATTCAATCTATTTCCATTATTGTAAACGTTATTTGGGACCGTTTTTTGGCAGATTTATAAGAACTCCGAACAGCACCTGTTACACGTTATTCTACAGACATTGATTGCCTTATAATAGATTTTGAAGGAGAAATCTAAAGCTGCTTTAAGTAAGATTTTCTATTAATTTAAAAGTACTCTTATATAGTTTTATACACAAGTGTACTTGAAAAATGATTTGATACTTAAGTACAAGTTTCATCGTCCCTGAAGTCTGCCTGTCGGCGGGCTGTATCTTGTAAATCAAAACAGAAATACTATTGAAATTTCCAATAATGAGATGAATTCAAAATCAAAGGGGTCTTAGGACAAGATTTTTTTTGTTGTTTTGTATAAACAAAAAAAAATATCGTTATTTAACGTTCAGTTATTAGATGCTCTATAAGGTTATGAATGAACAATTTAAGATTATTATGATATGAATTTGGTACAGAAACATACTTTTTGGGTGAAACGGCCTTGAAATCTACAATTGCTTGTCACAAAGTAACTTACTTACTTGGTTGGCGCGGTGACCCAAAATGAGTCTTGGCCTCCAACACAAGAGCGCGCCATTTGGATCGGTCCAGAGCGGTATCCCGCCAGCTTTCACTGACGCCGAGCTCACGGAGATCTGCCTCCACTCTATCCGCCCAACGGTATTTAGGACGACCAACAGGACGGTGCCCAGGGTTTTACATAATAGGTGAGATCAAAGCGCATCGTCTCCGCTGGCTTGGCCATCTCGAAAGGTCACAAAGTAAATTACTTTTAAATTGCTGCGTACGCTAATTTGTGACGTCCCACGGTCAAAGGTACCTTATGGCGGGTATGGAGTTATGCATACCCCAGTAATCTACAATAAATAAGCTATCGATAACACAAAAGATCAACCTTCTAGGTTGCGTAGTTACAGAGATATGATTTTTTGAAAATAATGTTGTGAAATGAGCAACTTTACGATAGAGAAGTTTTAAGTTTAGCCGCCTAAAAAACTATGTTCCTGAAGTAAGTTACATAGTTGACTACAAATAATAATACCTTATATATCTGAGATTAAAAAAATATTGCGACTTGTTCTGTAATGCAAATAGAAACTTTTGATATCGACTGATTTATGTGTATACTAACCAATCTCTTGAAAATAAAGTTTTATTTCATTTTCACGATTGATTGCAATGAGCTCTCAAGATTTAAATTTTATCAATTAGAAAACGACACTGACAGACAGTTTAAGCAAAAAACAATACCGATTTAGAGGTGAAAATGTATTTTCTGACTTTTTCATATAAAATCACAAAATTGAATATTTTTACTTTTAATGTGACACACAATCAATTTTTCTGAGCACATATGAAAGAAATTCTGTCATTCAAATGAAATAAATCCTAAAACCCCAACTAAATACTATATTTAACCCCTTATGCCACTTTAAACTTACATAACAATAACAGTATTTGCTCCATACATTTACGAAAAGGTACCTTATGGAAATAAATCTAATAATACATCACTACAAAATATCAATCATATTACAGTTTATCTTTTATGAATAGAAAATATTAATTTACATTAAACTGCCCCAAATTTAATTAGTTCTTCGTCATAATAATCTTAAAAAAGACCAATAATTTGTATGTAATGAAAAGGTACCTTGTGATTAAGTTACATGATGAGGCATGATGATGATGGAACAGTTAGGATAAACTATTAAATAATATTTTGGTAATGGTATAAATCGTCTATTTCTTATCAATAATATATTTCGGTTGCTATTGAAGATAAGCGGCATTGAGGTTCAATGACCTCAGATATTCCATAAGGTAATGCGTCGGGTATTGGCATTTTTCAGCAAACCAATGGCTGATTTACTGCATGCGACCAAACCAAATGAAGATTACTCTAGTTAAGAAAGACTTGACGAGAGTAACTTTGGTATAATAGCAGGCTACATGGATTTGTAATGTCGGTCGATGTACGGTTATAATATTTGCGAGGCGCCCCAACCAGAACTGAAATTATCAAATTAGTTTTGCAGAATGCTGATACAGTTCTCTACCAAACTTCTTTTCCCGTATTGACTAGTTTTTTTGGGAATTTTCAATCTTTTTTCCATAAGGTACCTTTTCTACTAAACTCTGAGACGACATTACTAGGCTTATAACTAACTTATAACAAAAATAAAAACAGGTAAACAAACGTTACGCATTAAGGTTTCAGATCACACAATAAAAAAAAATTGAGCATTTTTTCACCTCTTTACAAAACATTTCATATCTCCGAAACTAGAAACCCTCATAAGGTACCTTTTCCCGTGGAACGTCACATTTAATCTTATAAAAACTGCGCTACCGCAAACTGTTTAACTGATTTAAAATATTAATTGTATGGAGAATAAAGTAAATTTAATTACGTCAATTAATTACACACAAAGTCTTATCCAACTGTTAATAGAATTTGGTACGACAGGTATTTTCTTTTATTTCAGGTATGAATTTTAAGACATAATTATGTACCGTTGCACAGTGCACACAGTATTTTTCTAAGACAGCAGCAAACATTAACCTAAAATTATAAATAAAATCAAAGTAAATAATTGTTTGTAAATCCTTAATAATTAAAAAAAAACAACAGTTGCATAATATTGTATGAATATTTCTGCTGTTTGGATCCTAACACTGCGCCGGGGCTCCGCGCGCCGGACTTCTTATGTAGTTGATTTCGATCTCACTGGTAGTCATTTAATCTACTAAAGAATAGTGCTGGAGTAGAAAAAAGGTTTTAGAATACGAGTAGGTATAAAACAGAGGCAATAAATTTGAACGATGACTTCTTTCTTTGTCTTCAGTTATGTAGTTTACCTATGTTAGAAGTTCTATAATGATCTTCAATTTGCTGGAACAGTTAAACGGCAGTGGCAGTCTACTATTAACGGATCAAAAAATGGTTACTACTTTACATTATAGGTACTTAGTATTGTATCTACTTTGATGTATTCCTTTTTACATAAGTATATTATCAACTAAAATATTTTGTGTTCATTTTTAAAATATAAGTGAATACCAGAAGCACATTACTTTTTTTGTTGTTTTCTTTCTTTATTTTATTATTCTATCTAAAGCTAAAGCATTGAAATGTTGTGTCGATCAGGTTCAGCAACTTGGTGGACCGAGAAGAGCAGCGCGGTCGGCTGGCCGAGGTGCAGAAAGCGTTCAACTCGTTAGCGTTAGAAGCGCACGCTGCCGGCACTGACGTCACCGACCTTCTGCGCAGTCCTGTGGAGATCCAATGCGAATTAGCTTTAGGTAAGTAGGACGACATTAGATATAGACCTTAGCACATTTAGTTGCTGAAGCCTACCGAAAACCAGGGATGGATAACATCGCATACTACGTTGTAATGCTACACACTACAACTAGTGGATGTTTTAATAATGATATCGATAACCTAATTCAAACTGGTACTAATTACGCGGAAAAGTTGATTGTAATTGAGACTATATATTTGTGCTAATTACAACAACATTTCATCGTAATTAGTACGAGTGTGAACGAGGGTATCGTATGTTGATTTCGAGTCACGAGCTTTTACTTTAAGAATGTACGCGTTTATAATTATAGGTCATAACGACCTACTTACTGCATTGAATCTTAGAAAACCCAGAGTATTCGTTCGGTCTCAATTTTCGGTAAGGTGCAATTTCAACTGCGGGGTAATTTCAACTAATCGAAATATCTTCCATGCAGGGATGTTACGGAGCTCCGGTTCCGTTTCCGTTAAGGCGGAACTTCCGTTTGGTATTACACATCCGTTTCTGTTCCGGTTCCGTTATGTTTGAAACGGAAGTTATAACGGATGTCAATGCTTCCCGCGGCGGCGGCGTACATCAAATACAAGCATCATACCAGTCATTCGCTCATCGTCCCGCTTGCCACGTGCTACGCTAATTTGTTGTTTGTTTGTATACTTTGTTTTATTCGTGTTATTAAAATTAAAATCGTATGTGTTCTGTTGTGCACTGACTACTGACTTGTGTGTAGTGTGTGTGGTGAATGTTAGTGTGTAAAAAAACGCACAATGAAGCCGAAATCAAGTTCGATTTGGAACTATTTTGATGAAGTTAGTGGGGACACGGCTAAGTGTAAACTTTGTCTGAAGGTTTATTCTAGAAAGGGGAAAACGACTACATCGTTAAAAAGTCAGGCTCCGATTCTGGTTCCGGTTCCGTTTTCGGTTCCGTTTCCGTTTTCGGTTCCGTTTCCGTTTTCGGTTCCGTTAAACTAAATTGAAAACATCTGTTTCCGTTTTCGGTTCCGATAAAACCACATCCGTTACATCCCTGCTTCCATGTTAGTCACAACACATCTTTTTCGCTATCTGGACATATATGGTACTCTAGTTAATAATGTTAAACATGGAAGATATTTCGATTAGTTGAAATTACCCCGCAGTCGAAATTGTCCCGCTGCACCTTACTTGTACTCAGCTCTTAGTCAATGTTTTCTACAATCCTAGCCCACAAGGTGAAAGAGGATACATTTGTGAAAATAAATATTTCTCCTTCTCAATCGTGCACTCTTGTCAGAGTGGTCGTGGCTGTTTCGGATGACGCACATGGCTGGTCTTCATTTCCGGTTTTGTTGGTCGACTTCAAACCTTCTCTTGCGATGTCTCTCCATTTCTGACGGTTGATAGCGTTTCGAGTGCACTCGACTGCGGATGACTTCGTCATTATTTAAAAAATATATTTAGTCCAGCATAAATTTGAAAATCGCAAAAAACTGCACAGCATTAACCTAAGTTTAGTGATCAACTCCTTAAATACTATTAATCTTTTAATATTTACTTACAGTGACCTGAAAAACTAAATTTTCTTTTGAATTATCTACTTAATATTCGCTGTGCTAAATAAGTAGGTATGCTCTATTAATTCAACAATAATACGAGTAGGTAATATCCTTCAGTTTTATGGGGTAATAGTAAAACTTTAGTGAAACTGGAAATTGCGCCTTTTATTGTCTTCTAGCGTAGAAAAACGTAACGACCAATAAATTCCTCGCTTGTGAGCATAAGGTAGTTACCATAATTTTGACCTATCAAAAGTTTCCTAACGCGCTTCCTTCGCGTCATCACGTGATGGTCTTCCAATATCCAAGTGTACCTTTTGTCGTACAATTTGCTCGCTAAAACTTTGTTATCATCTTTTTTTATGAGTTGCAAATTTTTCAAGAGATATTAAAAGATGTGACGTTTCCAGAGAAGAAAGATTACGACATTGTTGGTCGTTGTTGGGATCGATTTCTAATTGTATTTTTATGTTAGTAAAGCCTTATTGACTTTGGACGCGTACCTTTTGATGGCGTTTTTCAATACACCGTGTTTTTTTTGATTTCCGTTAATTTCAAGGGTGCATTCCTGAGCTTAAATCAAGTAACTTTCTCAAAGACACCGATGTTCTAATTAAGTCCATTTCGGAGATAATCCATAATTTATTTTTTTCCTATAAGGCCTCTACAAGCGTATACATTTGCCTTAGGGCCGGCTTACATATTGATTAGGGTTTAGAATGAGTTCATACATTTACTACTAAACTTAAGTACAATCTCGGTCGATTGATGTACGAAATGACATTGATATGTCACAGATTTCAATTCTTTAGTTGAGTTAAATGTAATGCCCGTGTTACAACAACGCTATATGCTACATTTAATTACTTTTTAAACAAAAAAAAAAAAAAAAAGAAAACAATTTTTTTTTTTTTGAAAATTAACTATGCCATTTAGTTCTTGTAAACGTACTTAACTATACCCCGAAGTTAACGGAATTCAATAAAAACACGGTGTATAAGGTTAGTTGGGGTAAGAAGACCACTGGGGCAATAAAAACACTTGTAAGGAATCCTCATAACGTTTGTCTTGCCCCGAGCAAAATAAACTATGTATGCCTTACCACATATGACCTTAATCAACATACCTATAGGGTAGTAACTTACGATTGCTGTAAATATTTTCATAAAATAACATTAGGTAGGTAGCTCTTTTTTCGCCACCCTTTCGGTTGCAATGTTACAGGCATTAAAAGTGATACTTGTTTTGTTTCCTACTTGAGCACTGAGGCATCAGTTGTTGAACGACGTCTACGCTACCCTCCTAAGCCGAATAGGGCTATCTCAAAAACAAATGATTTTGAAAATGGAACTATCAGCTATAGAAACTAAAGTATAAGTTAGCAATGAATTTTCTTTTGAGATAGTGCTATTTGGCTTAGTAGGGCAGTACGAGAAAGTCGCGGGCTGAGGCTATAGTCAACATTAAATTAATGGCAGTATTATAATTGTCAGTAATGAAGTTTCTTTTCCTTTTATAGTATTTTTAGCTTGGGTACGGTGACAGCTGTCATTTCCATGCAATGTATAACCTTAAAACGAATAATATTTATTGAGATGAGCTGTTACCGCGCCCAATCTGATGTGAAAAATGTTATCGTTCCCACGAGGAAGAAATGTGCACTGTCTACTGATATATATCCAGTTACATCACCGACCCATGAAAGGATTAGTGGTCGGTACAAAAAGAGGTAAAAATGGAGCTATATTATGTGATAAATGAGGAAGTTCTGCCGCCGTCGTACTTACTTTTAATGAAAGGGGAAAATAGGTAATATCCGTTGGGTCAGAGGTAATAAAAAATATATTAAAAAGGATAAAAACAAGTGGGTTAAATTCATTGTGCAAGCTAAATGGAATTTTCGAATATATAGCTATATTTTTATATTACCTGAACAATTAATTTTAGATGCGTAAGTAATAATCCAAATATATTTTTATAACCTATCCTTAAATTTGTACTTAGGTATACAGTAAATTGTTCTTCCACAACCTAGCGTTTTCCCGGCCTAGCGCCAGGGTCCGCTTTCCTGCTCAATCTTCTCCACTTTGCCCGGTCTTCGGCATCCTCAGGTGTGAGATTGTTCTCTTCCATGTCCGGTGTCACGACGTCCAGCGAGCACTTCTTAGGC
This sequence comes from Cydia splendana, assembly GCF_910591565.1. Classification (NCBI taxonomy): domain Eukaryota; kingdom Metazoa; phylum Arthropoda; class Insecta; order Lepidoptera; family Tortricidae; genus Cydia; species Cydia splendana. Next base: position 12,010,859 of record NC_085968.1, on the reverse strand, counting down.
CTACCGCGGCCGCGTGATCTAGGGCCTTGGACAGTGAGGTTGAGGCATCTATTTCCGACGTAGCCTACCGGTCAGCGGCGTATATGGCCATCGGAGGCGACTTTCCTGCAGTTTATCCCCTACGTCACGGACTTTATACAGAAAATTGTTTTTCTCAAAAATGGACGGCAAAGTCGACTTTGCCGTTTAAAAAATAGGTCGCGAAGCGCGTAGTTTATGGTCAGTCAAAAATTAAAAAGTTAAAAACATTGCAGTCTCGATTTTGGGACTGCAATGTTGCATACAAATTCCATTATTTGTCGAGTTCCAAACTTTTTAAAAGTTGAAATGGCCATATCAAATGAAGGCACAGGCCCATTAAACAGCCAAACAGATGATTATTAGTACCGCGACTATTAAGCTGTCTCAAATAGGTTGGCGTATGCTCGGCAGAAAAATACACTTCTATTTTTTTATTAAAAAAATAAAAAGGCGGCAAAGCAAATTTTTTCAATTGTTTCTACTTTTGTCTGTGAAAATATATACGTAAGAACGTTGCTTTTGTAAAATATTTCTATGATATTTATATTTCTTGCACCATTTTTGAGAAAAGCACTATATATGACTCGGCTGGAAGGCTACTTGCTGGCTTCCGAGCCTCGACAATAATGTACTATTTCACTCCACTGTTCGGAAATGTGGCAAAAGATGGTCTAAAACCAAGCTGGAAAGTAGGCAATAGCTGTAGCACCTGAACCACCACTACTACAATGTTTCATTGTTATCATCATCTGTCATTGGTGACGGTTCGCTACAGCAATGAGTATCATTTAAAACATAAAAAACAATAAAAAGGTCTTTTTAGAGCAACTTTTTCCTTCAAAAACAAAATTAGGTTATTTATAGGACCTATTTCTTGTTAAAAAAAGAAATGTCAAAACCATTCAGTTTATTTTTTTTTAACAATTATCCATTCAGTTCACGTTTAAGCGACTTTTGTAGCTCTTTGTGGTTTTTTTTTAGCAAAAACGCTTCTAAGTTTAGAGTCGGTTAAGCAAATAACAGAAAAACGCCTCTTAAAAGTGATAAAAAAAGTAAAAAAGGCGGGATCTGAAAATACTTACTGAATTGGATAGTGTAAATTGTGTTTTACTAAAAAATACAAGATACACGTATCTACGCTCGCTATAAAAATGAGTTCTTCTAGTGAAGAAAATGATATTCTTACGCTGACGCCTACCGGAAATTCAAGAGACAGCACAGGCAGTGGCTAGTAATTTGCGACCAGAGAAATCGCGGGCTAGTACTTATAGTTATGCAAATGTTTTCTTATTTCCTCGCAGTAGTCGTGAAAAGCACTATGTAATGCCTCGGCCGGAAACGCTAAAGATGGACTCGTATTATTTGAGTGACAAACAACTCGTCCATCTTTTAGCGGTTTTCCGTCCTCTTCTACAATGTACTAATCTTTAAAAATATTTACAATCTTTTGACTACATTTAACATTGTCGGATCGTGCCTCCCCATAGCTGTGCCGTAAAAAGTGCATAAAATTTCGATGTAATATCAATATCACTAAACATTTTGTGGCATCATCCAACAACTCCAAGTACCCTTAGGTACCCTTCATTTGTAGTAAAAATTTAAATCGTTCTTTCATTATTGTTTTGATTGGAATATCAGAAATTACGGGTATAAAAGAAAATTTAAGCGCATTATTTAAAACCACGAAAGTTGTGAGGTTCATAGACCTAATTTCCTAAGGCTATATCCGCGAAAGACATTGCTAACATGCACTGATAAGTACTTATATAAAACATGAAATAAGTTACAAGCATCTAATTAAGACGAAACAGGAGCTGAGTTTTAAATATTTTAGGTAAATATACCCGTCTCGCTAACGGAAGCGGCACCTAAAAGTAGTGCGATAAGGACAAGGCGAAAAATCCTGCGTAAAAATCTCAAAAATCGAGGTTTCGTACTCCTCTGTTTCCTCCTCCAAAACTTAACCATTCGTAACCAAATTTGGAAATCTAAATGATTATAAAATTATCTGTGTCGGACCGTTTTGCTTTTTTGGCTAATTGATATCAGTTTTGAATGCCACGCCTCTCATTGCGGCATAGTCAATTAGGCCATTTTAGCCATTTTTGGAGGGCTCTAGCGCCTTAAAAAACAAAAATATCAAAAAAAGCAAAACGGTCCGACACAGATATTGACAATATTAATCTGTGTTGAAAAAATCATTGCTCTAGCTTCAAAAACCACGGAGGAAAACGAGGAGTACGTTTGTATGGAGAAATGACCACTCCCGTTGACTCTTAAGCCAGTTAAGGGAGAAAGAGATTGTCTTGTACATTTTAAATCGCTTTAGAAAAAAAACAATTAGGTACGACAAATTATCACTTCGCCTGTACAAATTGTTTCAGCTACATTACGGATAAACCATGTCGGCTACGACATAGTGCTACGACTGTAGCTGTGTACGAATCATTAACTGCCCGATTCGAACTTTAAGATACGTCAATTAATAGATCTAGAAACGATTTGGATTAGATGTGTTAGTGTCAAAAGGGACGTTTTTGTTTGAAGAAACGTCACATTTGACACGCTTTCCGCTACATACGGTTTTTCCCGTGTTATCGGCTACGCTCGTAGCGCGTAGCTCGCGCTGGCACTGAATGTGGATATCGGCCCAATTCGAACATTAAGATACGTCAGGTAATAGGTCTAGAAACGATATGGATTAGATATGTCAGTGTCAAATGTGACGTTTCTTCAAACAAAAACGTTACTTTTGACACTGACACATCTAATCCATATCGTTTCTAGATCTATTAACTGACATATCTTAAAGTTCGAATAGGGCAATATGTCTCGTTACTAAGCTTGTTTATTCAGCCGCCAAAAAAGTGTCCCTCCGGTTTTACAACATAAATCGTCTGCAATAGACGCAAAGGCCAATGATGATGATGTTACTAAAAGTTTATCTTAAGGCCTCAAGAACGGTCGTTAAGTTGCGCTGGATATCGAAAGATTAAAATTCAAGCATACCTATTACCATATACACGTCGAATCTTCATGTTTACGTATACACCATGTGCAGTCGCTTGCAGTGCCAACTTCTGTGGTTAAGATGAGATGTTTGACGTTTGAGCGAAGTGTCGGGTTCTAGAATTGCTAGTTTTGGAGCTACGAGCTATATGTGCGGCGCTAATGCATTGCGATTTTATTTGAATAGGTTGTCAAATATTTAAGCACATTTCCCTAGAGAAAAGTGTGTGGTATACCTAAATATTGTATGACACAGAATCATTAAGTCCAATGTATATTTATTTCTCCTATTCTCCTCCTCCTATTAGTGGTTTTTTGTTGCAAATACAAGGGATTTTATGGTTAGAAGTTGTAATACTAGTAAAATGCGCCTCAAACGGTGTCGTATGAAACATTTCAAACTTGAAACTCTGCAAGGAATACCTACTTATACATATAGCTGGTATACGCTTTTAATAGAGAAATTAAGAATTTAAAAATAATTATGTACTATTTATAAGAAATATCTTTTGTAAACAACTATTTCTAATGCTCTTGTGTCTTTACCGGTTACGGTACTTCTAGATTATTCAATTCATTCTATTTTTCGCAGACCTTCTATCAACCGGTAACCATCCTAAGGGCGTCATAGCAGTCTTCAGAGACTGCTCAGCGCTGGAGACGGATGACTCGAAGATCGCAGTTCTAGCGCATTCTAGGTTAAAAGCACTAAAAAGAAAATTAGAAGATACTTTACCTGAGAATCATATCATTAGGCTTGAGTAAGTCACTTTTTAACTTGTTTTTACTTAATAATATAATAGTCGTACGCGGGCAGTATACCACTACTTTTCGAAAAATCCTGGTATATTTGGAACCTGTTACATGATACTACATGGTATTTTTAGTCGCCGTTAGACCACGGAAACACAGAATGGGTGTCTGACTATTAGACTACAAATCAAAATCTTGTTATTAAATCAGAGAGTTTTTTGATATTAATACTACTACTACTTTAGTTCGGGATAATGTAGCTATATCCGTAAGTCTCAGCAACGTACTAGTACTTCGAGGCCTCTATTGCTCTCTAGCGAACCGCTCTCGGTTGTTAGGAAAGACGACCGTGTTCACATATGCTGTATATCACAGGTCGTCATCAGCAGAGTCGTCTCGGACGGACGCTGCATCCGACAACGAGGAGAGACTGGCGCCGCTGCGGGAGGCGGTGCAGGCGTGCGTGAGCGCGCTGCTCGACGAGAGCCTCAGCACCGAGCCCGACCAGGGCAAGGGAAGGAAAAAGACTGTCCAGGTAATACCCTCTAATAACACCGTTATTGGCCTATCCAAGCATTGCAGGCTTTACATACTATTTTTGGGGCAAAATTGGCTTTGGCTTGCAATTAAACCGATTAGTATTCAACGGCCTCCTAGCCTAGTCGGTAGTGACCCTGCCTACGAAGCAGGAGGTCCAGGGTTCGAATCCTGGTAAGGGCATTTATTTGTGTGTTTATCACAAATATTTGTTCCTGAGTTATGGATGTTTTCTACGTATATAAGTATTATATATACCTATGTATTATATATATCGTCGTCTAGTGCCCACAACACAAGCCTTATTGAGCTTACTGTGGGACTAGGTAGATCTGTGTAAAATTGTCCTATACATAATATTTATACATAATATTTAGTATCATTATAGAAGTTAAAGGAAACTAATCCCGTGAAATATATTATTAATACTGCCTTTACCGCATTGGCGAATTAATTTTGTTAAATTCCTCAACTCAACTCGGTTTAACTCCGTTTATTGAACAAAGAATTTATTGCCGCCAAACGTAAACTAATTGATAAAGTTCGAGTCAAACTCAATCAAGTCAATTTGAAGTTCTTTGGAAGGCCGTTGATATACCTAATTTATCAATAACTTGACTACACCCCGTACCTTTTGTTTCAGGAAGTTTTCTTGGAACACATCACTCATCTTAGAATATGTATAGAACATAGGCGTCAGTATAAGGTAAATGTTAAGCAAATCGAGGATGCAGCGAAGAGTATACTAAACAACGCAAAAGAAAACTACGAAAACCGGACGCGACACCCTCCAGTGTTAATATATGGGCCGGACGCTTCTGGGAAAAGTACTTTATTGACACATTTATATTACAAATCTGAGGAAGTTTTTCCCAAGCCTGTTCTAAGGATAATAAGGTTTTCCGCTTCCACTCCGAGATCGGCCTACAATTTGGAACTTTTGAGAGTTATGTGCCAACAGATATCTATTATCTTGAACATTCCGGAAGGCTACTTGCCAAAAGACGCCAGTTTTGATCCTTTATATATTAATAATTGGTTTCAAAGTTTATTGAGGAGATGCGAGGACATGGAGAATGAGATTTTGCTTATATTTATCGATAACGTACATAGAGTAAATCCGCTGGAGTGTGACATAGTGACAGGGTTGTCATGGTTACCGATGTCTTTACCCCGGAACGTATTCCTTGTGTGCACGAGCGCAGTCCCACTCGAGCAGCTGCAGCTGACACCTGCGCAGAAGGAGAAGTTCAAGGTGCAGCAATGCTACCATCTCCTCGATGCCATCGCCGAGACACCAGAGAACAACAGCTATGGAGACTACATCGACAGTGCCTTTGATACATTAGAAGCCGTCTTCGGATCTAAAGCCTTCAGTAAATTAGCAGGTACATAATCTAATCTATATACACTGTACTTACGCATACTCGTATTCCTAATTTGTTACCCCCTTATTCATAAAACTTTACGGGCCTGATTTATTTAAATTATGTATTATCCCTTCCTTACAAATACATGTCAAACAGACAGATAAAAACAAACGATTCATAACTAATTCAGGCCAGTGACGCGTTTATGAATAACGCGATTAAGATCCTATTAATTCTGGTCGTGATTTTAGGTTATATAACTTGTTCGGAGTTCGGCCTCACGGAACTCGAGTTGCTGGAACTTCTCATGCCAACGAGTAACAGCGACGCGGTTATTACGCTGAAGGATGCCAACTTTAACTTTTCTACTTTATGTGTCGCCAAATATAAGATGAGTAAGTGACAATCTGACGTTAACTTTCCTAAGAAGCTTTGAAATATCCTGTATCTTCCACATTAAAAGTTTTGGGATACTGTATCAGTTTATGAAATATTTAACAAGGATACTTTGAAGCTACAAGATGTTAATACATACACGAATTTACTTATCTCTAATTTTGCAGCTTTGGCGTATTTAGCATGGTTTATTTAAATATAACTAGTAGTTGAGCATAAATTTGCAAGCGGCATCTGTTCCAATTAGTGGATTTAGGTATTCGGCGACGCACGCGTTGCCGCAATATATGATAAATTAATTTAGAGGGAAGGAAATTTCACAAACAGGTTTAATCGGTCTTACCCGTATAGTTGCTATGTACTATATAGGCAGTCTTTGATCTTGCCGCTATATGTCTTATAGAAAATAAAACATATAAATGTAGTTTATTTATTAACGATTCAATATTCATTTTTATTAGCGAACCTAGAAAATAACTGTGCTATGATGAAAAATACATATCTATTTTATAAGTATTATCACGTTTTGGTTGCCAGACTAAAGGTGTGTCCGGCCAATTAAATAAAGTTGCTGTAAATATCAACCATTAAATATGTATTGTAAATACATAGCTTGTCCCACCACGCATAATAATTGTTTATTAATTTGATTTGCGCTAGGACACGGTGCTGGTGTTCAATTAAATTAATTTTCGAAAATTACATACGGTTGTTGTTTGTAGTGGCTCATTACTGGTGGAGCACTACCTATTATATTAGGTACTATAATGCATAAATAATAATTAGGTAGTAGTGTCACTTCACAACCCCATGTCTTTCTCAGAGCCTCTCATAGCGGAGAACGTAGTATCGGGTAGAAGCACGTGGCGCTGGCGTGCCGCGGCGGCCGGAGCGCGCGCGCGCAGGCGCTATGTGCGCGTGCAGAGCGCGCTCAGAGACGCGCACTCCGACCTGGCGGCACTGCACTTTGCGAATTTCCTGCAGGATCCCGACGACACGGATACTTCGGAAACACAAGAGCCGGGTAAGCTTCTTGACTCGGGTGTCCAAGATGTAATCGTAGCTCGGCGCGTCGTGTCGCTAACCAAAGCTTGCAATAACAAACCATGCAAATTATATAACCATAAATCCTAAGAGAATCCTACCATGCCTTCTTTATTGTCGATATCTTGTGAGTCAAGTTAGATTCATTATACATCGGTCGGGTGGATAACTACTAGGTCGTTATTAATTTTGTGCTCCCATAATTACAAAGACACCGTTAAGCTGTTAATCCCGGTGGTAGGCAGCCCACTCCAATTAAAAATGGATTAAGGCTCGGTGGAAAATTTAAAAGTTTCATTATAATTTTGATTTCATTACCGTTAAGGTTTAGCCCTGAATTTTAAATACCACAGATTATTAAGTTATTATTACAAAATAACAAAATATATCACATACATTGCACAGTTTACCTGCTCGTTCCCTTTGCTCTCGGGCAAAAGTTGCATCGTAAATTTAAAATGTCGGTTGAGCATCCCTAACTAAAGCTCCTTTGACTCACATGATACTCGAGCCTGAGACTGGCAGTCGAGAAAATCTGATATCGGTAAATTGTTCTTCATTTTTGCAACGCGATTGTAAATTGAATTAGCTGCTCGAGATAACGTTCCAGCGTTCCAAACTCAACTTTTCAAACTACCTACATATTACATGTCTCGATGAATTTATGCAGCAACATGTTCTTTAGCGCTGGAATGTTTCACGTAAAGTAACGTGTTTTAGTATTTCGTGAAAGCACTCTTCATAAATTATGAAATTACAGGATCTCTGTGTATAACCAGGGCTAGAACTTGTATTTATGTGAAAACATTTTTAATTTCGTACTTCACTTGGACACGTTGATTTTGACACGTATGTGTTAGAAAAAGAATTACAAGACTTAGTTTATCTCTAGTTTTTAGATTGACTTTATAAATTTCGTAATATTTTAGAAATGTATTCAATAAATATTTCAGAAATGTCCTCATTAATAGTTATGATCCGTTAGTACTTCTGCGTATGTACCTGTGGCCAACTGACCTGTGTCATCTTGCATTAACTAAAAATATACCGTCAACTGGGTATATTTCAAAGAAATTGTCAGATAAATCACATTTTAAGTTTTATCCCTATTCACCCCAGCCATCTCTATTCACCCCAGTTGATGGTACATTATTAATCCTACTTGTGTCAGGTTGCGCAGACGAGGATGACGCGCTCCTGGACTCGACGCCATTCCACTCGGGCAGTCGGACAGCGGCCGCGTTCACGCAGCGACACGTCGAGGAGTCGTGGTTGCATCTGCTGCTAGCCGGCGACTTCTCAAAGCTGAAGGACCTCACTGTCTGCAATTTTGACTTCTTGCTGGCTGCGGTAACTGTCTGAAAAAAAAATACATAATTAAAAATACATTAGTTGTCAAGCGGACCCCAGGCTCCCATGAGCCGTGGCAAAAATGCCGGGGTAACGCGAGGAAGAAGAATTCCTAATAATATTATAAATACTAAGTAATTATCTCTGTCTGTTACCTCTTCACGCTTAAATCGCTGAAGCAATTTAGGTGAAATTCGGTGTGGAGATAATTTAAGGCCCGGAAAAGGACAAATTAGTTTTGATAAATCATCATCCCACGTAGACGAAGTCGCGGGCAGAACCTAGTTTCTTAATAATACGAGTATATAAATAGTGTAAATTGTATCTGTCTACCTATAAATCTATAAATAGGGCCCGCTGACAGACATACGGACAGCGTTAACTTAAGTTAGTTCCGATTGGCACCTTTTGAATACGAAATCCTAAAGAGCAAGAACAACAAAAAGAATATATATTTTTTTAACTGCCACTTTCACCTCTGTCTAGGCATCAATTAGACTTTAACATTAAGACGAAGAGCTCGTTAAGAGTAGACTCTCTAGAGGCAAGTCAGTGTCACATCTTTGAAGTAAATTTAGGTTTTGCCGACGTTGACTCCCAGGGGACTTTCGATGGCACTCAATACGTTAAACGTGTCAGTTTTATTGTAATACATATTCTGTCGTTACGCAGGTACAAACGGTGACGGTGTCCTATCTCCGATGCATTCTGGAACACGTTCGCTGCTACATCCTCGACCGGGACGTAGAGCTCGTCTACGGCGCGGTCAAGAAGTCAAGCGACATCCTTACTCGCGATCCCATGCAGCTAGGAGCCCAGGTAGAACCTTACCAGAAATATATATTTTTTGTAAAGGAAATATTTAACTTAAAGGAAAAAAAAACATCCAGCTTCATCCTACCAGGCGTGGCTCACTCCGCGATTTCGTCGCTTTGCTACAGGTAGCTAAAAGTACATCCGTTCCGCCCCAATTTTGGGGAAAACCATAAGCCGCGCGTGGCGCTGTCGCCACCTAGCGGCCATATCTGTGCTGATCGTAATAGACGCGTTTTGTTAGAGAGTGAGTCTTCTGTGCCTAGTACTATTATTTATTCTGTGATCCTACTTAGGCGTGACATGTGATGTCGTCAGCTTTGTTACGTTCGGATTGATACATTTTGCGTTTGTGGCGACATTTCACGCTAGCAAAATTTTCGCGGTTGACGTGAACTTAATGCATACATATCTCTGGCTTTTCTGGCGTGACTGAAGAAAATATCGTTTTCGATTTATATACATTATACCTACGTTTTATTTTTAAAACTCGTACCTATAAAGTATCTCAACTAAATATAACAGACAGTAAATATAAGTAAAATGCAACATCTAACGGCGTGAAATATTATGAGTTTGTTGACTTAATAGTAAGTAAACTAACAAAGGGTTGGGTAAAAAAGTAGGTAACTAGGAGGGCAAGGTGTTCAATTTATTTTACACACGCTTATTACTTACCTATTAACAGTAACGTTGCATTTTGGACATCCTGACAAAGCTACTTTACTCCAGTAAAGATACGCTTACGTTAAACATTAATTAGTAATAGGCAATTTTTTTTTTATTCCTGTTCTTTAGATCATTTTAAGATACTTTATTTTCGAATCCAAAAAACTTTCTGTCCGGAAGTAGGTAAAAAAAAATAGTTAAAAAAAAGAGCCGTTCTTGTTTGTTAAAAATAGTAATAGTATTTTTAGTTCGTAAACGTGACGAAAATAATATTTATAATGAGTCGACAATGGAATCAGTCAAAATATTAACACGGAAAATAACTAATTCAATAAATGGCGGGGCCTCACGGATATACGTCGTAACTTGATATAAAAAAAAAGTAATAATTAGGTCTTTGATTGAATTACCATAAAACTACCTCATTAAGCTATTTATCCGAGAATCCGACATCAATATGATTTGTAACACTTGTATATATATTTACGCCTTAAACATGCTAGAAAAAATGGTTATAGATATAATTTCTTGCAGACTTTGTTCTGATAACGTTCAAAGTGATATTCAATACATAATCACACAAAAATATGGTCAATGTAATAAATATGTGCATTTTATCAAATTCGCTAAATGAAACTACCAAATTTGAACTCTTTGCGCTAATGCTAAGGATTACATTTCCTTGCGGCGCGCGGGGACAGTTTCAATGCGGGCGGTGGCGGGAGTTCGTGCCAAGGACGCGTGGATAGTATGTAGGTAAGTATGTACTTACCTACAAGTTGCTACAAGTGACAGGCCAATTCGAACGTGCGCGGGCGTCTCGCTCGCACCAAATATTTGTGCGGCCAAGTCTGAGCAAAATGAACGCGCGCGTGAATGATAGCTGATTAAAAATAACTGATATCATATCCAATATTATTGGTTGATGTTCAAATTATATTCGTAATTATATACGTCAATTATGACCCACTACAAAAATAAAAATTGCGCATGACTATCTATCGTTCTTATTTAATTTCAGAATGGCATAGTGTGGAGTGGCATTATAAAAGGAATACTTATTATTGTTTTATTGTTTATTGTCATTTATTGCATACATGTACATTGATGCATAGAAATACATGATGTTAAATACAATGTTAGGAAGCGTACATGTTACCCTGTGAGGGTGTCACAATATGATTGTAGCTGTCTTACATTTACTTAAACACTTAATTTTTACTTAATTCTCTAATATCTTAATTTAATTACATTTATAATAGTTTATTCGAATAAAATACATTTATGTCCTTACATCGATAAAAGTAGGTTAGATTAGTTGATTAATTAAGGTTATCATCATTTAGGAAATCGTCGATACTATAATAACATTTCTCGGTATGTAAGTTAATGAGTTTTCTTTTAAATATTTTGTCTTTCGTCTCAGTGGATATATTATGAGGAAGCTTGTTGAATATTTTGATTGATCTTACGTGGGGGCTATTTTTATATATTGCTAGATTACATGTCGGAGTAGCTAATAAATTGTTACATCTCGTGGTACCTGCTACTAAGTCTTTACGCATTTGGTATAGGTGTAAGTGTTTTCGTACAAAGTTTGCTGTTTCTAGAATGTATATACAAGGTAGGGTCAGTAATTTATATTTCAAAAAGAACGGGCGGCAGCTTTCCGGCACTCGTATGTTAGCAAGAATACGGACACAATGTTTTTGCATGACAAAGAGATCCTGAGCATCTGTGCTGGATCCCCACAGAATCACTCCATAGCGCAGCCACGAATAGGCATAGGCATAGTATACCGAAAGGGCACAATGTAGATCTGTATTTCGTTTGATTGCGCAAAGAGCATATACGAAACTTGAGAGTTTTGCTTTGATTTTTTTTATGTGTTCTTTCCAGTCTATATAGTATCATTATTATCGTAGTCATTTGACAGTTTTGGTGACACTTTCACATTCTGTCACAGCGAAGTGTGTAGGCCCACTCTTTAATTTGATATTAACGTCTATCCAACAACTTTGTCAGTAGAAAAAGGCGCGAAATTCAAATTTTCTATGAGACAATAACCCTTCGCGCCTAAGCGTCTGTAGACTTTTTTTTTCAACAAACGTATTATATTGACTATTTCGTGCTCTTTCAATTCATAGTTTACGTTCCATAATAAGTATAACATAGTAAGTTCCATAATAAGTATAACATAGTATAATAAGAGTCGACGTGAAATATATGTTTACACTTTTGCACCTTACTCCTTTGCAATAAGGCGAAAAGTACGGCTTTAAAATGACAGCGTTTTACACAAAAATAAAACGCTAATTAAATAACTTACCATATTCGGAACCTAAGAATAAATAATATTGAGAGTGGCAACACTGTCGTAGGGGGCTATTCATAAATTTAAGTCATTTCAAATTTGGGGGGGGGGGTCTGGACATCGGATGATGGTAGCATGACGCAGGTGGAAACGGTGTCATTCGAAGCATGATTTTTTGATGATTTTATGGGGGGGGGGGGGCGACAAAAATCGTCAAAAATAGATGACGTCATGTATGGACAGCCCCTAGGTCGTATTGTCTTTTTCTAGCATATACCTCCCTCTCTACCCCACACTCCTACCACACAGGCAGGTTGCTTTGTCAGTTATACAAGACAAATTTTCAAGTCATTGTCTCAATATTATACATATTTGCACCATGCAGGATTAAAAATTTAGGTTCCGAATAGAGATGCACCGGATATTCGGTTACTATCCGGTATCCTATCTCGCCCTTATTTTAATATCCGGACGAATACCGGATACTAAAATAAGGGTACTAAATAACTATGCTTGATATCGGAATATAATCGTACTCGATTATTATTTTAAAACAATTTAAACGTTCCATTCACTAGCTCGCGCACTAATTTCGTACCTAGTGATAGACCTATATACCGCGCGAAAGTTCATTACGAAACAGGCCAAAACTTCCACAATGCGCACCTGAAAAACCTGAATATTTCCGCCGGCCGAATATTCGACGGCTGAATACTGAATATTCGGCCTATGGTCAGGCCGTACCTCCCGTATCCTGTATGCGGCCAAACAACTATCCGTTGCATCTGTAGTTCCGAATATGATAAGTTATTTAATTACCGTTTTATTTTTGTGTAAATGCTGTCATTAAACAGCTGTACCGATATTCGGAACCTAAGAATAATATTGAAACATGTTTGTTATCGCCTGGTGGTGGGAAGACGCCAAACCAATGTGATTATACATATCCTATGATATACTTATTATGTGTATGTAATATAATTATATTATGAGTGTTTAATTAATAATGTAGTACGTACACCCTTTATTGTAACACCTGTGAGGAGAGAGATATTTAGTAAAGTATACAATTTGATAGGTACATTTTGTAAAATTAACATTTATTGTATTTATTTATTAATTCAAATAACAAATTGCACCTTACAGCTAATGCCAAAGCAGCACAATTTGGAACACATTAACAACATAAAGCATTTTTAACATTATTTATAACAATACAATATACAGCTAAGACACATGTATTTATTATGGTATGCTACTCTTAGGCATCTCTCTTTCTAATATCCTCTTGCACTTTCACATCACTATTCCGGATCGTTTTTATTTGCTAGATAATTTAACGGACAACTATAGTACATTGTAGGAGAGGACGGAAAACCGCTAAAAGATGGACGAGTGAGTTTGAGGGCCGACACGTTGGTGGAGGCCCTCGAATAATACGACTCCATCTTTAGCGTTTCCGGCCGAGGCATTACATAGTGCTTTTCACGACTACTGCGAGGAAATAAGGAAACATTTGGATAACTATAAGTACTAGCCCGCGATTTCTCTGGTAGCAAATTACTAGCCACTGCCTGTGCTGTCTCTTGAATTTCGGTAGGCGTCAGCGTAAGAATATCATTTTCTTCACTAGAAGAACTCATTTTTATAGCGAGCGTAGATACGTGTTTCTTATATTTTATAGTACTATCCAATTCAGTGAGAATTTTCCGATCCCGCCTTTTTTCTTTTTTATCACATTTAAGAGGCGTTTTTATGTTGTTTGCTTCAAACGGACTCTAAACTTAGAAGCGTTTTTGCTAAAAAAACCACAAACAGCTACAAAAGTAAAAAACGCCTTAAGCGTGAATCGAATGAACTGACTGAATGAATGAATAGTTTGACATTTCGTTTTTTTTTAATCAAGAAATTGGTCCTATAAATAACCTAAATTTATTTTTGAAGGAAAAAGTTGCGCCTAAAAAGACCTTTTATTGATTTTTATGTTTTAAATTATACTCATTGTTGTAGCGAACTGTCACCAATGACAGATGATGATAATAATGAAACATTGTCCACTCGCGTGCAAAAGTATTGCATCACTTTGGATTTTTTCGTCCGCATCCAATATATTTGTAAACTGGTTAATTTCTCTAAATTATTTTAATGTAATCATGTTCCTTGAAGTTTTAGCTTTACGAAAAGTAAAAAAACATGGAAATCGGCCCAGTATTTTTCAAATTATCGGCATTTTCCCGATTTGTGAGCGGTTTCACGTTATCACGCGCACGAGTTGCGTTACCCTTGACCCTTATAAAACGGGGGTAGAGAAGGGGTTGTTATCAGTCACTTATCAGAAGTCGATCGTTACATATCTCCGCGTATTTTCCCGTGAAAAAGACCTGGAAAAATGGAAACCACTGAAGCTGAAGTCCGCCAAATCATCCAGCCCCTGCAAGCGGGGCGTAGCCAACGTTCAGTAGCTGCCGAGCTGAATTTAAGCCAATCTGCAGTTTGCAGAGTTTACCAGAGGTTCCAGGGGACTGGATCCTTTACTTCAAGACCAAGAAGCGGCCGCAGAGAGTGTACATCAGAGAGGGACGACCGCTTCTTTGTCACAACATCTCTCCGAGATCGACACCAGACCAGCATTGCCATCCAGCAGCGTCAGCGTGAGGTACGAGGAGTGGCTGCCAGTGAGTAGACAATAAGAAGAAGACTTAAGAAAGCGAACTTGACACCCAGGAGGCCCGCAGCGGTGCCCAGATTGCTGGCGCGACACCGTACAGCCTAAAGAGAGTTTACTGAAAATCACAAGGACTGGACCATTGAGCAATGAACCCCAGTTCTCTTCTTGAAAGAGTGCAGAATGTGTTTGAATGGATGTGACCGAAAAGGAAGAGTCTACAGAAGGCCAGAAGAACAGTTCGCTCAATGTTTCTTCTCCGAAAGGGTCGCCTATGGCGGTGGATCCGTAATGTTCTGGGGCGGCATTTCCTACGACGGGCGGACAGAACTGGTTTTCGTGCCTGGCGGGGGCCGTGACAGTGGATTGACCGCTGCCAAGTACATCACTGATATCCTGGAGGAACATGTTGTTCCTTATGCCGGTATTTTTGATGAGGGGTTCATCCTAATGCAGGATAATGTCCCGTGTCATACCGCTAGGGCCACCGCAGCCTACCTTCTCGAAGTGGGCATCGACACAATGGACTGGCCAGCGATGAGCCCGGACCTTAACCCCATTGAACACGTGTGGGACTACCTAAAAAGGAGGGTTCGAAAGCGGAATCCTGCCCTGGTCAATGTTGAGGAGTTGAAGGGAGCCTTGCTGGAGGAGTGGGACGCTATTCCTCATGATCACATTAGAAAATTAATTACGTCTATGAAAAACCACTTGGTTTGTGAAAGGAGGCCTGTAGGTGGCAATACCAAGTATTAATTTAATAATAATAAACGATATTGTATTAAAAAAATGACTTTTATTCTCAAGTTTCCGGATTTATTTTTGGAGCATTATGCGACTACTTTCAGTTTTATGATTTTTTATAGTCTTCAGATTCGAAATTTCATTGAATTTACCATTTTTCTAATGCGTTACATTATAAGCTTTCAGTTGATACCAAAATTTTCAGAATCGGGTATAGAATTACAAAGATATTGGGTGCGGACGAAAAAATGCAAAGTGATGCAATACTTTTGCACGCGAGTGTAGTAGTGGTGGTTCAAGTGCTACAGCTATTGCCTACTTTCCAGCTTGGTTTTAGACCATCTATTGCCACATTTCCGAACAGTGGCGTGAAAAATTTAATTATTTATTTCACACCAGCTCGGAAAGGCTTACTTTGCACTTCAAAGACTGAGAGCAAAGTTTCATTTTATTCACAAGTGAGGCAAAGGAATCAAATGCAAATTTTGAGTTGTTTTCTTATGTTTGCTGGTAGAATTGACTTTTAAATCATAAATATTTAATAAAATTCATTTGTATTTGATTTTGTATGATATTTTTACATTTAATATTTGCTTCGGGTTGGTGTGGTGAAACATTTTGTGTTTCACTTGGGGCAAATTTTGTTTAACCCTCGTGCTTTGAAACCCTCGCAACGCTCAAGATTCCATGTTTCGAATGTTTTACTTGCTCAAGTATCAATATTAGCACGAGCGGTTAAACAACAACTTTGCCCCCTTGTAAAATAAATAACTATTTCAATATAGTCAGCTAAACTGAGGTACAAATTCAAAAACTCACCAGCAGTTTAGCTTCACGACCTTCCAGATGGAAAAACAGCATGCCAATGACTTGAAAATTTGCCTTGTATAACTGACAAAGCAACCTGCCTGTGTGGTGGGAGTGTAGGAGCGAGGGACGTATATGCTAGAAAAGGGCAATACGACCTACGATAGTGTTGCCACTCTCAATTAGAAATGCAATGGATAGTTGTTTGGTCGGATACCGGATATTCGGCCCGACCGTCGGCCAAATATTCGGTATCCGACCGCCGAATCTTCGGTCGGCGGAACAATAAAAAAAATAAAAAATCATTTATTCCTCTTAACCTGTTTCGTGGTGAACATTGGCGCGGACTCATTTCTATGTTCGAAATGAGTAGGTACCTACGCGTGCAAGTGAGTGGATGTTTAAATTGTTTTGAAATAATAAACGAGTAATGTACAATATGACCGTGACTGTTTCTTAAATCCAATTTGTTTACTCTGAAATCAAGCAAAGTTACTATCCGGTATCCGGCCGGGTATATTATTCTGAGGTTCCAAATATCGGTACAGTTGTTTAATTGTTGCTTAATTTGGAGATTGACCCCAATTTCATTTCTGATCAAATCGGTCGATTTGATCATCCCGTCTGGACTTCACTTAACAGCCGTAACACATTACCGCGCCGTTCAGGGTCACGGTGCGCCAAACCATAGCCTGATGTCATGTAGGTATGTATAATGTACTTAGTCCAAAATTATGTTATTTACTATTATGTTATTTACTAATTATGTTATTTATATGCATTAAACGTTAAATCTGAACCAATTCGATTACTATTCTATAGTGAAACACATTCAGCTTGACTAGAAAAAGCGCGGCAAATTTAAAACATGTATAGCGTTAGGTTTCAATAGCGCTCAGAGACCTGACTTTTATCTCGATATCGTAATTTTCTAGCGACAAATCCATTATCTATACAAAACTGTCGCAAAAATGTTATCGCTTGTATATCGTGGTACAGGATAGGATGGAGCCATATACTTTACTACTTGCTTGCAAGTATCGTAATTAAACAGTGCTAAGTAGTTAAATACGCGCAATGTATTTTTATGTCATAAATAATGTATTTATTTAATGTTAATTTAGTATTAATTATAGTATGTATATTGTTTTATCCACAAATATGAATAATTGTAGTTAATTTACCAATAAAACATAATTTATACGGCCACAAATAAAATATTAAATGCTTCTAAAGTCTGTTTGGTTATTTCTACATGGAAACGAAGTCATTTCAAATTATAAAAACATTAACTGAACACCTTATTGCCGCCTGCAGTCACCGCTCGCCGCTCAGCTATCCGCTGTCGTTAATACCACGGCCTTACGTTTTATGACACTGAGTCGCGTCAGGGGAGCGACACGGTTCGGTGCGCTTGCGTTCAGTCGAGTTTTGGAATATTACTGCAAATTTTTGTTGTTTGTTAATTTGTTGGTTATTGTTGTTTGTTAATTTGTTGGTTGTGGTGTCGACTTTTATTGCCCTAGTCGCCAAATGATGTTACTAGTGAAATTTTAACCGACACCACACGGTAAAAATAAGTTTAACAATAATTACTTAATTAAAAATCGAATAAAAACGGTATTTCTAATGCATAACTTATATTTTTTGCTATTCAATTAAAGAGTACTAACAAAATCCTAACTCAATTAATTAGTGCAAATATTTTAAGGTTTGCGATTCCTGCTCGGCCTTGCGTCGCAAGGTGCCCGGTACCACTGTATTGCAGCATTAACTAGAAATGCTTACTTTGGGGAACATTAGCAACTGTCGTTTTTGATAATTACATTTTAGTGGTGAGGGGTGGTACTTAAATGACCGCTATTGAAACCTAAAGTTTAAACTTATAGGCGCGAAGATTTTATTTCCCTAAGAAAATTTTAATTTCGCGTCTTTTTCTGCTATCAAATTGGGTGTGTGTCAGTATAATAGCCCTATATAATTGGCCTATTATTGTATTAAATTTAACGCGCACGCAAAGACGGAAAGCCTGCAATTACGTAAAATTTACTTTCTTATTTACAGCACTCTTGCCCAGATTAAAGCTGATAATTAGTTCGAATCTAGTCTCCCATATTTTTTACGTTCACTGGTACATATGTTTTGACCGAGTAAATAGTAAATATACTAAATACTTTTTTAAATATTCGCGCTCGGGGCGATGGAAGTTTCATCGTTCCGTCGCCCCGCTCCATGCAACGACCAATCGCGTTAGCTCGCTGGCTCGTGCGCGGCAACTTTAAAGCAACGATAACGTTTTTGATGGTTTTTTGTGTTACGAATCATATTTCAAGCCGATTTTTACAGTATTCGATGAAGGAGAACTCATAATAAAAATCCCATATGATATTGATCTATTACCATTTTTAACCAGGCAATTAATGCACAACCCCATAAAACCTCCCATACGGTATTATTTAGTGTACGATTAAATTGCAACGCTTGTACTTATTGTAATTTGGAAATAATGAGAGAAAAAATAGCCTATTACCATTTTTGAGGACGGAAATATACTGAATTTAATAATAACCGTAGGTTACTTACTTTAAATGTAGGATACAGAATTATTTTTTGTGTGATTCATGCTTAATGTCATAAAGCAAATATTTCTCTATGAGTATAAATTTTTAAAAATGTTATTAATATTTTTTACAAACTTTCTGTGATTTTTTATATTTTTACATTTTTTTTTAAATACCTAAATGTAATATATTTATTTGGATTATGTGTCGACGTAATCACTAGATTTATTATCTGTCCCATACACCGAAAATTTCAGCTATTACTAATTATTTCCATTCCGCCATACTAGCCGAGCGTACCTTTCTTGGCCTACTTTTGCTGTAGACTGCGGTATGCATTTTTTGGATGTACATTTTGCATGTCGGATTTACATTTATGTGACTATTATGATATTGCAGTTAAGACGAAACAGGAGCTGAGTTTAAATATTTTAGGTAAATATACCCGTCTCGCTAACGGAAGCGGCACCTAAAAGTAGTGCGATAAGGACAAGGCGAAAAATCCTGCGTAAAAATCTCAAAAATCGAGGTTTCGTACTCCTCTGTTTCCTCCTCCAAAATTTAACCAATCGTAACCAAATTTGGAAATCTAAATGATTATGAAATTATCTGTGTCGGACCGTTTTGCTTTTTTGGCTAATTGATATCAGTTTTGAATGCCATGCCTCTCATTGCGGCATAGTCAATTAGGCCATTTTGGCCATTTTTGAAGGGCTCTAGCGCCTTAAAAAACAAAAATATCAAAAAAAGCAAAACGGTCCGACACAGATATTGACAATATTAATCTGTGTTGAAAAAATCATTGCTCTAGCTTCAAAAACCACGGAGGAAAACGAGGAGTACGTTTGTATGGAGAAATGACCACTCCCGTTGGCTCTTAAGTGTTACATGTCGCGAAAAGCACCTATTAAGATTTTTATGTAACTTGTGTCCAAATTGTACAATTTGTTTCTTTATCCTCTAGCCTCCCGCGAATTTAATCATAACCCAATATTCTAAAACTAGCTCAGAATAAATATTCAAATATTATTTATTTGAGGTTCCATTACAAGATTTCCTTTCGAACATGATATCTTCGTGGGATGGGCCTCTTTTTTGATAAAATATTTGTTGTCCTAAATAAAGGACCCTGGCAATTTCAAGTTAAAGTAATTTATGAATATTTTTTATGTATAATTAACAAAATTATTCCTATATTAATTGTTATGATTATCACTGTTTCTCCCAAGTTCCCAAGACCGTCAAAATAATTTCTTCACTTCAATATCCTGTATAAAGAATGTTGCCCCTCAAAAAATTATGATTCTTACCCCAAACCGTCCTTATGCCGTACCTCTTTAAACACGTAATTCTAATTTACCGAGAAATAAACTCTTGATGCTAGATGTCGACTACGAAAAGAATAAGCGTTTTGGTATGAAATTAACTTCCAAACAGACTCAAATATCAATCAGCATAGAAAGGGTTGGCGTTAACAAAGACATTAATTCCATCAAAACGGGCTCGCTGAAAGGAAAACTTTTGGAGCTGTCAAAATTAGGTTTTAGGAAAGCCGCCGGCTATAACAAAATATTAATAATAGCTTTATGATTATGAAGTTAATTTGGTATCGAAACCACGTTATTCTGCAGTTTTTTTAACTTACCTAATATTATTACATATGAAAACTTTATAAGAGCAAATCAAACAGGTCACTTTGTACAGTCACCTGCAAAAATTACACAAGGAAGGCCGCAAAAATATCTGACACGATCTTATTAGAGCCATAAGATTGGGTCATATGTTTTTGCGGCTTTCGAAGAGTAACATATTATTGTTGCAGGTAACTGTACGAAAATTTTCAATCGCTGTTTTCATTGCTCACTATAATATTATGTATGCTCACTGTATCTGAAGGAGGTAGCTTGCTATATCAAGCTCAGGAAACCGATTTATTTTTGTCCTTTAGGAATATTGCTTTATAATATCTGGGTAACGCAGAAAAAAATCGGGACAACGATACTAATTGTTCGTTATTAAAGTTTCGGCGTATTACTGTAGGTGTGTGCAGGAAAACCGAGAAAACTTTAAAGAATATGATTTCCGAAAATGAACACCAACGATGAAAATCGATATTTCTACCTTCGAAATTAAACCCTTCTAAATATATTCATTTAATCGAAATCGTTTGAGTTGCTTCCGATAACTTATTAACTAAATATACGAATACTTTTTTATTTAATAATGGGAAAATGTAGAAAAATTACAATGTATAGGATAGTTTAAAAATACCTAACTTTTCACACAGGTTAGGCGAAATTAAATATTTTTTTAATGCCACAAGTGTATTGACTTGTGAAAGTTTAACCCTAAGTTTATTTTATGTTTGTAGCTTTGAAGACGTAGCTCTTTTTTTTTTAATATACACCTACTTTTATGTTGTCACGTAAAAGGTAAATAAAGAAACTTAATTTATGTACACATGGTGCACGCTCGCGCTCAGATATAAGACGCTACTTTATTTCAGTCGAGGAAAACAAACATCTCTTCTAAAGCTAGGTGGAGTGTAAAAAGAACTTTCTTTACAACACTTTATTCATACCAAGCTGTATATCATTTCCAATTTCACGTGAAAAAGGGGCAATAAGTGAAGTTTATTTTCAGTAGCTTTAGAATACGATGTACCTATACACAATAATAATATATTATTATGATGACTGTATTGCATTAAAATTTGATCACGACACAATTTTCCACAGACATTTATTATTTTTACTGTACATTTTATATATACAACATATATACAATTTATTTTATTTCATTCAAATATTGTCTGCCGTTAAGAAGTTTAGAACAACGCACATTAAACTAATTCTAAAACTATAGGTAGTAGTTTAAACATTTACTAATATAAAACACAAAGAGGTAAAAGACCTCGGCACTACATATATGTAGTGCCGAGGTCTATAGGTTATATATATAACACTTTAAACTCTCGCGTTTTGGACACATATTTAATTGCACAAACGGGTCTACCGCGATATAATTTCATTGTTTTTACCTTTAATTCCGACGTTTCAGCTGAGTTGCACCAGCTGTGGTCACGGAAAGACTGACGTCCCAACAAATGTCAACAGAGATATTAATAAAACACCACTAAACTACCCGAAATTAGTTTATAAAAATGTTTGGGGTAGACAAAGAAATTGCAGCTACCCGTTAAAGTTTAATGTTTATTGTCCACGGCACGACACGCAACACTCACAGTATCCGGACACTGGTCCGAAGATATATCCGCTGGTTTCAACATTTGAATCACTGGTCCCCAAGTAGACGATAATTTGTACCCGTCCTCTCGGTTGAAATTTCGAGGGTGTTTTTTAATTTCAATCGCCTCTCTCACGATCCGCGGATAATAGTGTCGCTCGTTGGAGAGGACTTTGGGTTTATGTAGCTCAATCCAGTGATTCGTTCCTGTTGTCAGCAAGTGCTCAGCTATTGCGGATTTGTTTACATGGCGATTTTTAACAGCTGCTATGTGTTCCTTCGCCCTCTCTTGAACGCTGCGCTTAGTTTGGCCAATGTACGCACTTCCACAACTGCATTCTATCTTGAAGACACCCGGACTCTGGTACGGAATGACATCCTTTGGGCTGCGTAAAAGACTTGCTACTTTAGATAACGGCGTGTATACAGTCTTAATGGAGAATTTCTTCAGTACTGACTGATCCAACTTTGTCCGTTATCCCTTTCACATACGGCAAAAAGGCTGGTTGCCTACTAACCTCCGGATGTCTTTCTTTTTTCCTAGTCGTGCGTGGGATTTTCTGCAAGTACCCATTTTTCTTTAGCACTTCCTGAACATGGGCTAACTCATTATCTATGTGTTCCGCGTCACATAAGTCTCGTGCTCTGTTAACCAGAGATGTGACCACCGATTGTAGATGCCTCGGATGATGGTGGGAAGATGCTTGTAGGTACCTGTCAGTATGTGTGAGCTTCCTGTACACGGAGTGTGCCAGGGTTCCATCTGGTTTCACTCTTAACTTCACATCCAGATAGGGTAAGGATCTATCGCACTCCATCTCAAATGTAAACTTTACCTTTGGGTGGATGGAGTTTAAATGGCCGACAAAATGCTCCACTGTGTCGGCGTTGCCCTTTAAAATGCAGAACACGTCATCTACATATCTCTTCCACATTGTAATTACAGACGGTCCGGAACGTAATGCCAACTCTTCAAAATGTTCCATCCATATGTTGGCAATTACGGGGGCAACTGGACTGCCCATTGCCACTCCATCCACTTGCAGATAAATCTGCCCTTGGTAGACGAAATAGTTTCCCTCTAGACAGTGCTCCAACAAAGTGACATACTTTTCTGGAAGTTCGTTATCTATAAGCTTCGTTTTGACAATGCCCAGACACTCTTTTAATGGAACATTGGTAAACAACGACTCCACATCGAAGCTTACCATTATCTCATCCGGTTCCAATTTCCTGGCCTTAACAATGTCAACAAAATGACGAGAGTCCTTTACATAGGACGAAGTCTTCCCCACTAGCTTTTGCAGTACACCCGCAACATGTTTCGCTAAGTGGTATGAGGGCGAACCAATCTGACTAACAATCGGCCGTAAGGGTATGTTAGATTTGTGCACCTTCGGTAGTCCATACAATTTAGGTGGTTGGACAGCTTTTGGTCTGTGAAGATTGGTAAAATCGTCTTCAGTAAACAACTCCTCGTGATCTTTAATGAGCTTCCTCAGACGTGTGGTGACTAGATATGAGCGCCGATAGGCATTAAGCCGGCGGCGGCGCGCCGGTCATAATCGGTCGGCGGCGGCGGCGAATCGGCGGCGTGGCCTTGAAACTCCTTTGATTAATGAAAAAATAATTCAAACCAAAATTTTACCGAAAAAACATGTTTTTGCTGTAAGAAAGTTATAAAATAAGTGCATTTTTCAATTTCAAGGATAGTTTATTGAATAAAGGTTCGAAAATAGTATTATATGTATAGTATAAACAGCATCGCGCGGTATCAGAGCCGGTCTTATAATTTTGGTGAGGCCCTAGCCGGGGTAGGCCCTTTTGTGCTAAGTAAAAAGTAGCGGATTGACTGTATCATCAGGAATGCCGATAGGCCGATAAAGACCGAGGCCATTGTGTTAAAAACTTGGAGATGCAGGCGCATCCGTGCGAGGCCAAAGGCCGTGCTGCAGCGGAGCTAAGATCGGACAAAAACCAATGACTAAGCATTTTAAAAGCGAGGCCGAAAGTTGAGCTCCAAACAGAGCCGAAAACTTGGAGGTTCAGATAGCGGCATACTTCTATGCGAGCGACCAAAGATTGAGCTGCGATCTCTCGCAGCTCAATCTTTCAATGCTCTCGCAAAGCTTGAAATTTGAACAATGGCCAAGTTTAAATGAGACCCGTTTGTTTCCGATGCCCTTTCGTGCGAACCCAACGGCCGGACGTGAAAACGCTTAATACCTATCTGATTTACCCCTTTTTACACCTTTTAAAAACGTTCAACCATGCTTGCAATGGTTAATTTCACGGTAAATGTCGGATGAGCTAACCAGCTGGCAAAATTTGTAATTTCGTTGTCCTAAAACTAGTAGCGCGGTTACTAGACAGAAAAGTTTGAATTTATCTTCGATATTTTTGAATTATATGGGCCTAAAATACCTTTTGAATGTCTATAAGCTATTCGGAGTGGCGCCGTTAATGATCTAAACTAGTTAAAATGTATATTATCTGATTCTGAAAGTAGTAGTACCTAACAAGGTCACGCCGATGCCACGCCGATAGCGCAGCGTCGGCGGCGGCGGCGCGAAAATTTCGTCGGCGGCGGCGGCGCGCCGGCGCGGCGCTCATATCTAGTGGTGACCCTAGCGGTAGGATTGTAGCTGACTGGTTTGTACACAGTCTTATCCGCAAGAAGCGCTTGAATCTTGCTGTCGTAGTCTAGCCTATCCATAACCACAGTAGCATTACCCTTGTCGGCTTTTAAAACAAGTAAATCCTCGTTGTCCCGGAGGGTTCATAACGCCTGACGCTCCGCTGTGGAAATGTTGCTTGAAGGCAGTCTAACCTTCCGTAGCAATACCGAAACATCTTGGCGCACAGTTTCCGCGTCATTAACCGTTAATTTATTACGGATTAACGCCTCCTCTACGCTACATATGATGTTTTCGTACGGAACCCGTTTTGGAGTTAGCGCAAAATTCATGCCTTTTGATAATAGACTTATTGTATCTCTATATCTAGCGTTTCCTTTGACAGATTAATAACAGTTTCGCTCTTGTCCATTGACGAAGCCCCATGTTCATCATTACGTCTACGTTTCTGTCTCACGATTAATCTGTTCAATTTTCGCTCATGTGTATCCCTGCATAGGTCATATTTCCTTGCTGCTTGCAAATACGTTACCCGGTCGCATAACTGAAAATCCTCCGGTGTCAAGTAACTACTGCACTCCAAATACAAACTATATAACTCACTCTGTATCCCAAATACTTCCTGTCGGTGATTTTTTATTAATCTCCTCAGTAATTTGACACTTGCGTTTTTGAGAATGTCTTCAGAATGTGCGATATCTCGACGCGGCGCTAATCTCACACACGACGGTATTATGTTCAAATCACGGCACTTCACTAGAAAGTCCACCGATGATTCTAAAAAAGCACGTCTTTTCCGAAGTTTCTCAAGGCGTTTCAATTTAATTGCACCTTCCTGCCCGTATCGGTTTGCAATATAACACTTTAAACTCTCGCGTTTTGTACACATATTTAATTGCACAAACGGGTCTACCGCGATATAATTTCATTGTTTTTACCTTTAATTCCGACGTTTCAGCTGAGTTGCACCAGCTGTGGTCACGGAAAGACTGACGTCCCAACAAATGTCAACAGAGATATTAATAAAACACCACTAAACTACCCGAAATTAGTTTATAAAAATGTTTGGGGTAGACAAAGAAATGCAGCTACCCGTTAAAGTTTAATGTTTATTGTCCACGGCACGACACTGCTGAACATGGCTTTAGGACTGACTAATTTTTTTCGGCAAACAGATACAATAATGTCTCTATAAAATTGATTACAAAGAGAAACATTCATTATAAAATGATATAAGGGCATTTTCACTTAAAAGTGTAAGTACCATTTACTTTTTTCCGAAAATCCATCAACTTTTGGGTTATTTCTACTCAGAATCACGAACACTATCGATTTAAAAAGAAAAAAAATGACAGATTTGTACGCATTTTCACATACATTTTGTATGGACCGTTACAAAACTGACACCCAAAATTGGTATGAAATACTGGACCCACTTTTTTTCTTTGTCTCATTCAATAGTACTCGTGATTCTGAATCTAAATAACCCAAAAGTTGATGGTTTATCGACAAAAAGTAAACGGTATATTTTTTTTGAAAACCGCCATAAACCAAGTATAAACTAGGAACTGATAGGTATTTTATTTGTTTGTTCAGATCATAGCCTGGCTACGGCCGGCGGTTGCGCGGCGCGGCGTGCTAGCGACGCTCGTCACCGCCGCGATGGCGTGGTGCGACGGTTATGACAAGCCGCTGCTCGTCCCACTCAACGGATGGTAAGGACACTTTTGACATTCGTCACTGCCAATGTAGCCGTTTTACTATTTATATCTTACGTATATAATATCATGAAACTTGTATCGATGAGACAAATAAACTTAACTAAACATTGACGATATTACATGTTGACTATTTGAACGCAACGGAATTTTAACATTTCTTTATTGTAATGGCGTCTTCAAATGATCTTACTTACTTGGTAGCAAGAGTTTAGTCTGGATGTGATAGTTGAAGAATGTAAAGTCACGTTATATACATAAAAGTACAAATAGATAATTCAAAACGTACGCGATCCCAATTTAGATATTAACTCTGTAGTGTGTTTAGTTAAGAATAGCATTTTAAGATTACATTAAGTTATAGGTTGTTTTTATTTTTAGCGCTGAACCCTGTATGAAAGAGCGAATACCTCCTAACACAAGTTTTTAACTTAAAAGGAGGATTCGGCACCTATGTATGTCTGTAAACGTGTGTCACAAAATAAATATATTTTTTTTTGATTGAACTCCAAAATAATGTGCGGGAGATTGATAAAGATAGATGAAGTAATTAAACTAAAGCCTAATATGTAGGTACTCAACCATATTTTTTTTTACGAGTAGGTACAGTTTTTTTCAACTTTCGGAAGTTTATAAAACTTCGGTTTCCCATTTTAGTCATTAAAGTTGTTTTGCGATTTAGTGCAGGAATAAGTAACTAAGTACTTAGCGCTTTTATTCAACCTGCGCCAGCCGTCTATCTGTCTATCTTAGTTATAGAAAGCACTATTTTGAACCTTAATAAGTTGCGTCGTAACGTGTTCCAAACAAATACCGAAAATGAAAAAACAATGTGGCTGGCTTGCGATAGACGGTTTTCATCTTTGAATTACTTGTCGTGTTATGAAACTCAAACATCTTTCTTAGACAATTTTAAGTTCCGCTCGTTCGATGTTTTCACAACGACGACGCAATTGTTATAAGCGGATTAACACACGCAAAGGTTTGATATAAGGATACCTTCGTCTAATTCTACATACCACTTTATCCAATTAGCTGTCAGGAGTACACCGCCCCGGGCTCCGATACACAACACACAGTAAACGGGTTACCCTGTATTGTGTGCCTAGGAAATGCAATCACAGCTTCACGGTTGTGTTTTACGTTCGTTTGGGGTAAAATCGCTTTTGGAATTGGTTTTAGGTTACGACTCGGTTACGGGAAATTCATGACTTAACCGGTTCTTCAGGCTTGTAATGGATTTCTGGCGATTTACGAGTAAATACGAGATTCCTACGCAATAGGTAGTATAATTAATGAAAAACAACGTACTACGTCATTATGAAATTGCTTTGTTTTAAATAATAATTGAATTATGATTCAATATTCACCAACACCATTGACACTTGACCATTGTCATTGATTCAATTGACATCAAACTAACTGTGGTTAAAGAATTTTTATTCATCTCAAAAGAAATTTACATTTCACTTACGATTTTCAAGTTGATAAAGTTTTTATTCATCTCAAAAGAAATTTACATTTCACTTACGATTTTCAAGTTGATAAAGCGTTGGTAGCTAGCCTAGCGGTAAGAGCGTGCGACTTTCAAACCCCGACTCGTACCAATGAGTTTTCGGAACTTATGTACGATATATCATTTGACTATTTACCAGTCGCTTTTCGGTGAAGGAAAAAATCGTGAGGAAACCGAACTACGAGGAGACAAAATTAAGATGAGATTAAAGTAGATAGAAGTTCACGTAGAATGACAATAATGTTAACTTTTATGCTGTCGTAAATCCATTTTCATACGTTTAGTTGTACCGTACAAAGTTGCACTATGTTCGCAAATGTCTTCCAACGTCCATAATGAATTTATCGCAGGCATGTAAGATACAAAAAGAAATGAGGAATAAAAGGATAACAATCACAGAGAACGGGCGAGATTGGGTACACAGAATTTAGTGTTCATTAGTCGCCCGTATCCCCGTTTACTGATCGTTGTGTTTATCTACCCCATTAACTTCCCGACGATATATTATTGCGAAGTTTCGAGACCCTGCACCGCTGGGACCCGACAAATGTTATCTCTAATGACGAAATCCGAGAAATGTGGCAACTAATTGGGCTTTCGTATCTTTTCACTTCATCCCTTGTGATGTTAAACCAACTGGTATGAGTAAATTAGCAAATAGTAAGACATACGATAATTATTTAACTGCTTTTATCACCGCACCTGGCTCATATAGGTGTTTGATCTTTAAAGATTACTTGTTGATATGTAGCAAAAGCAAATGTCGTGTCTTACAGGGACCTAAAAAACCTGGCCGAGGACCGCGAAAACTGGCGCATACTCCACCGACAAGAGCCATGATTTTGATGATGATGTTGATATATATGATGCATTCATTTGTTGTTTGAAATCGGCCTCCAGTTTAGTGCCTACGGAAGATTTTCACAACTGAGCAGGAAAACGCTGCTGCTACGAGCTACAGAGTAGCGCACGTCCCTGCGTGGTACTTTTTTTAAATAACAGCCCGATTCAAACTTTAAGATACGTCAATTAATAGATCTAGAAACGACATGAATTAGATATGTCAGTGTTAAATGTGACGTTTCTTCAAACAAAAACGTCACTTTTGACACTGACACATCTAATAAATATCGTTTCTAGATCTATTAATCTCATTTATAGTTCGTTTTTTTTAGCATTAGAAATAAGGTAAACAATCCTGATGTGTCTTTTAATTGAAAAACACATTTTAAAAATAAGTTACGGAAAATATGTAACAATTATGAATCTAATACGATCGTTTATATTCTTCTGCTTTCATAAGTAATAGTTATTGATTTTTAAAAAGCGTTTTTGAATTAAAAGACATGTCAAGATCGCTTACCTTCTTTCAAGTTCTTTCTAATGCTAAAAAAACGAACTATGGTACTAATCCACGCTCGTGGTGCTACGTCCGTACGTCTATCCTCGAAGTATAGACAGTAGGGAATATATGCTTCGTAGAAGTGTAATGAATATACTTATTGAAATTAGGGTTTTGTACCTACATATAACATGGTCTTGCCATTTACGCTTTACAATCTGCTTCTTGATATTTCATTCTTGTCGACAAATAATATTATACAAACTGTACGCCTGTTAATTTCAATTATTATTTTAATCGGAACAATTATTTTTTAAACCAACACAAATCTGATATCCATTAATGTACGCCACTGTACTTTTTCTTAAAAAATAGTTATTTGTACAACAAGAGATCAAAGTTTGATATTTCTTCGAGTGCTTATTTTGAGTCCCGTGCAAGCGAAAGATTCTATAATAGATTCACGAGCGTAGCGAGTGAATCTAATTTAGAATCTTGAGCGTAGTAAGGGATTCAAAAGCGCACGAGATGTAAATAACTTTGATCTCGTGTAGTGCACAAAATTTTTCACCCTAAGCAGTGAGAACATACCTAGAGGGACAGAGATAATAGAACCCAAGTATATCGAACTTGTATTAGACCCCGCATGTTGAAATGACATTTGACTATAAAGGTCACTTGAATGTCATTTTGTCTCACTCAGTGAGCAAAATCGCATTTTGCTCACTGAGTGAGACAAAATGACTCCGTGAGCAAAATCGCATTTTGCTCACTGTTTTTAAGAAGCAAAGTACCCTTGTTCGAGCTGCTGAGGTGAAATAGTTATTTGTACAACAAGAGATCAAAGTTTGATATTTCTTCGAGTGCTTATTTTGAGTCCCGTGCAAGCGAAAGATTCTATAATAGATTCACGAGCGTAGCGAGTGAATCTAATTTAGAATCTTGAGCGTAGTAAGGGATTCAAAAGCGCACGAGATGTAAATAACTTTGATCTCGTGTAGTACACAAAATTTTTCACCCTAAGCAGTGAGAACATACCTAGAGGGACAGAGATAATAGAACCCCAGTATATCGAACTTGTATTAGACCCCGCATGTTGAAATGACATTTGACTATAAAGGTCACTTGAATGTCATTTTGTTTCACTCAGTGAGCAAAATCGCATTTTGCTCACTGACTAAGACACACTCAGTGAGCAAAATGCGATTTTGCTCACTGAGTGAGACAAAATGACTCAGTGAGCAAAATCGCATTTTGCTCACTGTTTTAAAGAAGCAAAGTACCCTTGTTCGAGCTGCTGAGGTGAAAAATAATTTTACCTTCCGATCAGGCTCCAACCGCCGATAGCGTCAACGGTGCGGGTTTTGTCCGTGGGGCCGACGAGCCCCGGCGCGGGCGCGCGTCTGCTGCAACTGGCACCTTCCGGACAACATCTGGTGCTGGCGCCCGCCGCCGGCGACCCGCAGCTGTGGCACGTCATGTCCAACTCTAAAGTACATACGTTTAAAGGTTAGTTTCGCTTGTACGACATTGTGTAGAGTTAAACAGTTAAGTGTGCTGTGCGAATTTGATGGGCTGATATTGAGTTTTTGAATCGGAGAGAATGTTGAATTCGGAATCGATTGTAGTTACTTAGAAATAGTTTACTTTTACGAATTTTATATGTTTAGAATTCCAGTCTAGAATCAGATTTTTACGACATTATACTTTATTCTAATTAAAAATGCATGTTATTATAATTATAGTTTTGTGTCTAAATAAAGATAATCCATTTGTAGTAGGTTACTATCCCTTAGAATGAAAGTAGCATTTGCATTCATATGCAATTTCATTAGGTACTATTACTCGACTAAACCAGCCGGCCTACCCATGGTGACAATCGCTATCGCTTCGCCATCGAATCATGTTGTACATGCGTAAATAAACACTGCATGCGTCGTCGCATGCAGTGTTTATTTACACCGGATTTCAAATATAATAAAGTGTGATTTTCTAGTTATATTATAAGTAATGTAATAACGATTTCATCGGTCTTTTAACCAGCCACATGCCAAAATACTGTAGCGGATAAAGATTTTGATCCAGTATCACTTAATAATAATAAAGAATATTTTCCTATCTATTATCCTAGAAAAGGTTATGTCAGCAATCACCTGCGCGCGTTAGTAGATCGATAGGCATTTTATGGGTGAGCTCGATTGGCGTTTAACGACCGTGCCCTTATAGCCCCGCTATCACTTATTTACTAACCCGGAGATAATAAAACTGATTCTTTATGAAGGGTTTACGATATTTTTCTTATCTGCTGATTACATTCGTGTGGCCTGCTAAAGTTTAATTAACTAAATGTGCTTACATCCCACAGTAATTATATGAAACGTTTCAGATAGGTACCGTTCGGTATTCTGTGGTAGTTTGATGTGTTTTAAAAGGACTCATTGTATGATAAAAATTAATTTGAGAGCACTTCGTTAAGGCGGTTTCAATGAAATGGTTGTGATCTAAAAGTATCCTTCAGTAGTAAAATGGTTGTGTTAATTTAAGCAATTGTTTCAGTAATGGGACCGAATACTAAAGTTTGCAGTTTGTAAACAATGTACCTTTTGTGTTAAAAAGAGTATTTTGCTACTCTTTTGATAAATTTTCAACTGATTGATGATCGGAACGCGCCCTGAATCCCCACGCTACATTTTTGATTGCCCCGTTGAAGCGTTTTTTATTTGTAATATAATGGTTCCTCGATCAACAATGGTTCGTCGTAAAATGAAACAATATGCCTCATGACAACATTCATCGCTCATATTTTAATAAAAGTCCTATTGAAAAGGGAAACGCGAAACAATCTTCAGTGCTTAGAGTTT
Organism: Cydia splendana; assembly: GCF_910591565.1. NCBI lineage: Eukaryota > Metazoa > Arthropoda > Insecta > Lepidoptera > Tortricidae > Cydia > Cydia splendana. The sequence goes on along the minus strand of NC_085968.1, from coordinate 11,978,484 downwards.
CGGCACTATTTTATTATGACAAAAGATCAACATAGGCTGTCGCTTCGTCTGCATTGAAAGTAGCGACAAAGCGTTTGATTCAGGGTTTGTGGATTCCGTTTAAACATTAACCTGGTATTTAATGAAGGTGACGGTCGTATATTTAATATGTTTCTCTCGGCCTGATTCGAACATGAAGATACCTTCGTAAAAAAATTTCTAAAGATGTGATATGGATCGGATATGTCAGTGACGTCAGTGTCAAACAAAAAATAAACGTTATAAAATAAATGCAGTCTATTTTAGGGGAACCAATAACTTCAGTGGAAATGTTTAAATTGCAGTTTATATAAGTATATTTTTAGTTTTTTACTCTTATAGATAGGTACCTACATATTTTTTCAGTTGACAGAATAAATTGTTACAAAGTACAGTTTCGTGTTACCGGGAATACCTTCATACTAACAACATTAAGATTCCTGCAGTGAATCCAATGCGCATGATTTATGTTTCCACCGCGATCCTCTGATGTTGATTAATGGTCTCGCCAGCATTGAGGTTAGATTAGTTTTAGCTTGATTGCCAAATTTCATCAAATATCAGGAAATTGCAAGTATTTAGGTACTACGTATTCAATTAATAAATTATTTTAAAAAGTTAGAAAAAGAGACAGTGCTATCACAGCTTGGATAAATACGTTTCATATTTAAAATTTGTTATACATACATACATTTATACATACATACATACATACATACATACATCACTGGCTCAGTGACGCAAAGAAAATCTTGGCCTCTGACACATGAGAGCGCCACTCTGCCCTATTCTGCGCCACTGCACGCTAGTTTGATATTTCGAGGGCGGACAGGTCTTTTTGGGCTTAGTCACTCCAGCGGTATTTGGGACGCCCAGACGGAATTTGTTAAGAGCGCTATTACATTTCGGCGTTGAGCGAGTTTAGGTATTTTACGCGCTGCGGCAGGCCGTGCGAGCTCAGTACGCCGATCCCTTCTACCACACTCGCACTACAATGATGGATTAAACATTCTTGATCGTTCGCGAAGCATATTGAAATCAACCATAACAACACTAACTGTACTTAACTTTTAAAGTTCTAAAACTGTTATTTGGTAAGTACGAAAATACTAAATGCAGTGCAAATGTACATAGGGGCTGTTCATAAATTACGTCATCTATTTTTGACGATTTTTGACCCCCCCCCACCCCTCAAATCATCCAAAAATCAAGCTTCGGATGAATCTGTTTCCTCCTACGTCATGTTACCATCATCCGATGTCCAGACCCCCCCCCCCCCCCCACTCCTCCCATTTGAAACGACGTAATTTATGAATAGCCCCATACTTGTACTTATGAAGGTATATTACTCGAAAGAAATTATAGGTACCTACTCGCTCATTTACATGTTTCGTCATTGCATTTGGTACCTATAGGTTGTAAAGTTTGTATCAACGAGGGTTTAAAAACGAACTGGTACTGAGGATCTGATGATGATTAAGGTGGTCACGGATACCAATCAACCATGTAGTAACATGATTAGGCTCGTTTGATTCGTCTCAACAAGATCTTTGACACTGAAGATACACAGGGTCTGATGATGGAGCTGGAAGGTGGCCACGGGTACCAGTCTATCATGTAACTAAACAACTTCGTGTTTGGGCTCGTTTGATTCATCTCAACAAGATCTTTGACACAAGACAGTACTCAGGGTCTGATGATGGAGCCGGAAGGTGGTCACCGGTACCAATCAACCATGCAACTAAACCATTTCGTGTTTAGGCACGTTTTATTCATCTCAACAAGATCTTTGACACAAGGTAGTACTCAGGGTCTGATGATGGAGCGCGAAGGTGGCGACGGGTACCTGTCTATCATCATCAGCTCCATCATCAGACCCTGAGTAGTATCTTGTGTCAAACATCTTATTGCGACGAATCAAATGAGCCCAAACACGAAGTGGTTCAGTTACATGGTAGACTGGTACCCGTGGCCACAGTCCAGCTCCATCATCAGACCCTGAGTACTAACTTGTGTCAAAGATCTTGTTGCGACAAATCAAACGAGCCCAAACACGAAGTGGTTCAGTTACATGGTAGACTGGTACCCGTGGCCACCTTCCAGCTCCATCATCAGATCCTGAGTATTATCTTGTGCCAAAGATCTTGTTGAGACGAATCAAACGAGCCCAAACACGAAGTGGTTTAGTTGCATGGTTGATTGGTACCGGTGACCACCTTCCGGCTCCATCATCAGACCCTGAGTACTATCTTGTGTCAAAGATCTTATAGAAACGAATAAAACGAGCCTAAACACGAAGTGGTTTAGTGGCATGGTTGATTGGTACCGGTGACCACCTGCCGGCTCCATCATCAGACCCTGAGTACTATCTTGTGTCAAAGATCTTGTTGAGACGAATCAAACGAGCCTAAACACGAAGTGGTTTAGTTGCATGGTTGATTGGTACCGGTGACCACCTTCCGGCTCCATCATCAGACCCTGAGTATTATCTTGTGCCAAAGATCTTGTTGAGACGAATCAAACGAGCCCAAACACGAAGTGGTTTAGTTGCATGGTTGATTGGTACCGGTGACCACCTTCCGGCTCCATCATCAGACCCTGAGTACTATCTTAAGTCAAAGATCTTGTTGAGACGAATAAAACGAGCCTAAACACGAAGTGGTTTAGTTGCATTGTTGATTGGTACTGGTGACCACCTTCCGGCTCCATCATCAGACCCTGAGTACTATCTTAAGTCAAAGATCTTGTTGAGCCGAATCAAACGAGCCCAAACACGAAGTGGTTTAGTTGCATGGTTGATTGGTACCGGTGACCACCTTCCGGCTCCATCATCAGACCCTGAGTACTATCTTGTGTCAAAGATCTTGTTGAGATGAATAAAACGAGCCTAAACACAAAGTGGTTTAGTGGCATGGTTGATTGGTACCGGTGCCCACCTTCCGGCTCCATCATCAGACCCTGAGTACTATCTTGAGTCAAATAAATACATATAGAATGTCAGGTCGTTTCAAATATTTTTAATCCTGTCCGGTAGTTTATTAAACTGTACCATTATAAATTATAATACTATAAAAACGGTGCTAGGATCAAAGTCTCTCGTTGCGGTTTACACGCACACAGTATAGCGTTTTACACGGCGCCCGCCGCACACAATGATAAAAAACCTCGTCGTCGCCGTTGAAAATGTGCGGAGCCGACCGACACACGTCCTGCCTCTACAAGCTCTGCCGCGGCACTGAGCTGGCGCAGCGCGCGTCATCGGTAATATAGAGTAGTTTTCAAAAAATTGCCAAAAAATTATAGTAGAATTTCATAAACACTAATGTATACCAACAGTATAAGCAAACGTTGCAGATTGCTTGAGTATGAAAATGACTTCGATATTAAGTAGATTTTCGTAGGAATTGACACTTGTTTCGGAGAGAAAATCGACTTCGTTTTACTTTGATTTTCTCTTTCTCAAAGGTATGTAGGAAAAATATAGTTTGATATGCCTAAAGTACAGGGTATTAGTAATACAAAATAGCCAGGTTTAGCAGAGTAAAATTCTCAACATTTCCAAATAAGAGCTCGCCATTCAGTGCTTCACGGGGTTTTTCGGAAACGACCATCAGAAAAAAAATCATTACTAATTTAATAAGTCCTTTTTCTAATATTTACAACGACATTTATAAAGATAAGAAGACGCTTTTACTGGAACAAGTACTCATTGTTTCTAATAATGAGCGCAAAGTCCTGAATTTCGTCGACTAGTATCATCAATTTTGCATTATTTCGACTTTTCTTGTAAGAGCGCTCTTAAACATATTATTATATGAAGTTTGCAGACTCATTTTGTCATTATTTACTCGGCTAAGAAACTTGATTAATCCTGTCCATTCATTATGTAAATATTTAGTTTGATTGAAGATTAAACAGAAACAGTTGTCAATGTCAAGTAGGTAATTATTCTATGTGTTTTTGCAAACTGTAATATACACACCTATACGATAGGGGTAATAGCTAAGCTTTTACATAACATTATTTTTAATGATAATTTTAGTACTATTGAACTATCTGGTTGGAAAACCCTTTACGTATAACAGCTATGTGTCGCCATTCGGGAAACTTATTCAAATTTTTTCCGTATTCTCACGCAATAGATTCCAAATTAAAACTGATTTTCCAATGACTGTTAGGGCGTTATGCTGGGTGAAGCAGTATATCGCTCGTAGTTCCGAAACACAAAAGATTTCTACATTTTGCCTTCTTATTAATATTTATGTAAATCAAGCCACAGTTCGTGTTAACTTCTTCATTTCATATTCAACGAAAGTGGAGAACACAAGAGGAAATGCAAATTGTGGGAATCTCTAAGTGGATATTAGAGCAGGGATAGAGAATGAATTTCGTATCTGTGTTTGCAGTTTATTGTAAGGTGAAACTTTGATTGGGTTAGTTCCCGTTTAACTGCGAACGATTTGCGCAGTGGTGGCGCAATTTAATTCGGAGATGAACTTTTGTTGTAAATTGTCTTCGGTACCGGATGTTCCGGGACTGTTCGCAGAAAGGGCTTACCTATTCCGGTTAATTTACTACAGACTAGTTGGCAAATAGAGTTCCATGAAATTCTCTCTCGATATTCAGTTACGACTACTTAAAACTCTGTTGTAATTGAGAATAACCCAGAGAGTGTATTGGTGTGAGTTTGTTGTCAGACTGTTAGTGATGCGCAACACACACTGTAAGCTTTTGACTGGAAACATGTGTAGTTCAAGCACTTTAGGTTTTATTATGTTTCTTCTTATGAAAAGTCGCTTAAAAATTAAATATAAAAAGATGTTAAAAGTACCTACTTTTACCTTAAATAATTTTCAAATTAGAACCAATAAAAATTTGAAGCAATATTCCAATATACTCATTATTAAGCGTTTATTGTAAAACGGTTACTTGGTTTTTAAGGGTTATTTCTACTCAGAATTACGAGGACTGTCAATTTAACCCTTTGCGACTGATGTGCGGTCTATCAGACACCGCCAAATATTTTTTTTGTTGCTATGTCGGCGTACGGCGCGATATAGTTCTGTCTCGCTCATTACCTTCCTCAAACGGCTCGCGGCATCGGACAGTGATGCCCGAGCGGCAATGTGGTGCATGCATCGGGAGATATGAGCTGCGGGTGTCCCACAGACGTGAGCACAGCAATACGTCCTGGGTCTGACAGACCCCACCTCATAAAAATATGTACTTGTTCATAGTAATTATGGGGTCTATCAGACGTCACCTCACAAAAATAGTAATGTTTCTATAGTGTCTGAGAGACCTCACCACATAAATAATTATATTTTACATAGTTGATCGACGAAAATACTTTAAAATAAGTAGCAACTTCAGGACTGATTAGTGCCTTATTCTGTCTTTAGATTTTCTCTATTTTTTTTTAAGTAAAAATAAAATGGTCAAAAGAAGGAAAATTAATGAAGTTACTTGAAGTTGTTGATTGTTAAGTTTATTTTTTATTTTTTTGTTAGCCTAAGTACAAATTGTAAGAAACTATGATCTCATTAAAATTTATTATATATTTCTTATGTATTTTATTTTAAACGTATTTTACAATTGAATTTATCAAATTATAAATGGATTGATTGTTATATAAAACAATAGTTACCATTTTGCCATTAGTTTATTTTTAATGAATTATCGAAAATGAGGTCTGATAGACACCACATCAGTAGAATCTCTCTAAAAAAGTCACCACAGTTGCAGAGGGTTAAAAAGGAAACAAGACTGTACGAAAAAAGAATTTTTTTGTCACATTTTCACATACGTTTTGTATGAACCATCACACTCCTGACAACCAAAATTTTGTATGAAGAACTGGGGACACTTTTTTTCTTTCTTTTAATTAATAGTTCTAGTGAGTCTGAGTCGAAATAACTGGAGGTTTTTCAAAGAAAAGTAAACAATTCACTTTTTTCTGAAAAATAGAGAGGAATGATAATGGCTATTCGTACGGATTCCTGCTCCAATACAACAGCTGCATCAAAGTAAGTGGTCATTGCTGCAATTAATGGAATCGGATTCGTATATATTGCTAATTGGATTTCCTCGTGTTGTCTAGTTATTGTTTTCCGATAAACTGTTCTTGTTGAACTTCACTTGTTCGAAATGTAGCTATCACTGAATATATTTTGTTATTTTTTTGCTGTTGTTATACCTACAATAAAAGTATATTGATTTGTCATTTTCAGTTGTTTCTATATTGCAAAACAATTTGTATTGTTTTTAAATATAAAATGTCGTCCCATTATATTAAAGCTAATCAACATTTTTCAATTCACTTTAGCTATTAGATTAGTAAACTAGTAGTGTCTCAATCAATCACACAAGTGATAAATTTCAGTCGCGTCGGTCATTTTATTGATGAACATTCATTTTACCACTCAATATCAATCAAAATAATGAAACACTTGAATAACAAGCAGTTCACGTGAACTAAACAGAATTAATTTATTCATTAAATATTACCGGTGACATATACATGTAGGTACTTATAATTGGAATAAATATATAGCTGTATTAATTTCTTACAAGACGCTTTCAAAAGATCCATAACGCACAACGAAAAATAAATTAATATTTCTAACGTCTCACACATATGAATTTCATACGATATATTAACACGATCCATCATGGCGACGTTTCATTAGACGTTAGGTGAAATAATGAATATGTATGAGGGCAATTTTCCAGGTCACTCGGGCAGGATCCTTTGCATGTGCGTCACGAGGGAGTCGCAGTACCTACTCACGGGCTCCGAAGACACCAGCGTCATCGTCTGGGACCTTCACACGCTGGCGGTGAAAGCCAAAATGACGTGAGTATTTGACGTGACATTTTTATTGACTATGGCTGTTTAGGAGGTCAATTCTTGAACGCAATTGGAAGGTGTGTAAATGTATTTCTTATGCTCACGTGTAATTAATCGTGTCAGCGTCGGTACTCATTATAAAATGTAAATCTAAATCTCCACATATACGAGTACATACGATGTTATATAGTTCAACCAACACACTTGGTGATCTATCCTATCCGTGCAAAGTTTGTTTCTACACTTTCTACATGATCTGGGTTCCTCAGTTTACGCAATTACTTACAGAACATACACAACACAACTCTAATTGTTCACAACTGTTAAACATTATTCGGTTTACGGCGTTTACGGCCACTGGTATAACAAGCTAAACTTGTTGAAATCTAGTCTGATAATTAAAGATTCCCCTGAACACGTCTACTTTTGGGTGTAAATGTAACGTTTTATGTCAGTCTATTTTATGAGTCTGGCAGTAAAGTAAAGCTATTTGGACGTGATTGTTTGCTTGGACGCAGGGAACACATCGCACCTGTACTGTGCGTGGCAGCTGTCGTGAATCGCTCGCTGGTGATCAGCGGCGGGGAGGACTCGGCTGTCATCGTTGCGTCGCTGGTTGACGGATCACTTGTACGTACCTACTTATACCTTTTTTATTACTCATCGTGTCACAGTCATGTACAATCAGCCACAGAGATACTTGACCCCCGTGTAAACAAATTTATATGCGGTCAGTTATCGCTGCCTGCAGCTGGCTGTACATTAGAGAGACCTGAAGCACTACCACCAGTTTTAACATTGACATATTCACTCACGTTTAAGTAACTTACTTTCTATGCATCTCGCTCGTACTCGCATATTAGTGCAAGCGAGATGTATAGAAAGTAATTTACGTAGACGCGAGTTAATCTGTCAATGTCAAAACTGGTGGTAGCCGTGTACCTAATGATGTCCATCAAACTTGTGAAAATCGTTAAATTATGGAAGTCAATTCTGTTCTGTATTCTGTCACTTAAAATCCGAAAAGTTTTCAGAGAAAAATGAAAGCTAAACCCATTTCAAGGAAAACACGGTATAATACAGCTATGACAAAGCAAAGCCCATTTTTGCTGACCTGAGTCTCTGTGGACTGATTTCAATTTACTACGTTTTGCGCTCTCACAAAATCCACTCAAAATGTGAGTAGGTACTGTTTGAAATTAAGGCAGACCATCAGCTTTTGTGTTTTACTTTCAATTTGTGCTAATAATTGTTAATTTCTTCTTTGTTGCGAGGTTTAACTTCAGAACATTTTTCATTATGCTAATAAAGCCCGCATTCGAAAGTACAAGACAATCGCATTTAACAAAGAGTTTAGTTATTCATTGCATTTGCTACAGTTCTTGTTTACTTTTCATAAAATTTTCGAATTGAGTAATTTATGTTCTACTACAAACAGAGAGCTTATAAGCTTATTAAAGTTCTGTTTACTTTCTAATAACTGTATAACCGCCATTGTACGTACAGCTGATTATTATTATACCTGTTTTTGAGATATGTAATGAAAGAATAGTACCTATTTCTAATTAACTTAACGTATATTAAGTATTACCCACTGTCACCAAATTTGTTGTACGCAAGACGAAATACCGGAGGAAAGAGAAGAGTTGTGGAATGTTTGAAGCCCAATACATTCCACGACTCTTCTCTTTCCGGTCAGACTCTACTGACTGAGTGTACCTTTTATTAAGAATTACTATTTATCATAAGAAATCTGTTGAAGTATTTTTAAATATATATACTAGAGCGAAACTAAAAGATTTTCATGATTTAGGTGACAAAACTTGACCACCACCGGGGCTCCGTCACGGGCGTGAAGGTCCTCCAAGACGGCGAGATCGTGGTCACGTGCTCCCAAGACGGGACAATCTGCACGTGGAACGTAGACAACTTCACGTTGCTCAGCACCGTCACGGCTGGCATGCCCGTGCACGCTATGGAGATCACGGATGACAACGTGTTCCTCGTTACCCTGCAGGGAGAAAACGAACTGCATGTCCGGACGTTTATCACTGGGACTTACCTGCATATGTTGAAGAGACATAAAACTAAGGTTAGTTTCGTAATGTTTAGAATATGGGGTAGAAAATTATGCTTTTCTAGGAGAAGGCTGCCCTCTGTTTGCTATAAGGCCTGTAGCGTTCGCTTCAATGAGCTAATTGAGTGCAACAGCGTATAGAATCACATGCAACCGTCGTCGTCTCCTCCTGTTATTGTGAATGTTCAACGCTTAATAGTGAAAAACTTTTGCGAAGTTTCAGATGAAATAGTTCGGTATCTTTTATATAATTATTCAAAACAAAGCATGTCCACTAATCCCTATCTTACCTATCCTAAGGATCGCATAATACCTAAATGTCCAGTTCATAGAATCCATCACTTATCATATCAAACGTTCTAAATAGGTACACACTAAGCAATTACCTTGAGATTGAAGATAAGATAATCCTCTCAGGATGGAAAAATAGAAAAAGCTCAGCACAATTTATAATTTCTGTTCCGCTGTGTAATCGCTGCACGGACGGTAAAATAATTGTTTTATCTCGCGCACCACAGCTTATTTGATTAAATTGCAAACCAGCTTTTGTGAACCCAAAATGCTTTGTTTGAAATTTTTGCTTGGATCATGAATTCTGTTCATACCATGCTAATTAATTACTCAAATCTGAACGACTGTTATATACAATGCATAACAATCTTTCAAATTTGACTTGAAAAAGAAAATAAATTCGATGATTTATGTGTAGAATGACTTGAGTTTTTTACCTAAGCGTAATATTTATTAAATTATTTACACCTACACTCTATCTAAGTAGATATTCATGTTATACCAATAAATATAAACGTTAGAATAATTCATATTATTATAGTACAGAATATTCAATACCCTAGCTTAATGTTGATCGTTATTGCTTTGTTAATGTTAATTTGTGCTTGTCGTCATGCACTAGGATTGTCAACGTGTTACGGATAATAAGTACCCAAGTGACAATTACGGTACTTGTGATTTATTGAAGTCAATTAATGAAAATGTATTGTGATAAATAATTAGTTAAATAGGCACTTTCTATGAATATAATGATTGAATTAATATACATATATGTATCTAATATGATACATTCTGAACTCAACAGTATATCGAACCACGTTAAGTACAGCTAAAAACTTTGAGAAAGGAACATCCTTCCTCTCTAACTTTATCTGGAATCACTGCCCAACAATTACCCCTAAACTTGCCTCGGCTCGTTATTCTCTGTACTGCACGACTAACTTTAGAATTAAATGCGTCCGCACAAAAGGCACATTAATTAACTACCCGTAGTAACCAGATAGCGTAACACTTCGCGACAATTTCCAACTAAAATGTTGCTTATTCAGGTTAATGGCCGGTTGGTTGAATTCCTTTGTGAATTTACAGCAGAAATAAAATAAGGTTTTTTCTTTTAAATAAACAATTCTTATTCTTATGTTGCAAATGTATCAATTTTTTATAATAAGTAGAATGTTAGTCAGTATTTTGGCGGTATTTTAATTATTTCAGAAGTACCATAAAATGGGGTGAGTAGGGACAAAACTGACATTCGAACCTCGATAACATTTTATTTTTACATTTTATGCAAACTTAATTTTATTAATAAATGTTCCGGCCGTTTATATTTTAGTTTTTTATGTAGTTCCATTTCATAACTTTAACGATAACCACAAAATCCCTCCTCACCCAGTAGTCCCTCGTAGTTGGGGTGAGATGGGATTTCATACAAAAGGTGATTTTGAAACGTGTTTGAATTTATTTTTTATTATTATGAATATTACTATAGCTCCATTTGTAATAGTAATACATCATTTAGGTAGCAGTAGCCTTTAAAAACCATCTCACCCCCCCTGTCATCCCTTCCCTCCCCATTCATAACCCGACTCTCCTCGCAATCTTTCTTCTCACCCCATTTTACGGTAATTGTTATTAAGATCTTAAAAATATGACATGATATCATTTTCAGAACGATTTACACGCACTAGTATTTCTGTGACATCATGCTTGTCATCATAATTATGTACAGTCGACGACAAAAATATGTTTACATTTTTCGCCTTATTACTAAGGAGTAAGGGGCTGTCCATAAATTACGTCATCGATTTTTGACGATTTTGGACCCCCCCCCCCCCCTATAATCATCCAAAAATCATGCATCAAATGACCCCATTTCCTCCTACTTCATGCTACCGTCATCCGATGTCCAGACCCCCCCCCCCCCTAATTTGAAATGACGTAATTTATGAATAGCCCCTAAGGTGCAAAAGTGTAAACATATCTATGACGTCGACTGTAATATGTATTATAATCACATCACACACCGTAAATTTTATATCATTTTCGGTGCAGCGGAGTGGTGTCAAGGGAATTAGTACAAACGATTTTAACCCTAATGATTAATTAGCGTTAATTACGTTAATATTAACCTTAATTTACCATGTCAGTTGGAATTATCTATACGAATTCCGTTAAAACCACTCCGCTGCGCCAAAAATGCTATAAAATTTACGATGTCTGATTATAATTAATAAATTACGAACACGACTTTTAGTAAAAATAGTTTTTTCAATCAAAGCTTCTCTTCAATCTCGTTTTAATAGGTAAATCTAACGTATTTCAAAAGACTACTACCTGCGGGCCAAGGCTTTAATCAAATGGGTATATCAATTCAACCAACCCTTCAACTCTTCAGTGTGGCTAAAAGGGCTAACAATCAACCGCTGTAGGGCTGTATCGCGTATCTTGCTCCAACTTCTCCGGGCGAGGTAATTGAGGGTCTCTAAATTGCTTTAGCCCTTAGTTATTCTCGACTAGTGGAGATAAAATACAGCTGATTCGTTGTAAGTGGCTCTCGAGCTCTGCCTTATTGCATTACTGGCAACGTCGTGCTAACTGCCCACGTTTACAGACCTATCCATCTATTGGGTACGTGTGAAGTTTTACGTGTTTTCTTTTTGTTTTAGGGCATAGTCCTAATACAGGTACAATAAATAATAACAGTTAGTATTGAAAACGTTTTTTTTTTATAGACAATTATTTTAGACGAGCGACCCGCCCCTGCTTCGAACGGGTTACACAAAACCTTAACATATTATACATCCAAACCTTCCTCAAGAACCACTCTATTAATAGGTGAAAAGAGTATGAAAATCCGTTCATTAGTTAGTGAGTTTATTGCGAAAATACATACACACAAACAGACAGATGCGGCGGGGGACTTTGTTTTATAAGGTGTAGTGATATATGATGTAATTAATATTCAGTAAACTTAGTACGATTGCCCCCGACAGTATCTCACGCGCCAGACTAATACCCGTTCCTTTCAAATTATTCATTACAGTTAAAAAAATTACCGGTGTCTATCTTGCGCACTAGATGCTGTGCAAAGCCTACTGTGATCGTAATATTCGTTCCTTTCCCACAACAGTTAAAGTGTTTCTGCGTGGCGCATGACTCGTCGCGCGCGGCGGTGGGCTGCTCAGACCAGCGCATCTACGTGTACAGTTTACACACGGCGCAACTTCTGCGCACTATCGCCGTAGCACATGATCTGTCGGCGCTGGCGGTTGCGGACAGGGATCACTTCCTATTGGCTGCTGGTGAGACATTATGACGACAAGCCGGCTAACAAAAGTGCTATCTTTACACTGATATTGAGTGGCACAAATAGCGTGCAGGATTCGATCATCTCAATAAACTACTTGCACTTTCATCTTTATGTAGATAACAACACGATAACAACCAAAGTGAAAAGATGCATTTTTGCCTACTAATGTTTTTTTTTAATCGCTATACAGCACTACAAATAATAATCCATGAGATTAGGTACCTACAGTTTTTTTTGTAAAGTTTTCGACATACGTATGTCAGATTTAAATAACTAAATAAATGTTATGGAAATCGATAACACATACCTTGCTTTATTTGCAGGTGGAAACAGAGTGACAATATACTCATTTCATACAGAAGATAATTTAACAAATTTCCGCCCTACGAAACAACTGAAACGACGACAGACAAAATCAAAAACTAACATCAGCTTATTACAAGTAAGTTTTATATGTATATTGCACTTTAAACAAGTAACAAGTCTGCCTGTGAAGCTCGTTGTAACTAGTTTATTTACTACTAAAATTGCATCTTCATGATTTAGTACGACATTAAATTATAGCTCTTCTCCTAAAATAATGTATCGCGAAATGATGTACAATTTAAATGTGATTATAAACAGACCTACCCTCACAGACATGCTACGTCGCCAGATGCTTTCAATGCTTTTAAGTCCGTTATATGTCTGAAGCACTAAATTAACTGTCAGCAGTATTTCCGCCACACTGACCACGCCTAATTTGGGCTGACCGAGTAACCTGATTTGAAGAATGTTGCATTTTTTCGGCACACGAACTGAATTAAATGCTACCTATCAATAACCTATAGATAGTGTACTCGACTACTTTACCTTACTAGGCAGAACAAAGTGAGTTGATACCGATCAGCTGCCTCGAGGTGTCCCGAGACGGACAACTGGCAGCGAGCGGGTGTGCGCGGGGCCTCGTGCGCGTCTGGCAGCTCTCCACCCACCGGCTGCAGGCCACGCTCAACGGGCACATGGGCCACGTGACTTGTGTCACGTTCTCGCTCAACAACCTGCTGGTGCTGAGCGGGTCTGAAGACAGGACTGTCGTCGTTTGGCAGCTGGCGGACAACTCCCCTACGTTGACCTATAAGGTATTTTTTTTTATAATTCTCTCTACTAATTAATAATTTTTCCGTTTGAGCTCGAAATCGTTAGTAACAGCACCAGTCATGGGACATTTAAGAGGAAATTTGGAGTATTTATGATATTTCCCTTGTACATGTAAATGGTCTTCCGCTTAGCATGTTAAAAGATGAAAGTCCTATCCGCCTTTCATGTTTTAGGCGTGTTGTATCAAAGATACTGCAATGAGTTTCCACATAATTGACAAATTAAAACTATGCTTTTTTTCTCCAGTCATGGACACCAAAGCTCCAGTAATGGGCCCCCGGTAATGGACGTGGATCCAGTAATGGGCCCCCTATAATGGACATTGCTCTATCAGTATAAAATATTGAAATGGGGAATAAGTTATGGCAAATAAATCAATTTTTGGTATACTTAAGCTTTTATCGCTGAATGTATTTTTCTTTCCACAGCCAATTATTATTGTATTAGACTTATCGAGACAATTCTAATATACCCAAACACAATTAGTTAGGGTTTATTGCGATAAAGTTCCCATGGCCACCTCCTGTCTCCATCATCAGATCAAGTCCATGTTATCATAATATTGCATTATCATCCGATTTGCATACTTAATTACGTACTTACACAAAATTTCAACTGAATCGGAAATCGAAAAGTGGGTCAAATTCAGCTACCAAGATTTGACCCACACTAACTAACAAGGCAAGTTAAATAAAAGTTTGGAAAAACGATATTAATTTATCCTAAGTCCGAGAATACCTCCTGGTTGACATATTTCGTAACTACATTTTACTTCTGTATTGTTTAAAACTTAAATTGTCCCATCATAGGAGGTATGCAGTTTTACAGCTCCTATAATGGGATTGGGCCAAATACCACTATTTTTTTACATCTGTGGAGTCACAACATAGTGTGTTGTATACCTTATCTCATGGTAAATGCAATTAACAAAACACATTCTAGTTTTCATCAAGTATTAATTAATTAAAATTTAATAAATTAACTCACCTCTCTTAGCGAAGTTGTTAAGAATTTTTAGTGATATTTTTTTTCAGTGGCACGACAACTTTTGGGTTGACGCACATTTCTTAAAAAATAACCGAATTTAATAAAAATTCAAACATAATCAGCTCTAGGACTCTTATTTATGATAAAAATATATCCAGTGTTTATAAACTACTTTTATATACTTATTTTAGAGGAATTGTGTTTTTTTGTCCCATTACTGGTTCCGTGTCCATTATAGGGTATACTACTATATCAACTTGTTTGATGAAATATTGCACCCTCCAAATAGCTCATTTGGAGCGGCATACATATTTACATTTAATCGTAATTTGATCCCTTATAAAACATGTCACTCGCACCAGTACATAAGCACGAGCGAGGGCCATAGCTAAATAAGATCGAAGGTCAAGTAGGTACCTACTCTTAAACAAAATTTTATGCATACGAGACCTATAAAAGGTACACAAGTTTCAAAATTTAATGTATTAGTACGGTAGGTACTAAAACTCTATATTGTATCGGAAATTTATTTCCGACGCGAACATCAACAAAAATAGTTATTTACGATACAAGTGCGGAAAAGAGGAAATTCGACACGTATTGCGAATTACCTATTCGCACGTGTATCGTACAACGTTTTACAGTAAATATGGCCCTTTAAACTTTCGACACGCACGGAAAGTGCTCTTTCCCGCACTAGTGCGGGAAAGTAGCACCATATGTACTGTAAAAAACAATTTAAAATGTGTTTCGTAGGGTCACTCAGCCGCTCTGCAATCCTTACTGATGATGTCGGACAACCGGCGCGCGATGTCGGGCGACCGGGCGCGGAACGTGCACGTGTGGCTCGTGGACTCCGGTATCGTCCTACATTCCACCACAGGACCCTCGGCGAGTCTTGAAGTCACTCTCAATATGAAGTTTGCTGTAAGTATTGATTACATTGTCTGATGGTGTTGTTGTCCGGTCTGGCCTAGTGGGTAGTGACCCTGCTGCCTATGAAGCCGATGGTACCGGGTTCGAATCCCGGTAAGGGCATATTTAATTGTGTGATGAGCACAGGTACTTGTTCCTGAGTCATGGGTATTTTCTATGTATTATATATTCTATTTAACGCTGTCTGCACGTGTACCCACAATACAAGCCATCTTGAGCTCATTGTGGGGCTTAGTCAATTTGTGTAAGAATGTCTAATAATATTTATTTATTTACTATTATTATTTATTAAATTAAAAAGGCCTTTCAGTTTTAATAGTATAAGCACTAAGTAAATTAATTGGTAATCTTCAAAATACTTCAACCGCAACCCTCGTGAACCCTTTCACTATATGTAGTACGGTACGAAACGACCTACATTATTTTCGATGGATTAGAAAGTAATAACGCCGATTAGCCGACCCATAAATGGGAAACTAAATCAAAACTTTCATTGGCAAACACGTAATACCACTTAACCAGCGAAACGTTGCCCAGGAGTTTTGTCATTGAATCCAACTTGGCTTTTATAACTTTTGACTTGTCTTTTTTGTGATTGATGCCAAACATGAGGGACACCGATAGTTAGTTGGTTCTCAAGATAACGAAAGTAATTGTAAAAGGTGTTTCACTTGCCAAGAATGTGTGGCGATAATAATTTGCAGACTCCGAGCTCATCTTAAAATGTAATTATTTAGGTAGCTTGTAGACCTACCTACTACACGTATATATGTATATATTCCGTTTTTTTTTCCTAATGGTATGAAGGTTCCCGGCGGTAGAGTGTTCCAATTCCAACACGCTTCTTCACGCTTCTCGGTTTTTTTTAATCTAGATATCGGCACTACTTTGAAAAATCTCGCATCTCACACTGATACTCAAAGTTGAAAGGCAGTAACTCTGTATGCACCACGTACATAGATACTACATTTTTCTTTTGATTGACAGATCAGATACGAGTTTTTTTTCAAAGTAGTGCCGATATATTGAATTGACTTTCCTAGGAATACACAAACATCTTTTCCTAACCAGGTGCTGTCGGATGGTGATAACTCAGTCCGCATTTGGGCGCTGACGGGCGGTGAGGGCAGCGACGAACGGCGCACAGTCTCCCACGCTGAGCGCGTCACATGCTTCGCGGTCACCGCGGACTTGCAACACGTTGTCACCGGCTCCATGGATATGTCCCTTAAAGTGTGGAAGCTGGACGGCGGGAAACTCTCGCAGGTTGGTTTATTTGGGGCTTGCCAGCGTGCGGTTTGGCGATTACAATTCGGTCTGCATCTGGATGGCGTGAAACTACCACAGGTAGGTTTGGCATTAGCAGCAGTCTATTTACATACTGATGGGATCTGGCCCCCTTTTAAAAGAGGATTCCCAGCTGACTTGCGGCTAGTACATATTGAAGCATTTGAAGCTACTTAACACTTTGGTGAGGTCAGCGTTCGTTCAGTTAGTAACATTTGAACCGTTAGATACAAACGGCTTAGATTAGGAATGTTGCAAATTATTTGACAAACGATTTTATATTAACCTTGTCCTATTCAAATAAGAGGTAACTTACAGTTCATACGGCTAGCGTACTGAGGTTTAAAACTCGCTTAGTTATTCCAGTATCGTCGTACTAGTTTTTGGGTTTCATATAAAACTGAAAGTCAACATGTGATTTTTCATCTACTAAAAAAATATTTTTTTACAAATATTTTTCTGGCATGTCATTTCAATGCACAGTAAATTGTAAATTCTTTTCAACGTATTTTATCCTTCTTTATACTTACTAAAAAGTTTTTCTTGTTTAGGTCCTAGTCGGTCACTCTGACATCGTGACCTGCGTAGCAGTTGCCATCACGAACAAGACACAAGTCGTGTCCGGCTCGTGGGACTGCAACCTCATCGTGTGGGACATGAACACTGGCTCCGACCTGCACCTGCTGTCCGGACATTTGGGGAAAGTCACGTGCGTCAAGGTCACTGGAGATGGGTCTATCGCTGTTTCTAGTGAGTATTGTTTTTCTCCTTATTTCAGAGCTCTAGTGGTTAGAGTTTATGTATTTGTATTGCTGTTTTATTTTCGTAATTTGTATACTTTTAGAATTATGAACAGAAAATAATACAGTAGGACATTTTACCAAAGCATGTTGGGATCTACTTACTTCTAATACTCTAATATCTATTTGTTTTGCTTGTAAGGTGCTGAAGATAAAACGTTGATAATCTGGGAGACAAAGCGCGGGCTCGCTCTCACGTCCCTCGCTCTGCACGTTCCTGTCCTTGGATTGCAGATCACAAGCGATTGCTCTCGTATCGTCATACACCTTCTAGACAGAGGTATTTATACTGGACTTTTATCTTACACTATTTTATAACAACTTGCAGCCGCATTCAAAAATCAAACTATCCTTATTTCATAAATCGGCATTTTACTCGTAGCTTGAGCTCTATAGAACTATAGAAGGCATATTGGACCGTTGATTCTAGTTTTTGCTTATTATACTACATATTGACGACCGGTCTGGTCTAGTGGATAGTGACCCTGTCTGCTAAGCCGATGGTCCTGGGTTCGAATCCCAGTAAGGGCATTTATTTGTGTGATGAACACTAATATTTGTTCCTGAGTCATGGTTGTTTTCTATGTATATAAGTATGTATTTATCTATACAAGTATGTATATCGTCGCCTAGTACCCATAGTACAAGCTTTGCTTAGTTTGGGGCTAGGTTTGATCTGTGTAAGATGTCTCCTAATATTTATTTATTTATTTTTATTTATTTTATATTAGACATATTACAGAATACATATTATTAGAATACTGTTTTATAGTGAAGATAATAGGCCTGATGACAAATTTTGAAATCCCTTTTATTATTGTCGGTACACTTGTATTGGTTCTTAAAAACACAATATTTCAGCTATACTCATAAGATTTAACATAAATAATTGCATTTTATTATAGCTAGTTTAAACCTCGCGCGAAAACGCCTCGCACGCCATTTGTGACGTCATCAATAAGTTGGTGGTAGGGTGGTAGACATTGTTTACATACTTACAGTTACGAATTTTCCTTGAATCCGAATGATATTGACGAATGATATATGATTTAGACGCACCAGCATCAGCTGCCTGTCTAAAACGAAATAATAATAATAATGGATGGTATGGTATGGTATCCGCCATGTGTATCCCTTGCTTTTAGAGTAAACTGTCTTAAAGGGCCTCTGCGCTGTTGGCTTCGGCCCCACGCATGCCTCCTAAAGGTCCGGGACCCCATGGTCCCGAGATATGGAAAGGACAAACAAATAATAATAATAATATTGTTAATTCAGCACCATATATTACGATTAGGGATGATAATATATACATTACAAAAATTTATCACAATAACTCATTTTACACAAAAACTCTCACACGGTTGCAATTTAAGATGAATAATTTAGATACTTACATGTAAATTTTGAGTGATAATCACCGAGCGCCGGTTTTACTTTTTCATTTTTAATTTTTTCTAGTTACGACAGCCAACATGGCAATGATAGTTCCATTCGGCCAAATAATTAAAAAAGTTTGTTGGTGAAATATCGTATTACCCCATTCGCACGGGAGCTTTTTCAACGCGCGTTAAAAAAGCGTTTGAATGACACAAATGGATAACCATGTATGTATTCACACGACAGCGGTGGCGCTTTTTATCAAGCGTTGTTGGATTTTCGATTTTAA
This sequence comes from Cydia splendana, assembly GCF_910591565.1. Taxonomy (NCBI): domain Eukaryota; kingdom Metazoa; phylum Arthropoda; class Insecta; order Lepidoptera; family Tortricidae; genus Cydia; species Cydia splendana. The sequence goes on along the minus strand of NC_085968.1, from coordinate 11,959,122 downwards.
GCCTTGGTCGTTAAATCGAATTTAGAGTGCAGACAGATTCAAGCGCTTTTTTAACGCGCGTTGAAAAAGCTCCCGTGCGAATGGGGGTTATTTAGCATTTTAGTTAGATAATAACAAATAGATACCTATCTATTATATCGTGTAATAATATTTTTTGGACCTAATAAATGTTTAGTGGCGAAATAATATTTTTTTTTGCACCTTCAAACTCTTTGGTGAGGACGTATGGATTTCGGCCAATGAGGTTGTCTATGTTTCTCTAAGAAATATGTTATGGATTGATGTCGTCACTGCTTAGAACGCTTCTGATTGGCGTTTCAGTAATAATGGCGGATTGGAGAATTTTGCACTTTTATTTTATTGAATATATGTATTAATAATCCTTCAGTTTATACTGAGATTGGGCCATTCTTTGAAACCATTATTTCCATGATTCTTTGTTACTGTCAACAGGCCTATTGCACCTAAAAATGTTTATTTGTTTTGAATAATTTTACGGTTTAGACAAGGTCATTGGTTTAGACTCACTTCACAACAGTTTAAATTCGGTTTTTTTTTTTTCGAAATTGACGGGAACTCAAGATAATGCCTCGTGAGAAGATACCTATAAAATTTCTTCGGCTAAACTCTGAAGTACTTACTTAGTTAAGAGTTGTTTTGTGTTCTTGTCTAAATAAGTACAATTTCTCCACAAAACAAACTTAATTATTCATTATACACTGGGATCACTGGCAGTCTTAAGTGTTAGACTTGCGTTGTCAGTGATATTTCTCTTTAGCGTGTTTTAATTTGATTTATCCAGGCAATACCTGTTTATTATAAAAAACAACTTTTCAAAAATTTATCAGGTATTACCGATTGCTACACTGGAGATGTTAATAACATGGATGTGACTTCAACAGGTTGTCTCCCAATAATTTGTCTACATAACACACCGGCAACGTACGTGAAGATCCCAACGTATGCAGCCCCAACAAAGAATAACGATGGTATGAAAGCCTTTTTTTATCTCCTGCAGTAATATATCATACCATATACTTAAATTTTTTGGCAAGAAATGCGTGAGAAAAAGCATAAAACTAATCATTGAAAATATATTTTGAACACATATAACCACCTACATATTTACGTGCCGGTTATCTCTAACAAGCAACCCAAGTGCAATAAAATTATGACACATATGTTTGGTCTATTCGGTCATACAAATAAACGATGAGGGTAGCAATTTACATGTAAGGGATCTCTTGAAATTGTAACAACTAAACATACCTACTTAAGCTCTCTAAATTAAAAGTGTTTTAAATATAAACAGCCGAAGCTTTCGGTCTAATCAGAAGCTTATTGTTAAATATACTGAATGCCTTGCTAATTTGGTTTGTTTACACCATCTTTGTTTATACAGAATTAAGACCTTTGGCTCCAAAGCGGCCGATGAGAAGACTGCTCAAGAAAGAGGTGTCTTTAGACACCTACACGTGGCAGAAAAAGTATGGTCACCTCACGTCGGCGGCCATGATGGCGCAAGTAGACGAGCGACTCAAACGAAGGCGAGTTAACTTTAATTTTTGTACAAGAATTCTTTTCTTGGGCGGAAATTTACTATTTTAAAAGATTTTAAGTCTAAAATTGCATGTGAATATACAATTGTTAACATTAACCTTGGACTACCTTTGATCACCTAAATTTTTTCATTATTTGGTGCAAATTCGGCACCAAATATTGTTATCATCTGTTTTACTTTTACTATATCAATTTATCTCCTCTAATTTACGATAACGTAAAAACCTAATTAACATTAAGTATATCAGAATCAGAGATTGCAACACTAAAATTTAATACACAGTAAACCTAATAATTAAGATAAGTTTTGTTTTTGAACAAAGGTTTGATTATTTTTGTTGCAATTAGTTTTACTCGTAACAAGAGATAAAAGAAAAGTTGATAAGATTGTGGATTATTTTATGTATGTTTCAGCAATAAAATATAAAGTGCGCTGTTTAATTATAAAATTTTGTAATTGAACATTTATTAACATTTTAATTATTTACACATTGTAATGAATCTTTACTATTAACCCTAGTTTACCCTCTGGGTTGAAAGGTCAGATGGCAGTCGCTTTCGTAAAAACTAGTGCCTACGCCAATTCTCGGGATTAGTTGCCAAGCGGACCCCAGGCTTCCATGAGCCGTGGCAAAATGCCGGGATAACGCGAGGAAGATGATGAATGAATCTTTACTATTACTTTAAATTGACAACTAAATATTATATTGAATACTTTGTTGGATGCTGTTAAAATGCCGAGATTTCCTTTATAGTCATTTGCTTAAAATTATCTGGAATAATTTTAAATTGACTTACTCATTTTTAGGTTTTCCGTATCCGCTTCCATGGAGGAAATCTCAAAAATACAAGAAGCGAAAAACAAAGACTTGGGCTCACAGGTAAACATTTAATAAAATATTAATTATACAGGGTGTCACATAAGTGACACGTCACAGTGACACTGGAGGTAGACCAGGCCAAGAGGACCCAAACCAACTTAACATGACCCCAGTAAAAGTGGCACGGTTTTCGAGTTATTGCCAAATTAAGGTTTTTCATGAATTTTGACCGTTTTTAACATTGTTAGTACCAGTGTGCACTCGGAAAGGTCTCGAAGTTAGTTGTTTTTATGTGTACGGCATCATGAATAGTTAATTAAGATAACAGAATAGGTATTTTATCGATAAACAAAGTAAAATTCAAAAAAGTACTGGTTTAATCTTGAATTAAATTCACAGCGAAACATTAATTTCGACTTTGACCACCTGTCGTGAAAAAAAAATACTAGTAAAGTAATGAGCAAATAACGTCAAGCTATTGAGCATGTTATGCAGATTCAAAAATGGTATAAGACATGTACCTTCCTGCAATAAAATAGGAATTATTATCATCTTTCGAAAGCCTCGTAAAAAATAAGTTAAAACTAGGAAATCTGCAATCCGGTGCTACTTAGTAAAAATAACGATTAACGATGTTAAGATTTATGTAACTCTGGATACAGAAATAAAAAGACTATTCAGTATTTGCCGAATGCTTAAAAGAAAAAACCAGTACTTTTTTGCATTTTACATTGTTTATCGATAAAATACCTATTTTGTTATCTTAATTAACTATTCATGATGCCGTACATATAAAAAAAAACTAACTTCGAGACCTTTCCGAGTGCACACTGGCACTAAAAATGTTAAAAACGGCCAAAATTCATGAAAAACCTTAATTTGGCATTAACTCAAAAACCGTGCTACTTTTACTGGGGTAGTTTTAAGTTGGTTTGGGTCCACTTGGCCTGGTCTACCTCCAGTGTCACTGTGACGTGTCACTTATGGGACACCCTGTATGAATCTCTCGTAAACTCCACTACTTGTCTTACTTCTTATGCGCCGCGAAACTCAAATAGTTTTTAATATTCGTCAGTTTTTAGACTTGTCTCGCAATATTTATTAAAAAATATATTTGCTTTATTAATTACAATGATGATAAAATTATTAAAGAGTTGTGGCACTACTTTATGTAAAAGAAAATATTGACGGATAAACCGATAGACACACTAACGGTTGCAAGTTTGAACCTCTTTGTAGGAACACGCTTTAGCCATAATTCTGAATTATAGGTAAGCCTGGGGCCCGAGGAGGCGGCGATTGCACAGTCGCAGCACTTCGACCAACTCGAGGCACTCTGGAACAAGGTGTCCCCGCCGCGGCGGCGCTCGAACAAGGTACCTACCTTATATTATTTGTTAATCTAATCTAGAATGTATCTAATCTACACTCAGTAAAACTTTAATTACATCAACGAGTGGTTGAAGTTTTCCTCATAGATAAAAGAACGTCACGAAGTTATTCTTGGCGCCATGCCGAAAAGTCCTAGAAGTTCCAGAAAAATACCTAAGCAAACAGTTCATAATATCAAGGAATACCAAAGCAAAACTTAAAAACGCCACTTAATTATATATAATTATTATTATATGTTAATATAATACCGACAAATTTATAGTTACTCGGTCGTGCACTTATTTTACAAACTGTACCACAAGACATTCCCTCGAGGCAAGATGCACTTTGACAAACCAAATTAATCCAGCAAACGCCAGCAGGGCGATTTACACAATTAATGAAAATAATGGTGAAAAACTCTAGAAATTACAATAACACCAACTGGGCTTTACATTTATTAATAGACCAATATTTCACTTATGTCTTTTTCACTTTGCAGTTTGATAAAAACTATGAACTTTACCTATTCCTGGACTCAGTTGTATTTTCGCGCTAATATTTTAAGTTAATTAATTTTTCATTACACGCGCCAGAGTTAACTTTCTACTCTTCCAACAGAATCTTAGTGTCCTTTGAGGATTACAAGCTCCTTGCAGTATTCTGACTTTTGTAAGCTGATAAGATTAGCTAGCGTCTCTTGATAATTTTCATTTTTAACCGACTTCAATTTCATAGAAGGACGAGGTTCTATATTCAGTTTGGTGTTTTTTTTTTTAAGAATGATGAACGTTTAATTACGTCATTGAGTATTTTGCAAACCGATATACCGTTCTTGGTTTTATTACTCGTAAGGTCGAAGGTAAGTAAATACTTAATTCAATGATTGAATGATTGTTGCAGTCATTATCAAAACAGAGCTCCCTGATAGAGAGGTTAGACTCTTCCGACGAAGAACACACGCCTGTTGAAGAACAAGGTTAGTCGTAGAAATCAGACAATTTTTATTTCGTGATTTTGAGCTTCATCCCTTAGTAAAAGTGGCTTATCTAGCAGCAACGTTAAATATCTAGCAGCCGTGAAACTTATATGTAGTTGAAAAATATGGGTACTTAAATTAAATGAAAAAGATTTTTTTATTATTTGCATTTGCTTTTTTTGTTAGTTGCATGGCTTTAATTTTTAATAACATTCCTAGACTTTGGCGCAACACAATTTGGCTCATCATTAAGGTGGTGGTACTGGTGCTCGACGCGGTCCCAGTACATGTCATCTTGAAACTTAAGTCATTGTCAATAGAGGTGACAGCAGGGTGTCGATGTCGAGCACTAGTACCACCACCTTATAATATTTAAAAAAAGATGTAGGTATGCGCCTAACTTACTTCGCACCATTTGTTTTACCTGCATCATCTTGTAGGTATCAGTCATTGTTAGCCAAATAGGTTTTTACTTACAGGCTTTTCTGATTTTAATATTGGGGGCTATTCATAAATTACGTCATTTCAAATTAGGGGGGGGGGTCTGGACATCGGATGACGGTAGCATGAAGTAGGAGGAAATGGGGTCATTTAAGCATGATTGTTGGATGATTATAGGGGGGGGGGGGGGGGTCAAAAGTCGTCAAAAATCGATGACGTAATTTATGGACAGCCCCTTGGTTAAGAATTAGATCTGGATCTGATCTGCCAGTGACAAAAGTGACGTTTTTGGTTGAAGAAATGTCACTTGACACTGACAGATTAGATCCATATCCATACATAACTAATGTAGATCTAATTCCTAACCTGTTATTAAAATCAGAATACGCATGTTACTGCAACTAACGCCACAAATCTCTGAACTAAATAACATTGATTTTACTCGTATTTTTGTGACAAACAATACATTTCCCAATTTATTTTTTAATTATATTTATTTATGTTTTTTTAATAACAGTGTTATGTTCCTAGTTAATTACCGGAAAGCCACAAACTAACCAGAGAATATTCCCACAGAGCACATGGTGGAATGAAGAAGAGGTGCACAGGCTTATACCTACCTTCTAGTCATCTTTAGCACAAAAATTACGTTACGTTACCGTTTATGTTACTTTACCGATTTGTTAGAAAATATTTTTATAGCTTACTTATTTAAAAGAGCTGGTCTCCTATACAAAAATATTGTGTTTTAACATATTTTAAGCAAATTATTGTTTTTACATTATTATGTGGTGATTAAAGTATGTTTGTTTATTACACGTCACTATTTAGCGTTATCGAAATGATAACTTGATAAACATAGATAAGTACTATTTAGTATGTAGAACTCCTGCCTCTTGCAATGTGATCTTCTAGGTGTAGCTTCTATTATTTCTGGACCAGTTTCTATTGTACATCGAATTATAAACACACGTATGTGACTTTACTGCTATGCCTGTTTTGTATATACACTTTTACTAAAAAGAGTGAGAAAAGAGTAAAACAAGGTAGCTATAGTAAAACATATTCAATGCTCTAATTTGCTGATGCCAATTTATAGCATTAGATGCTACAAAATGTTTTGTTTTTCATCAAGTGATCATCGTAGCCAAAATATACCTTTTTTTAATTATTTTAATTTGCTAGATGACTAACACGCAATCGCAATCTCATGTGGGAAATCTCAATTCTCAATAAATATCTTAGATTCTTGACGTCATTTGTATTAATGGTAAAGTAATAATGCTTATTAATTCCAAATCTTAATGAGAAACTGGTCCATATTAAAATAAGTAACGTAAAATTAACATAATATTCTATATTAAAACCGAACGCAGTGTGTTGCGTATTCGTGTCTTTTAAGGGTAGAATTCATTTCACGTTGTGATATTTTCTGTTTTTGAAATGTAACGTAAAAATTATATCATTTTAGTGATGTGGAAATAACTTATCGAACATTTAGAAAATTTTGTAATACCTACTTATAATATAACTTTTCACGTATAAAAGCAATTAATATTGTTAAATGAAAATAGAAATACTAAGATGCATAGTATTGTTGGTATTACTGTTTTTTTTTTTACAACAAACCTATACACAATTACACATAGGTACCTACTCAAAGCCATATGTTAAGATATTGTTGTAATTAAAAATTAGCTTTTTAGAATAAAGATTGTACCCTTCAATTAAACGATCCTTGATCGAAGGAAATTATAGCAATGTCATTAGCTTAATGTGTGAATAATTTGACTAAATTTTATTTAACTACTTACCTGTTAATTTCATTAAAAAAATGGAACTTTATTCGTATCCAAACATAAGTGCCATAATTTCCTCGATCAATGTAGAACTAGTGTTTTCCAAGCTGTGATCCCTTATAAAGACTTCTACATAAGTACACATTATATTCAACATACAATAGATATATTTAAAGTGTATGCTAAAAGTAAGAAGAAAATATCCACTTATCTGGAGCTCTGAATGCTAGCTTACTCGTCTTACAGTGCTTTTTACATGCCCCTGCAGCTATAGCTACATCTTTTAGAATTAGTGCCATGCTTGTACTACACTAAATATCAATACTGGCGAGTAGACCTAAATACAATTTGAGATGTTAATGCTAGAAATTCAAGTCGGATTTGCGTCATCACTGCCCAGTGACGCAAGGAGTTTACGTAAAAGTTTCCAATATCTTATTTTACCAACAGTAATATTGGTAATAATTTATTCCCTACTCTGACGGAAAATTACGATGAACGTAGAGTTCAGAATAAGCGTAACAGTTTTTTTAACACAGCTCCTTTTAAAGGGTCACGTTATTGAAATTACAGTAACTTATTCCAGGCTTTTGTTTAAACATAGACCAGACTAAGAACACATAAAGATAATGTACCTATAGGAGGGATTGTACAACGGGCGCTCGTAACTTTCAGATCATTTAATTTGCCTGCGACAAAACTCTGAGCTAGGATGGCTGATATTTAAATATATCTAGCAAATGGTCTGAAAATTGTAGTCTACACGTCAGACGAATGTTGAGTACCAATAGTTGGTTGGTAGATATACGTGTCAGCTCTTAGTGCTTTATTCATGCTTTTTATAAAACCTGACTGGAAAGGGTATAGCCGGGTAAGCATGGCCAAACTGCCCTTAGCGAAAAAATTAATTTCTTTCTTTTACTGGATTATTAACCTATATATATGTAGTGCTTTCACAAAAAATTAAGCCTCAAATGCTTCAGGTTTTAAAAAAAATTAAAAAAAAGAAAAAACATTTTTATTTTATTACAGCCAAAGTACTAATCCGATTTCTTTGTAATTTGGGTATGTTGTAGATACAATTAAGGTCGCTTTCTGATTAAAAAAAATGAATTATCTCTTAAAAAAATAGTAAAAAATTGAGTTGAAAATTTTCAGAAAAATAAAAAAAATACGTGCGAAATTGCGACAGTTATCAAATTTACATATTTCATGTAAAATTTAATAATGTTTAACATATATTTTTTTCAAATATTAAATGCTTACCCGGCTATACCCTTTAACAAAGTTTGTCATGAGGGTGTTTTAATGAAATAATTAGATACTGTCAAAAAAAAACATGAAAATTAATTATGTACTTCCTTCTGGATCTGGTCGTAACTTGTGACAAATCTTTGACAGTGAATCTTTACATTAGAATAAATTAATAATAGAGTTAGTTGCATTTACATAAATGTGTAGTGGTTAATAGTATTTCTACAGTTAATTAGAAAATGCAATAATATCTTATAAGTAGTTGCACTTATTTGTAGGAACAAAACTTAGACTTTCTACTTTAAGAACTGAATTCTTCATAAATGTGCAAATCAATACAAATTGTAGGATTGCTGCTAACGCACGTTAATTTGATTTGATTATAAAAGTTTCAAAAACCTTCTGATGTCCAGCACACCCGCTAAGCGGACATAATTTGTAACAAAAAGATATACAATAAATATGTTTCTATTCTATTCTATTCTGATGTACAGTCAGCATCAAATCTAATATTAATTATCTAATAATTATCATTTATTTACAATACAAGATATATGACAGTGGTACTACTAAGCGAAATTAATAACCAGCTTAACGCATTCACTGCCAGGCTAGGGGCGTGGCCTAGGAACAAACTTGTATGACGGTGAACGCACATGTGCGTCGGGGACAGTGAATGTGTTTAATCTAAAATAGCTAGGCCCTTGAGGCATTGTACCAAGGATGCTGGCGGCATTTCCTCGCTGTATCGCAATAATTATCTAATAGTGTAATAGCTTAACAAAAAAAGATATTCGTGTAATGTAGAAGAACATTTAGATTGTGAAAGATACGTTTACTTAATCGCGAACTGTAGTGATGAATCTAAATATATGTATTTGGAAAAGTATTCCGGGGTAGCAGATACTTTTGATGCGTTGTTTCATCCGCTACTATCGATGCTGACTGTACCATGTGTATCATACATGTCATGTACCTATTGTAGTAAATTATTTTTAGTGTGTCGTACAAAACTTCCACGGAACACTTATGGGATCACTTCGGTCTTGTTTATTGTATCAAATCAAGTGAACCTAATAAAATAACACATATTAATGAAGAAATCGACGTCAACATGGCAGCGGTAACATTTTAAAAAGAAATTTTTATTTGCAAGATAAATCTCTCATGTGCCCTACGCAATAATGTAATAAATATAAAGATCGTTTGACACTTTCACCTTGTTGACTATTTGTATGTAAAAAAATATATATTTATTGTTTCTTATTCCTCCTATATGAATTTTATTTTTGACCTGTCGTGGTGTTATATCTGAAAATATATTCTCTGTGTTTCTAAAATGCATTTTCATTTAATAATACCTACAGCAATATCCCTTCGGGTGGCAGCACCTCCGGTTGAACGGTAGGACAAATGGCGCGGCCATTTTTTTAAATATGCCTCGGCGTGGCAGAGGCCGCGAGAAGGTTCGGTCATAACAAGCCCGTAATTGGCAGAGACCGTCTCGCGGCCTCTGTGCGACGCTGCATTTCGCGCCTAAAATAAAACCGTGAAAACTATGCCTTGCTTGCTCACTCTTGCAAGATGCATTCGTCAATAAACAAGGATGGTATTCCCTAACGGTCGAATTCCCGCGTAAAACAAAGTTTGTTAGAAATGACGTGATGTTCCTGCCCCACCTCGCCCATTACGCGCCGACCGTCGTCGAGCCGCGAACATTCAAACGTAATCGCACTGATAAAAAGTGAAATAAACTGTGTGAATCGTGTTAAATGTATTGTTTTGTCATAAAGACTGCTTTTTCTACAATCAATTGTTTTATTTCGTAACTATACGTATTTTTACATGAAAGTAGAAAAAAATTGGTAATATGAGATTAGAACAAGTCTAGCATAATTCACATAAATAGAATAGAATTCATTGGTATACAATCAAATAACCCATTTTATGCTGAATTCAGTGATATATAGTTTGTATATATCATTCATAGATTTTTTTTGGGAAACGGTCATATTTCTAACACGCGCCAAATTCGCGATGATCACCCGTTGAGGCCCCGCCACTTGACGTATATTTTTCCAAAATGGCTGCGCCATTCAACCGGCTTGTTATGTCTGTCCGTCTCGCGGCCACCGCCACTTACCGTAGAGACCTCGAGGAGGACAATGCCACTCGAAGGGATATACAAAAGTGGTCAATAAAACTACCGTCATCTTGAATTTCTACTTCTATTATTTTAGGTGTATTTTGGCCGATTCGACTCTATTAGATATCTTAGATTTCCATAGATCACGATATACCTACTACTACTACTTATGTCTAGTCTATAGTTAAGATAACAATGACTACTAATTGATAAATGCTCGTACCTACTATCAAAAATCGCTCGTACCTATTATCAACCTTTAACACAAGTATACCCCTCCTAATGAAATAGCTAATCTTATCACTACATGATAAATTAATACAGCTATCAACCAATTGCTTTTTATATAAAATTATAGCGATGAACGTCAAAAACACATCAGTTCATAAAATGTGTTATTACTGTTCAGGAACACGAACAATCATTATTCAATTGTTATATTGGACAAACATAACGACATATTACACGTAATCAGTGAATAATTATAAACATAAACACCTAACAAGACTGGCAGAAATATATGAAAAAAAGAAAATTTGTCCTACGACACAGTGACCAGGAAAATATTGAAGTGGCGTTACCGAGTGAGCTGAACAATGCAGACGTATTTTTCGGGAACTTGAGTGTGTGGGATTTAGAACAAGGGCAAGTCATATATGCTCCAGAGAATGAAACAACCGTTGTCACCGTTGTAACACTAGTGGCCAGTAGTCTGGGGATTGGATTATCCGCCACTGCCCTAGCGCTTTTGTTCCTGACTGCCCTACTCTTTCCGGAATGGAGAGAGTCACGCAAGAACCAAGTTCTGATTCAGTTTACTATAGCTCGATTTATCTACGTCCTTTTGAGATATTTCAACAATGTGCGCAATGTTTTTGGACTCATGGCGATAGACGACGAAGATTTTTATTTGCTTCGTCAGATGACAATGTCGTATATATTTATGTACACAGAAATGTCATTCGTCATTTGGATGACGATGTTTAGTAAGCAGATGTATGAAAGCATGGTTAAAGTATTTCATACTCACGAGGGCAGTATTTGGAAAACTATTTTACTAGGCTGGGGAGTACCCATTTTGTCGGCGTTTATATTCAACTTTGCAATATTTGTTTTCAAGAATTCGTACATGGAAGTGCAACTCGTGTATTATGTATTCATAAAGTGGCCTATTTTATTTGCCAACGCTGTTCTTCTGTATATCAGTTTACGCGCAGTCTTAAAAACAAATGTAAGGGTTAGAAATAATCGAAGAATAACTATTGTAATGGTGTGGTTGATATATGTGTTTTCTATTCAATTATTATTCATGGACATATACAGGATCGTTCACATTATGCTTCAACAAAGGCAAGTGAGTGCCCCGGCCGTTATACAAGGCATATACGTGGCATCTAATATTGCCTCTCTTTATCAGTTCGCGTTTTCTGCGACGTTTTGGGTATTTGGAAATGCCAAGACGAGGCAATATTGGAGGTTTGCTCCAAAGAACGAAAGAATTTTAAGTAAAATAAGTGCTCGTGTTAATAGTAGAACATCAACAAAATTATGAAAAAAAATTATACATACTTATTCAATAAAATGTTTGTTTTAATCTTTTAAATCAGCCCTACAATTAAATGATAACACCGAAATACGTAATGGTTGAGATGAAATTATAGGTTTTAATACCAACACAGGGTGGCCAGAAACCTGAATACCTAACCATAGATAAGATTCCCATATTTAATTACCAGACATAGGAATCCGCGGGGCAAATTATGAATTAAGACTTTATGATTGTGCACTTATGGTACTAATTACAACAAAATAGTTAAATTAGTTTTTAATTGCCTAACCGTTTTAAAACAGCCTAAACTTTGTTTTTTTAATTATTAATTAGTACCATAAGTGCACAAACATAAAGTCTTAATTCACAATTTGCCCCGCGGATTCCTATGTCTGTTAATTACCTACCTATATTCCAAAAATAAATAATAGCATGTTTCGAGTTTAACTCATGCTTATCAATCGAATGTTGTAGAACTTTAGTAGCCTATTATTACAAAAAACTACAAATGAAATAAAAATATTTGTTCCAGGAAAATAGTAAGTTATGAAATTCGAGATAAGATAACAATTGTAACAACAACCGGCGTGTTGTTTAAAATGAGTTGCCAACAGTATTTGATAACCTAGTTTTCGCGTAAACTTTCTATCTGTTACTTAGGAGACATCAGGAGGCCAATTCGTTTTTATTGTATTTTTTTTTGTTTTGATACGAACTTGAGCCATTAGGCACCTCATGCACACCGATAAATGCTGCATTAGCGGGTTACGCTTACTGGTTCTTGCAACGAAAAGTCGTCTTGTAATTTTTGGTGCGAATGAAGTGCCTAATAATAATACTTAAATTTAACAAATTTTAAAGCCCTATCGAATTGTTATAAAATAAAATCAGCCTCCAGATTTTTTACTTAAAGGGTTATTCAGGTCCTTCCTGTGTATTAATACGGATCACTATTATTAGACACCAGCAGACCAATTATTAAAAATAATACATAGAGCTTACATTATAATAAGGTTTACATCAAATACGAGAGAAAACTGTTATGCAAATAGAAAAAGCTGTACGGCCGATTCGAATAATGTGGTATAGTTCCGACTTTGTTATGATACGACCTTAACACGGCTCGCTGTGTATCCTATAAGTGCGAGCTAAATAAATTTCATTCATTCATTCATTCATAACAAACTGGTAAATCAGAATCGGCCGCGGTATCTACAATTATCTGCCGGATGAACGTGCTCAACACTCCGAAGGATGCTGCGGCTCGTCACATCTGATTGCTCAAAGGCTCATTAGACGCCTTCATCCTATACTTCAACATTTATTTTACACTTTGCCTTTAAAAGTAATCTTCGACTTATGCCCCCAAATGAGGCGCCGTTTTGTAAGGAACTTTTTTATTAAATGTTTGTAAATTAAGACGAAACAGGAGCTGAGTTTTAAATATTTTAGGTAAATATACCCGTCTCGCTAACGGAAGCGGCACCTAAAAGTAGTGCGATAAGGACAAGGCGAAAAATCCTGCGTAAAAATCTCAAAAATCGAGGTTTTGTACTCCTCTCTTTCCTCCTCCAAAACTTAACCAATCGTAACCAAATTTGGAAATCTAAATGATTATGAAATTATCTGTGTTGGCCCGTTTTGCTTTTTTGGCTAATTGATATCAGTTTTGAATGCCACGCCTCTCATTGCGGCATAGTCAATTAAGCCATTTTTGAAGGGCTCTAGCGCCTTAAAACACAAAAATATCAAAAAAAGCAAAACGGTCCGACACAGATATTGACAATATTAATCTGTGTTGAAAAAATCATTGCTCTAGCTTCAAAAACCACGGAGGAAAACGAGGAACACGTTTGTATGGAGAAATGACCACTCCCGTTGGCTCTTAACTTCTAACTATTGCTTTTTAGGGTTCCGTACCCAAAGGGTAAAACGGGACCCTATTACTAAGACTTCGCTGTCCGTCCGTCCGTCCGTCCGTCCGTCTGTCACCAGGCTGTATCTCACGAACCGTGATAGCTAGACAGTTGAAATTTTCACAGATGATGTATTTCTGTTGCCGCTATAACAACAAATACTAAAAACAGAATAAAATAAAGATTTAAATGGGGCTCCCATACAACAAACGTGATTTTTGACCAAAGTTAAGCAACGTCGGGAGTGGTCAGTACTTGGATGGGTGACCGTTTTTTTTTTGCTTTTTTTTTTGTTTTTATTTTTTATATGGTACGGAACCCTTCGTGCGCGAGTCCGACTCGCACTTGCCCGATTTTTTTTAATTATGACTATAATATGACTTAGGTATATATTTTATAAGCGGTAACAAAAACTGGGCACAAAACCGTCCAACGACGAGTGTCCACAACATACCTACTTATGATACAAAGTTCAAATTCAATGACTTAAGGAAAGTGGCAATGGCAATGTTACTTGGACAGTCAAGTGCCGCATGACTTATCAACGACAGTTCACAAATACGCGATCATAATATATTAGTAATAATAGGTATCGATGAAAAAACCCCCACTTTTTTAATTTCGAGCGCTCGATTTCGTCACTCGAAAATCTGTGTAAAAACCCAAATTCTATTTTTATAAATACGAGCGATATCAATTAGAAAACTATTAGTAGAATTTAAATGCCTAGTAGTGGAGATATTGTTAAAGGAAAAACACGAAATCGAGCGATCGAAATTCAAAAATCGGCCCCCGGTATATAATATCCTTACAAGCAGCATCGTAATAATTTATTATCTTCAATGCTGCTTGTAAGGATCTTCAAAAGAAAAGCTCTAAAATATTCTCGAGTTAAATTATTTTGTATCATATTTGGTCACACTTTTATGGGATTATTCTTCTGGATACTATTCTTCATAGAATAGTAATAAGAGAGTAAATGGAACAGATGAGAGCCATGAATATTTTTATTGCGCTATGGTTGAAGTTTTCTTAATGAAACATCGAAGCTGGATTATGGCTCGTAAAAATAATGATAGGGCATAAAAAGCATAGGAGCAATAAAAACGGGTTACAGTTTTTGTTTTTTATTGGTCGTAGATTTTGTGACGAGGAATGGTGGTTCTATCTTTTCTACGCTAATTGTTTTAAACGGACATCAAAATATAGGTGTAATTATGAGCCCGAATATGTCCCGAGTGCATAGGTTTGAATGGACTAAATTGTAGGTTGCCATTTATTTATAGCTAAAGAATATTTGACTGAATTTTTAAAGGCAGTGGTTTCTGAAATAGTTTTAATAATGCATATTTAGTTAGTTAATAGTAGGAGATACGTTAATAGAAATATAATTATACCCTCATCTGTTAGGTATTTATTTGTGATAAGAAAGAAATGATAGAGTTTAGACCATTAAGAAAGGTCTGCAAAGATTTTGATAGCATATACGGCCCTGACACTATCATGAATACTGACATTACTTTGATGGAATGACGTTTTTAGTGATAGTGTAGGGATTGTAACGAAGGAATGACGGCAAGTAATGAAGTTTATTTTAATTAATAATTTCCGTCAGTATTGGAGTTATGCCAAAGTAATGATACTAGAAATGACATGAATACTGACAGTGAATTGATTAGAATGATGGAATCAGAAATGACAGAAAAGAATGATGGACGATAATGAAGTTATTAAACATTTTTAATATTTTTGAAGTAATGTCAAAATAATGACATTATACTGATAGTGAGTGGAGCGCAATACGCAGTGCAAGTATTATTTATACGTTATAATTACACGTTTAAAATAACACTTGCACTGCGTGTGCCATAGCAAAATCGTTGCAGACTTTTCTTGGTCTAACACTAGATAATATTCACATTGACACCTTGGTCACCTTGCAAATAGGTTGCCTAGTTAAATTGCGTATGGACAGCAAAAACATTCCAATCTATATTTGTCTTTGTGATTTTGATTTCGGATCTCTCGTGGCGCCCACTCGTGTCAAGCTGACACGTGGAGGATGACATTGATGGGAGATTACGATGAGTTTGGCCAGAGGATTATAGGGTTTTAATAGATTTTCGACATCGTTAACATTAAGTATCAGCGTTTGATTGACTAGTAATTTATTTAGAAATTTAAATCAGGCAACAAGACCCATATTGCAAATACCTTACAGACTAACATACATAAATGTATTTTATAATCTTAAAACTAAACAGTATTTAGGCAACAAAACGGCGTGGCTCCGTTGAATCGTGTAATTCCAACGAACGATTATTTGACTGGAATTCTTCAAATACCTACATACTTTTTACTGAATCTTTTCAATGTTTATATGCGATTTATAATTAAATAGTACATTACTACAGAGGCCGGGACGAAAGGGGTTGCCGGCCGAAGACATATAGACGGCCGAGCGAAGCGAGGATGGATAGGTCTGAGCGCGGGCAACCCCATTTCCCGCCGTGGTATGTATAGTGCTTTTCTCAAACATGCAATGAAATAAATAAAATAAAAAATCCACGAAACCCAAGTTTTATTTATAGAAAAAACTAAAAGTAAACTACACCCAAAATATAACCAACACGTACCTATATCATTATCACGCGTATGTTTTACACGAGTCGTGTATTTTTACTACCCGTATATTTTCATGTATCTTTGATTTTTTCGCCTTGTATCCGTCTGACTGTCGTTTTCGTCACATAAGTTTACATAGTCTTTCATGTTGATATCATGTTTCACATACATCGTTGCTTTATGCATGGAGTAAATAAGTATAATTTCCACAGTGTTGACGAGTTTGTAGTTACATTCATTTAAAATATGCCACAACACTGTTTCTAATAAACTGTAAGCCATTTTTCTTAGTTTCTCAAATAATAAAATTGCCATAAGCAACCATATACATACTTCGTCTTTGACTTGGCGGCAGAGGCAGCAAGTTATTAAAATCAATTCTGCTTACGCTGCCAATTCCAACACCTACGTGTTAGGTTACGTTATTTTTAACGTTAATCAATTTACCAATTATTTATTTTCAATAGTCTTATTTAGTTAATTATTTATGGTTTACACTAGTAACATTTATGGTTTATTTCTGGCAACATCGCTATAACGTGATTGGTTGATGTCTTGGCGGGCGAATAATATCGTTCAACGATTGGTTGACGTCATCGATATCACGCGATGTCGTCCACCAATCGCGAGGCTCTATTTTCCCGCCATATTGGCAACGGTTCTTGGTCGGGAGTTGATCAAACTCGTGCATTCTGTTTGGAGCGTTCGTGGAAATAGGTAGCTTATTCGGAGTGACGTGCTCACGGCTGTGGGTAACCTAGGTTGCCTAGGCTTGCTAGCTAGCTAAGTTAATTAATTGATGTGTAAACGAATGTTGAGTTTAAGTGTCTAGAGTAATAAAGTAAATGGATGTTGAGTTTAAGCGTCTAGAGTATTAAACAAGTGAATGTAATCAAGTAGTTGAAATAAACATTCCTAATCTAACCGTTTGGAGTTTTCCTTTGTTCCGGTGCCTAGTAGTTGGTCGTTCATATTTCAGAAGTGACAAGAACAGTTAAAACGTAAGTACACGCCCCAATAGTAAGCTATTTTTGTGCGAAGTGATTTCAAGTGAACGTTATTTATTTAAAAGTTAACGATAAAGTTTAAGTATTACCTAGTGATGTTATTTTAATCTCAACCGTGGTTATTGCTATAATATACTGTTAACAGTTTAAATTTAACAAACAATTTCTTTGTTAATGCTATTTAGTGTTCATATCATTTTACGATAGAAAGTGGGTAGTATTTTCATTCGATTACTTATTTTATCGATTGAAATTAAGCCTAGTAATACTATACCTTATTTATATAGCTGAAGTTACAGTAGTTAATACATCAATCGGGTTCGAATCCCGGACAACAATGGAACAGATTAAATTGTAATCCAGTGAACGTTAACGCCTTTCTATATTTAATAGCATTGTTGGAGCTAAGAACTTGTGTAACGTAATGATATTTCAAGTAAGTCGTGTTGTGATTTATTTATATGAACCGTTATTGCTTTGATCATTCGTTTCCTTAATTAATGGGATCTTTTACCTTAAACTTAGTAGTTTGCTTCCTTATGTCTATAAGATTCTAAAATCCTCTGACGTGAGATTTCAGACTGTCAGAGCCGCCAGACCGACGAAGGCTCGTGACTCCGAGACGAAGAGATGCACACTCGAACGCGAGCCGGAGCCGTAGTCGCCTGCAAAGCCGAAGCACCAGTCGACACCGGCCGGATCGGGACGTGGATCTGGGACGCGAGCGACTACGGATGCTGGAGGAAGAAGTACGGCGTGAGCGCAACCGCGTACGTGCTGCCGAAGACCTACGAGAATCATCGCGGCGCGCCAGCTCACCTCAAGCGGCCAGCCGTCATCGAAGCATCCCCGTGTCAGCGAGGGGCCAGGATGAGGAGCGTCGAGCTGAGCGCGGATCACGACAGCCTGACACCGAAGAACGGATTAACAGGTCACGTAGCCCTTCCTTTTCAAAGAATGATTTACTCGATATATTTAAAAATCTGCGAGACGGTCTAGCATCGTTGCCCGTGAACCAAGGCGCACCCCAACCATTACAGAAAATCGATCATAAGAATATATTGCCAAATTTTGATCCTTCATCAAAAAATCAGAGGATGGATATATGGTTGAAGAAGGTGAACGAGTGCGCCTCGGTGTACGGGTGGGATGAAAGAACAACTACGCAGCAACTATTTTGCTATGCAGAAACTTCAAGGTGTGGCCAAAACATGGTATGAGAGTCTGAATAGTATTTTGTTTACATGGGCCGAGTGGCAAGATAAGTTGTCGAGTGTTTTCCCATGTGAACAAAACTATGGCCAGACCTTGGAGGATATGATTAGGAGGAAGAGTAGGTACAATGAGTCCATAGAGGTGTACTATTATGAGAAGTTGAGTCTGGTGAATCGATGCGAGATAGTAGATGCCCGTTGTACCCATCCCGACCAGCTCTTACAGTATTTGATCATTAATAGGGATTATAATCAAACCAACCGATCTGATCGATCGAATGTTAGGAATAGGAATTTCGATACGTCATAAGTCATAAGTTATTTATTTGCGAAAGATGGGATATACATAGCATGTTACATCAGTTAGTCAAAACACAGCAAATCCTAAATCTGATAGATAGCAATAGATCAACCAACGGTACAGGGTGTTACAACTGCAAAGAAAGGGGTCATAGTTTCCTGCACTGCCCTAAGCCGCGCAAGTGCGCGATGTAATAAAATCGGCCACACTGTGGAGAAATGTTTCTCTAAGTCAGATGACAAAGTGCAAGCAAATACTAGCGGTAAAGTGCAGAAAACTATGCGAATTAAGGACAGCATAGACATGGTGGACTCTCCAGGCTCTAAATATTATAAAGATATCAAAGTCGACAGTGCTGAGTTGAGGGCATTCATAGATTTCGAAAGCGACGCTACGCTCATAAGGGAAACAACTGCTAGTAGATTAGGTCTGTTACATAATATTCCTCAGATCTTGAAGGGATTTGGTAATGGTTTAGTCCAATCGCTAGGGAATCTAAGTCTCGATATGAACGTCGATGGGGTAGAAGCTAAGGTACCTTTCAAGGTTGTGAGTGATCATTGGCTAGAGGTCCCTGTTCTTGTGGGACAGTCGTTCACAGAACATCAGGCGCATGTATTGGTATGTAAGAGTAGTAATAAATTGCAATTCTTTGATGTAGGGAAGGAGCTGCCTACTTCAGAGCTTGTTGATAATAGCGATGCCTTGTTGATGTTTTACCCAGCTAGGACAATTGAAATTTATGGAGCTGCTTCTGTCATGGTACAAGCTAAGCCGGCTTTCAACGGCGAGGTTCTTTTGAAAAAAGTGTGTAGCAGGAAAGCCGAACGAGCAGTATTTCATTAGCGGCGGGTTTCATCGAGCGATAAATGGATACATTAATGTACTTGTCGTGCCATGTTCAGAATCTTGTCGCATCCCGGCTAAGCTTATCTTCTGTCGTGCAGAAATTGTCAACGTTGTGAAGCGGGTAGTGGATGTTCCGCAGGGTGAGACTCATATTCGGCAGGCGCTAGATGAAAGTCAGGTGAACGTGGGCAGAGGTGTACCAGCTGACGTAAGACGGAACCTGATGGAGCTGTTGGCGAAATATCAGCATTGTTTTGCTACTTCCTTGAGACCTAGGCTGTACAGGCATCACTGAAATGAGTATAGAACTTAATAGTCAGCGTCCAGACGTTTATCGTCCATACAGGTTGTCACACCATGAACGGGAGGTGCGGTCGATGGTTGGAGATATGTTAGACGCCTGTGTGATTCGAGAATCGACTTCAGATTACGCGAGTCCTATTCTACTTGTGCGTAAAAGGATGGTTCCTCAAGGTTGTGCGTTGACTACCGTATGCTTAATTCAGTAACCATTAAGGAGCGGTACCCAATGCCCATTATTGAGGATGAAATAGCGCGTCTCACTGGTCAATCTTGTATAATAATTCTTGATCTCGCGTCTGGCTATTACCAGGTGCCGATCTCTGAGCAGAGCAAACATCTGACGTCATTAGTTACGCCGGACGGCCAATACGAATTCAATCGTGTGCCGTTCGGCCTAGCGAATGCTCCGGCAGTTTTTCAAGGCGACCGCGTACATTGATGATGTACTCATTTTTGGAAAGGACTTTGCTCAGTGTCTAGAACGCCTTCAAGAGGTGCTGCAAATGTTTGAACAGGCGAATCTGACATTGAATCTGTCGAAATACGAGTTTTTGTGTGACAAGGTTGATTATCTTGGCTACGAAATTAGCGCTAGTGGTATCCGGCCTGGTGAAAAGAAGATTTTGACCGTAGTCAATTTCCCTCGTCCCCAGAATGTTCATAATGTGAGACTGTTCCTAGGCCTAGCCAGTTACTTTCGCAAATTTATAGAGAATTTTGCTCAAATTTCGTCTCCTCTCAGCAAGCTATTGAAAAAGGACGCAGTCTGGCAGTGGAGTGACGAACAGGAACGAGCATTTGAGTCTAAAGTCGATTTTGGTTAATAGGCTGGTTCTTGCTATTTACGATCTTTCTGCAACGAACGCAAGGTAATGAGAACTTTCACCCAGTGGCATTTTAGTCGGCAAACGTCTCCCGAGGAGAAAAACTTCCACTCTTACGACTTGGAAACACTAGCGGTAGTGTGTTCCCTTCCTAAGTTTAGAGTCTATTTACTTGGGAAGGAATTTAATATTATAACCGACTGCAGTGCATTGCGCTTCACATTTTCAAAGCGTGATCTGATACCAAGGATAGCACGCTGGTGGCTAACCCTTCAGGAATTTGATTGTACTGTCGAGTATAGGGCTGGAGTAAAAATGAGTCACGTTGACGCGTTATCTCGAAATCCGGTTGAGCCGTCAGAATGTCTCGAGGATCAGTTTCCGGTGGTAATGGGTATTCGTAGCGAAGATTGGCTTCACACGCTGCAGTTAGGCGATTCTGAGTGGAGCAGAATAATTGACATTCTGAAAAGTGATCTAGACGAAAAGGGATTAGAATATATCAAACAGAATTTTGTCCTTAAAGATAATCGCGGTGGGCGGTACCGAAGGGCGCAAGGTGGAGAACGAATCAAAAGTAACTATTGGTTCCCCAAAATGTCCAGGTTCGTCAATAAATACGTGGGTGCCTGTATTGAATATGCGTATGCAAAGAACAATTTAGGCGCTCCCGAAGGGTTACTGCACCCTATTGCAAAGGTAGAGATCCCCTTTCACACCCTTCATGTGGATCACCTTGGACCCTTTGTAAAGTCGTTAAGGGGCTCATTTGTTGGTGGTTGTTGATAGTTTTACCAAGTTCTGTTTTCTCAGACCTGTCAGAAACACAAATGCCCAAAATGCGATTAAGGTTCTAGAAGACATTTTTAGCATATTTAGAAACCCTGACCAGCTCGTTAGTGACATAGGTAGTTATTTTACCTCGCACACGTTCAAACGGTTTTGCTTAGATAAAGGAATAAAACATGTTTTAAATGCGGTCGCTAGCCCCAGGTCTAATGGCCAAGTTGAGCGGTATAACCGCACAGTTTTAGACTCTCAAGGCACTAAGCGTTAAACATGGCGAGAAAAGTTGGGATACGCATTTGGGACGCATTCAATGGGGTCTGAATAACACCATTCAGAAAACTATAGGTAGGAAGCCGTCGGAAGTGATGTTCGGAACTCTTATGAATAGCGAAATGAACCCCATGCTCAATGACGTCGTTTTCGATAGCCGTGAAAATGATGATTTGTGTGAAATACGTTACAGTGTTAAGACTAGGATAGATCAGGAGCAGGCTAAACAAAGGCTAACAAAAACTTGTTTCAATAATAACGGACAGAGCAAGAAATTAATGCCTTCTTTTATAGGGCCATACAGTGTGAGTAAGGTCTTAGGCAATGACCGCTATGTTGTAGCTCCAATACCTGGATTAGTCGATACAGAAAATAGGCGGTCAACGACCGTAGCTGCTGACCGCATGAAGCCGTGGATACACGTGACCGCTCTAGAAGTTAATGAAAAAGAGCCTAATGATGATCTTGAGTGATGATGGAAACGATTCGAGTTAGAACATGGATATTATTATGGATATCATATTTGTTAGGATATTTTAACCAGATTGATTTGCTACAGAATGTTTTTTTCGTTGTTACAGATCAAGTACGCGAGAATCGATCGGTTCGCGGCTTGGTGCAATAAGTGTCGAATAAAGTCCTTCGACTGCCATTACGAGCATTAATCGATCGGCTCGGACGGGCGTCGATAGGCATCCTGAAAGAATCGATCGTTCAGGAGGTTAGGGAACCCTGATTAATCGATCGTTCAGGGGATATAGGTATTCTGAATAATCGATCGTTCAGAATACTCGTTTGATGTAAATAATGTATTTCACGACATAATCGATCGGTTGTGACTTCATTTTTGATGTTCCCATGCCCCAATCAATCGATCGTTTGGGTTCACTAGATTCGATATTCAATCGATTGTTCATAGAATTTGTTATTTAAATTAAAATCTTATACTTATTCCGATAGTCCGTAAACGCACTGCCTCCCTCATGCGCCGAGTACGTGACAGTTCCAACAGTCTGCTTTAGCTCATTCCTGGAGATCCTGCTGGTACACTCTGGAGGCACTGGAATGACCTACATATGGGATCCAGAGGCATAGTGTATAATGTAATGTAAATATATATGTAGATTTTAATTTAATTTTAATGTAATTTTTGTTTATTGTAATTTTTGTTGACATGTTTTTAAGTTTATTGTTAATTTTTATTTTTATTTAATCTTAGTAATTTTAATTTTAATATTTTGTATGGGTATATTTTTATTGCCTGAAATAAATTTGATTGATTGATTGATTGATTACTTGGATTATGTATGTAGCTTATAGTTTATTTTGGTACATGATAGCTTCGTAATTTTGCAGTTTATGATTAAATATAATTTGGGTTAACTATAATCACTAGACTAGTGTTAAAATTTGCTAATAAAATAACTATTATTATTTTACATGTTGTATGTTAAATATTACTTGATAGATCAATGTCTGCATTTGCATTGTAATGTAAAAGTTATAAATGAATAATTAAAATGTTAAGCATAATTTAGACTAATTTGTTGAATAAGTTTGTTTTAAATAGTCAAGATAGCAGATTGTTAGGTTGCTTGGGTTACCACCTGGTGTCGTGTGCGGGACGCACACGATGTCAGGACAGCCGATTGTTAGGTTACGTTATTTTTAACGTTAATCAATTTACCAATTATTTATTTTCAATAGTCTTATTTAGTTAATTATTTATGGTTTACACTAGTAACATTTATGGTTTATTTCTGGCAACATCGCTATAACGTGATTGGTTGATGTCTTGGCGGGCGAATAATATCGTTCAACGATTGGTTGACGTCATCGATATCACGCGATGTCGTCCACCAATCGCGAGGCTCTATTATCCCGCCATATTGGCAACGGTTCTTGGTCGGGAGTTGATCAAACTCGTGCATTCTGTTTGGAGCGTTCGTGGAAATAGGTAGCTTATTCGGAGTGACGTGCTCACGGCTGTGGGTAACCTAGGTTGCCTAGGCTTGCTAGCTAGCTAAGTTAATTAATTGATGTGTAAACGAATGTTGAGTTTAAGTGTCTAGAGTAATAAAGTAAATGGATGTTGAGTTTAAGCGTCTAGAGTATTAAACAAGTGAATGTAATCAAGTAGTTGAAATAAACATTCCTAATCTAACCGTTTGGAGTTTTCCTTTGTTCCGGTGCCTAGTAGTTGGTCGTTCATATACGATTACAATTAATATTAATTTCATTATTTCGTCGGAACTCATATTAAAGTCAAAAAATCAACAACGCACCATAAATCCAATAAAACAGAATGAATATTTTTCAACTTTACCTCCATAACAATTTAAAAAATATAACTACGCGTGTTTGGGTAGACCTTTTTACCGCTAACGTTTAGATGAAATATTTTAAATGTTTTTATTTGTGTAGTTAAATTTATAATTTAAAATTATAAAATTATTGAATGTATTATTTATTAAGTTCATGTTGATTTTATACAAATAAAACTGCAAATTATAGCAAACATTGTTTTTTGTTTTTAGGGTTCCGTACCCAAAGGGTAAAACGGGACCCTATTACTAAGACTCCGCTGTCCGTCCGTCCGTCCGTCCGTCCGTCCGTCCGTCCGTCCGTCCTTCTGTCTGTCACCAGGCTGTATCTCACGAACCGTGATAGCTAGACAGTTGAAATTTTCACAGATGATGTATTTCTGTTGCCGTAATAACAACAAATACTAAAAACAGAATAAAATAAAGATTTAATAAGTGGGGCTCCCATACAACAAACGTCATTTTTGACCGAAGTTAAGCAACGTCGGGCGGGGTCAGTACTTGGATGGGTGACCGTTTTTTTTTGCCGTTTTTTGCATTATGGTACGGAACCCTTCGTGCGCGAGTCCGACTCGCACTTGCCCGGTTTTTTTTTATAGGCGTAGTGGCAGAGTGTCATTACGAACCATAAAGCAAATACTGCCTCTAGTTGTTTTTAATGGATGAATGCCACGATGCTGTGTCACAAATATCTGTGAAATGAAAATTAAAAAAGAGGACTTTGCCGGCCTAGGCCTGCAAGATGTGTATGAAATTCCATTAACGACCTTTTGTCCTAGCCGCACCTGAAACGTCATACTTCGCAACCTATTATAAGGAACATAACATCAAATATTTCATTGCATGTTTGAGAAAAATAATTTACGCGCTCTGATCTCGAGGGTGATGGTGGCAGAATCTTTGGCTATGCGCGCGACAGAGAGTACTAAAAGTCATGGTATAATAATATACTCCGCCTGGTACTCTATTCCGAGATTCGCGTATGACCTAACTGACACGGGCCTACGTCATCATGCTGTTTACAGGTTCTCAAACTTTAAAATGTGGGAGAATTTTAACCAACGGTGAGTATATTATTATACCATGGCTAAAAGTGACATTCGGATTCGGATGCTAACTGCAGCTGATGCATTACTGTTATAGACTAAATAAGTCAATATTTTTTCCCAGTATTAATGAAATTGTATACTGTACAACTGTTGTTGTAGCTAATATAATTATGGTTCATAACAAACATGCCCATGAAACTAGAAACTGACATTATTTCCACTCAAACTTCTAGACAGTGTTTAAACTTCTTAATAGGTTTGCCGTCATGCTGATACATTTACAATTTTAGTGCCAACCTCGAAAGTTAGCAGGTCAGCATACATACGGCAATATCATAAATAAGTGCATAACAATTCCTTAACAGCATTTAGCGGCCTTATATTTTAGGTTATTTTTGGTAATCTATAAAATAAGTATATATTTTAAAGAAATCCCTATTGACCAAAAACGGGCTATAGGTATTAAGTAAAGTGCAGTAGTACCTAATGACTAATTAATAGTAAAGAAACAGTATTATATTGTATTTTACATATGCCCGTGCACGTGTTGATATCATAATCAAGGGGCATTTTTTTTTTACAAAAATTAGAGAATAAATAAGTAATGAAAGATACACCTTTCATTACTTATTTAAATATACATA
This sequence comes from Cydia splendana, assembly GCF_910591565.1. Taxonomy (NCBI): domain Eukaryota; kingdom Metazoa; phylum Arthropoda; class Insecta; order Lepidoptera; family Tortricidae; genus Cydia; species Cydia splendana. The sequence continues at coordinate 11,933,087 of NC_085968.1, read as the reverse complement.
TTTAAGAATATGTTTACATAAAATGCTTTAAAAACTTCCTGCGGCTTTTAAATAATGTACGTGACCTACTTTCTGACCTATCTAAATAAAGGGTAGCATGGATCTCACGACTCTCACGGGATACGTAAAAAAATATTTTACTTGAAAAAGCACGCATTTTTGCTTGACGCTAAGCGTTATATATGGGTCCTGATTGATATATAAACAAAAGCAAGTCAAGTCCCGAGAGGCATGTGTGAAAATATGTCTGTCATGCATATATCGCCACATATATAATTATTTATATCAGAGATAAATCGGTCCCTTCATTGCTCTTGGTGCTACCTACCACAATACCTTCAGTAACTGAAGGATGCTGTTAACAAAAATATGTCAACCCACATTAATTTTGCAATAAAAAGTCAACTTTAAGCCAAATGTCAAATTTTTGGGTACATCATCAATATCTTATTGAAAAATTAATGTGGGTTGACACATTATTGCTTATCAGCATCCAATTCAAGTTATAATGGAAGTTAGATTAAAAATGATGGCGTTTTAAAACTAAATAGTAGGAATCGCTTTCATCCGGCCCGATTCGAACTTCACGATACGTCAAATATTACCGATACGATATGGATTAGATATGTCAGTGTCAAAAGTCATGTTTTTGTATGAAGAAACGTCACTTTTGACACTGATATATCTAATCCATATCGTATCGTAAATGAGCCCAAGAAGTCAATATTTTGAAGACATTAATGAAATGTACATTTTTTTTGGAAAACGCTCAGGTACGACTAAAAATAAGTACGTTTATTAATACAACTATACCATTCCAGGCGGCTTAGCACGGTCGCGTTTTTATCCCTTGTCACCATGCCTGTCACGTTCTAACAAGTATGTAAGTGCGAAAGGGACGCGCATAGTGATAGTCGATAAAAATGGAACCGGGCTGAGCCCGCTGGTTGACAAGAAAACATTGGAACTCTCACCAGAAACCAAGTTCATAACATAAATAAAATGTGTGTATCCTATTGTATATAAAAATTAGAGATGCACCGGATATTCGATCACTATCCGGCCTATCCGGCCTTTATTTTAATATCCGGCCGGATACTGGATAGAAACATTGCTTCATTTCGGAGTAAACAAAATTGGATTTAAGAAACAGTCACGGTCATAATCGTAGTTACTCGGTATTATTTTAAAACAATTTAACCTCCTGCCGCCCAAAGACCTATTAAAAGGTCTCCGACTGAGTAGTGGTTCCGGCCCAAGCATAATTACACTTTTAACTTATACGCGCCCAATGACCTTTTAAAAGGTCATTGGGGGCGCATTTCTACAACTTTAACCTGTCATAAAAAATAAAATTTACCGCGTATTGAATTCAGATCAGTTTTGAATTTGACGTTGTCAATAGATGTCAATCTGTGAAAAATAATCAGTCAGTTTTGAAGTAATATCCAAAACAATGTCAAGGGGTCGAGGACGTGGTAATTTAATCGATGATTTCTTGGCTATCTCGGCAGATTCCTTGTGTATTTTTGTTGTAAATGATGTCTAATATGTTCGTCTTTGTTTTACCACATTTATTTTTTACTTTTAATCAATATTCATGTAAATACAACAATTAACATTTGGAAGACCTATAGGAAGGCATGTGGGTCGTAATATATTTAAGGTTTTTATAGGTCTACGGGCTTTAACCGCTATATTGGGTTAGTTTTGCATTGGATATGCTGTTCGTTTATCGATTAAAATTTTAATTTATTAAAGTATTTAATTTTTAATGTCTTTTTTTTTGGTAAAAATATTTAAAAATTCATAAATTAAAATAAGATGGTAGAAATTACTAGCTATAGGATTTTAATAGGTCTGCGGGCGGTTACCCTATTTTTATAAGAAAAATCGATATGGTCGAGTTTAGTGCCTATTAGTTAGGTCATTTTCCCAGTTTATTAGTTTCTCAGTGCTTGTGTAGAATTGAATATTCACTGTATTTTTATAATCCAATAGTCAAAGTAAGATAATATGCTGCTTGTGGCTAATATTATTGTTAGCATATGGCAAAGATAGGAAAAAAAATCGTAATAATATTTTACATGAAATGCGTTATTTAATTCTGATATATTTAAAATATGTTACAGAAGCGGGGTAAATCAACGTAATGGTACATTAATTATTTGAATAAATTCAGAAATACACAATCTAAGAAAAACCACTTTGTTGAGGTAGCGGCCCAGAGTCCTATAAAAAAGACATCGAATTTCGGTGTTTCTTTGGTTTCTTAACCTTCTACTGATACCCCTTATGATGCTAAAAAACACTCACACCCATAATACAATGCTATGACAATGTAATCATATGTCGAAGTCTTGGGCCGGAACCATATGAACCTAAAAAAAGGCCTCTGGGTTTGTATCCCATCTTTGACGAAAAAATTCTGGGCGGCAGGAGGTTAAACATTCCACAGATATGCACGCGCACACATTTCATACCTAGAAATGTGTCCGCCCGAACGTTCACTACGAAACAGGTCAAGGTACGAATGTTCGGCGGCCGGATACCGAATATTCGGTTGATGGGCGGGCCGAATATCCGGTATCCGGCGAAACAACTATCCGTTGCATCTCTAATAAAAATACAAAGTTTCGTACGTTTGAGAAGTCGAACTGCTGGAGGCGCTTGCGTCCTGGCGACAATTAGGTAATTTAACTAGCCATGGCTAACTCATTTAACGTTAAAAACCACAGTACAATTTTTTTCGGCGTCTCAATTTGCTAAAAATTAAGTATTTCGAGAATTTTCTTTAATAAAATTTTGGGGTTGCTGGGGAGATGCTCTACAGCAAGTCCGAATTTAGTTCATTGTACTCTCGATCTATCGAGGTACAATTTTTTTGAAGTATGTACTAATTCAGTACATATTGTGTACATCAGCATTACGTTTCAATAAATCACAAAACAGACAGTGGGGTTTCCACGGAGCATGACGTCGATTTTCACAGCGGCTGTAAGTTAGTTCTTGCGGAAGCAATCGCCGTCTATACGAGTATTATTATGCGTATACGAGTAGATGAGTAGTAGGTCGGACCTTGTTGGGATAAGGCTTTAGCAACTTGATGGCTAGAAGTTTCAAGTCACCAAAAGGATTAATAGACCACGAGACCACATCCAACAACTTAGCTCAAGACTGTGGACTCTATGGCGGTTTGCTACCGCACACCGAGGGCAGGCTAAATAATATGTATATGAGTAACATAGGTAGGAAAGGAGCATATTAATACGTCTGTGTAAAACTGGCTTCCATGCCAATAGGGAATATTAGGCAAAGCTCTGCGTAGGTGGCACCACTAGCACATACAGTAAACAAACCTCATTGACATCATCAATGACACATCATGCGTCACTAGGTCAATCACATAGCCTACCGTGAAACACGACAATCGAAAGTTCGGTTTCTGCCTCTCTATCACTCTTACTTATTCGATCGGTAGAGAGGCAGATAAAGAAATTTCGATTTTCGCGTTTCGCGGTAGGCAACCTGTAAACAAACCGCCTTGGTGCATCAATGTTATAGTGAAAACTTGTCAAAAAACTGTTTAAGGCCTATTGTCAGACCAAGAATAGTCTGCAGCGGATTTGATAGCCCACGCAGTGCAAGTGTTATTTTAAACGTCAAACTTCTATGAAATTATGACGTATAAATGACACTTACACTGCGTGGGCTATCAAATCCGCTGCAGACTTTTTTTGGTCCGACTCTAGTATGTATAAGTTACTCTATGGTGTACTAAACAAATTAGTGCTGCACTCTGGCGGCAGAAAATTGCAGTAATACTCCCTATTCGAACGTGCACCTGACGTCAAACCGATATTCGAATACAATTAAAGCTCAGCTGCTCGTCATTAATGTCATTATATTGCTACTCGGTTTTTTTTTAATAATTACGGGATAATAATTAAGTGTACCTTAAAAAAACTTCTTAATTAATGACAAGACAGATAAATTATATATCTGGTAATTTATTGCCCGTATTGGATTTACACACTGTATAACGTTTTTATTTTAGTAAGTCCCTTTCATAGCAGAGAATACTAGTCAATCTCATTGATAAGTGAAATTAAATAGGTACTTACTTAGGTGTACCTACTTAAATTTCACTTAAGTATATAACGTGAATTAAATAATTATCTTCGCTCGCATTGAACTCCATATAAGTTGACCTTCAAGTATGCACATTAGTCTAAATTACTGCGATAGTACACTCTCACTCGACTTTAGCTATAAAGTGGTCTAATTATTCTTGGAAAAGGCATTAAAAATGGAACGTGACGTGCACTGGATGTTACGGAACGATGGTATCTTTTTACGGAGCAATTTTATGTTCGTAGTTACTTACTCAATAGTTATACACCGATGCAAAAGTGCAGGTACTTAATTAAAGTTTAGTAAATACTAGACATTTTTTTTACCTGAGTGCCAAACATCTTTCAAGTAAGGAGGAGGAAGGAGGATTGCAAGAGAAATCGCCTAAAGAAATGTTTGCTAATTAACTAAGTATCAACCTACTTAAGTTTTTTTTATTAACCAATTTTTTTTTATTAAACTTCAGCTATTTTTTTTTTCAGTGTATAATAATTATGTGTCTTGCACTGTGCCGAATAATATTTTGTCTATATATTTTATTAGTAGGTACTTTAAAATCTTTAAATCCAGTTTAATCAAGCTAACAAATGCAAACGATAATAAAATTCGACCTTTATATTAGGAGTAGGTATTACCAAAAAGAATAGATAGTATAGAGGGGTCCTGTCATTGTAAATTTTGTAGTCACTGTAAATTTACTGCCATCTATCGACACACGACTAAAACTCAAAATGAAAACGTATAAAGTTATCAAAAAATGTATATATATGGATAAAATGATTTTGTTATTTTTATATCATTTTGATCCATGTTCATTCACTGATATCTATGTGTTAAAATTGTTAAATATGAAACGGTGTTGTCACGCCATCTAGCCGAGGATAGGCTAAAGGTGTGTGCGCCATCTATTCGAGAATGACTTTTACTTGAATTCTGAGGCACGTTTTTTCCTTAGACTTTATTCGTCTTATACGAAGTTACATATGTCTTTGGTATTACCTACCTACATACTAGGTGGTACCTACTACAGAGTTGTGATATTTCTTGTTAGGCTCTTTACTTAAATATATTCCTATTATTACGAGTATAGAGCTTTGATTGTAGACATTGGCGCACCTACTCGTATTGTGGTTGTTCTATACATAGATACATCAAACCATTTACAGTTCACGCCGCATTCAGCTTCCAATAGAGAGCGGAAATAGATGTACGCCTATACAATACAAAGCTTGTTTCATACATAAGCAGAATGCCTTCTATTATTAAAAGTAGGTACATAAATGAAAATGGCTGAAAGGATTTAATTAAAATCCTCTCGTCGGCTAAATAATACCGATCATAATCACTTCGACAAAATACGTTTTGAGTAAGTAAATTTAATCCCAGAATGCTTGAATCATCGTACTTAATGAAAACAAGATAATGAACTTTTACATGTATATTCGAATACTTTTGTAACTGCCTTCATAAATGAAATATCGAGGTTTAAGTAAAAACTGGTATGATGTACTTAAAAGATAGCCCAACACGCAATTGTTGCAATCGTTTGCAGAGTCCGACATCTTTTGACGCTATCTTCACATCACGATGTTATCTTTTAATTTGTCTATCCTCTTTTGATATATCTCCGATAAAATTGTCGATAATTAGATAATATTATTATATTTATCTGTACTCGTATAGGTACCATTTTTTAATAGGTACCAATTGTTACTTATACTTCCGTGTTTTCACACAACAAAATAAGAAATTTATTTTTCCGTGTTTTCGCACAGCAAAATAACAATTTTATTTTCAGTACACACGTCTGTAACAGTGGGCAGTCCGTAGATTAATTTTGGTCTTGTTGCAAAAGCCGGACATTCTAATTGGTATTACTACCGTAGTTCTTGGGGTAAACCAGTAGGTATAGCGCGCTCTAGAATTATTTACATAAGAATACTAGTTTATCAAAGAGCGCACTTAGGGCCGATTGCACCACATCTTCTGTAGTTACATAAACATTTGTACGAGGTGCAACCCGCACTCATGCTGGCATTTGTCAACATTTATATCACCACTAGCTTTGCCCGCGACTTCGTTTGCGTGGAGTTAGTAATTTGGGTAGCTTATTTTTTATCCAATCTACTTTTTAACGATTCCCCATACAAACTTCCACCCCCCTTTTCACCCCCTTAAAGGGTGATTCATGTGATAAAAATACTACTACCCTATGTCCTTCCTCGGGACTCAAACTATCTTCATACCAAATTTCAACTAAGTCGGTTCATCGGTTTAAGCGTGAAGATGTAACAGTCAGACAGACACACTTTCGCATTTATATTATTACTAGCTTTTGCCCGCGACTTCGTCTGCGTGGAATTAGTGACAGCAGCTAAAGTAGGTATAGCGCCTGGATAATGCTAATAGCAATCATTCAATTCGCGCATGGCTTACTTCAATTATTAGGCAATTAATTAACTCTTTCAATTCCACCCCCCTTTGCCATCTGCACTTACATAAAAACTATCCTATGTCCTTCCCCGGGACTTAAACTATCTCTTTACCAAATTTCAACTAAATCGGTTCAGCGGCTTGAGCGTGAAGAGGTAACAGACAGACAGACACACTTTCGCCTTTATAATATTAGTATGGATAAGTATGGAAAGTATGGATTATCACCAACCACTACTATGTTAGTGGTTGGAACAACACGCCCGCACCTGGTTGATGGCTGGACGTTTCCCCGACAGTGGCCATTTTGTGCAGATTGCATCGCCGTCAAATAGCGAACAAAAGCTGCTCCCGGTGTTGCTCGTTTGTAAATAGTTAAAGAATTAATTGTTCCACTGGTGGGATATGTTCAGATTCATATTCCAAATTATTTCTATAATTAATTTATAATCTCAAATCACTGCACCAGTGGAAGAAAAATGTCTACATGACTCGCCGTTGCAAGTACAAGTGTTGGTTTCTACTTTTTCTCGACGCCTGAATAATTAAAAACCTGGAAATCGATTCAAATTAAACAATCTTTTGTGGTTTTGATCTTATGTTGATACGATCTAGAAGAACGCTCACTAGTCTGTTCGAGAAACGGAAAACGGTGAAAAATAGAGATAATACTCCTAAAAATACGTGTGATACCTCATTAGATTCGTAATGATGTCTAGAAAAATGTATTCGAAGCGTGTATTAGCACACAAAAAATATCAAAAGTTATGAACAAAAAAAGGGGGGGAAAAGTAGGTATTTTTTATTTCCCCAATATCTCAAAAAGTATTCATATTTAAGAAACAAAAATTAACTAAATTAATTAAAGAGGAGGATATTTCCAATAAAACATTACATACTTGCAGAGCTGTATCTCCATTATTTATACTTTTTATTAAACGATGAACACAGCCCTCCGCGCCTCTTTTTCGGGAAACGCGCGCGGCGTGAAAAAGCGTTTACGTAACATTAATTATGATTTTAAAGGTATTAAATAATAATTAAAAATTTTGAAAAAAATATGGTATGAGAAATATATCTTAAAGTTATGTTTTCATTAAGTTAGGTAATTGTTAATTATCAAAATTTTCTCGAACTTCCTTCTTTATTAAAAACGAAAACAAATGTATTAAATAATTATCGTACAATTTTGTCGCCTTCTAGAGCCCTTCTCATATACATGCTTAATAAGATCACGTTATATTTCGTTTCTTAAATATGAATACTTTTTGAGATATTGGGGAAATAAAAAATATCTACATTTTCCCCCTTTTTTTGTTCATAACTTTTGATATTTTTTGTGTGCTAATACACGCCTCGAATACATTTTTCTAGACATCATTACAAATCCAATGAGGTATCACACGTATTTTTAGAGTTATTATTTCTATTTTTCACCGTTTTCCGTTTCTCGATCAGACTACACGCTGAGTGGTCTATGCGAAATACCATTGCCAATCACCAAGACGATCGTCAAGCACGTATCAACACCAAAACAAATTATTAAATAAGAATCTGTGCTCTTGGAGGGGCCCGAGAGAGACGTACGGATGAATGATAACAAAATTATATAATTTTGACATCAAAATGTAAGTTCAAATTGGCCCCATAGCAAAATGTTTAACACAAAAAGGGTAAGCAACGTGCGTGGACTTACGACTTACCACTAGAGTTGCACTTGCAAGCGCCCATATAGGCTGCGGTAGCTGCATAACATTAGGCGGGTACACACGCTTGTATAAAAAAAAATATGGTTGTCTGAAAAGTCAGTTTACGGACGATAATCTTGCGTGATAACGTCATAATCGAAAACATTACCATTACATTACGAAACATTACGTAACGTTACCATGGAGATCCGTCCACAACGTTACCATGGAGATTTGTCCACAACGTGACACTTTTTCGTGCATGCTACCGGTGTTCATCGATTTATAAGCCGTTATCACGTTAAAAATCACTGTTGTGGTATAAAGAAAATTGTAAGTAGGTAAAGTACATCATAATCATCATTTATTAATAATATAAAATTACATGTCTAATAGGTACAACAATATGTAGGTAGGGCCCGATTTACAAATGTGTTTCCATTTTATAGGCGAACCTTACGAGCCGATACTTTAACGAGGATCTTTCTAGATCTTTCTACTTACACCTATTTGTGTTTGTCATCTTGACTAGTGAGGCTAGGTTGCATTAGTTACAATATCCATTATCAATATCTCTTTATCAGTGCGTTCTTCAATTTCTGCGCTCATCATTAGCATACTTTACGCCTCAATCCTCAGTCCCTAAACTTATTTTAAAAACTCGATAAAAATGCTAACAAGAGATAAAACCTTTTTATAATAAATGTAACTTTCAAAGGATTCTTTTATGAAGTTTATTAATTTGTTGAGCTCGTCTAGAGAGATAATCTGAGTGCAGTGCCGATGGAAATGAGAAAAGTTCGTAATTACCGTGTAAGCACCCACGGTGGTCGTCGAAGTTTTAATTGATCAGGTCCTTATTAACAGAGTCAGTGGAGGTGGAAAAGCACGCTAGAGCAAGCCGCCTAATGACAATAGCATCCAGCTTATGTACACCTTAATGATTTTATCGTAACGATTACGAGGTTGATCGTGAAGGCGTATTTAGGCGTTTGTCACACCTGCTGATAAAGTGTCATTGTCTTGCTATCGAACAATGCTTGCTTCAACTTGTCGTTGTCAGTGTTATCACGCTATATCGTAAGTCCGCTATCATCGTTTATCAAGAAATATCTAATATAATAATTGATTGATGAAAGGAATACGAGAAATCAGTAGTGGACAAGACCGTCCCACTGATTTCCCGCATTCCTATTCATTACATACCTTCCGCAATAGGTAACTATATCGTTATAAGGCTGTATGATGAAAGTAATTTATTTCGCTTCTCACGCAGATATGTTCCACTGTCCACAGAGTGCAGGTAAATCGGGTCCCCGGGCGCACCAGTGTAAGTGTAAACGTGAAATTTTTAGCTCTATCTATACGTCATCGGTGAACCTATCTATACACGGTAGCGAAAAAATAAGTGCATTGCCGTTGCCAGGGAAGTTTTGGGATTATACTGAGCAACTTTTACTATTGGACCAACCCCGAAAATCCATACTTCCATAGAAAATTAACCAGTCAAAATGTATGAAACAGCCAAATTTTTTTTCATGATTTCGTGATTGGTACCATAGTAAAAGTTGCTCAGTATAATCCCAAAACCTCCCTGGCAACGGGAATGCAATTTTTTTTGGCCACCCTGTATAATATACTGGTTTTCTTGACCATACGACTGTCTATGTCTTCTGTAGCTGCTCTATAATAACAACGCCTTTGGTAAGGGGATCGAACCGTTTTCCTTTATGAATGTTCCTTTGTTACATAATGCAAGTCAGTATCTATTCAGCGACCGGACCCAAGGAATGGGAAGCGGTAAATCATATCATATACCTACCTACTTAGGTATCAAAAAAAATTGAAAAACTGAGGAAAAATATGTCCCTATTATTGCGAGAATTCACGTAAATCGCATTTGATAGGATATGAATTTGTAAAACCTAACAAATATACCTCCAACGGACTACTGTAAAAGCGGGCGGAGCGGCGGAAAGCGCCGAAATTCTAAAACGTAACAAATATAAGAGCCTCGGTAGAGAGTACCATTTTGTACCATTTGGTGTTGAAACTCTAGGTCCATGGGGTCCCAGCGCGCATAAGTTGTTCGCAGAAATCGCGAAGCGTCTGGTTGACGTAACTGGTGACCGAAGAGCTGGCGGCTACCTCGCACAACGTATCAGCATTGCGATACAGCGAGGAAATGCCGCCAGCATCCTTGGTACAATGCCTCAAGGGCCTATTTTAGATTTAAGCTAGTTATTAATTTCGTTTAGTAGTACCACTGTATATATATTGTATGTAAATAAATGTTTTTTTAATAATAAAAAAAAAAAAAAAAACAAATATACCTATATATATATATAGGTATATTATTGCGTTTCAGATATCAAAGATATTCCCTACCGATAGTATAAATATTAGGTACATAATATATATTTGACAGTTTATTATGTTTGATATTTATTTATGTAGTTTTTCAGTACTTGAGACTCAAATAAGAAAAATGTAATTCCTGTGTATGTACATGTACATAGTACATACCTACTGACCTGAAAAGAGGTGTAATATATTATATCGTTAGTCAATAAATACTAACAAGCTTTTCCAGCTAAATGCACTAAGTGCTCCTCGTTGCAATAAAATTGCTCAAGAGGCCCGATATGTGAACCCTTTTACCTCTTCGCCGCAGTAAATATTGCGCTCCCGTATTAAATATGAACTTTAATAAAAAGATAATTAGTAAAGTTACTGGAATTACGCTTTAACCAATTTTGACCAGGTACCTACTTCTATAAACAGGAGGGGAGGAAGTCCGATGTTCATGATTTTGATTTACTTTATAGTTCAATGACATTTTTGTCTTTTTACCGTAGAAACTTGATGGTCTTCATAACTCGAGTTTATAATAATTTTATCCAAGTTTGTAGTTACGTCGATAAAATGTTTTTCGTCAATTTGCAATACAAAATACACGCAAAACAATGGTCCGCTATTTTCACAATTCTTAACAAGAGACATGCAAGCCAAAGACCCATTCTGCCCCACCGCGCAGAACAGCCGTAACAGTCATTCAATCCATTTTCAATTAGGATTTAGTTGAACGCGTATACAGTAAACAATCGAATTAACTTCCCTATGGTTATTAAGGGGCCCACAGATTACCAGTTCGCCGGACGATATCAGCCTGTCAGTTGTTCGGAGCTGTCAAATTTTGCCGATATCGTCCGGCGGACTGGTAATCAGTGGGCCCCTTTACGGCCAGAGGGAGGGGTGGCAGAGTTTACGTTCCGTCATGAACAACGTCATAACTATCAAAGGTGTAAAGTCCCTACGGCAAAGTGCTTTTCTTGTTCAGTGACCTATTTGTGACTCTTGCAGAGTTTCTGCTACGTACTTCAACTCTATATCTAGGTATAACTACACTGTATTAGAAAACCGTAAGTCTCTTAAAAGCTTTTATCGCGGCGCGCTAGAGCGACAGAGTGCTTGGTTCCTGTATGCTGAAGCTTAATTTACTGTACCTACACCTACCTATGTCGTTGAAGGAACATAATTATAAGTTGAATAAATATGAATAAATATTTTCTAACTAGTAGATTTCAACTTTAGTAAAATGAAAACAGGTCCAATTTTTTAAAATAAATTCGAAAATTACTCTTAAGTTGTATTTTGATCTTATGATGTCACAGCCATCTCGAGCATTATATACCTATTTCACACATACATAGGTTACTAAAACTTTCCGAGACGTTTCTAATGAGTCAGAACTTAATGCAGAATTAATAAAACTTTTTTTTTCTATCGATTATCGAAAAGCAAACAAATAACCTTATTTAACTCCGCTTATTGCCTAAATTATTTTTAAAGATAAGTTTTTATCAACAATAACTTAAATAAATATGAAAATGTTAGGTAAGTACCAAATTAGGTCTACCAACCAAATTAGTGTTACCTACCTAGAACCCGTCTAAACTAACTTTGCACCGATTTGAACAGAATAAAATGAAAGGGTGTCCTTATAAACGTCATATTTTCATAGAAATTTGACATTTATAATGACATAGCCACACTTTGTCATGACAAATGCAGTGCAGAGTTAGCTTGGTCCTACTCTATTAATGGTAATATCTAGGTAGGCAGGTAGAGGAAGTAGGTGCATGCATGCAAATGATAGCAAAAGGTTGCAAAATGTCTTGGAGAAACCTACAAAGGAAAAAGCTTTAAAGGAAAATCCTTTCAATGTTTTATTTTGACATGAAATAGTATTTTATACAATCGTGATATAATAAAAGAGCTTACAACACGAGACGAAAAGCTTGATTATATCACTATTGTATACATTCCTTTTTCTACGAGTCAGGAAAAATAATACTTTAAACTAATAGAATCCTACAAACAAACCAAACCAAAAGTATACTGCTAAGATACGCGAGCAGCCGCGATACTATCATACTGGTACGCGGCCAGGCCGCCGCGGCCCGGCGGGCTGGTCAACGTCACCTTCTCGTAACTCATGAGGCCCTGCTGGTACTTGCTCCGCGCAATTCAATTTTTAGACAGTTGTTTTCTCGATTTTGGCCACCGTAGCCTATGGAGACTAACAAGCAACGCTAAGTGGTTTTCGTAGTCTATGGATGTAGGGTGTCACATGCGCGTTTCTGACTTATGAAGCAATTGTTTCTACTATACAACCTAAAATAAATGGTAATTAATTTGAGCTATGGTTTTGTTTCGTCCTCTTGATTGCGGCTAGCTGTGATTGGTCAATTTCATTATAGTATTTATAGTTAACTAAACAGTATCGAAATGAATATTATAATTGAGTTGGGAGCCCATACATTAAAAATACCCAATTGCAGTTTGGTATAAGAAATTTAATTCAAGAATTACAGTCGACTAGTAGAAAAAAACAGGTTTAAGTCCTCGGCCCAGTGTAATTAGTAAAAGATGGGTAAGTACCTATAATTAGCATCTAAATTGGGTGTCATGAACAACTCAAGTAAAAGCAGAACAATCCTGCGTTAAACATTCAAGCCCCATTCAACAATCTTTACTTCCGATCCGAGTAAATTATAAACTACGCCCATAAAGCCGAAAACACGAACTGAAATAATTCGGATGAGAGTTGCCAAGGATCTATCTGTATTTTAAGTATTCGGTCGGTTATTGGAAGCAACTGTCAGATTTTTGGCAGTTCAATTTTCAAAATAATTTTTGAGATTTTATATCTAGAAAAAATACCTACTGTTATTTCGGTGCGCCACTTTAAAAGTTTCAAAATATGGATGTGTCGTGTCGTGTCCAGATCATAGATTTTGATCATTTCATGAAATGCCATTTTATAATTGATCCCTTCTTGATATAGTTAGGTTAAGTTTGAAATTTTCATGATATGACCAACTGGTCATTTCATGAAATGATTACCACATCATGAAATTATCAATTTTAAGACTTGGCCACGACATATATGTACTTTTAACAGCAACATACCTACGGTTAATTAAAGTGTAAAGGCAGCTGCAGTGCTGCAGAGGTGCCTCTGCATAAAATGTTACATATACTTTGAGGTGAGGTTTAAGGATTACTCACGTTAGACCGGGCCGTGTCCGGGCCGGAGCTTCCGGCGCTTACTTTTCTATGACATGACAGGCGATCACGTGATGCTTACCATAGAAAACGATGCTCCGAAAGCTCCAGCCCGGACACAGCCCGGTCTAACGTGAGTCATCCTTAAGTATCTCTGTAGCTGACAGCTCAAGTGCATACCTATTTCCTAAATATCAAGAATTTTGTTTAATTTCATTGTCGTCTCTCAAGCCGTAGTAGCCATGAATGAAAATGTCTTCATTGTCCGCCATTTCTCCGGCGCGTCACCGTCGCGTCCACCTGCGCCCAAGATACGGCCCCTTTGATTGGGACCCGTAATTAGTTTAATAAATTCCGCTAATTTGCAATCAGTGTCGGCTCGGCAACGATTCTCAGTGATTAAGACCTCCAATTGCCTTCGTTTGCTAGCAAAACGTACAGGCGGTTAACACGTTCCGCACAATTTTGAACAACCTTAATTACGTCTAATTGGACTCGTAAATTACTGTTGTTACTTTATTGCTAGTAAATTAACGCTATGAAATATAAATAAAATATCTGGTTGTTAACATTGCTGTTATAATTAAGTGTTCCGTGAACAAAGTTTTGTACGGAACACAAAAAATTGTAGGTCTGTACGAATTTCTACAAGTGCAGGATAATTAATTTTGTTCATATACCTATCTAATAGGAACAGGAATTATTAAGGTTGCGCTACCGGTGAATGAGAATAGGGAACGAAAGATTGAGATCATTATGATGATCCGATAAGTACGACAATGCTTATAGATTGTAGCATCATTAAAATAAAGTACAAATGTATATTATACGTACCTACTCTTTTTGGTAGTAAAATTAATTATAAAAAAATTAAATCGTTCATCGTGAATTTACTGTTACTCATATAAACATATATGTAAGTATGTAACAGTAAAGTTTACAAATGCCGCAGTGCTCAAAAATTGCTTCAATATTGCCTCAAATTGTAAGCGTAATCCTATTAGAGGCTTAGAAGCGTGCAAGTTGGCAGGTTTATTACTGCATAGGTCGCTATCTCCCCAATATGTCCACACCGGCCAACGACGTAGTGTAACACGATATGAAGCGAAGTACTCTTACACTGGTGCCACGTTTAGCGTCTCATTGCTCATTTATGTAACTAAATTTTTTAATATTTTGATTTAATTGTAGAGGATGTATAAAAGCAATAAATACTGTCGAAAGAAGAATGAGCGATCTTATCAGGTATGCTCATAGCACACTCTTACTCATATAACGGGGTATTTTAAGATTTTAAATGTTGTGTGTCATTATTTAATTGAGTTTTATTGATCATGTAAATACTTATTCTGAACAGTGTAGCCAGTGTAGGTAATGTAAAAATTTGATCCATATCTATCTATCGAATACTGTTAGATTGGGGTATTTTATAAAAGTTAATTTACGTTTGCTTTGTCTTATTTCAAGTCTATAGGTAAAATACATGAACTTATGGCAACTCCTTCTTCCGTTATCCCTGTATTTTACCACGGCTCATGGGAGCCTGGGGTCCGCTTGACAACCAATCCCAAGAATTGACGTAGGCACTACCTAGCAAAACCAACTATCTAACTTTTGGCAACTATCGACCCCATGCAAACGGAAACTAAGCCAATTTTTCCCTTCCTCTAGTATAGATAGTTCAGCCCCTTCCTTAAGGGCATTTAAGACTTCTCTTTAATAGAGTTACGACTTATCTATAATCATTCTAGACAACAAAGGTGACATTATTTTGAGGTGCAACGTAACTGCACCTCTCTCGCCAGCGAAGTTATCCGGCAAATGGAGCAATACGTCATCTGCGCGGTTAATTAAATCTGGAGGTGCGCGCTGTTAGCGTGGCAAATTAAGGGAGCCAAGCAATCAATATGCATAAACATGCTACGGGTAAGGTACACACAAAGTACTTAAAGGTAATTCGAGTTTTAGCTAGGTATATGCCTAATTATCAACATACCTACCTGTATTAAGTATGGCGACATGACTGTTTTTAAATCTCATTTAAAATCTCTACATACTTACAATATTATATTCTACAATTACTCATCTTACTGCAGCATTAGGTACTATAACTTTATTATCATCAAATATAAATCTGTCAGAAATTGCTTTTACATTGGAAAAAGAGAACAATTTAATTATATGGTAACGAAAATAATCCGTAATATGAATTATATTTTTCATCACACTTGCTCGGAAAAGATGTATTTACACGTAGGGCTTGCGGGCGGGAAATTGAATTTTTCGCCCTAGGGCGGAAAAAATCTTTTCCGAGCAAGTGTGATGAAAAACACTTATTTACACGTAGGGCTTGCGGGCGGAAAAGATTTTTTCCGCCCTAGGGCGGAAAAGTGTTTTATACAGAAGTTTGTTTTTATTAATTCTCCTTTTTTTCCTTACAAGTGTGATGAAAAACATTGTGTGTGCCACGGGCGGTAAAGAAATTCCGAACTCGTGAACATTTTAAGCCCTCGCTTCGCGTCGGGCTTAAAATTGACACTCGTTCGTAATTTCTTATTTCCCGCCCTTAATACACAATGTACTAATCAAACATCACACGCCGTGGTTTCGTGAAATATTTAATTCGACTTGTCCCATTTTCCGGGACGATGGAATACGCAAAATGCCAAAACCGCTTTCTATCGCTGCAAGCATGTTTAATGTTTATATTTGTTTGGGACACAATAGAAAATGACTTCAGCAAAAAGCTACGTGCCGTCGTGGCCGTATTAACTCCTTTGAAGACGAATACCTTCTTATTTTGTACTTTTATTGGGGGACCGCGTAATTGTGAAAATATACTTAGCAATATTTGGCTTTTGTATTCTCAATCTTCTTCCTCGCGTTATCCCGGCATTTGCCACGGCTCATGGGAGCCTGGGGTCCGCTTGACAACTAATCCCAAGATTTGACGTAGGCACTAATTTTTACGAAAGCGACTGCCATCTGACCTTCCAACCTATAGGGGAAACTAGGCCTTATTGGGATTAGTCCGGTTTCCTCACGATGTTTTCCTTCACCGAAAAGCAACTGGTAAATATCAAATGATATTCGTACATAAGTTCCGAAAAACTCATTGGTACGAGCCGGGGTTTGAACCCGCGACATCCGGATTGCAAGTCGCACGCTCTAACCGCTAGGCCACCATCGCTTCCTTTTGTATTCTCAATGTGAGACGCAATGCACATTGGGCAAAGATCTTGGACAAGTGGAATACCTACCACCCTGTCGCAAGGGGAAAATCGCCTTGAGCTATGAGGACAGGGCGGACAGTGGACACGCCATATATCAAAAATCATTTGCGTTTCTATGTGTGAACGGCACGTCTGTACACGCGTCATGCGTCTTGCTTAAAAACCGAACTGAGCATTCGCCAAAAGTTCGTCCAAAATCGGGGCGAGGCGGTGCGTGGCCGTTCTGTATGATAATAATACATACTAAAGTGACGTTTTTGTTTGAAGAAATGTCGCATTTGACACTGACATATCTAATCCATATCGTTTCTAGATCAATAGATTAATAAATTGACGTATCTTAAAGTTCGAATTATTCTGTGCTATGAGAGTAGGTAAAATACATCGCTAGGCAAGCGTTATTACCATAGTAATGGCCGTTACCTGGGAAATTGCGATTCCCGTCAAGTTAACACCTATTTTAGTGACACTTAACTTAATCGCATACCCTAGAATAATCACCTCCGAGTGCTGCTTGTAAAACTTAAACTTGGCCTGACCGTAGTTAGCGCAAACTATTTATTACTACCTACGCAGAGACGTTGGTATAGTCGGTATCTTCGTTTCTTACAACAAAGTTTACATGATGTTATAGCGTGTGACAGGGACAGCACGCCCACGCGTGCGTTAGAAAGGGATATCACGCCTTGTGAGCGTCTTCCCAAGAGAACCAATCGCGGTCGACTCCCGGCTCGCTTCTTAACAGATTAAGCCGTGAGTCAACTTATGATAGGCGCGTGTGCCGCCATGTTGTATCGCGTGATCGCTGAGGGCGCTGCGCGCGAGTTAGTTCGGTAGCCGACAGCTTTGTGTATAAACGTATGCGCGTATCCGACCCTACGATCGATCATAGCTTTGTTCAATTGTAACAGTTTTAGTATTTTAATGTGTAGTGGACTGTTGTATCGTAATCCGTGTACTTTAAGTTTAATAAACTGCTTTTAACTTCAGTGCCGACTATTACTATACCCACGCCCGCTATAATGTAGTTTTTTTACCTAATTTATTAGTCGCAATATACGGTTACATGTTAGTATATTTTTAACTTTATAAGGGTCAAGGCAGCAAAATTGAGTTGTCAGCCAAAACCTAACTCAATTCACAATTTTTTTACGGGTCTGATTTAGTTCGATTATGTTTTATTCCTTTCTTACAAATACATAAGTCAAAAGGACAGATAAAGACAAACGATTACTAGGTAATTGACATGAGGCTTGAGCGCGTTTATGAATAAAGGGGGTAAATCTTTATTTGCTAAGTTTTTCTTTGCTCGTTCGAACGCTTGTATTACTGCGATATATGGGATCATCGACTAATAACTCAGTCAGCAAAATCATTAGCTTAGCATCTCTGCATACAAAATATATATAGGTACAGATGGGCTAAGGTAATGGTTTTGCTGACTGTATATATTAGGTACCTAACACAAAAACAAGATAAAAATCTCCTCCTATTTGAAGTAAGCTGATAAGATCTGCTCCGACGCTGTCGGTTCGGGTAACACAAGTTGCGAAAAACCTTTACAACTAGTGACATGTCCGAAAGACGTGGATGTAACAATGCCTACTCAGCGATATTTGCGGCTACAATACTTTACTATCTATGTCTCCATATTTATGTACCGCAAAAACATTGCTAAACCGAATACTTTTAGTTATTATCTACGCACGGACTTGTTTTCTTAACAATAATAATATCATTGCATAAGACGCGAGTTGGCACAGTGGCTGTTAACAACCACTGGGTAGAAAGCGGCGCACACCTCTCGACACCCCTGAGCCGCTCACACCGGTGTTGCCCTTGAGCCATCCTAGATGTCGCTTTTTGTGGGGGCCCATCTTGTGAGGGCGAGTCACCGTCTGCCGGAAATAAAATTGCATACCGTTTTATTAGGCAGGCGTCCGGTTTTTTACCCCATAGCCCATAGCTCAGTACTTAGTCCATCGCTTTCACCCAATAACCTAGTTCATTTTAGATTCCATCAACTCTCAATAGCCCTTACACCCTGGCGGGTGCTGCCTCTGCGTGCGTCCCATGACACGGGTAAGGGCAGCATCCGCTCGGTGTACCCCTTACATTTCATTAAAGTGTCAAAAGGGCCTCTACGTGTTGGCTTCGGCTCCGCGCACGCCTCCCAAAGGTCCGGAACACCATTGTTCCGTGATGGGAAAGACACACAATAATATCATAAACTGAAATAAACAAATTAAAATATTGTTCTGAAATAATTTAATTTGTTCAAATATTTTAATAATAATATCGACTAACACTTTGTATTTTTCTTTTCTACTACTATTTAACTGCAGCACCTACCGTATAACTTTTAAAATCGTAATAATTATGGACTTATTTTGTTTACCTACATACAGACGGTACCTCCGTAGGTAGGTATACTGATAAGAGATAACAAATAACCCACACCTATACTTTTTAAATTACATAATTAAGATATACTAATACAATATAAACAACAATTCCACGAATTCAACCGCTGGTTTTTATTAACAAATATGTTATGGTGACCGAAGAGCAGGCAGCTTTCTCGCTCAACGTATTAGCTTCGCAATACAGCGGGGAAATGCTGCCAGCGTCCTCGGCACCATGCCAAAGGGGCCCAATTTCTTGGACGTATTTTAATTTAATTTAATTTTATTTAGTATTAGTTTATAGTTTTATTTTATAGATAAGTTAGTTTATTTTTGGTTTTAATGTTTGTATCTACCTTATAAATAAATTTTCCCCAATATGTTATTTATTAACACCCAACACTATTACCCAACTCAACTACCTATCGAGTCAACTAATTCTTTTAAGGATTTGGTTAGGTTTGCCCTTGCAAATATAGTCTCCAAGAGTCGTAAACGGTATTTACAATTTTTGGAATATCTTTCTTAAATATTTACTTTACCTACATTTTTTCTATTTTTATTTTATAATGGGTGGGACGACCGGTCTGGCCTAGTAGGTAGTGACCCTGCCTAGAAAGCCGATGGTCCCGGGTTCGAATCCTGGTAAGGGCATTTATTTGTATGATGATACAGATATTTGTTCCTGAGTCTTGGTTGTTTTCTATGTATTTAAGTATTTATATATTATGTATATCGTTGTCTGAGTACCCACAACACAAGCTTTCTTGAGCTTACCGTGGGCTAAGTCAATTTGCGTAAAAATGACCTATAATATTTATTTATTTATTTAATGGGTGTTTATTGTTTATTAACCTGAATCAATGAGTATTAAATTGATACATAATTTAAAGAACCATAAAACGTCACGGTTTACGATTAAACGAAATCATTAACCGGTTAATTGTATCCAATGTAAAAACCCAATAAAAAAATTCACAGATTTCGTGCCTCACACGACTATCGAACACATTGGAAATGAATCTATGGAATTCGAAAAAATATTGTCACTGAGCGACGAGAAAGTCTGGATAAGGAAAAAGTTACAAAATAAAACTACAACGTTGAATGATAATTATTTTATTCTTCAATTAACACAAGTATCCTGGACATAATTTATTGGTTTTGCAGTGTTTGCGCATGATAACCTAGTGTTTATGTGAACTTTTGAACGAGTTCTTACGTATGCCTAACTGTGATAATAGTGATAATTTAAATTAACATATTTGTAATACAAATAGGTAAAATAACAAATAAATTAAACATAAAACTAATTAAAAACTAATCTTAGCAAACAATAGGTAAAATAATTTAATAATTAGGATGATGGTAAAATAATGTAACATTGACACTGATACAGATGGTAGCAAAAGTAGATAATGTTAGCCACTTCTACTGCTGACTGGATATACCTAGCCGCACATGTAAAATAAGCCAGGCTAAAGAAAGTGGTGATAAGGGCTTGCAATTCGATTATTCGAATATGTCGAATATTTGACCTGTTTTGATATTCGAATATTCGGCTGTTCAGGTTTCGAATATTCGAATATTTTTTATTACTAGTAAAAACCTGTTTTCATCCGCTATAGTTACAGTTTCTGTGTGTTTTGCCGGGTATTTATATTGAATGAGGAACGGTAGGTACCCAAATGCGAAGGAAATAATGTTTTACCTGTATTTTTCACGATAAGCTTCGTGGATATATTTAAACCTAACTCAATTTCAAAGAAAACGAAATCAAAAAGTATGTTTTGTTTACGTTGCGGCTAATGCTTTTTCTAGGTACAATCAACGTTACGTAAGTTTTAAGTTAAAGGGTCATTCTGTTTATTGAGTACAAGCGTGCCTTAAGCGAATATTCGAAGTCTAAACCTTGCCCTTTATCGCAACTCGCAAATTTGATCATACCAAACCTGCTCAACTAGGTAATCTAACCATGCACCTTTAGCTAACGAATAATCCACCCAGTAGTCAGCCAACTTTTTCCCTTAAATATTCCAATACTTACCTATTATTGGGTCCTTACCTATGAAATTGGCGTTTTTGTTCATAGATATAAGTCTGATCCTAGTTTTTTTTTTTTTACAAAAGTACATACACAATTACAATAAAACTACAGTGCACTCAATAAACAACGATTTTACATACAATTAATTGTTATTTTTTATTGTTAAGTGTTCAGAATTAAGCCTTGAAAATAGGTCTTTTCATGTGCTGTCGGTTCGAGTATTAAAATTACTTATATTTTTCTAATGGTACCAATTTTCAAGAAATGGAGATATTGAAAACATACCTTAAAGGTGTCAAAAATTACTGGAAAAATTTTGTTTGGTTTGAATTAGCCATCAAAAAAATATCCGCAAAATTAATTGTATGGAAATTCGTGTTTCGTTGAAATTCTCCGAACAAAACGCCAATTTCATAGGTAATGACCTAATATATTATGATTTATATAATAGCCGACCATTAGGAATCAAAACTAAACTTGCCAAGACAAATAAAGTTACTAAAGATTCAAAATACAATGGAATTAAAAGCCATTTTACAGGCCTCTGAGCGACTAGAAGTTAATTTAAATCAGAAAATAATTACCTACTAAAATGTTTTTACTCTTACATGTGTTTGGACGATTAAAGTTATATTAATTCACACAAGGACGCATTTATAATAAAAGTTTTATCTATAAATATTGAAAATGTCTAATTTTTGCGTTTTACTTGTTTTTATAACGTGTGCATCTCAGAGTAGGATGATAAAATCAAGTCAATTAAGTTGATTTCTGCAAAATATCATTAGTTTTAGCAATATGTGAAAAAAGCTTTTGAATAAAATGATAATAAACCGATTTTTCGATCCTATTCTTATTTTTTTAAATATTCGAATAATTATTCGAATATTCGAATATCTCGTCAGAAAAAGTCGAATATTCGAATATCTGAAAGTTTGGAATATTTGCAATCCCTAGTGGTGATACAAGTTATAGCTCACATTGTTTACAACTTAACTTTTGATAAGGGGGCGTATTTTGCTTGCAAGCACAATAGCTACGAATCTGATTTTAAAATCTTGTTCTGAAATGTTAAGGCCCACTGATTACCAGTTCGCCGGACGATATCAGCCAGTCAGTTGTTTGGAACTGTCACCTTTTGCGTTTAACTGACAGGCTGATATCGCCCGGCGAACTGGTAATATGTGGGCCCCTTTATGGACTTATAAACAGTTTCTCTCCTAGGCTCTAGGTTATATATAACCTGTTATTACAATGGAAATAAGCCTCAAGGTGTCTTCTATGCCTCTGTGATGTCGTTTTTAGGCCAACTCTATCAAATTGTTTTCCTCATTATTCGTATCATTATGATAACTTAATGTCAGTTCAGAGTTGTGAGAGGTCGCTCAAAAGTCACACTAGGTTATCATGCGGAAAGACCACAGTGACAAAAACATATCTAGAACTCGGACACGTGAATCAGAAATAGGTTTTATAGAGAGTTTTCCTCTCTAGACTATAACCTACATACTACTATATAGAATAGGTTATATATAACATATTACTAGTGGCTCTGTGAGCTGTAGACTTCGCGAGCATAGCTAAAAGCTGAATAAATGGATGGTTCCATCGTTTAGTATAATTTAGAAAATTAAAATGACAACAAAACATATTTTATGGGCTTGTCTTTATATTTTTGTAAGCACTTTTCGAAACAAAAACAAATAAAATTGAAACTATGAATATCTTATGTCTGTCATTTTACTTTATTTATTTTTACATCCCAATCGTGTAAGACTGATTCTAACAATCGTCAAAATCTATCCCTCAATAAACTCCGTTCAACCGTTTAGGTATGTGGGAACACGTCAGGGATTAGGGACGTGCATTTGTAGATACATATAAGTATAGTGGGTGAATAAAGGATGGCTCATGTTAGACCGGGCCGGGGCCGTACCGGAGATACCGGCGCTTCGTTTTCTATGGAAAGCACCACGTTATCACCGATCAGCCGTCATAGAAAATGACATGTCGGACGCCTCGGCCCAGGCACGGCCCGGTCTAGCGTGAATCATCCTTAACGTGAACATACCTTACGATGGTCGATGACATCGTAAAGTATGTGAAAGTAAAGTCAGGTCTCGTCCTAATGGTCGCGAAGTTGGAATCTCGCCACAATGCGAGCTTTAATTCTTTTGTAGTGAGCGTTCCGACTGAACGTCTAAGAACGAAGAATTTTTTAATCAGAGTGATGAATTTAAAGAACATGTGAAGGAGTATTCGAAGAAGTTTAAAGTAGATTGTCATATAGCTAAGCGAAATTATCTAATTCAGAAAATAAAAAGTAGTTCCGACATTGTTAAAGCAACCTGGAAAGTTATAAATGTGGAGACTGATGGTCGCTCGAAACACACAATTAAAGAGCTTAAACTAAACATTGATAACAAAATTATAGATTCCAATTTAGAAGTAGCTACAGAATTTGAAAAATTTTTCACCGAGGTACCAGTATCCACAACTAAGGATTTAAATTCATCACCCTCATCTGCTGTTACATTATTAAAACATAACGCTCCAGAGTGTTGTGGAGACCTTCATTTTGAACATGTTTGTACCTCAGATGTAATAAAGGCGTTTAAATCAATTAATGTCAAAAAAACTAATGACCTCTGGGGAGTCTCTGTCCATGCTGTCAAATCCTTAGTAGAAATTGTAGCGCCTGACTTGGTAGTTATATTTAACAACAGTGTTGATTGCGGCGAGTTTCCTGATCCAATGAAACATAGTAAAGTAATTCCTTTATTTAAATCTGGTAGCAGCTCTGACCCACTAACTTTAGACCGATATCTGTGCTACCAACATTTAGCAAGATTTTTGAAAAATTAGTTCTTTCTCAATTAGTACGACATTTTAACGTTAATAATTTGATGCATAATAAGCAGTTTGGTTTTACACGGGGTCGCTCAACAACCGATGCCGGTGTTGAGCTAATTAAGCATATTTTCGATGCCTGGGAGGAGTCACGAGATGCTTTAGGTGTCTTCTGTGATTTATCTAAGGCCTTCGACTGTGTTTGTCATGAAACATTAATCAGGAAACTTCATTATTACGGAGTTAGAGAATCGGCACTGAATTTACTTAAGTCCTACTTAAATGGTAGAATACAAAGGGTCGATGTGAATGGACAGCGATCACCTGGGTCATTGGTCTCTATGGGTGTACCACAGGGGTCAATATTGGGGCCTTTCCTGTTCCTTATCTACATAAATGACTTTCCATTCCTTGTTAAGACCCACCATGATATAGTATTGTTTGCAGACGACACCTCACTTATTTTCAAAGTCAAACGACAGCAACAAGCTTACAATGATGTAAACAATGCCATTTCAAAAGTAGTAAATTGGTTCAATGTTAATAATTTATTATTAAATGAGAAAAAGACTAAATGTATTAAGTTTGTCACTAGTAGTAACGTAAGGCATGTGCAAACAAGTGTCATTGTGAAGGATGAGGAATTGGAATTAGTTGATAGTACAGTTTTTCTTGGTATAACTTTAGATTCTAAACTCCAGTGGGGTCCCCATATTGCTACTCTTTCGAATAGACTGAGCTCTGCAGCTTTTGCAGTGAGCAAAATCCGTCAGTTAACTGATGTGAAAACAGCTCAATTAGTATATTTTAGTTACTTCCATAGCATTATGGCATATGGTATTTTACTGTGGGGCGGTGCTTCAGAGATAAATACCATTTTTGTTATGCAGAAGAGGGCTATTCGAGCAATATACAAAATGAACCATAGAGACTCACTTAGAGATAAATTTAAGGAAATTGACATAATGACAGTGCACTGTCAATACATTTATGAGAATATTCTGTATGTACATAAAAATATTGTAAATTTTAGGAAAAATTGTGATATTCATAATATTAATACTAGAAATAAACATAAGCTCGCAGTGCCCTTCACTCGGCTCCATAAAATTAAAAAATCATTCATGGGCATAAATAAAAGGTCATTGTTCATGGGTAATTGTGTAAGATTTTATAATAAACTTCCAAACCATATTACTGAATTATCTATTAATAAATTTAAGAATTATGTAAAGCGTAAACTTATTTCTAAAGCTTATTATAGCACACACGACTACATGAATGATATTACAACGTGGGATTAATTGTTATTCGAAATGATTATTTATTTATTACGTATATTTGATTATTGATGAGGAAATGGATATTCCGATGTAATACTATCTACTTCTTTTGTTACTTATGCTTTTTTTTTTGACATTTAGATTTTTTTCTAGAAATTCTAGACTAGTATTTTTTTATACAATCTTTTTAATGTTTGACGATCCTTTTGTGAAATTCTTAGTGTTAAATTTGATATGTATAATAATCCAATTTTATTATGCAATAATATTAACATCAATAAATTGCTCTGATAATTCGATTAAGATTAATTACGATTCATAAGAGCTTGTTGCTAGGCGTACATGAATAAAGTATATTAAAAAAAAAAACGACCTTCAACAAGGAGGAGTTTTGGCCGAAGGCTGTCAAGTTCCGCCGGTTCCCTGACACTGCGGGATAACGTAATACATCGCAACCATGATGTGTTCTGCAGTTTTTAGTTTTAAAATATATTATTTGTAATATGTATGCTAGTTTTAAGTTTTTTATCTATGGGCCACTAGTTGCCTGAAATAAAGTTTTTCATTTCATTTAATTTTTTCATATAGGTAACCCTGATTTTTTTGCTTCACCACAGTCGGTCAACAGAGTAGGTAGGTAGGTAAACGATATCGCCGCACTTGCCCCGCAGGTCAAATTACGCACAATAATCGTCTATATAAGCTGTCACAGGCGAATTCGTTTCAATTGACATTTATTATTACTTGTGCACTGGTATACACTGGTGTACACTCAAATATAATTTTATAAGATTATTTAGTTTCGGGTGTCAACATGTTGGTGAAACTCGCCCTAGCCGCCGTAATGGCAGTTGGTAAGTTCAATCAATCAATTTCCTACCTAATAAATAAATATAGGACAATTTTAAACAGATTGATCCAGTCTCCAGTCCCACAGTAAGCTCAGTAAGACTTGTGCTGTGGGCCATTAATAAGTAACTATTTATATAAAGTAAATACTAGTAGTTCGCGCCAAACTGAGAACTCGCGGTTAACCAAAAATTATATAGCGATTGACTTTGTTGCACCTACTTAGGTACTCGTATAGTGCGACATAAAATAATAGAAAATAAATGAGGGCGCCACTTTCTACGTAACTGTCACATTTTTGACGTAAAATGCTTACACATGGCAACAATTTAGTATGGACATTTTTGAGTTCCATTTCATTTAAATTCTACTATTTTATGTCGCTCTATATATAGGCGGCAATGGATCAAAGATCGCGTGGATTTATTGCAAGGTCTGTGGAGCCCTTAACTGATAGATTTAAGCAAAGAGTAGTATGTATAATATAGTTGGCCAAGCAGATCTTGTCAGTAGAAAAAATGTAGGCGCGAAAGGATATGGTCTCATAGAAACTTTGAGTTTCGCGCCTTTTTCTACTGACAAGATTTGCTTTTTTGCATCAATTTTGAAGCGCCATTTACAAGTTTAGCCTTAAGTAATATAGATGGCGCTATTTTTCGAATAAAGGGCTTCGTATACGGCTGTCCCTCCCCTGGATTTAAGTCACCACCATAGAGATTAAAATAAACTGTATCTGTGCTAAGCTGAAATATTTCCTGTCAAATGTCAAATACATATATTATGTTTATTCTATTTTATTTTTATCTTGCTAATTATTTCAAAATGGTAAATTTAAAAACGATATTATAAAAGTGTAAGTCGAGCACTTTCATTTGATACTAAACTCGACCATGTTTCTTGCAAAAAAATGACCAGAATAGCAAGACCTCTCACAAACAGCTTTTTGGCCTTCTAAGCTCTTCTAGCTCAATAACCCCTTGATCGGGCCTGCTCATAATTTCATGACTAAAATATAATGCCCTCGACTACACGTTTACCCAATTTCATTTAAATTAGAACAAATTTACTTAAGTTATTGAGTATCAAACTATCTTCTGACAGTTCAGCTTAAAAACATCGAAATGCCGGGACGTGCCGCTAGCCAGCCGCGTGTTCAAAGTCGAATGTCAGAACTTCGCTTCGCTTCGCTCGCTCGTTCGATTAAGTAGGTATTACAACTTGTTATTTCAGGAGTTCTGGGGCACACTATTCCCGCAGAGGACAGATGGATGAATGCGATCATCACGACTGACTTTTGCGAAAGTGGCAAGTTACAACAAGTACAGGTAATTGCACGTCTACGCACAGGTAACCGGCGCCCGATTCGAACTTTAAGATACGTCAATTAATACGACGTCGACGTCGTCTAGAAACGATATGGATTAGATGTGTCGTTAAATGTGACGTTTCTCCAAACCAGAACGTCACTTTTGACACTGACATATCTAATCAGTATCGTTTGTAGATCTATTTAATTGACATTTAAAGTTCGAATCGGGCCGCCGGTTTAGGTTAGCTAATTGTACATAGTAGGTATTAAATAGTTGTCAATAGGCACATATGTATAATAGTGATATTTCTTTTTCCAGGCTTCCATGTCAACATTCCAGCAATGTGTTACAAACGTGTATACTGATGAAAATTTCAGGAATGAGATTAGAGCGGCCAAGTTATACGATGACAACGCCAAAATTGTTAAGGCGTAAGTATAGTTTTATCAAGTGTTGAAATCATATCTCATACCTACTTCCTTGTACATATTATAGCCAGTGATAAAAACTCTTTCTAAAATAAATGTATAGCTACTTAAATTTATTCTGAACAAAAATATTGCTAAACATAACTAAAAAAAAGAAAACTAAAATCAACCCCCTAACCCTTGGCCTGTCGGCAAGGTGTCCATCACGCAGGCAGCATTCCCGCTGTATCGCGATAGCGTACGCGAGAAAGCTGCCCACGCGAGGATCCCCAGTTGTCTCCCGAGGTCCTTGTGCAGCCTACGCGCACCCTTGTCCCACGACCCGAGTGTCTCTACGCCAAAAGCTACGAACTCGTAGTTGGCGCCGAGACCGCTACTTATAATTTGAATAAGTTTACAAAAACTTCTACTTCTTTAGGTTCTGCGACAAATCAGCACAGGTGAAGAGCTGCCTCCGACCACTTGTTACAAGTATAACCCCGTGTTTCACGGCCAGTGGGTTACGCACTACACAAAAAGAGTTTGATAAAATGATCGACTTCTTCTGCCTTAACGATGGAGCTAACACAAACTGTAAGTAACCTGCCAATCGTTAACGCTCCATAGCGTATCGTAGAGTCATCTCTCTCTATCACTATTCCTCACTAGTGCGACACTGACAGTTGTGTTTCGTTCGCCACGGAGCGTTAACGATTGCATGTTGGCTACGCACTCCCGTTTCTTTCGCCGGTTAAAGATTATCATACTTTTTTCACGTTTCACGTGTGTTACAGTGTTCATTAAGGAAGGTGGTTCAGAGTGTCTGGAACAGAAGCGATTGGATTTCGCATCCTGCAAAAATAACAAGACACCCGAGATCACTCGGCTCATTGGTGTATATGGAAGTGGGCCGGCAGTTCCTGAAAAGGTGAGTGTGCTTTTTAGACGCTATTCTGTTCTTCGTACCTAGATCTTAAATAAGTAGGGCATTGGTAGCTTCCTCAATGCAGCAGTCTAAATTTAATTCATCCATGCTATTGGCTATCTCTTACAATGCCAGTTATATTTTTTTCGTATTTATTTACAGGAGAGATGCAAACTAGAGAAGAAAGAAAACGAATGTGATTTTGCTGCAGTGAAAAGCTGCGGGAAACCCAATCTCGAGAAACTTATCCAACAACTACTTGATTCTCTTGATTTCAACTGCGAGGAATGTAAGTAGGATTATGAATTATAAGTAGTCACTAAAGATTTTATATTTTAATGGCATTATTTTCATAAATTCTCATTCATTCTTAAACATACCACATTATTATTTAAACTGACGTTGTGACATCGATTATTTTATTCTTAAGCCGCCGTTGGTTCAGAGAGCAGAGTATTTGAACAATCGTACCTACCGGTTTTTAGATACGGTTTGCAAAGCAATTAAGCGAGTAGCAATCTTGAGGATTTTCGCTAATGACTTCATCGATTCGAATCTTGATTTTTGACTATCGCTCCATTAAAAACAAACGAACATAGACACATCTCAATGATAGTAAAAGAACAACACGCACCGCCGGCACCTTAATTGTTATATTATCTGTCATCAAATACATAATGCTGATAGAATGTTTACAGCTAACTTTATTGTTTACAGAAATTTTCAAATACCTAACAGAAACCGGCTTGGACAAGAAGAAGAAATAAGAAGAAAAAGTACGTCAGGATTTTATTATTTCGATTTTAAAGCCAAACGTTCATCTTCTTGGGGTCGGTCATCTTTTGGTGCCACTACCGTACTCTGGTATCTTCGTACTAGATAAAAACAAATTGCTTCGTGTGTATAAAAATTGGTTGTTATACATTATTATACCTATGTACTTTACTTTTATCACTGAAATAAAATATACGCCTAACATACTTATAATACGATGTTTATGTTTAACATTTATATTTCTGGTTATAAACAGAATGCCAGATTAGACTAGACTATTAAATTAATAAATCTTAAATATCAATTATTTCAACTAATATAAATAAAGGCAATAAACAGTTTACTTTTTTTATTATTTCGTCTATGAAAGTAGGGATATTATGTTCCATGCAGGTCACTTTCGAGTTAGGTCACGTTCCGAGAACGCCACTTTCTGTGTTAGCCACTTTTTGAGTTTGTCACTTTCTGTTCTGAGTACGTCACTTTTTAGCATAGTAAGATTTAAGCGTACCTACTTACCTATACCTGCACGAACTATGGATACCAGCAATCAACTAGGTATCTGTACGGCATACGGCCGCTTTTATGTATGACATACAGGGTGTATTTTTCAGTAGGTAGCCTTCGAAGGGAAATACGAATATATTCTATAGACGTTAACGGGAAACAGTCTTAGGGTCCGTTGCGCCAAATTGTTTGTCATCGTTAAAGAGTTCGCTAAATTTTATTGTATGGAAAGTTTCATAGTAAATCGCCGCGGCGCGCCGGGTGACGTTGATCAGTCTGTCAAGTTCGGATGGCGCATCTGGCATATAAGTGACGTTAGGATTCAGACTGCAAAAGCAATACTGCGGCAGTATGTAACGCGACATTAAAATCGCTTCAAGCGTTTATGTGGGAACAATGGGAACATAAGGGTTAGGGGTTAGGTGTATTTATATACATAGGTAGGAAGGTACGTATATACTGAGTGAACACATAACCCTAATGTTTTTGCTTCACTGCAGTCAGTCAACAAAGACGGTAGGTAAACGATATCGCAGCACTTGCCCTGCAGGTCAAATTACGCATAGTAAGTCTTCTACATATATAAGCTGTCAACTGGTGATTCCATTTCAGTTGTTTCTTATTATTGGTGTATACTTGTAAACTTGTGTACTGGTGTATACTGAAATATATTTTTAAAAGATTATTTAATTTTGTGTGTCGATATGTTGGTGAAACTCGCCCTCGCCGCCGTATTGGCAGTTGGTAAGTTCAATCAATCAATTTCATTTAAATAAGGTCTACAAAACATCAAGAACCGTGTATTACCTTTCTCTGTTTTTTTTTTCAAGTATTACATTAGAAACTAAAAGTGTTGTAAAATGGGTAAGCACAGAGCATGAATTACTTAGTTATACTTTTTAAAATGTTTGGGTAGGAGAGCGTTTTAAAATTTATTTCAACTTGCCGTGATGTAACTTATCATAAGTAAGTATTTTGAATGATAATATTTTAATTACTTCAAAACTAGGCATAACATTTAATAAAGTAAGACATGCGACTTTTTATTAATTTACCTTATATGACCTTATTTAATAATACAATCGTTTATAAATATTGCAATTTGTTATTTTTATTTTAACAGGAGTTCTGGGGCGCACAGTACCCGAGGAGGAGATGTGGTTTAATGCGCTCCTTACGACTGACTTTTGCGACGAAAGTAGCCTTGCAGCGCAAACATCAGTGATAGTAAGCCGCAGCCAAACTATAAGCTCCGTTTTTATATCCCAAATATGTAGTAAAATGACAGTTATAACGCGCCAACCTCAAACGTCGGCCCGGCCGAACGAAACTCGCGGATTGGACTACTTACCTGCTGCACCGCATGAGCCAATCACGGCTCCGAATCATGACGCACTGCGCGTGACCGACCGTATACAGATACGTTCTCGCCGCTCCCGCGCAGTCCGGCAACCGACGCGATACGATTAACATGTGTCTAATGATAATTTGTAAATCACTACAGTATTTAGTGCTTAATTTCTAATAAGTTTCCCATATGTACGTTACCAGTGCAATTACTTTCAATATAATACACTTTTATTCAGTTATCGGTGTCGTTTTCACTTTTAAATAGCCTAGTCACCCGAACCCCGAGCTAGCTGGCGCTACAAAATGGCTGCCCAAGTGTGAGGCTATAGTGAAAAAGTGGATTCATTAAAATAAACAATATAGTGTACTAAAATGCCGCCTAAATCAAGGAGAAATCGACGTGTGTCGACGCCGACTCGAGATGACCTCGAGCCCGCTCGAGAAGGTTCTTTCACGAGAGATGACGTCGCGACGCTTGTGGATTCGTTGCAACGGTCGCAAACCAACGCCTTCAGGGAACTGCTGGAAAGCGTCATCACAACCTCTAGGCACCCGTCGTCGTCTACTACATCGACACCGTTTCCTGTAGAAGGAGGAAATTTCTCTCGCTGCAAAGCTCGATTCGCTGGAAATGCAGAAGAGTCCATCGAAGGTTTTATTGACGCCATTGAAGCCTACAAAGATTGTGCAAACATCTCGGACGATAACGCCATTCGAGGGTTATCTATGCTATTAACGCATTCAGCCGCAGATTGGTGGCAGGGCATAAAACCGGAGACAACTTCATGGGCCGAAGTATTGGACAGCTTGCGCCATACCTACGGCGACAATCGAGCTCCGCCACGCATTTACCGCGACTTATTTGCTACACCTCAAGGCGACGAAAATACTCATATTTTCGTCGCAAAGTGCAGAGCGCTGTTGGCAAAATTGCCGCGTAGCGAGTTGGCTGAGAAGGTACAATTGGATATTCTGCTTCCATTTTTATTTACCACTTCTACACCATGTTTATAATAAAATATATTTATAAGTGATGAGTTTTATTAGGCTTAATGGCTCACAACAGACAATAATAATAATATAGATAATCACAAAATCGGGACGAACGGAGGGACCCGTTCGAATACGCTAACATTAATAAATAATCACGTTCGGAAACAGACTGTTAAACAAACGTATACGTAAACGTGTTAAGAGGGAAGAGTGCGCAACGTTTAAGATATTGTTACAAAAGGCGCGCGCTGTCGAAGAATCGTTGAACGAGAGTACGAACGATACAAAGGTCGCCGCCGCTTCCAAGAACGTGAGCTACGCTTCGCCGAGTCGTCCCGTCGCCGTGTCAAAGCCGCCGCGCGCTGCCGCGAGCGCGAGCGCCGCGCCGCCGTCCCGCGAGGCCCGCGCGCCTCCGCCGCGTCGTTTAGATGATAACAGTGATAACAATACAGCATCCGCGTCCGCCGCGAAATCTAAGTCGTATAGTAAGAAGTGCGGGTATTGTAAACGTTACGGCCACGTAAAAGAAGAATGTAGAAAACTAATTAAAGACTCTAGTGGTACGTCTATGAACGACCAACTACTAGGCACCGGAACAAAGGAAAACTCCAAACGGTTAGATTAGGAATGTTTATTCAAACTACTTGATTACATTCACTTGTTTAATACTCTAGACGCTTAAACTCAACATCCATTTACTTTATTACTCTAGACACTTAAACTCAACATTCGTTTACACATCAATTAATTAACTTAGCTAGCTAGCAAGCCTAGGCAACCTAGGCTACCCACAGCCGTGAGCACGTCACTCCGAATAAGCTACCTATTTCCACGAACGCTCCAAACAGAATGCCCGGTTTGATCAACTCCCGGCCAAGAACCGTTGCCAATATGGCGGGAAAATAGAGCCTCGCGATTGGTGGACGACATCGCGTGATATCGATGACGTCAACCAATCGTTGAACGATATTATTCGCCCGCCAAGACATCAACCAATCACGTTATAGCGATGTTGCCAGAAATAAACCATAAATGTTACTAGTGTAAACCATAAATCATTAACTAAATACGACTATTGAAAATAAATAATTGGTAAAATTGATAAATATTAACGTTAAAAATAACGTAACCTAACAATCGGCTGTCCTGACATCGTGTGCGTCCCGCACACGACACCAGGTGGTAACCTAAGCAACCTAACAATCTGCTATCTTGACTATTTAAAACAAATTTATTCAACAAATTAGCCTTAATTATGCTTAACATTTTAATTATTCATTTATAACTTTTACATTACAATGCAAATGCAGACATTGATCTATCAAGTAATATTAAACATACAACATGTAAAATAATAATAGTTATTTTATTAGTAAATTTTAACACTAGTCTAGTTAACATTATAGTTAACCCAAATTAAATTTAATCATAAACTGCAAAATTTACGAAGCTATCATGTACCAAAATAAACTATAAGCTACATACATAATCCAAGTAATCAATCAATCAATCAATCAATCAAATTTATTTCAGGCAAAAAAAATATACCCATACAAAATATTAAAATTAAAATTATTAAGATTAAAATATTATCATATAAAAATTAAAGTTAAAAATAAACTTAAAAACATGTCAACAAAAATTACATTAAAATTAAATTAAAATCTACATACATATTTACATTAAATTATACACTATGCCTCTGGATCCCATATGCAGGTCATTCCAGTGCCTCCAGAGTGTACCAGCAGTATCTCCAGGAACGAGCTGAAGCAGACTGTTGGAACTGTCACGTACTCGGCGCATGAGGGAGGCAGTGCGTTTACGGATTATCGGAATAAGTATAAGATTTTAATTTAAATAACAAATTCTATGAACAATCGATTGAATATCGAATCTAGTGAACCCAAACGATCGATTGATTGGGCCATGGGAACATCAAAATGAAGTCACGACCGATCGATTATGTCGTGAAATACATTATTTACATCAAACGAGTATTCTGAACGATCGATTAATCAGAATACCTATATCCCCTGAACGATCGATTAATCAGGGTTCCCTAACCTCCTGAACGATCGATGCCTTTCAGGATGCCTATCGACGCCCGTCCGAGCCGATCGATTAATGCTCGTAATGGCAGTCGAAGGACTTTATTCGACACTTATTGCACCAAGCCGCGAACCGATCGATTCTCGCGTACTTGATCTGAAACAACGAAAAAACATTCTGTAGCAAATCAATCTGGATAAAATATCCTAACAAATATGATATCCATAATAATATCCATGTTCTAACTCGAATCGTTTCCATCATCGCTCTCAAGATCATCATTAGGCTCTTTTTCATTAACTTCTAGAGCGGTCACGTGTATCCACGGCTTCATGCGGTCAGCAGCTACGGTCGTTGACCGCCTATTTTCTGTATCGACTAATCCAGGTATTGGAGCTACAACATAGCGGTCATTGCCTAAGACCTTACTCACACGGTATGGCCCTATAAAAGAAGGCATTAATTTCTTGCTCTGTCCGTTATTATTGAAACAAGTTTTTGTTATTTTAACGATATCTCCCTCTTTATATATACGTGAAGGTGTCCTTCCCAAATCATAACTCTTTGTTTAGCCTGCTCCTGATCTATCCTAGCCTTAACACTGTCACGTATTTCACACAAATCATCATTTTCACGGCTATCGAAAACGACGTCATTGAGCATGGGGTTAATTTCGCTATTCATAAGAGTTCCGAACATCACTTCCGACGGCTTTCTACCTATAGTTTTCTGAAGGGTGTTATTCAGACCCCATTGAATGCGTCCCAAATGCGTATCCCAACTTTTCTCGCCACGTTTAACGCTTAGTGCCTTGAGATAGTCTAAAACTGTGCGGTTATACCGCTCAACTTGGCCATTAGACCTGGGGCTAGCGACCGCATTTAAAACATGTTTTATTCCTTTATCTAAGCAAAACCGTTTGAACGTGTGCGAGGTAAAACAACTACCTCTGTCACTAACGAGCCGGTCAGGGTTTCTAAATATGCTAAAAATGTCTTTTAGAACCTTAATCGCATTTTGGGCATTTGTGTTTCTGACAGGTCTGAGAAAACAGAACTTGGTAAAACTATCAACAACCACCAACAAATGAGTAAAACCCCTTAACGACTTTACAATGGGTCCAAGGTGATCCACATGAAGGGTGTGAAAGGGGATCTCTACCTTTGCAATAGGGTGCAGTAACCCTTCGGGAGCGCCTAAATTGTTCTTTGTATACGCATATTCAATACAGGCACCCACGTATTTATTGATGAACCTGGACATTTTGGGGAACCAATAGTTACTTTTGATTCGTTCTAAGGTCTTCTCAATCCCAAAATGTCCAATTTCGTCGTGATTGAGTTTACACACCTGCCACCTTGCGCCCTTCGGTACCGCCCACCTGATCTTGTCCTTATCCCCGTCCAAATAGCGAAACAAGCGATTATCTTTAAGGACAAAATTCTGTTTGATATATTCTAATCCCTTTTCGTCTAGATCACTTTTCAGAATGTCAATTATTCTGCTCCACTCAGAATCGCCTAACTGCAGCGTGTGAAGCCAATCTTCGCTACGAATACCCATTACCACCGGAAACTGATCCTCGAGACATTCTGACGGCTCAACCGGATTTCGAGATAACGCGTCAACGTGACTCATTTTTACTCCAGCCCTATACTCGACAGTACAATCAAATTCCTGAAGGGTTAGCTACCAGCGTGCTATTCTTGGTATCAGATCACGCTTTGAAAATGTGGATCGCAATGCACTGCAGTCGGTTATAATATTAAATTCCTTCCCAAGTAAATAGACTATAAACTAACGAAGGAAACACACTACCGCTAGTGTTTCCAACTCGTAAGAGTGGAAGTTTTTCTCCTCGGGAGAAGTTTGCCGACTAAAATGCCACTGGGTGAAAGTTCTCATTACCTTGCGTTCGTTGCAGAAGGATCGTAAATAGCAAGAACCAGCCTATTAACCAAAATCGACTTTAGACTCAAATGCTCGTTCCTGTTCGTCACCCCACTGCCAGACGGAGTCCTTTTTCAATAGCTTGCTAAGAGGGGACGAAATTTGAGCAAAATTCTCTATAAATTTGCGAAAGTAACTGGCTAGGCCTAGGAACAGTCTCACATTCTGGGGACGAGGGAAATTGACTACGGTCAAAATCTTCTTTTCACCGGGCCGGATACCACTAGCGCTAATTTCGTAGCCAAGATAATCAACCTCACACAAAAACTCGTATTTCGACAGATTCAATGTCAGATTCGCCTGTTCAAACATTTGCAGCACCTCTTCAAGGCGTTCTAGACACTGAGCAAAGTCCTTTCCAAAAATGAGTACATCATCAATGTACGCGGTCGCCTTACTAAATCGCGCCGGACCAAGTATCGTGTTTATCATTCGTTGAAAAACTGCCGGAGCATTCGCTAGGCCGAACGGCATACGATTGAATTCGTATTGGCCGTCCGGCGTAACGAATGACGTCAGATGTTTGCTCTGCTCAGAGATCGGCACCTGGTAATAGCCAGAAGCGAGATCAAGAATTATGAAACAAGATTGACTCAATAATGGGCATTGGGTACCGCTCTTTAATGGTTACTGAATTAAACATACGGTAGTCAACGCACAACCTTGAGGAACCATCCTTTTTACGCACAAGTAGAATAGGACTCGCGTAATCTGAAGTCGATTCTCGAATCACACAGGCGTCTAACATATCTCCAATCATCGACCGCACTTTCTCCCGTTCGTGGTGTGACAACCTGTATGGACGATAAACGACTGGACGCTGACTATTAAGTTCTATACTCATTTCAGTGATGCCTGTACAGCCTAGGTCTCTCAAGGAAGTAGCAAAACAATGCTGATATTTCGCCAACAGCTCCTTCAGGTTCCGTCTTACGTCAGCTGGTACACCTCTGCCCACGTTCATCTGACTTTCATCTAGCGCCTGCCGAATATGAGTCTCACCCTGCGGAACATCCACTACCCGCTTCACAACGTTGACAATTTCTGCACGACAGAAGATAAGCTTAGCCGGGATGCGACATGATTCTGAACATGACACGACAAGTACATTAATGTGTCCATTTACCGCTCGATGAAACCCGCCGCTAATGAAATACTGCTCGTTCGGCTTTCCTGCTACACAATTTTTCAAAAGAACCTCGCCGTTGAAAGCCGGCTTAGCTTGTACCATGACAGAAGCAGTTCCATAAATTTCAATTGTCCTAGCTGGGTAAGACATCAACAAGGCATCGCTATTATCAACAAACTCTGAAGTAGGCAGTTC
Source organism: Cydia splendana (assembly GCF_910591565.1). Classification (NCBI taxonomy): domain Eukaryota; kingdom Metazoa; phylum Arthropoda; class Insecta; order Lepidoptera; family Tortricidae; genus Cydia; species Cydia splendana. Next base: position 11,895,002 of record NC_085968.1, on the reverse strand, counting down.
CTTCCCTACATCAAAGAATTGCAATTTATTACAACTCTTACATACCAATACATGCGCCTGTTCTGTGAACGACTGTCCCACAAGAACAGGGACCTCTAGCCAATGATCACTCACAACCTTGAAAGGTACCTTAGCTTCTACCCCATCGACGTTCATATCGAGACTTAGATTCCCTAGCGATTGGACTAAACCATTACCAAATCCCTTCAAGATCTGAGGAATATTATGTGACAGACCTAATCTACTAGCAGTTGTTTCCCTTATGAGCGTAGCGTCACTTCCGAAATCTATGAACGCCCTCAACTCAGCACTGTCGACTTTGATATCTTTATAATATTTAGAGCCTGGAGAGTCCACCATGTCTACGCTGTCCTTAATTCGCATAGTTTTCTGCACTGTACCGTTAGTATTTGCTTGCACTTTGTCATCTGACTTAGAGAAACATTTCTCCACAGTGTGGCCGATTTGATTACATCGCGCACATTTAAGCAGCGGCTTAGGGCAGTGCAGGAAACTATGACCCCTTTCTTTGCAGTTGTAACACCCTGTACCGTTGGTTGATCTATTGCTATCTATCAGATTTAGGATTTGCTGTGTTTTAACTGACTGATGTAACATCCTATGTATACCCTATCTTTCGCAAATAAATAACTTATGACTTATGACGTATCGAAATTCCTATTCCTAACATTCGATCGATCAGATTGGTTGGTTTGATTATATAATCCCTATTACTGATCAAATATTGTAAGAGCTGGTCGGGATGGGTACAACGTAGTGCCAAAGCCCCGGATTTAAGTGTCTTGTCCGTAATACCATGTATTATGCACTCAGCTGCGCGGGCATCTACTATCTCGCATCGATTCACCAGACTCAACTTCTCATAATAGTACACCTCTATGGACTCATTGTACCTACTCTTCCTCCTAATCATATCCTCCAAGGTCTGGCCATAGTTTTGTTCACATGGGAAAACACTCAACAACTTATCTTGCCACTCGGCCCATGTAAACAAAATACTATTCAGACTCTCATACCATGTTTTGGCCAAACCTTGAAGTTTCTGCATAGCAAAATGCGTAGTTGTTCTTTCATCCCACCCGTACACCGAGGCGCACTCGTTCACCTTCTTCAACCATATATCCATCCTCTGATTTTTTGATGAAGGATCAAAATTTGGCAATATATTCTTATGATCGATTTTCTGTAATGGTTGGGGTGCGCCTTGGTTCACGGGCAACGATGCTAGACCGTCTCGCAGATTTTTAAATATATCGAGTAAATAATTATTTGAAAAGGAAGGGCTACGTGACCTGTTAATCCGTTCTTCGGTGTCAGGCTGTCGTGATCCGCGCTCAGCTCGACGCTCCTCATCCTGGCCCCTCGCTGACACGGGGATGCTTCGATGACGGCTGGCCGCTTGAGGTGAGCTGGCGCGCCGCGATGATTCACGTAGGTCTTCGGCAGCACGTACGCGGTTGCGCTCACGCCGTACTTCTTCCTCCAGCATCCGTAGTCGCTCGCGTCCCAGATCCACGTCCCGATCCGGCCGGTGTCGACTGTTGCTTCGGCTTTGCAGGCGACTACGGCTCCGGCTCGCGTTCGAGTGTGCATCTCTTCGTCTCGGAGTCACGAGCCTTCGTCGGTCTGGCGGCTCTAACATAGTCTGAAATCTCACGTCAGAGGATTTTAGAATCTTATAGCTAGACATAAGGAAGCAAACTACTAAGTTTAAGGTAAAAGATCCCATTAATCAAGGAAACGAATGATCAAAGCAATAACGGTTCATATAAATAAATCACAACACGACTTACTTGAAATATCATTACGTTACACAAGTTCTTTGCTCCAACAATGCTATTAAATATAGAAAGGCGTTAACGTTCACTGGATTACAATTTAATCTGTTCCATTGTTGTCCGGGATTCGAACCCGATTGATGTATTAACTACTGTAACTTCAGCTATATAAATAAGGTATAGTATCACTAGGCTTAATTTCAATCGATAAAATAAGTAATCGAACGAAAATACTACCCACTTTCTATCGTAAAATGATATGAACACTAAATAGCATTAACAAGGAAATCGTTTGTTAAATTTAAACTGTTAACGGTATATTATAGCAATAACCACGGTTGAGATTTTAAACTAACATCACTAGGTAATACTTAAACTTTATCGTTAACTTTTAAATAAATAAATAACGTTCACTTGAAATCACTTCGCACAAAAATAGCTTACTATTGGGGCGTGTACTTACGTTTTAACTGTTCTTGTCACTTCTGAAATATGAACGACCAACTACTAGGCACCGGAACAAAGGAAAACTCCAAACGGTTAGATTAGGAATGTTTATTCAAACTACTTGATTACATTCACTTGTTTAATACTCTAGACGCTTAAACTCAACATCCATTTACTTTATTACTCTAGACACTTAAACTCAACATTCGTTTACACATCAATTAATTAACTTAGCTAGCTAGCAAGCCTAGGCAACCTAGGCTACCCACAGCCGTGAGCACGTCACTCCGAATAAGCTACCTATTTCCACGAACGCTCCAAACAGAATGCCCGGTTTGATCAACTCCCGGCCAAGAACCGTTGCCAATATGGCGGGAAAATAGAGCCTCGCGATTGGTGGACGACATCGCGTGATATCGATGACGTCAACCAATCGTTGAACGATATTATTCGCCCGCCAAGACATCAACCAATCACGTTATAGCGATGTTGCCAGAAATAAACCATAAATGTTACTAGTGTAAACCATAAATCATTAACTAAATACGACTATTGAAAATAAATAATTGGTAAAATTGATAAATATTAACGTTAAAAATAACGTAACCTAACACGTCTAACGATAATAATAATAACACATCAGATGTTAATGTCTTACGTTGTTATGGTTGTGGTCAAGTAGGTGTTATACGTGCAAATTGCGAAAAATGTAATGCTACTTTCTGTACTGTCAACTGCAGCATGGATTCGTCCAATCCAGGGTTAAAGGACACTGGTAAGCAGACTAAGAAGCTCTCCCCGGTGAGTAGTACTCTTAACTCTATACCTAAAGTTCAAAATGATAAGCTTGACGAGATCTTTTTGTCTCCCACTGATTTTCGACATGCACTTCCTGCAAGTTTCTTTGGTGACGGTTTAGTAGCAAAGCCGGTGATGCCCCGCGCCGCCGACAGCTCCCAGGACGACCCCATAGTCGTTCAACAATCGTGCACACTTTTTGCAAAGTCCTTTATTGATAACAGTGATAAGCAAGTAAATAGTTCCCATAGTGAGGAAATGTCATTTTGCACCGTGTCAAATAATATTAGTAACATTCCTGTGCTGCCAGATCAGGTCATTGACGCCAAATCTAGGTTGACTACAGCTGATTTAGGATCAGCTGATAACAAGAATGGTCACAATATAACTAACTACAGTATGTCATCTTCGGGTCACAGTATAGATAATTCCAGTAACTCAACCACGCCTTGTGAGGGAATTTTATTTTCAGCTGTGGACTTTTCAGGGACAAACCAGAAGGATGAGGACTCCAAGGAGCCTACACCTGGAGCCCTAATGGACCAGAATGACTCTGAGGACCCCGTGTTGGATTTATTTGACACATATGAGGAATACACAAAAAGGCGTCAGCGGCCAATTTTAGGGATTGGAATCCTGGACATGCAAGGTATTGCCTTAGTGGATACAGGCGCAAAGAGAAGCTTGGCAAGTCGGAAGCTCTACTCACTGTTACTTGAGAGACAGCAACAGTTCTGCGAGAAGCTAATGAGAGTGACATTAGCCGATGGTATAACTCAAATTAGAAATGTGCTCAAAATTACCTTAGATGTCAAAGTGAAGGATAGAGTAATACCTCAAGAGTTCCTGATCTTACCTGAAGCTGAAGAAAATGAAACTTTACTGGGAATCGATTTTCTAAAAGCATCTAGGCTCGACCTGGACTTTGATAACCATACTTGGTGTTTCCCAGGTGGTGAGAGATATCCCATACAGTATGAATCTGACATGCCAACGCAATTGTCAATTGCTGCAAGCAATATACTTCATGCTGAAGAAGGATCAATGCTCAGCGAAGGTGAAAAGATGAAATTAGCCGAAGTGTTAGAGAGGAATAGTGCAGTCTTCAGTCTAGGGGGAGCGCCCACACCAATTGTTGAACATCATATCGACACAGGAGACCATGCACCTATATCTGTACCTCCATACCGGCTCACACCTGCAAAGAAAGAAATAATGAAAGCGGAGATTGAGAAGATGCTCCGGGAAGGGATAATAGAGGAATGTGAATCTGCATGGACCTCGCCGGCAGTTCTTGTCCCTAAGAAGAATAATACTGTCAGATTCTGTGCTGATTATAGAAAGCTGAATAGCGTCACAAAGACAGATAACTATCCCTTACCCTTAATTGATGAGCTGCTGCAGTCGACCGGAAGACATTGCTACATAAGTACCATAGATCTGAGATCCGGATACTGGCAAGTAAGTGTGAATCCAGCTGATCGGGATAAGACTTCAGTGATCACACCATTCGGTACCTACCGTTTCGTACGAATGCCATTCGGTTTAAAGAATGCACCTGCAACCTTCCAGCGGTTGATGGATAAATTTAAATCCGGTGCCAGCTTGCAAAATACTACAGTTCTAGCTTACCTGGACGATCTCCTGGTTATATCTGACAGTTTCGAGAAACACCTGCAAGACCTGCAACTTGTGTTCGACCGACTACGTCAGTTTGGCTTAAGAGCAAACCGAGAGAAATGTGTTTTTGCCTGCAAAGAGGTCAAGTACCTTGGACACCTCATCACCCCTGACGGTATAAAGCCAGATAATGGGAAAGTTGAAGCTATATTAGCCATGAAGGAGCCAACTAATCTCAAGCATCTCCGGACATTTCTCCAAACCTGCGCTTGGTTCAGAAAGTTTGTTCCAAATTTCTTAGCGGTAGCTCAGCCGCTTACCAAGCTTACAAAGAAAAATGAACCATGGAAATGGCAAGACGAGCAACAACAGGCTTTTACGGACCTCAAAACCAGATTAACTTTGCTCCAATCCTGGTGCAAGCGGATTACAGCAAACAATTTATTCTGCGGACTGACTCGAGCAACTATGCTCTTGGAGCTTGTCTTATGCAAGGCGAAGGACATGATGAGCGTCCCATTGAGTATGCCAGCAGGCTGCTCACTCCAGCAGAACGCCGTTACAGCACAACTGAGAGGGAGTGTTTGGCTGTGATCTGGGCGGTTGAGAAGTACTGGCCCTATATTGATGGTCATACAGTTTTAGTGAAGACGGATCATCAGCCGTTGAAATGGCTGTTGACTCACAAGTCACCAAGTGGTCGCCTTATCCGGTGGGCACTTAAACTGCAAGGTTTTGACATCAAATATGAATACACACCTGGAAAAGCCAATGTCATAGCAGACACATTGAGTCGACCTGTCTGCGATGAAAACTCCAAAGAAGAATGTGGAGTCTGCTCTATTATTATTGATATTCCACAAGTTAACCCGACGGAACTACGTACTGCACAGCTCGAAGATCCAGAAGTCGCCAAGATTATTCAAGACCTGGAAGACTCTGAACCTATTAACTCGACCAGATGGCTAGAGAGAGGATATGTCATGGCCCAAGGGATACTCTACTATTACAATCCCAACTCTGAGTCGGAGGAAGCTCAGCTGGTAGTACCTAACTCTATGAAGGAGGCCGTCTTAAAAGAGTACCACGACGCCCCAACAGCTGGTCATCAGGGCGTAGAAAGGACTCTCGCACGCATCTGTCAAAAGTATTACTTTACAGGAATGCGCAAATACATCACGGAATATTTAAAACTATGTGAAGAATGCCAACGTTACAAGATAAGTAACCAGAAGCCTATGGGACTACTACAGACCCCAGTGCTTAATCAAAGAGGAGAGGTGCTTGCTATAGACCTCTTTGGCCCTCTACCTGAAGGAGATAATGAAGAGAAATGGGTGCTGCTCATCGAGGACACGGCTACACGCTGGGTGGAGCTGATAGCCCTCAAGGACGCCACAGCAGAAGTCTGCGCTCCAGCCCTTATCGAGCAGTATTTCCTACGGTATGGATTCCCAAGAAGAGTCATTTCTGACAATGGAGTTCAGTTTGTCTCAGCTGTGATGCAGCAGACCATGTTCTTGCTGGGAATCAAGCAGAATTTAATACCACTCTATCATCCTGAGGCCAACCCTGCAGAACGCAAGAATAGAGACCTCAAGATTCAACTATCTATTTTAGTGAAGAACAATCATCGTGCGTGGCCCAAGTTCCTGCCAGCGATCAGGTTCTCGATGAATAGTGCTCTTTGTGCCACCACTGGATGCAGTCCAGCTCACATGATGTTCGCTCGAGAGATGAGGACTCCTTTTGACGCTCAACGCGATTTAAAGGCTATTCTGTCAAAAGAAAACTTTCTGCCGCAAATAACTCCTTACTTGAAGAAGTTTCTCGAAAACTGGGATGTTATAAAGGAGAAAGCTGTACGCCAGCAGGACCAGAAGAAAAGCGACGCTGACCAGCACCGACGGCAGTCACCTTTGTTTTGCGTTAATGACCTAGTTCTGGTAGACACTCATTTGCTTAGTAACGCTTCTAAAGGTTTAACAAAGAAATTCATGCCAAAACGGGATGGTCCCTATCGCATTAGTAAAATAATTAGTCCAACTTCTTATGTTATAGCTGACGTACAAACCAATACCGACCTGGGTAAATACCATAGTTCTGATTTGACACCATTCACACCAGGTCAAGGTATTCCTTCGGTGCCTGTCCAACCACGGCGACTACGTGGTCGCCCTCGTAACTTAGCGCGAGATGTTAGTGTTACCAAGTCCCCAACGGGTCGTTCTGGGAACTTGGAGGGGGAGTGTATAACGCGCCAACCTCAAACGTCGGCCCGGCCGAACGAAACTCGCGGATTGGACGACTTACCTGCTGCACCGCATGAGCCAATCACGGCTCCGAATCATGACGCACTGCGCGTGACCGACCGTATACAGATACGTTCTCGCCGCTCCCGCGCAGTCCGGCAACCGACGCGATACGATTAATATGTGTCTAATGATAATTTGTAAATCACTACAGTATTTAGTGCTTAATTTCTAATAAGTTTCCCATATGTACGTTACCAGTGCAATTACTTTCAATATAATACACTTTTATTCAGTTATCGGTGTCGTTTTCACTTTTAAATAGCCTAGTCATCCGAACCCCGAGCTAGCTAGCGCTACACAGTTCTATTGGCCAATTTACAACACAACTATCCCACTTTGCCCATGCCATATACTAAAACAAGCGACCCGCCCCGGCTTCGCACGGGCCTTAACAATTATACACTTAAACCTTCCCCATACGTGAAAACCGCATGCAAATCCGTTAAATAGTTCTAAGGCTTTAGGAACCTTTATAGTTTCGCCATGTCCGTCTGTCTGTCCGTCTGTCCGCCCGCGGCTTTGCTTTGCTAGAACTCTGCAATTTCGCACGGATGTATAAATCAATCATGCCGACAAAAACTAGAAAACACACATTGGAGGAGGGAGGTATCACAAAAATTTTTTTTAAACCGTGACTTTTAAAGGGGCCCACTGATTACCAGTTCGCCGGACGATGTCAGCCTGTCAGCTAAACCCAAAATTTGACAGCTCTGAACAACTGACAGGCTGATATATATCGTCCGGCGAACTGGTAATCTGTGGGCCCCTTAAGTATAATGGTGACAATTTTTTCGGTTGTCCTTAGACGAATTAACTTCTGGCCCGTATCAAATTAGTTAAATACTGACTATGAAGTGAGCACATTATTTTCTTTGGATTAACTGACATTTAATGATTTTAGTATAATATGGGATATAAAGCAAGCAAGGATACGATCGCACGGGATGCGTGAGTGTTGTTACGCACACTCAGCCGCTCTGGCTTTTGGGGCAGCTTATTGTATGTAGCATTTCATAGTACCTGTAAATATAATAGTAATATTATGGACTAGCTGTGCCCGCGGCTCCGCCCGCGTGGAATTCGGTGGCGTGTCAGTAAGCGGCTAATTTCTAATCCCAATTTCTCTCCCTCTCCCCTGGAGGCGGAACTTGAAGTAAAGTTGACAGATGGATATGCTAGAGGACTGTAGTCCAGATAAAATATTTTACAGTTAGGTACCACTAAATAAAAGTACACTCCAAAATCAATAGTTTTTTTCGCCCTTATTCAAATTTTACACGTGATTTAAACGACACCGACAGAGTAGTAGATGTATATCGGACGATACAGTAAGGTATACGCGCGCGAGCGAAAGCGAAGCGGCCTGCCTGGCTAGAGCGCCACTCACCGTGGTCTTCTTCAGACTCCTGAGGAAGACCACGTGCCCCTTGTAACCTCAATGCGTTGCGAGACTTTCGCGAATGATTCGATTTTTTTCGGGAAGGCATGGAAATGCGTATAAAATGCGAGTCCCAAATCGTTTGACTCCGCAAACGACCAGTGCCGGATTAAGATATTTTGATGCCCTAAGCATTTCTAGACCATGGTACCCCCTCTTCCTAGGGTCATCAAAATTACATTGAATTTTTTTGGTAAATTGAGTGACGTTCATTGCCGCATTACAGCTGAGAATGGAAATCAGTCACATCATTTTATCACGAAAATTGACAGTGCCGCAGCAGTAACGTTGCAACAGAGTACCTAATGCTGCTGTAGTCGCCATATAACAGTGGCTTGAGAGTCACCTGCTTGCGCCTTCTGGAAACACTGGGACGATGTACATATGGGCTCCAGAGGCTTAGTATATAAGTTGTTATAATTTATTAATTTTGTTATAATTTTGTATAGGTTTAAGTACTAACATAATATTAAGGGAATGTATACTAACACTATGGACATGGTCTGAATTAAATAAATTGATTGATTGATTGATTGATTGATATCTTAGAATGTTATCGAAAACGCGAGCGAAGCGAGCGCGAAAATTTTTCGATATAAAAACGCAATTTGATAGACAGTTGTACATTTTTACTTTTAGTATGGAAATCAGTCACATCATTTTATCACGAAAATTGACAGTGCTGCCGCAGTAACGTTGCAACAGAGTAATGCTGCTGCAGTCGCCACCCGAATGTCACCTTTATCATACCTTAGAAAGTTATTGAAAACGCGAGCAAAGCGAGCGCGAAAATTTTTCGATATAAAAAACAAAATTTGATAGACAGTTGTACATTTTTACTTTTAATCCCAACCAGGCGCGAACCCAGGATTTCATACAGAGAAGGGATGGGACAGTTTTTTATCAGCCTAGCTTCGCATAGGGCTCGATATTTAAGGGTCACAGCGAGGTTGTTTGATGCAAGAGAGGTGAAAAGATGCAAGAAAGCAGAGCTTGGAATTGACCAAGTGAATTGAATTGGCGAAGTGTGAGCAAGGCAGAAGGCCCAGCTGCGAAAGAGGAAAGCTTGGATTTGGATCCACGCCCAAGTGTAATTAAGGCAGAAGATCAACTTTGCCGTAAGGCAGAAGGCCTCGCATAAGACCTAACGCCGAACTGCAAAAGAGTGGCTTGAAATCGAATCTATGTATGTAATCACGACCCTTCTACTGCTCGCTCTTTGGCTTCACTCGAAAGCGCTCCTTGATAGGATGCTTTTAGTTTTCGGCTTTCACGGGGCCCCTTATAACACTGTAACACGGCTGTTTTGAAAGGGGGTAAAATAATAAATGAAAAGCTCCGGCTTCTGGAAAATGGAAACAGCCATGTTAACAAAATAAAATTAAATCAAAATTAAATTAAATAGACTAAACGGAAACCTTGCTGCAGGAAAGCTAGGAGGAGAAACAATTAAACAAATTTATATCTAACAAACTTTATTAATGTAATCATTTACTGTTAAATGCTCAGTGGTAAAGCTGGGTCGCTTCACAGGTTCTAGTTATAAGGGATTACACCCATTAATTAAAAACTAAAAACTAAATTTCGAAATACCTAAGTTTTATGCACCAAAACTTTCAAAACTTCAAACTGAATAAAATTAAATCATAATTAACCATTTTAAATTTGTAGTTGGTGGCGAATGCCACTCAAAAGTTATGCAACAGACCAACCTCAAAAACTGCTGCTGGAACTGCAGCAGTGGGGAGCGAATTCGCCTTTCCCCGGGAAGCTGGCCGCTAACCTGGTTGGAGCCGGCCGCTCCGGATGGCGCCCAAGGATTTTCATGTTTCTAAATAATTACTTGCTGGAGGAAAAGCCTAGACTTATTTTTATGCACCAGAAAATCATTTTGTTTAACTCACCTTTTGTAGAGTATTTTGTTACATTGCAAAGATGTTTTAGGTATTGCATACCATAATTTGGGCATTTGCCTACATTTCTATTGAATTTTGTGCAAAATTTTAAATAGTTTTATCTATGAATATAACGACCCTGAGATTAAGAGTCTCATGCTCTACCGACTGAGCATTTAACAGTAAATGATTAGATTAATAAAGTTTGTTAGATATAAATTTGTTTAATTGTTTCTCCTCCTAGCTTTCCTGCAGCAAGGTTTCCGTTTAGTCTATTTAATTTAATTTTGATTTAATTTTATTTTGTTAACATGGCTGTTTCCATTTTCCAGAAGCCGGAGCTTTTCATTTATTATTTTACCCCCTTTCAAAACAGCCGTGTTACAATCAGCTCGAGTCCTTCGGTGTGCTCCACTGAGTAAGTACAAATGGAATTTAGGTGTGATCAACTCCACAATGGCGCGAAACGTTGTGGGTTCGTCCTTAACCAGGTTTTTGGTTCTTTACAGAGTTGACTCCTGCTCGAGGGTTGGGAGTGCTCCGCCAGAAGTCCTAACAGCTTCCAGTGCGGTGAGCTAAATTTCCAATTGTTTCATATTTTCTTTAGCGGCCATTAAGGCGTCGGCTAATGTATCCATTTCTCGGTTTACAGGAGCCGGGAGCTTGTGAACTTTTTTGAAGAGCTTGTGAACTTTTTTGAAGAGCTTGTGAATTTTTTGGAAGAGCTTGTGAATTTTTTTGGAAGAGCTTTCGATTTCTTTTGGAATTCATTTGAAGATGTTTAGAAGTTGTAATATGAGGCTGTGGGATCTGTACCACGCCATCTGCAGCGGCCGGCTCCAACCAGGTTAGCGGCCAGCTTCCCGGGGAAAGGCGAATTCGCTCCCCGCTGCTGCAGTTCCAGCAGCAGTTTTTGAGGTTGGTCTGTTGCATAACTTTTGAGTGGCATTCGCCACCAACTACAAATTTAAAATGGTTAATTATGATTTAATTTTATTCAGTTTGAAGTTTTGAAAGTTCTGGTGCATAAAACTTAGGTATTTCGAAATTTAGTTTTTAGTTTTTAATTAATGGGTGTAATCCCTTATAACTAGAACCTGTGAAGCGACCCAGCTTTACCACTGAGCATTTAACAGTAAATGATTAGATTAATAAAGTTTGTTAGATATAAATTTGTTTAATTGTTTCTCCTCCTAGCTTTCCTGCAGCAAGGTTTCCGTTTAGTCTATTTAATTTAATTTTGATTTAATTTTATTTTGTTAATATGGCTGTTTCCATTTTCCAGAAGCCGGAGCTTTTCATTTATTATTTTACCCCCTTTCAAAACAGCCGTGTTACAATGGCGCCCAACGTGGGGCTAATGTATCCATTTCTCGGTTTACAGGAGCCGGGAGCTTGTGAACTTTTTTGAAGAGCTTGTGAACTTTTTTGAAGAGCTTGTGAATTTTTTGGAAGAGCTTGTGAATTTTTTTGGAAGAGCTTTCGATTTCTTTTGGAATTCATTTGAAGATGTTTAGAAGTTGTAATATGAGGCTGTGGGATCTGTACCACGCCATCTGCAGCGGCCGGCTCCAACCAGGTTAGCGGCCAGCTTCCCGGGGAAAGGCGAATTCGCTCCCCGCTGCTGCAGTTCCAGCAGCAGTTTTTGAGGTTGGTCTGTTGCATAACTTTTGAGTGGCATTCGCCACCAACTACAAATTTAAAATGGTTAATTATGTTTTAATTTTATTCAGTTTGAAGTTTTGAAAGTTCTGGTGCATAAAACTTAGGTATTTCGAAATTTAGTTTTTAGTTTTTAATTAATGGGTGTAATCCCTTATAACTAGAACCTGTGAAGCGACCCAGCTTTACCACTGAGCATTTAACAGTAAATGATTAGATTAATAAAGTTTGTTAGATATAAATTTGTTTAATTGTTTCTCCTCCTAGCTTTCCTGCAGCAAGGTTTCCGTTTAGTCTATTTAATTTAATTTTGGATTTAATTTTATTTTGTTAACATGGCTGTTTCCATTTTCCAGAAGCCGGAGCTTTTCATTTATTATTTTGCCCCCTTTCAAAACAGCCGTGTTACAGTGTTATAAGGGGCCCCGTGAAAGCCGAAAACTAAAAGCATCCTATCAAGGAGCGCTTTCGAGTGAAGCCAAAGAGCGAGCAGTAGAAGGGTCGTGATTACATACATACTGTATGAAAACAACCTCGCTGAGACCCTTAAATGTCGAACCCTATGCGAAGCTAGGCTGATAGAAAACTGTCCCATCCCTTCTCTGTATGAAATCCTGGATTCGCGCCTGGTTGGGACTAAAAGTAAAAATGTACAACTGTCTATCAAATTGCGTTTTATATATCGAAAAATTTTCGCGCTCGCTTCGCTCGCGTTTTCAATCACTTTCCAAGATATGATAAAGGTGACATTCAGGTGGCGACTGCAGCAGCATTACTCTGTTGCAACGTTACTGCTGCAGCACTGTCAATTTTCGTGATAAAATTATGTGACTGATTTCCATACTAAAAGTAAAAATGTACAACTGTCTATCAAATTGCGTTTATACAGGGTGGAAAGGCACGACGATCCTTCCCGGAAGTATTAGGTCGTTTAAGTGATACAGAGACTATTGGTAATGGTAAGAATCGTTAATTAAGTAAAAAATAAAAATTGCAAAAATACTACTTTTTAACTGTGGTGATAACCCTATAGCATGTGCACATGACGGCTAGATTAAGGATCTCCGTCGGGAAAGCTCGGGACTTTACACTTTTTTCCGATCGTTGACAGTATCGCAATGATGTATGAATGACGCATAAATGTCAAATAAATCAAATGCATGCAAAAATATTACAAACAATTTTATTACTTTCTTAGATAATTACTTTTTTCCAATATTTAATACTATCTTCTTTTCACATACGGTGTTCAAATGTACCTCCGTGTATTACAACGCCGCCGCAGCCCGTACCCGAGTATGTCGATGCACATGCGATATAGTGTATGCTCTTCGTCATTTATCCTCCGCAGAAAGCACCAATTAGCCTTTGTCTCATTTCGTCCGCAGTTTCACATTCCGTTTGGTTTGGTACACCATATCTTTTACACAGCCCCACAAATTTAAATAGCCACGAGCATCTAACATTTTTATTTGAAGAATATGACATTCAATAAGTATAGTTCAATGAAAATTTAATTTCAAACATCAGACGTCTTGTCTATTTCCTACCACGCAAGAAGGTTTGTTAGTTTGGTATTGAAGAAGTATTTATTCTTGATTTATTCTTAGTATTTCATTTTTGCAAGTTCATTTGGTGCAACTAACACAACCTACATGTAATTTTTTATTATTTTAAATAGTTTCCAATTATTCGAAAATAATTTTGTGAAACGTGTTAAGAAACTAAAACCTTTTTATCAGTCAAGGAAACCAGAGATATTTATAAGACGATTGCGTACTTTTGAGTGGTTGTCAATGTCACCATTTGAACTGTCGTTGTAAACAATGTTGTGGTTAGTACTATTAATATTAAGGAATAACATAACTATTTCATTCAAGTATTGAACAAGTGGAACCACTAAGAAAGCGAAAATCCTGCAATGATTCTTACCGTGCTGTAAGCAGACCTAAAAATGGTTAGATGGCAACAAATTAGCATAATTTCCTGTCGAATACTGATTGTTTACAAGTAAGTTCATTGACCCTGTCACCTGTTAGGGTTAGAACAAAGTAGTTTTTTGCGTGGATGTTTAAAAGGTCATAATTTAGAAACGGTTGCCCATATTAACATAGTTTCTATGGAGAAAATATAGAGCTTAGGCTAAACTATCTCCCATTTCCGGAAAGGATCGTCGTGCCTTTCCACCCTGTATATCGAAAAAATTTTGCACTCGCTTCGCTCGCGTTTTCAATAACTTTCTAGGTCAAACTGCATTTTTTATATCGCAAAATTTTCGCTCTCGCTTCGCTCGCGTTTTCAGTAACATTCTAAGATATGATAAAGGTGACATTCGGGTGGCGACTGCAGTAGCATTACTCTGTTACAACGTTACTGCTGGAGCACTGTAAATTTTCGTGATAAAATGATGTGACTGATTTCCATACTAAAAGTAAAAACGTACAACTGTCTATCAAATTGCGTTTTTATATCGAAACATTTTCGCGCTCGCTTCGCTCGCTTTTTCAATAACTTTCTAAGATATGGCGACTGCAGCAGAATTACTCTGTTGCAACGTTACTGCTGCAGCACTGTCAATTTTCGTGATAAAATGATGTGACTGATTTCCATACTAAAAGTAGAAACGTACAACTGTCTATCAAATTGCGTTTTTATATCGAAAAATTTTCGCGCTCGCCGGGCCCGCTTTTTCAATACATTTCTAAGATATGGCGACTGCAGCAGCATTACTCTGTTGCACCGTTACTGCTGCAGCACTGTCAATTTTCGTGATAAAATTATGTGACTGATTTCCATACTAACAGAAAAAATGTACAACTGTCTATCAAATTGCGTTTATATATCGAAAAAATTTCGCGCTCGCTTCGCTCGCGTTTTCAAACACTTTCTAAGATATAGCGATTGCAGCAGCATTACTCTGTTGCAACGTTACTGCTGTAGCACTGTCAATATTCGTGATAAAATGATGTGACTGATTTCCATACTAAAAGTAAAAATATACAACTTTCTATCAAATTGCGTTTTATATCGAAAAACATTCGCGCTCGCTTCGCTCGCGTTTACAATAACATTCTAAGATGTGATAAAGGTGACATTCGGGTGGCGACTGCAGCAGCATTACTCTGTTGCAACGTTACTGCTGCAGCACTGTCAATTTTCGTGATAAAATGATATGACTAATTTCCATTCTCAGCTGTAATGCGGCAATGAACGTCACTCAACTTACCAAAAAAATCCAATGTAATCGGAGAGTGGGCACCATGGTCTAGAAATGCTTAGGGCATCAAAATATCTTAATCCGGCACTGGTCGTTTGCGGAGTCAAGCGATTTGGGACTCGCATTTAATACGCATTACCATGCCTTCCAGAAAAAAATCCAATCATTCGCGAAAGTCTCGCAACGCATTGAGGTTACAAGGGGCACGTGGTCTTCCTCAGGAGTCTGAAGAAGACCACGGTGAGTGGCGCTCTAGCCAGGCAGGCCGCTTCGCTTTCGCTCGCGCGCGTATACCTTACTGTATCGTCCGATATACATCTACTACTCTGTCGGTGTCGTTTAAATCACGTGTAAAATTTGAATAAGGGCGAAATAAGTTTTTGGCAAAAATTTTATTTTTCGTACAAGCTTTTATCGCTGACTGTACTTTTCTTTCCACAGGCAACTAATGCTCATCGAGACAATTCTAAAAACTCCAAGCACAATTAGGTTTCGTTGTTTTATCACATAGTTCCTATGGGCACCTCCGGTCTCCATCATCATATCAGCTCAATGACACCATAATATTGCATTGTCACCCGACTTACGTATGTATGCAAAATTTCAGCTTAATTGGAAACCGGGAAGTGGATCAAATTTAACTTGCAAGATTTGATTACAGACAACGGTCAGGGGCCGATTGCATAACAAACTACAACTAATATTACAAGCGGAACTCCTTATTTAATAAGTGAAATTAGAAAAGGAGTTCCGCTTGTAATATTAGTTGTAGTTTGTTATGCAATCGGCCCCAGGTGAAAGTAAATAAAAGCTTGTAAAAAACTATTGATTTTGGAGTGTAGTTTTATTTAGTGGTACCTAATTGTAAAATATTTTATCTGGACTGCAGTCCTCTAGCATATCTATCTGTCAACTTTACGTCAAGTTCCGCCTCCAGGGGAGAGGGAGAGAAATTAGGATTAGAAATTAGCCGCTTACTGACACAGACCGAATTCCACGCGGGCGGAGCCGCGGGCACGGCTAGTTAGTAATATTATTTTAATTTTCCAGGCTACCAAGTATTCATTCAAGGACTGTCTGACAAACGTGTATTCTGATGAGAATTTCATGAATGAGGTTAGACTAGCGAAGTTCTTCGATAACCAGGCCAAAATGGTTAAAGCGTAAGTAATTGTTTTATAAAACGTTGAAATAAGGTATCTTACTTCATCCACCCTATATGTATATTTACCTATACATAAAAATGCCGGAGTTTCAGACGACCAAACTCCTGATAAAAAAATAACCTCGAATGGTTATCCGTAGAACGGAGTGGCTTTCAAATACATGGGAGACTTTAAAATTTCAGTTTTTGAACCAAAATATTATTTTATGCGAGAAATTATACGGTAGGTAAACACATCAATACACAGGTTGGCTAAAAAATAACTGCATTCCCGTTGCAAGGGATGTTTTGGGATTATACTGAGCAACTTTTACTATGGGACCAACCCCAAAATCGCGAACAGATTTGTACTGAATTGTCAACATGACCCTATACTAAATAGTATTTGATATTTACCAATCAAAACATCGTGAATAGTTAAAACGGACTAATCCCAATAAGGCCTAGTTTCCCTTCTGGTTTGTAAGGTCAGATGGCAGTCGCTTCCGTAAAAACTATAGCCTACGCCAAATTTTAGGATTAGTTGTGGAGCGAACCCCAGGCTCCCATGGGCTGAAGTAAGAAAGCTGATGGGACCACACTGGAAGATGATGAAATTGATGATTGTAGGCTACTGGAATCCAGTCAATACATAAAGTGCCAAATATGTCTAATGCATTAATTTAAAAGTATTTATATACATATACTAGTGACCCGCCCCGGCTTTGCACGGGCTACACACAACCTTAACAAATGAGGTATACGCCTAAACCTTCCTCAAGAATCACTCCATTGGTAGGTGAAAATCCCCATGAAAATCCGTTCAATCGTTTTCAGGTTTATCGCGAACATACATACACAAACAGACAGACTCGGCGGGGGGCGGGGGACTTTGTTTTATAAGGTGTAGTGATAAATATTGAGAAATTTAACGGGCTTACATGAATTTCTATATCTGTAGGTACTGCGACAGATCAGCACAGGTGAAGGCCTGCGCCCGACCACTTTTTAGACATTTGACGACGTGCTTCACGGCTAGTGGGTTACGCACTGCACAAAAAGATTTTGACAAAATGATCGACTTCTTCTGCCTTAACGATGGAGCTAACACAAACTGTAAGTATGAGTTTAACGATAAAAGTTCACCTCGCCTCACATTATTTCAGTGTAAGAACCACTTTATGAGTAAGGGACCACTCGACAAAATTTTTTTTTTGCTAGGGACCATAAACTGTTCGGAAGTCAATACTTACTAATAACGAATAAAGTTTGAGAACACTTCAGGTCCTTCCATGGACTCGCCCCCCCCCCCCCCCCGGGGTTCGTGCTTGACATGAAATTCTCCTCTTGTTTGTGTCGGTTAAAGATTAACCTACATTCTTCACGTATATTACAGCGTTCATTAAGGAAGGTGGTTCCGGGTGTCTGGAACAGAAGCGATCAGACTTCGCATCCTGCAAAAATAACAAGACAACCGAGATCACTCGGCTCATTGGTGTATATGGAAGTGGGCCGGCAGTTCCTGAAAAGGTGAGTGTGCTTTTTATACGCTATTCTACGTACCTAGATCTAAAATAAGTAGGGCACTGGTAGCTTCCTCAATGCAGCACAGTCTAAGTTTAATTCATCTATTCTATGCTATTGCCTATCTCTTACAATGCCAGTTATATTTTTTTCGTATTTATTTACAGGAGAAATGCAAACTAGAGAAGAAAGAAAACGAATGTGATTTTGCTGCAGTGAAAAGCTGCGGGAAACCCAATCTCGATAAACTTTTGCAGCAACTACTTAATTCTATCGATTTGAACTGCGAAGAATGTAAGTGGGGTTATGAATTTTACGAAGAACTTAAAAAGTTTAGCCCTATACTAAATGTACGGGCATATTATTATATTGTACTAACCTTAAGGTCGCTGCACACAGACGAAGAAGACGTGCAGTCGCAGTCGTGCACGTCTGACACATCCGGTGTGGCTCCAAAATATAAATTAAAACCCAGAATTTTTGGCTTTTCTTAAAATATTGTTAGAAAACATAAACATTTAAGCAGCAACTTTGCAAACATTGTCAAATAAATTATTTAGTTACTTAAACACTTTTTTAGAAAAGTTTCATACTAAATTATATATTTTGATTTAATAGCTTCTCACTGAACTTCTATACCACATGTATATCTGAAGAGTTTAAAAGTGTCTATATGTGTCAAATACAAAAAAAAATCCGTAATCTTTACAGTCATGTTTGGGAAATGGGGGATTGAGGAACACATAAAAATTGGTAAAGTAAAACGAAAACTCGAGGGTTAAAAAACACATCATTTTTTCTGATTCAATGTCATCACTTAAGGCCCTGTCAAATATTAGAAACAAAGATCCCTTGATTAATTTAATAAGAGAAAACCTACTCAGCCTAATAGATAAGCAATTTGTAGTGGAATTATTCTGGATACCTAGTCATCAGGGTATTCCTGGTAATGAAAGGGCCGATACCGCTGCTAAAGACGCTTTGAGGTATGATCAATGCAATTACACGACTACCAACCACGAAGACCTCAAAAAATACCTTAAACTAAATATTAAAAGATTGTGGAACAGCCATTGGGTAAATAATAACAATAGCGCCTTATATGAAATAAGAAAATCAGTTTTCGAAAAGAGTACATTTTATGTAAATAATAGAAGAGATCAGGTGATTATGAATAGATTACGAATAGGACATTGTAATGTGACTCATATATATCTTATAACTAAGGAAAGTAAAAAGAAATGCTTAAGGTGTAACAGTGATATATCTATCAAACATTTGTTTATTGATTGTCCGATGTATAATAATGAAAGATTAGCTGTTAACCTTCCTAAATGTTTAAAAGATTGCTTGAATGACTCAGAATGTACTGTAAAATTCCTTAAACTAGTTAAGTATTATTTGGTATTATGGTTTGATTTGATACTGTATACTGTGGTCGCTAATGACCTTAGCTGTTTAAGCGACCTTAAATAAATAAAAAAAAAAAAAAAGTAAAACCGCTCATGTGACTATCCATGATGACATTTTAAACTCATGTTGTGATATCGATTATTTCTTAATTGTTACGTTCGTCATCGTCATAATGGTGATAGAAATTCTAAAGCTCATTTTATTATTTTACAGAAATTAACAAATACCTAACCGAAACCGGCTTGGACCAGGAGAATCAACAGTAAAAATTCACTTTGAATGAAAATTTCCATATAAGTTTCCATGATCACTGTTCTTGAGTGTAAATTAGTAGTTCTAACTAGTGAACTACCTACCTAACTTTACAAATATGTGAAATCATTCACTGAAGCCAAAAAATTATGAAATTATTCCAACATACTCTGGAATTGCTCCGGATAATAACAGATTGCTTCGTCTATATACCTAAAGATAGGTTTGTACATGTTATACTTATATAGTATGTATACTTTTATCACTGGAATAAATAAACATGACATACTCGATATGTTTTATTTTGTTTTCAACCTAGCTATGTTTTTTTTTTGTATTTAAACTAAGATAATAGAGTATACCAGGAGGCCAATTCCAACTTACGTTGTGACATCAAAATAATGTGAGTTGACTTCAGCAGTCGCTAATGGGCCTGCCAGACCCAGTGGCGCTTATTCGTAACGTGTTCGACTTGTTCGTTATTAGGTACTTAATTAGTGTTCTAAAATGGATTTGATGTCAGTACACGTTCGAATTGACCTGTTTGTCATTGCACATGCCATGCAAATGATGCAAAGCAAGCTTGATCCTACTCTAATTTCTTCAGTTTTAATCAAACACGTAGAGAAATAGTAGATGACTATTTGTAGACTTATTGTGGGAATGCAAGAATTCCGTAAATAACAATTCCCGATAAAATACCTATCGAGGTATTTAATCTAATAACAGGCAAGCTGGAAGGTTTCGATAAGATGAATAAATTACGTGTAGAGCAGTAAGTTAAAACTACGATAAAAGGATACTCAATTCTTCCACTGTAGTTTCGTTACTCCCTATAAAACTCATTAGGCAAAATAATACACCCACACAACAGTGACAACTTCAAATGCCTGTTTGTTCCTCTGGGGAGAGAACTCCAAAGGAGTTTTAATTAATTTACGTAGTTAATGGCGGGCGTGCGTGACAAAGATAAGCATAAAAACTCTGAAGCAGCCAAATGAAAATGCTATACCTACTTAAGCGAATGTTTGCGTCATATCTCAATGTATATAAACTTCTCTATTCCACTTTGTCCATGGAAATGTAGGTTTACAAAAATTACATGGCTGGTAAAACGAAATAAAGTTATGGCAATGATTTACATACTAAAACGGTAACGACCTGGCGACAGTTTAGTACTTTAAGTAATTCCTAGCTAAAGCGGTTGGTAAAAAGTAGTTATGGTAATTTGTATCATGCTGTGTAGGTAACAATGTAATATATAAACTAGTCAAAATAAGAAAACCACTGCGCAGCTTCTTTACCAATCGCCTAAGATAAAGTAAACCTATAAAATGTAGTGATGTACCGACTATTGATTTGACCGACTAGCCGACTAATCGGCGCTCGGATGGCCGATTAGTCGGCCGACTAGTTGGCTAGTCGGCCAGATCATTAGTTTCGTTTAAGTTCGGTTCAGATCACTTAAAAAACAATCGTTTTTCCCCCTGCGTCGCGCTATTCATAATATTATAGCAACGCTAAAAAATAAAATAATATAAATAAAAATATCCTAAGGCTATTTATACGACAACCGAACAAGAAAGCGACCACACGGTCAATAATTCGAACAAAAGTTTTGATAAATATTTGCTGTTTATTTATTTTTGGCCTGATTGTCTATCACTTATAAAGTGCCGACTTATCGGCCATTTTTGCCGACTAGTCGCCGACTAATCGCCGACTACAAATGAGGCCGGATAGTCGGCTTTCCCGTCGGTACATCCCTAATAAAATGACAAAGAAAAGATGTGATGTGATTCCTATACAATCCACCGTCTGGGTATGATAAGACACTAGACACTTAACAACAAAAACATTCGTTGTTTAAGTACCCAACAGCCTGTTATCTGTTATTTTGGCCAAAGCAAAACAAAAGATACTAAGCTGACATAAGACTCGACCCCAAGCCATTTCATGGACTTATTTGTTTATCATCACAACACCGCATCGAATGTGTTCGTAACAAATTAAACCGCCACTTGAATAAGTTTTGGATGAGATGAGCCCTCGAGGAAAAAATTAACTTCAAAATTTAGCAATATTTAAGTGTAAAGTATGGAGTAGGTATCTAGATTCTGGAATATATATTCAAAAGATTACAGTGGGAGTATGAATGCGTCCACATTACTCCTGAAGCACTGCAGTGACATTTATGGATTGGACAAGCGACGTTTAACGTATCGTATTGATCTCCCGTTGATGTGGGGGAAAAATCATAAGTTCTCGGATACATACAATAACAAAATTTTACATTAGCAATCCACAGTTAGGTGTCAACCAAACCAAACCGAACCACTCCGAGTTCAGAGTTGAGTTTTGGTTGTACCAAATGATATCCACAGCTGATCGAATCAACACTTGATAGAATCATCATGCCATAAAATCAACTGTTGATTTGACGTGGATAATCAACAGTCGTAATCGTAATCAACAGTTGTAACATGTCGAATTTGGCCCCTGTTGTAATGTTACTAATACTGCAGCGTTCAGCGATGTCACTGTCAGTATTCTTTAGTAATAGTTGTTGCCGCATTGCTGTGGCGACTAGAACGGTAACTAATTTTATCCAGGAGATTAATAGTGACATACCCCGCGTCCATGCTGCAGCAGTAACACAGCAACAGCAACATTGCTGCAGTGTGTAACCTTTATTTTTTTGGCTGCAGTAAAGCGGAAAATAGTGTCAAAGAAATACTGTACCTACATGTCCATTACATGGATAGTGTTCTATTACTATTAAAATTTACTTAAAATTAACGACACAATAATATTTATGCCAATTGCACGAAAAAGCTAAATTTAAGAAATACTCGTAACTACTTAACCGAGTGATCGCATTACATTAATGTGCGTCTATAAGGTACTTGTAATATCAGCCTTGTGGCCTGATCGAAGTTATAAAGAATAAAATTGAAAATCATAATAGAGTCTGTGCGGAAAGAGTAGAGTCGTGGAATGTATGGGGCCCAATACATTCCACGACTCTTCTACTCTTTCCGCACAGACTCTACCTGCCGCTGAAGTTCGACCGGCGTTTTGCGTAAGTTTCGTGTATACATACTATCGCACGGTCGCGTGAACATTACGTAGAAACTATACTCAATAATACTCATCAAATTAAATGGGTCGTGTTATTTGTGAAATATATTCCTAACAACAGCAGTGAAACTTCACCCGGCTCGACTGAAGCCCAACCGCGGTCAACTTTTGAGAAACCAAACAAAGGCAAACTTTTAACGAGAGTTTAAAAAACGAATATCAAATAATGTTTCCTGCGTACAATGGACATAACTGTTGCCTTGACCCTGTAAATATGTAATATATAAACTAGTCAAAATAAGAAAACCACTGCGCAGCTTCTTTACCAATCGCCTAAGATAAAGTAAACCTATAAAATGTAGTGATGTACCGACTATTGATTTGACCGACTAGCCGACTAATCGGCGCTCGGATGGCCGATTAGTCGGCCGACTAGTTGGCTAGTCGGCCAGATCATTAGTTTCGTTTAAGTTCGGTTCAGATCACTTAAAAAACAATCGTTTTTCCCCCTGCGTCGCGCTATTCATAATATTATAGCAACGCTAAAAAATAAAATAATATAAATAAAAATATCCTAAGGCTATTTATACGACAACCGAACAAGAAAGCGACCACACGGTCAATAATTCGAACAAAAGTTTTGATAAATATTTGCTGTTTATTTATTTTTGGCCTGATTGTCTATCACTTATAAAGTGCCGACTTATCGGCCATTTTTGCCGACTAGTCGCCGACTAATCGCCGACTACAAATGAGGCCGGATAGTCGGCTTTCCCGTCGGTACATCCCTAATAAAATGACAAAGAAAAGATGTGATGTGATTCCTATACAATCCACCGTCTGGGTATGATAAGACACTAGACACTTAACAACAAAAACATTCGTTGTTTAAGTACCCAACAGCCTGTTATCTGTTATTTTGGCCAAAGCAAAACAAAAGATACTAAGCTGACATAAGACTCGACCCCAAGCCATTTCATGGACTTATTTGTTTATCATCACAACACCGCATCGAATGTGTTCGTAACAAATTAAACCGCCACTTGAATAAGTTTTGGATGAGATGAGCCCTCGAGGAAAAAATTAACTTCAAAATTTAGCAATATTTAAGTGTAAAGTATGGAGTAGGTATCTAGATTCTGGAATATATATTCAAAAGATTACAGTGGGAGTATGAATGCGTCCACATTACTCCTGAAGCACTGCAGTGACATTTATGGATTGGACAAGCGACGTTTAACGTATCGTATTGATCTCCCGTTGATGTGGGGGAAAAATCATAAGTTCTCGGATACATACAATAACAAAATTTTACATTAGCAATCCACAGTTAGGTGTCAACCAAACCAAACCGAACCACTCCGAGTTCAGAGTTGAGTTTTGGTTGTACCAAATGATATCCACAGCTGATCGAATCAACACTTGATAGAATCATCATGCCATAAAATCAACTGTTGATTTGACGTGGATAATCAACAGTCGTAATCGTAATCAACAGTTGTAACATGTCGAATTTGGCCCCTGTTGTAATGTTACTAATACTGCAGCGTTCAGCGATGTCACTGTCAGTATTCTTTAGTAATAGTTGTTGCCGCATTGCTGTGGCGACTAGAACGGTAACTAATTTTATCCAGGAGATTAATAGTGACATACCCCGCGTCCATGCTGCAGCAGTAACACAGCAACAGCAACATTGCTGCAGTGTGTAACCTTTATTTTTTTGGCTGCAGTAAAGCGGAAAATAGTGTCAAAGAAATACTGTACCTACATGTCCATTACATGGATAGTGTTCTATTACTATTAAAATTTACTTAAAATTATCGACACAATAATATTTATGCCAATTGCACGAAAAAGCTAGATTTAAGAAATACTCGTAACTACTTAACCGAGTGATCGCATTACATTAATGTGCGTCTATAAGGTACTTGTAATATCAGCCTTGTGGCCTGATCGAAGTTATAAAGAATTAAATTGAAAATCATAATAGAGTCTGTGCGGAAAGAGTAGAGTCGTGGAATGTATGGGGCCCAATACATTCCACGACTCTTCTACTCTTTCCGCACAGACTCTACCTGCCGCTGAAGTTCGACCGGCGTTTTGCGTAAGTTTCGTGTATACATACTATCGCACGATCGCGTGAACATTACGTAGAAACTATACTCAATAATACTCATCAAATTAAATGGGTCGTGTTATTTGTGAAATATATTCCTAACAACAGCAGTGAAACTTCACCCGGCTCGACTGAAGCCCAACCGCGGTCAACTTTTGAGAAACCAAACAAAGGCAAACTTTTAACGAGAGTTTAAAAAACGAATATCAAATAATGTTTCCTGCGTACAATGGACATAACTGTTGCCTTGAACCTGTAAAGGTAGAGATACACATGTAACAGTGAGCTCAAGAAGGCTTGTTGTGGGTTGTGGGTACTCAGACAACGATACATTTATCCCAATACTCAGGAACGAATATCTGTGCTTATCACACAAGTGCCCTTACCAGGATTCGAATCAAAGCAATCGGCTTCATGGGCCGCCGACTATAGGTCATAGGCCAGACCGGTCGTCATTTAAGTACGAGTAGGTACGAAATCTTAAAACTTGGTTGACAACTTTAAATTTTTGTGTATATATTACTCTTTTGTGTAAAGCTTTACGTATATCAGCCGGCTCTTGGGCCTCTTGGTACGATTCGGACTTTAAGATACATAAATTAATTGATCTAGAAACGATATGGATTAGATATGTCAGTGTTTCTACAAACAAAAACGAGTCGTTGCATTTTAATAATATGGATAACACCTACCCTTGTCCAACCAAGTGTGTGTATATGATACCTAATAGGTTATCTTATAATTATGTAGCTCTGTATTACGCTGGCTGTGTGCTACGACAACGTAGCACGGCACGCCGCGTACGTAGCATGCTTTAAGCAACTTTTTCATATCTCACTTTCTTCGAGCAACACGGAAGGGAGGCGGCATTCGCACTATTTCCCCTCTGCCTAGGTACAAGATCAACTGATCTAGCGCGGGTAATAAAACTAGTTGCGCTCGGATTATTCACTAGACCGAGTCAAGACGCGCGCGTGAACACAGCAGCAGAAAAAATGCCTAATTGCTCGGTTTTTTGTCGTAAAAAGAGGTCTGGGGGAACTAATTTACAAAAAGAAGGTGTTACTTTTCACATGTAATATTTATTTTACATATCATACGTTTAATTAAATTTGAACTAGTGTCCGACCGAAGGTTCGGTTTCGGTTTCGGCCAGTTTCGGCCAAAAAATCATGTTTCGGCTGTAGTTTCGGTTTCGGCCGAAACACGGCCGAACCTTTCGGCCGGGCCGAAACTTACGAAATGGTACTTCGGACAAAGACCAAAAGTTGGGGAATAAGTAGGACAACAATATTAATACATATTTACATATACTGATTCATGTATAGGTACAGAAATTAATTGGTTTATTATAAAACACAATTCCACTAATGAGAGCGCCACTGGACGGTCGACGCAGTCTTATAAGAGGCTGTCAATACCTATACTATAACGCGCACACTGTCTAATTGTATCGGAGTGAATGAGATAGCACTGTCGCACGTAGCCGTTGGCCGAGCATCAGCTCGGCCCGAGTCGAACGATGTCTTTTTCGCTCTTATTCAGTCATTTTTCTATCTACCTGTAATGGCAAATTTTAAGCGAGGCTAAAGGCTACGCTCAATACGCATACTTACTTAATAGTTTGCCTGAAGCCATAAGACGTGAAAATAATAAGCCTAAATTTAAAACTATGTTAAAAAAACACTACCATAATAATATATTGTAATAATTTAAACATTAAGTACATACAAATTAAGTTAATAACTAGAGACTGATGACCCCGCAGTCAAACTCACTGATGAGTTTTGCGGGGCTATGCCTATCTTTAAGAATATCTTGTATTTTATTAAATAAATAAATAAATAAATAAACTAGGGCCGCAAAGTTGATTTTCTCAATAGTTTATATTTTGCGAAGCTGAACAGCTGACTATTGATTAAAACGAAGAAAAAACCCTTAAAAGTGTCCCCAGTACAGTTTTTCATACGAATGCTCGACCTTAGCCTCACTTTTTACCTCAATTTACCATTGGTTTGTGTTCCACATGTCCTCTACTTCAGCTCGGTTTGCGGTCTCGCTTTTTAATACAATGGACATTGGTTGGAGTCTGTGCTTAACTACTTATCCTGAAGCCTGAAGCACGGCTTTGACTTCGCATGAAAGTTCGCCTCACTGGGGCACTTCGGACTTTTAGGCCCAGGTATAGAGGGCCCTCCCTTCCGATGTGTCGGAAGCCGGTGTTGCTCGAAGCTCACTTTAGTTTGTAACTAGCACATATGTACCTAAGTGCATCTCACTCGCACAAAAAAATATTTATCTACATAAAAATCCTAAGTATTCAATACGATAGATTTATAAATAATTCCTGTTTGCTTGCAGTATTTATTAATTATTCCCGGGGAATGGGTCTGCAAAAGCCGTTTTTCCTTAGCCCTCGTTACCTGAGCTTCGTTAAAAATTCAATATCCACCGGCAAGGACCTACGCTCGTTGAATATTATGAAACCATCTAGACCCTAGGATTAAAACACGCTCATCATAAATTTAGAGCGGTAGCATACATTTTCAGACGCATTTTATTAAATAGCTGGCTCTATTATAATGAATTCTTTTCGAACAAGAAATATTTCTAGTTGCTCAGTGAACGCCATGAAAATATGAATATGGGAGTATATTTTTTTGTTCGTTACACATATATTGTATTTCTGGAACATTGTTATTATTGAGACATGTTATTTCTCTTCATATTTAAATACATATAACAAAATGTTTCGTGATCTATAAGTAATCTACAATTGAGGTATTATAATCGTAAAGTTGAATTGAATTGTAAAATAAAATCACTAAAGTGAAATATTTTTATATCAGTGACAACCCTATAAAGTTATTATTTTTTTTTTTTTAATTGACACAAGTCATGTCATGTCATTCATGGAATCTACTTACAGTACTTACTAGGGTTGAAACATACAGATTTTAGCACTAAAATGTTTTGCAAACTGTATCTCAAAAACGGTTAGAAATATTAACGTGATTAATTAGTGAAAAATAAAGTATAGGTACGTAGCCTAAACAATTCCCCGTTTGCATAAAAGTCCATCGTTCTGTTCACCCGATATAGCTCCTTTTAGTTCGCAGTAGGTATGTAAGTAGCACTTTAATTTACAGGCATTGTTATAAGAAACAAAAGTCGTCTTCTACAAGTAGGCAGACATCTTGACGCGGCCGAAATAAACAATGCCCTCCAGTTAATTAAGTAATTAAGGTCGGGACGAATTTATTCTTTTCATTAAACAATTGTCTCTTATCGCAGGCCTCGTTGAGCACGAAGGCCTCACGATTCACGACGGGTGAGGAATCTTGTGTTAGCGGGCCACCAAGTGGGTCCTTATGATATTCTAAAAGGCAACCTCTACATACCTGAGTTTTATTTGTCAAATTAAACTCTCTTTCATTTTATTGCAAAACTTGTACTTGACTTTACGGGCATAGCCGACAGAGGACGTTTAGGTACAGTAAATTTTCTTGTCAATTTACCTTGAGTTTATATTTAAATATTAAGATATTAATTAACAATAATACATACATACATATAATCACGCCTATTTCCCGGAGGAGTAGGCAGAGACCACGGATTTCCACTTGCTACGATCCTGACATACCTCTTTCGCTTCCTTCACTTTCATAACATTCCTCATGTATATATGTACACGCTCGCCGGTTTATGGTGCTCTTGATTAACAATAACTTGAGTTTAAAAGTAAATCTCGCGTTTTATAACTCAAAATCATTTTGTCGACCCACCTATTATATTGGAATATATATATACGTTACTGGAAGTTTATAGGTCAAACAGTGTCTGCAACCAAGCTGCACTCCATAACTTCATGGACAAATAGTTTGAGATCGACTCCATTATTCAGTTAAAGCTTAACTCAGTCTATTGAAACATGTTCAGTTGAGTATTAGTTTTTCTGCCCGAACTTCTGCGGACTTCTGGCCGAAGGGCGTGGTGTTTCGGCGGTTCCGTGGGAATCTGCCAAATCCTACACCGGAACATGCGACACAACTGAAAACCGCCGTGTCGTCGAAATAATTTTTAATAAGTAGCTTGTAAGATTTTTACTATAATATAATTGTATGTTAGTTCGTAAGGTATGTATCTATGGGCCTTAGTTGCCTGATAATAAATGATATTAGTTGAAAACTTATTATCCCATAGGAGGTACGACATTAGAAAACCACATATTATGTAGGTAAGTATCCAGGTGGAGTACCTTACCTAGTCGAGTAACGAAGCTGCATGTAAAAGCGCTATAAACTTTCCTCATCCACGCTTTTAGTTTTTAATGGCTTTAACACAGCATATACTTACTAAATACATACATAGACTGACATCAGTAAATATACTCCTAAAAATATTAATTATAAAAGATATTACAAAGACTGATTTAGTCAGTAAAAAAAACTTCGCTCTCTCCTGAAAAGTTGTATTTTGTTCACTTTAATTGAACTTACGGTGATCGTAAAAACAGAGAAAAGACGTGCATTTTAAGATTGTCGAACTCTACATAATTTCTCTTTGACCTCAACAGAGTTACTTGCCCACAGGTAACACAGGTTCCGCACACTCAGGTTACATTCCGGTTGTGAATGCGTTGCAGCAGCGAGTCAATTCTACCAGCCCACCAATATCATTATCTACTCAAAATTTGCATTGCCAAAAATTTCCAGGCTTGTGGATGCAGCTTTCTCATCACTTTTTGAAGGATAAATAGAGCCTTTACGGGGTCGTGTGTGGCGAAAAATTTGTTATCTGAAAGTTTCGATCGTGATAGCAATGACAGCACACTTATCAAGAGAATGGGGTTGGCCGTTCGAAGTATTTTACAGATGCCGCTAGCATAGGTCAGTCCTAAGTGTCAAATCTTTGTTTTAAGCCAAATCTCATAGCTGGTTTGTTACTGCACACCGTTGTATGGGGACCTTGCACTTTGAGACTATGCGCTGAAACTTGGCACAGTTGATTGTTAGCTGGTCTTGAGCAAAAACAGACCGGTAGACGTCGAGAGCCACCTCACATTTAGTGGGGGGGGAGGGGGAAAGTTCGACGCTGCCGCGCTTCACTTGGAGCAACATTTCTCTAAAACTATACCCATTAGGGCATGTAATATATCATTTTCGGATAAATTAAGGATGAGGAATCTAGTTTTGGAACAAAAACAATGCACTTTCTAACAAAAAAAAAAGCATAAAGTAGTAAAGACTAAAAAACGTATTTTTGATTTTTTCATAATTACCAATTTTTTTTTTAAATGTAGCAGGAATCTGAAAACAAAAAATACAGTCGTAAAGCTACACTTATTACGTTTAAGAAAATATATAGTTTTTATACAAAACTGTTGATAAATGGGAGATAAAAAATAATATTAAACGTGGGTCAGAGTGATCTCAATACAAAATATTATGAATGTGGGAAAGTTACTTATAATTTGTTCTACAATCGTTTATTTTTCTTGTTTTTCGTAAATAACGCCCAAAGCAAAAAATTATCTTTTACGTAAATAATCTGTTTCAGATTTCTTATAAAATAAGTGCTACTTTTTTTCGCTACCATCAATATTAAAAAAAAAATAATTTTAGTAATTTGTAAATAACTCGTAAACGATGGCCAATAGCAAAAATTTTTTTAGTACATAAATAATTTACATAAAATTTCCTACAAAAAAGGGCATTCAAACTTTTTCGCTAGGATCAATATTAAAAACGATATTAAAGAGAGAAAATAAATTCTAAGGTCCCCTTTTTAAATATTGATCCTAGCGAAAAAGTTTTAATAACCTTTTTTGTAGGAAATTTTATGCTAATTATTCATGTATTAAAATATTTTTAACCGACTTCAATTTCATAGAAGGAGGAGGTTCTAGATTCGGTTGTGGCTATTTTTTTTTCTATGTACGTTCACCGATTACTCCGACATCCGTAGTCCGATTTGAGTAATTCTTTTTTTGTTTGAAAGGAGCTACCTCCGAGTTGGTCCCATTTTAATTTGGTTCTGTTCTGATGATGGGATCCGTGAGGAATTGAGGGAACTCCTCAATTTTTAAAGGCACATGCATGGTGTTTTGGTCGTTTTCTTAAGCAACTCGAGCATTTTCTCCCGAAAACCACCAATTTGATGAAGTAGACCTGATGATGATGATTATTTTGATGATAATGATGATGATTTCTTTAAATGTAAGTATGTTCAGTGATTACTCCGGCATCTGTGATCCGATTTGATTAATTATTTTTTGTTTGGAAGAAGTTACCTCCAAGTTGTTTCCGTATTATTTTTGGTTCTGGTCTGATGATGGAATCCATGAGGAATTGAGTGAACTCCTCAAGTTTTAAAGGCACGTGTTAAGTGATTTTGGGGTTTTCTAAAGTAACTCGAGCATTTGCTTCCGAAAACCACCAATTTGATGTACTGCAACTGTAGCCTTACCACGAGTTTGACATTGACATATTCGCTAACGTCTTATGCATCTAAATGTAACTTTTTATGCATCTCGCTCACACTAAGGTTAGTACGAGCGAGATGCATAGGAAGTAAGTTACACACATGCTAGCGAATATATCAATGTCAAACTCGTGGTAAGCTGGTAAGGCTACTGATCGGGGGTTAAGGTTAGGAGTTAAGGGGTCAGGGATTAAAGGGTAGGGGAATGGCGGTTGAATGGTTGCTCGTTCAGGATCGAGGGGTTCCTGGATCAGGGGTTGATGTGCTGTGAGGTTGAGTGATCGGGGGGCTGAGGGATTGGCTCAGTGGCGGGGCGGGCCGATGGATTTAGTTGACAGGAATTATAATTTCCCAGACGGACTCGAGAAAATTCCTGATTACATATTTACTAAAGTAATAGGTACACGAATTTAGTGTTAAACATGATCTTGTTTTTCATTCATGCGTCGCGTTCTTAACAATGCGTTAAAACTAAAACTGGTAAAATAAAAACTTTTTACATAAAAAAATTAAACCGACTTCAAAAAGGATGAAATAAAATATTATCCTTTTTTATGTCTATGCGTTACCAACTGTTATGTTTGAAGTCGGTGCCAAGCCAAGCAGTAACAATACCAGTCAAAAATAATCGGCTTTATGGCTATAAATCCCTTTAAAACTGTACTAATAACTATTATAAATGTGTAAAGAATTCTGTCTGCCTCTTTGTCGCCTTTTCATGGCTAAACAACTGAACCGCTTTAGGTGGAATTTGGCAAGAAGGTAAATTCCTTGAATTGTTTTATATTTTGAAATGTAGTCCTCTGGATAAGGGACGGAAAATAACTCAGTCCCAATCCCACACTTGCGTGCTATATACTGTTCGAGCATTAGTAAGAAATGCTCTTTAAAAAATACGACGGCAAAAAAATGCATTTATATTTACAATAATGTGCCGACAAATATGGTACGGACTGGGCCAAGAAGGTTTGATCGTGTGTTCTGAGGTGTGTTCTTAGGTCCAGTCGACGTCAATGATATGTTTACACTTTTGCACCTTACTCCTTTGTAATAAGGCGAAAAGTGTAAACATATTTTTAACGTCGACTGTACCTACAGAAAGTACGTTCATTGTCGTCGTGTAAGGCAATCCAACTTAGGTAAATCCTTATCGAATCGCACCAAAGTCATGGTATGCTTCAAAATTTGGCTTGGCACCGACTTCAAACATATCAGTTGGTAACGCATAGACATAAAAAAGGATAATATTTTATTTCATCCTTTTTGAAGTCGGTTTAATTTTTTTATGTAAAAAGTTTTTATTGCTATTGGCCATCGTTTACGAGTTATTTACAAACGACTAAAAAAGGGGACCTTTGGATTTATTTTCTCCCTTCAATATTTTTTTTAATATTGATCCTAGCGAATAAAAGTAGCACTTATATTATAAGAAATCTGAAACAGATTATTTACGTAAAAGATAATTTTTTGCTGTTGGCTACCGTTTACGAGTTATTTACGAAAAACTAAAAAAATAAACGATTGTAGAACAAATTATAAGTAACTTTCCCACATTAATAATATTTTGTATTGAGATCACTCTGACCCACGCTTAATATTATTTTTTATCTCCCATTTATCAACAGTTTTGTATAAAAAACTATATATTTTCTTAAACGTAATAAGTGTAGCTTTACGACTGTATTTTTTGTTTTATGATTCCTGCTACACTTAAAAAAAAATCACAGATTTAGTGCCTCACACGACTATCGAGCACATTGGAAATGAATCTACGGAATTCGAAAAAATATTGTCGCTGAGCGACGAGAAAGTCTGGACAAGGAAAAAGTTACAAAATAAAACTACAACGTTGAATGATAATTATTTTATTCTTAGATTAACATAAGTATACTGGACATAACGCATGTGAACAAACAAATTGCAAAATTTCCACACGCGTATCGAAGTTTGAATAATTGTCGCCGTGGCGCATAAGTATAGGTACATATTTCATTTTTCGATTAATAAGCAGGATATATTATAATGTTCAAAGTACAAGAAAATTATTACACGGCAAATCCGTAGTCAACTCGAGAAGTCGTGGTAGCCACATCGCCGTTATCGTCACTCGAGTCTTGATCGGCAGCGGCCCATTTGCTGCAAGATATGAAATTTTCTTGACAGCAGTTTGACGCGACGAGAGATGACCAAAACAGCGCGTGCCTATGTTGCACCAAACCTGAGTTCCGCTAGGTACAACCAGGGTTCAGCATCAGCTCTATCTTGGGTACTACTCTCCTAAGTGCTCATCAAGACGAGTCGGATGACCAAAACAGCGTGTGCCTATGTTGCAACAAACCTGAGTTCCTTTAGGTACAGCCAGGGTTCAGCATCAGCTCTATCTTGGGTACTACTCTCCTAAGTGCTCATCGAGACGAGTCCGATGACCAAAACAGCGTGTGCTTATGTTGTATTAAACCCGAGCTCCACTAGGTACTGCCAGGGTTCAGCATCAGGTATCTGGTAGCAGCCGCCAGCAACATGCTGAGGTGAGACCATTTCGTGGCACTTTCTCTTTTTTATGTTTCTCTGTATAAGTTTTTATTTTGTGTTTGTGCTCACGAATAAAATTATTTCTATTTCTATTTCTATCTCTACCTCTACGTCTACCTCTACCTCTACCTCTACCTCTACCTCTATTTCTATTTCCACCACCACAAGAATGCATAGATTGTCGAATAGTGAACACGTTATCTACGCCCGTCTCAAACAGGATAGATAGAGTTAGACCAAGAAAAATCTGCAGCGATTTTGATAGTCCACGCAGCGCAAGTGTTATTCTGCCGTCATAATCCCGATAATTCACATCAAACACCGATAACGAACTCTGCGAAACATGAAGTCATAAATGTCATGTGAAAAATGTCGTTCTGACTTTTTGACTATTTTAAGGTTAGGCTACAGGGCAAACCCTTAAACCCGATCGTCTTTGTTTTAGGCTCAAATTCTGGCTGACTAAATTGTCCAGAGCCGTTTTTCTCAAATTTTTGATATCATTCTTCGTTTCCAAATTATCGAGCACCAAAATCAAAAATTCGGAAAAAATTGAATTTTATTTTCACTATTTCGACCATAACATTTTACGTTTTTGTCTTTCTCGAATAATTATTTTTGCACCTTACAGCTCTCGTGATTATGCGTCTTTTGAGCCTTTTTTTAATATCATATCTTCACAACTTTCCGAGATATAAGGGGATCGCACTTTTTCGTGAAATCGGACCCTATACTGGAGCGAACGAAAAGACATTTCCAATTAGACCGGGAGATAGTGACACATTTTACTGGGTCATTTGTACCAGTATGGCGGTTCGTCAGGGGTCTAAGCATGTAATGAAGGAAAGAAAATGCTATGACCATAGCGCTGGTACCGGCGGCCCAATCGCGTGGGCGTTAGTCGAACGTGTCGGATAAAATACGAGTGTCGAACGATTTGTACCACAAAAATCCTCGTATTATTCGATAGTCGACGAGTAGACGGTTCCAAATGGCCGCCATACCGCCGCAAGGGAGTTAATTTTTTTTTTTTTTGTTAAACGATTTGTACCAGTATTGCATTTAAATTTTTGGAAAGTGTTTGATAAAATGTGACCGTTATTATAATTGCCATACTTATAGTAGGGGGATAAAGTGCTGCCATACTTAAAAAACTTATTTAATCGACACGTTTCAAAAATACGACTATGTATACGTAAAATATTTTTTTACAGCATGGCATCATCATATTCTGTTTGTTTGGATACAATTGTACCTAAAAAAATATATTTCAGATTATAACTACGGGGCGGACGACTGTGAGACTTAAGCCAAGACTTAAAACAAAAAACAATTTATTGACGATTTGTACCAGTATGGCATTTGGATTTTTGGAAATTATATGATGCAATGTGACCATTATTATATTTGCCATACTTCTAATAGGGGGAAAAAGGGGCACCATACTTGAAAAAAAAAAAAATATTGTGCACATTTGCCACCTCCTACAGGTATGGCATTATGAGATTTCTATTTATGATCACACAGAAAGTGTTGAAAAAAAAATTCAAGATGGTACAAATCGTTTAGCAAAAAAAAAAAATTAACTCCCTTGCGGCGGTATGGCGGGCATTTGGAACCATCCGAAAAGTATGGCATGGTGATGTCCATGAATGGCTGCTCGACGATGATCACCTGTGCAAAAATTAGCTTGGTACAAATGGTTGAATTGTTTTTTTTTAATTAACGTGTTCGCCTCAGTATGGCGGGCTGTAAGTCACACCGGAGAAGTATGGCATTACGCTACCGCCTACTTCTTTTTTATGGACTATCGAATAATACGAGGATTTTTGTGGTACAAATCGTTCGACACTCGTATTTTATCCGACACGTTCGACTAACGCCCACGCGATTGGGCCGCCGGTACCAGCGCTATGGTCATAGCATTTTCTTTCCTTCATTACATGCTTAGACCCCTGACGAACCGCCATACTGGTACAAATGACCCAGTAAAATGTGTCACTATCTCCCGGTCTAAATGTCAAAAATGGTAATTATGAAAAAATCCAAGATACGTTTTTTTGTCTTTTCTACTTTATGTTTTTTTTTGTTAGATAGTGCATTGTTTTGGTTCCAAAAATAAATTCCTCATCCTTAATTTATCCGAAAATAATATATCACATGCCCTAATAGGTACAGTTTTAGAGAAATGTTGCTCCAAGTGAAGCGCGGCGGCGTCGAACTTCCCCCCCATCAACTGTGCCAAGTTTCAGCGCATAGTCACAAAGTGCAAGGTGTCGTGCACTAACAAACTAGCTAATAGAACCAAACTAGAGACAGGTAAAACCCATGACGGCACCATCAATTCAAACCTTTGACAGCCAACTCCATTGACAATGACATCGCTCGTCTCCCGCTGCGTTGCTTTCACAACCGGACTGTAACCTTTAGCCTCTCCGTAATTTTAGCTGTCAGAGACAGTCCATTAGTGGGATTAAGCCGGGTCACGCCCTCTTGCCGGATAAATAATGCACGGAAATATTGTCTACGTGTGCTCATTCACGAACTAATTAGCAGAAAAGATTTATCTACAAAGTTATTGTTGCGAGAAATAAAGAGTAGGTATAAGTACCTACCTATTTTATACTTACCTTTAAACGAAAAAAATATATATATGTATTTATACATTTATATATTTCGGGGATCTCAGGAACGGCTCTAACGATTTCAATGCTAAACTAAGCTAAGGTCTTATCTCAAAGAAAACGCGCGTTTTTATTAGTTTTTTTGTTTTACGAACGAAGCTCGGTCCCCCAGATATTTAATTTTTAGGGTTCCGTACCTCAAAAGGAAAAAACGGAACCCTTATTTATAGGATCACTCGTGTTTCTGTCTGTCTGTCTGTCCGTCTGTCACAGCCTATTTTCTCGGAAACTACTGAACCAATTAAGTAGAAATTTGGTACATATATGTATATTAGTGACCCAAACACGGACATGTAACATAAATAAATGAATTTTAAACATGGGGGCTACTTTTGGGGGGTAAATGAGAAAATTACAAAATAAAGTTTTTCAAACTATATCATGTTATATGTCAAATGAAAGAGCTCATTTTGAGAATTACAAATATATTTTTTTAATAATTTTCATCCTTATTTCTATGGTAAAAGAGGTGTGTATGAGTATAAAGTATTTTAATAAAATAATCACTGACCATGAGAAAAATAATTTATTAAGGTATAAAAAATAGCATTACATTTGGATACGAAAAAAAATGACCTCGGATCATGATTACTCGAAACACAAAGTCAGAGGGGCTACCGTGAAAACCGAAATTCGCAAATTGCGGGGATCTTTCTCTTTTACTCCAATGAAGGCGTAATTAGAGTGACAGAGAAAAATGCCCGCAATTTGCGAACTTCGATTTTCGCGGTTATAGCCGGAATAGCAAGGTACAATTATTACAAAATAAACCTACAATTTCATGTCAAAACGTTTACTGATTAATGCTTGTTTTAGTTGATCATTTAGCTTTGTACTTTTAGTTGTACTTTAGCTTTAACCATCCGTTAAATAATGCACGTGCAATAGAGATAGCAACAGCCGGGTCAATGTACGAAAATCTATCTAGAAAGCGTCTCTTCTTTAGTAACTTGACATCCAATTATCATATACATAGTTATACAAAAAATATTTTACCAAATAAAAGTACCTACATTATTAATTTATCTTGCTAACCTGACTTCACATTTCCTCTTGTTTTATAACAATTATAACATTAACTATTAAAAAAAATAACATGACTAATCCTGGCGTGACACGATGCATGTGACAAAATTTATATACTTGACATTAAAATGTTTAACATTTTCAAATTTCATATTCATATAAAAGCTGATAATATCTCAAATTTATTTTAAGACTAGGCATTTTGAAAATGCTTATAAATAATTTACTAACATGAAGCTTAGCTACACGTTTTGTATACTTATATATACTATATTTTGCATGATTACTGTAGGTACATATAGTTTCTATGGAATTATCTCGTAAAACTTTCAGTGATAACAATATATATTTGACCTTTAATTTTTACACAAATATAACTGTGATGTCACTAGTAGCGTTGTGATGTAGCGGGTTTAATAGTTAATTTATAAACAGTTTAACAAATATTTTGCATAGTTTGGGTTGCTAACATTATGAGTTACAGTATTACAGTATTGCAGTATTGTGAGTGCACCTTACAGTTATCTTTCTAGGCCTTCCATGATTTAATGACATTAACATATATATCCGGTTTATATACAAAAATAAACTTTAATAATCACAGATCCCATCCACCGCATTCACCTCGGTTAATATTTCTTATTTCACAAGTTGATAGAACAGTCTTAATAGTATTTAATCCAACATACCTTCTCTACTACTTAACTCAGACGGTCTATGAGAAGTTAAAAAAGGTTGATTACAGCCACAGAATAAATAATTGTACTGCCGTACAGAAAGGGCACTTCCTACAAAACCGAACTCTGACAGCAATTCAGGGACGAATCAGGCTATCCTTTTTTAGTGTATGGCAGTATCGCTTTCGGCTATTTAGGGTTGTCAAAATTCAGGTCATTATCTTATCTGGGGTCGTGCACGCAAAAGACCGTCACGTGGTGCCAACCCTAATAATTGTTCGGAGCAATGATGAGCCGAACGGAGCCGAGTTTTCCCGAAGTCAGGAGTGTCTCCCCACTGTTACAGCGAGATTGAGAGGTTTCCCGAATCGCTTCGTTTGTGTTACGTTCAGTAAGTAAATATCAGATACTAAAACTAATTTAGCTATTTTTTTTACAACAAAATGAAAACCACCACATCAACCGTCTGAGTCTAGCGGGTCTAAATTTTTGAAATCGCTGGAAGTCATCTCAAAGACGGCTCACTACTAAAAGGTGTTGTCAGTCCTAAACCAGCCAAAGATAATTTTAATAGTGAGACCTCTTTTTAAATGAAGCTTATACTAAATATTTAGGCAGCCTTGTAGCATATTTGATATTAAGTTAATGACAAGACAGTATTTTAACATAAAATCGAGTTCTATATCATCACACTTAGATACAGGGTGGGAACGAGTATTAGAACGAGAAATGTGTATTCTTGGCCGCATTTAGAGACTAAAATGTCGTACAAACTTTTATGAAATCGGTCTTGTTTTAGAGATAATGTCAATTCTAGTGAAAATTGGTTTGCATTACGCAACTCAGTGAAAAACGCCTTTTTGTGTGTGACTTCAATTCAACACAATGTGACTTCGTTTAGACATACCTACTGACAGACATTAAAGTTTTAAAGGAAACTCGCAAATATTATCTGTATTAAAAAAACACTGGTTCGTTGTAATGTTCTTTTACTCGCCAAGATGAAAAAAGAAATAATGTGTCGTGTGAAGACAACACACAAACATGCAAAAAAAAATGTTTTTCCTGCTCCTTATGACTTTAGAAATGCGTGGTTAAAATTGTTACTCGTTCCTACCCTATATAATCGGCCACATAGCAGCTTACTGAAAATTGAGCTCTATAGTAATCAGACACATTCGTATTTCGCTTGCTACCTATAACTGATGCCGTATCTGGCGGCGACTTGAGGTGTGTGAGTGGTGGCGATGGCGAGCAGTAGCGGCACGTCGTTGACGTCGATGTTGAGTGTCTTGGTGAGGGTGGCTATGTCGCAGAAATCTGTCGACATTAGCATGTCGGCAAGCGTCTTGGACAGTACGCAGAACTCGCGCAGTTTACCCTCTAGATATGATAGGCACTGTAACAAAATAAGTTTGATATAATAAGTAATTTTCATACAATAACTGTATACTTTATTCATAAAACTTTACGGGCCTGATTTAGTTAAATTATGGTTTATCTCTTTCTTAAGAGTCCCACAGATTACCTGTTTGCCGGACGATATCAGCCTGTCAGTTAAACGCAAAAGGTGACAGTTCCGAACAACTGACAGGCTGATATCGTCCGGCGAACTGGTAATCTTTGGGCCCCTTTACAAATACATAAGTCAAAATGACAAATAAAGACAAACGATTCATAGCTAATTCAAGCCAGTAACGCGTTTATGAATAACGCTATAAGTGTTTACAGAGTTCGCTTAAAAATTGTTTATAAGAATTGTCATTTCAATACAATATACATATGTCAAGGATCACTTTCTAAAAAAGTTACTTTCAAAATGCTATAAAATGTAAAATCTCATAATTAACGCCTAAACCGTGTCCAACAACACCGGGTATATCAGACGGTGAATTTCCCTTCATTCCTGTCCATATATCCAGCCTTAAGTCTATGATTATTACAATAATCGAGTGAGATAAGAAATAGCAGCAATACCTATATTTAGCAAGAATGGCTAAGTTTAAACAACGGGGTACGGATGCCCGGACATATTAAATCACAACATGAGAATGTTTTGTTGGAGCCTAAGCCTTCATTATATAGGTATCGAATAGTAACGGAGTATGTGCATTTAGATCGTATGTCTCTGCTGTTTTTTCAAGGCTTCGTCACATCGCAGGGGCGCGCGTACTTTGCACCAAGCTCGCGCCACGCGACTGCGACTGCGAGTGTGACTAACGTCTTGGCCACGAAACACATGCTTGGCCGACAGCTCTCTGATCAGGGCTGACACGGTTGTGAGGGTGGACTGGTCTCCGGCTCACCTGGTAGGCGGGCACCCGGGCGCGGCGCATGGCGGGCAGCGCGTCCAGCATGGCGCCCACCAGCGCCGACATGCCGCCGCCCGCCTCGCGCCCCACCACGCGCACCTCCCTGCAACAACACGACACAAACATTAATACAAACATACTTTTGAGTTAACTATCAGACTCTATTTAAATACAGATTCTATGTGGTTGGCAACTGTCAAAGGTTTGCATAGATGGCGCCATCATAGCTTGCCCCTTTCACTAGTTTAGTTTTAAGATTTGGCTTAAAGAGCTGGAATACCGGCATAAAATTCCATTTAAAAAAATGACACAATTCAAAGAATCGATAGGGCAAGCTATGCTGGCGCCATCTGCTAAATACTTCGAGCGACCAACCCCATTGAGACAAACAAACGCAACTATTAAATATGTTTTAGAAATTCACGTGCCAAATAGTTGTGACGGTTGGAAGCCCCTCAGTAAAGAACGGTCAGTACTGTGTGAGTTCTTGATGTAACATACTAGCAAGCGAGTTTAAACATTGCGGACCATTGAGGTTATATTGAATTCAGCCAACTGATCAAATGCAAATTCAACTTGCATGCGAATTCTCGCACTCTTTATTTCCTGGGAATGGGATCTTGATCAAATTATCGGTATACATTATTGAGGGCCTTCGGCCGTCGGCTCTACGAGCGTTATGCCGTTGTGCCCCGCTCACTGTCACTTAAGCCTTTGTTTATTGACGTCAAAATATTAGAAATATCCACCTACCTACCCAAGGTTGTAGCTATTTCAAATAAGGGTGGTATTCCACCTGTCCAATATCATTGCCTCTCACTCTCTCATTAAACAAACTTGTGAGACGCAATACACATTGGACAACGATATTGGACAGATGGAATACCACCCTTTAGGAATGCTCCGAACGGTAAACTTACCAAGCGTCAGTATCCCCCACGATAGCGACCGGCATTGCGCACGCGTCGCTGGCCTTGTTGAGACACGACGCCAAATCTAGATCTCGCCGGAGATCCATCTCCCACGTTTGAGGTTTCGATATTGTTCCTAGAATAAGAAAATATATATCTGTTGTATATTGTTAATCAAAATAGGTATTTCTTCAATTTTTCAATAAAAGATACCTACACAACTTCATTTCATTTCAATTTTTTTTAAAGATTTATTTTACTTTCCTGAGTCGAAATGAAAATTAAAGCATTGAACTATGTTGACACTGAAATCACCGATTTCACCCTTAAAGTATTAAAATATTTCGAGTACAATGGGTCATTTACAACCATATGGTTAATAATGTACTGTATTAGCATCTTGCTAGCAAAATATTACAGGGTTCTATGTTTCACTTTTATCGAACTGAAATTTGAAAGTCGCATTTCAACTATCTTGAAAATGTAACATACAACTTTGTAATATTGAGCCAGCGATCTGTGTACTAACCTTGTAAAACTAAATCAGGTACATAATGGTTGGTGACCCCGCCGAGTAGAGAGCCGTCGAGGCCGGCCGCCAGCGCCGGCCGCCGCACCAGCCGCGGCACCGAGAACTCGATCACCTGCCGCACACAGCCTCTGTCCCGCTCGCTCCCGCGTCCGCACCCGTCTACCCTGCTCACTTCCACCGACACACTAGGTTTAACGTTCACTACTAAAGTCGCCTCTT
This sequence comes from Cydia splendana, assembly GCF_910591565.1. Lineage (NCBI taxonomy): Eukaryota > Metazoa > Arthropoda > Insecta > Lepidoptera > Tortricidae > Cydia > Cydia splendana. The sequence goes on along the minus strand of NC_085968.1, from coordinate 11,852,905 downwards.
TTTTTCTCCTAACAAAAGTCTTCGGGGACACTTGAACACTATCGCTCACTGTAGACTCCTTCGCGTACTGAGGATCGGACTGCCGCGGTACGTCGTTCATGTATTCCAACTCGGAAGCGTTCGTGGGAGTCTGAAGCATAGATTCCATCATCTGACACTTGTAACACGCCTCGCAACGCTCTTCTTGTATCGGCGGAACGATCGTCGGATCGAACTGGAAATTGTCAAGCTTCAGATTTCCCGGTTTCCCGATATAATGCCTATCTAATATTTCTAAGTTCTTGCTTTTCATATAATTAGTGACTATCTGAGGGTATTTATCGAACTCGAACTTAAAGCCGGAATGTTTTATTGGTTTGGAATGTTGAAGTGTTTGCGCGCAGCATTTGGACGGGCTGTCGGCGCTCCGGGAGCATTTCTGCTCGCAGGGCTTCTGGTCGCAGCCTTTCTTTTCCTCGTCGCCAGCTTTCTCTATCGCGTCTAGATTTAGCGGCTCGTGTTGTATTTTGGAGGACCTTTTTACGCTTTTTCCGCCGTTCGATTTGTTCTTCAACCCGACTAGCTTCTCATCGTCGCCGAGGACGAACACGACCTTTCTTTCCACTTCTTCCTCGGACGCGGTCGAATCGAGACTGGAATCGGAGGATGACTTGGCCGCGAGCATCATCGTGGGGTTCCTCCTGATTCCTCTCGTGCTCTTCTCGCTTGACATGCACCGTTCCTCGAAATCTACACTAGTAGAGAGCTGCCGATTTAGATTGGCGAGCGTCGTCGACCGTCCGAAGCCGCGACTCGGAGCGGGCGTCGCATCGTCCTTGACACTATCGCACTTGGCCGGCGCGGTCCTTTTGAGCGTCACCGTTTCACTTTCCCTAAGAACACTGTCGTCGAACTCGAAGTCATTGCGGACGACGTCGCCGCAGCGGACGAAGTATGTAAGGACGACTAGGAGCTTGTTGACGAAGACGGTTTCGGCGCCGCTGATGATGGTCTTGGCCTGGCGGACGGGGAAGCCGACGGCGCCGTGCAGGTCGGCGAGCTGCGCCCACAGCGCGTTGTGCGGCCGGCGCACCGGCGGCGCGGGGCCCTCGTACGGGCTCACCGTGCTCACCCAGCCCAGGTGGTACGTCAGCACGTGCGTCAGTAGCGTGCTGATGAAGCTGGAAATATTTAATAACCATAAGGACCTAAGGATAATTACTACGTAAATCTTTAAAAACCCAAGCGCCGGTCGGTAGTTTTCTCTATACCGATGTGCCCATCATTTCGAATGTAACCGGTTAGAAACATGTCAAAATTAACTTTCAGATACTATTTAGATATACATGTCATAAGAGCAACAAAAATGTATTACGTTTCGCTTTGACTTGACCTAATAATATAGGCTGCTAATGATGTAATATTGAAGTTAAGAGAGAAAACGTTATTTGTTCAAACATCTACGAGTACCAATTTAAATATAGCATCGAAGGCGTCATTTCGCTTATTATACTTGTGTTAATAAATGTAATTATTGAACATGGGCAAACCGAAGCTTTTAAAGGGCATGAATTGCGATACGCATGAATATGAGTAGTGTAAACATTTCTATGTTATTTCTGCTACAACAACTCCTTGTTTAGGATGTCTAATTTTAAAAGTCCAAGTCAATGAAACGTGTAAATATAGAAGGGACATCCTAAACAGTAAACGCTAAACAAATTGGTAAGTCATTAGTTGCACAACCGCTCCGCTTTGTAAACATCGATCGAAAATAACAACATCACGTGAAATACCTACGCAAATAAATATTGTTCGCGAATGTAGAGTGAACGACTCTAACCTACTATGGCTGCGCCAAAAAAACAATATTGTCAAGAAGAAAATGATGGGTAAGATACTGTAATGATGGCATTTTAATCTGGCAATAATTTATTTATTCATGGCATTTATTCAATCAATAATTATCGAACCTGATTACAAAATTTGACGAGAATCGGTTAAGATATGCGACTTGTAGAGACATAATAGCCGGAACTCACCTCTGCCCGCATATTTAACATACGAAATCATTTTGGGCCAAGTTAAAACGGAGACGCTTCGCACTCGCTCGGTAAATAATTATTCTACCTATTTAACCCGCATCATAGTTGCAAGAATAACAACAACATCCAAAAGTCCTGTCCATAAGTCACAAGAAGGGCCTTATGGACCCGCGAGAATAGAAGACCAATCCAATAATTACTAATTATTTATTTATTATGATTGATTTATCACGTCGCGTCGCATCGTAGTTTCAATTCAACAATGACAACATCACCTAAAAGTTCTAGAGTTAGACCAAGATAAGTGTGCAACGATTTTGACAGCACACGCAGTGCAAATGTTATTCATACGTCATAATTTCATAGAAGTTTGACTTTTAAAATAACACTTGCACTGCGTGTGCTATGAAAATCGTTGCAGACTTATCGTGGTCTAACACTAACAGTCCATAAGTCACAAAGGGCCACCCACGAGAGTAGAAGACAGCTCGTCACTCACACGTCCCAGGTAATTATCGGTCAAACGCTAACGAGCCAAAACATGTATCTTCCTAACAGATCACTTTCCTGAAACATTCCATGCAGATTTAGATAGTTAACTGACGTTTGCGGGGGTGTAATTTGGGAACAAGGCGTATATTTAAATTTTTAATCGTATATTTTTAGATTAACCGATTTTTCAAATTTGCATCAAAAATCTAGGCATCCATGGACTGTACCAACTGTTTAATAAGGCAACTTCTTACAGTTAGATATATAAAAAAAAAATTGACTTTCCGTGCGCAATTTAACTAGGCAACCTATTTGTAATGTGTCAATGTGAATATTATCTATCATTTATTCCTTATCACAAATAAATAACAGATGAGGGTACATATTTGTTATACCGTAGTGGGTGCAACGAAGTACTGCATCTGGCAGCGTAATCTTTGACAAGTATAAAATAGCCTATATGTGGTGGCCGCGAGTCTATGTAAACGTCTCATAATGCGTAGTTTAAGGTAAATGATCCACGATTTTTCTAAGTCATCAACCGGAGCTGCATAGAACTTGGATCGTCTCCAGGTGACGGTCTATTTGTAAAGCTCTCTATATATTAACAGGGAATTAACGGCCTACACTTTTATACTCGCTAGATAAGATAAATGTCTGGTCGACGACATCCAGATCCACTGGAAGTTCTTGAAAGATCATGTGATCATAATCTTTGGCAAATTAAACAACAATAAGTTACACAACTGGGGACTAGCAAGAACCTTGCGTTATGGTAACAGAGTGTATATTAGAATGGCAAGATTTCTGGCCAGTATTTCGAGTGTACGGCCATAAATTTAATTTTAACTGCGAGCACGCATTAGTACGTCAACGTCTAGATTAGCGGATAAAAATTACAGAGCTGCTAAATTATTGTTGTAATGTCAGGGACGAAGAGTATGAACGGTAAAATAATAGAAGATAAACTTAATCCCCTTTCAAAACAGCTATAAATTAGTGTAAGCATCCGACAAATAGGTATTTGTACAATTTAATTACTAATTTTACTTTTAATGTACCTATTCGAGATAAGCTGTACTTTCCTACTTGTACAATGTATTTACACAGTAATAAGACGCAAATAGCCAACAGTAAATAAAACACTAATCGTTATGATACCATTTAATTTAGGTAAATTAGTGTAATATCTATATACAGGCTGATTAAAAAATAACTGCGTTGCCAGGGTGGTTTTGGGGTTATACTGAGCAACTTTTACTATGGGACCAAGACTCGAAATCGCGAAATAAAATTGGCTGTTTCATACATTTTCTATGGGAAGGTAAAGTTTTTTTTCGTGATTCGGGATTGGTCCCATAGTAAAAGTTGCTGTGTATAATCCCAAAACCTCCCTGGCAACGCGAATGCAGTTATTTTTTAGCCACCGTGTATAATAAATAGCACTCATTAATAGATTATACAGTATCTAATGCCAAACAAGTTATTGTATCACGTGAATATAACGATCTCAGGACATTAAATTGTTGAGATATTATATATTTGAATTTTTCGAGGTGAGATGTCTATTAATTTAGATATTAAGAGACCAAATATAATCGTTAGTCAAATAAAATACTAATTGTAATGACGAAATTTAAGTACGTAAATTTGCGTTAAGAAATATTATTATAATAGCATTCATTAATTTATTATAGAGTATCCAATAATAAACAAGATAATGTATAACGTGAATATCACTAAAACCCTGACCTACGCAAACTGAAATACTGATGCGCATTAAATTGTAAAAGTTATTATAGTTTGAATTTCCGAGGTCAGATGTCTATTAATTTAGAAATTGAGAGACAAATAGGTATTGGCGTCTGTTCAAACTATTAATTAGAGACGCCCAGGACGTTTCCTTTGTTTGTGTCCTTCTTTTTAATAGTTGACAAACATTCTTAACAGCAAAGCCGTTAATTTTACTGTGCTAGGTGCCACGGTGTTTTCCACGTTACTAATCATATGAATAATTAACGTACCGAAAATAAAACACAAGTTTGTGAGAGTCAATTCAGAGTAAATGTTATGGTTCTCATAAAATTAATTTACAATCTACGATACGAGGCGTTTTGCAGAGCGGTACTTTCGATCAATGGTTTTCAAAGTTATACGTAGCGTAGGACACGAGTATCACTTACAAGTTGGTGTCGTTGTGGGCCAGCACCGTGCACAGGTTCGCGAGCAACGAGTCGGTGAGCTTGTGCGAGCGCGGAGCCACACGGGACAGTTAAAACAGTACTCACAAGTTGGTGTCCTTGGTGTCGGCGCGGGCCAGCACCGCGCACAGGTGCGCGAGCAACGAGTCGGCAGCTTGTGCGAGCGCGGAGCCACACGGGACAGCTAAAACAGTACTCACAAGTTGGTGTCCTTGGTGTCGGTGCGAGCCAACACCGCGCACAGGTGCGCGAGCAACGAGTCGGCAGCTTGTGCGAGCGCGGAGCCACACGGGACAGCTAAAACAGTACTCACAAGTTGGTGTCCTTGGTGTCGGTGCGAGCCAACACCGCACACAGGTGCGCGAGCAACGAGTCGGCAGCTTGTGCGAGCGCGGAGCCACACGGGACAGCTAAAACAGTACTCACAAGTTGGTGTCCTTGGTGTCGGTGCGAGCCAACACCGCACACAGGTGCGCGAGCAACGAGTCGGCAGCTTGTGCGAGCGCGGAGCCACACGGGACAGCTAAAACAGTACTCACAAGTTGGTGTCCTTGGTGTCGGTGCGAGCCAACACCGCACACAGGTGCGCGAGCAACGAGTCGGCAGCTTGTGCGAGCGCGGAGCCACACGGGACAGCTAAAACAGTACTCACAAGTTGGTGTCCTTGGTGTCGGTGCGAGCCAACACCGCACACAGGTGCGCGAGCAACGAGTCGGCAGCTTGTGCGAGCGCGGAGCCACACGGGACAGCTAAAACAGTACTCACAAGTTGGTGTCCTTGGTGTCGGTGCGAGCCAACACCGCACACAGGTGCGCGAGCAACGAGTCGGCGAGCTTGTGCGAGTGCGGAGCCACACAGGACAGCTAAAACAGTACTCACAAGTTGGTGTCCTTGGTGTCGGCGCGAGCCAACACCGCACACAGGTGCGCGAGCAACGAGTCGGTGAGCTAGTGCGAGCGCGGAGCCACACGGGACAGTTAAAACAGTACTCACAAGTTGGTGTCCTTGGTGTCGGCGCGGGCCAGCACCGCGCACAGGTCCGCGAGCAAGGAGTCGGCGAGCTTGTGCGAGCGCGGAGGCTCGCTGGATACGAGGCGGAGCCACGCTGGTTGGAGTCGTGGCCCGGACAGCAGTTGAGATAGCCTGCAAACGTCATCATCATCAAACTGTACACGCATATACACAATCTCAATGTCCACACATTCTTTGGATAATAACAGATGTCATTATCCAAAGAATGTGTAACATTTGAAATACACAATGAAAGCTCAGATCTTAATGTTGATTATTATAGTAAGTATTTTTCTAAATATCAATATCCATAGTGACCAGGCGTAGCCGACACACCATGCTCTGCAGTTAGGGGGCCATCATCCATCGCCGGAGTCTCTGCAAAAAAACGCTACGGCTAGGGTTCATTGTAGTTACCATCCAGCCGCGTCATGAGCGGCCTGATGCAACGTAGCGACGAATTTGCCGCCGGCGCCGGCCGTCATTGTGGCCAGGCGTAGCCGACACACCATGCTCTGCAGTTGAGGGGACATCTCCACGCATCGCCGGACGAAGTCTCTGCAAAGGGGCGCTGCGGTTAGGGTTATGGTGGGTGGCCTAGTGCGACGCATGGAACGCACGCATATGAAACACGACGGTCGATTGAGTATGAAAATATAAACGAATATAAAAAACGGAAGCGAACACAAAACATTTAATTCAGACGTGTGTAAGTATTCCGTTCGGTTTTCGTTTTGGGATACGAGTAGTTCAGAGTATTCGTGATGCCGTCATTATATCATTTGATATACTCGTACTGATCAACGGTTTATGTACCTATGTACTACTATTCAATAATACCAGTGGATTTAAAATGATCGACCAAAAACATAATCACTTTCCATAAATAAACACTTAAATGAACGAACCACTTAAATTTGTTTTTCATACTCACTTCTCAGCAGCATCAGGGACACTGATGAGCAGTGCCAACCCCAGCTTGTTCTTCTTCAACGCCGCGCAACTACTCGCCAGGCTGTCGCTCGTCCCGCTGGTCGAGCTACAGCTGTATACCTGTAACAACATGCTCCGATATAGAGAACTCCAAACTAACGTGCCGGTAGAGCAATAAAATCAAGAGAAAGCTGCAACACGCATCGCTTGAGATCGCGAGTACGAGCGTGACAGCCAGCGTAATCATTTACGACTCTGTAAGCACGTTGGTTTTGGCCCTACAATAGTGAAAACCACGTTCCAAGCCGCGCCGGGTCGCCATAAAGGCTGTCTCTTGGCAACCAATATTGCCGTAGGTCTATCCGATCCGGTTTTTGGCGCGGATCAAAGACGACCGGCGGCCCGGCCTTCCAATCCTACCCGCGTAAAAGATGGAAAGAATGAACCGTGACAGCAACAGTAGCCATAAAAGCCAAGTTTTGGCTCACACGAATTTATCAAAGGTGACTCTCGAGTTAGGGCTAGATAATAATAAAGTAATATTTGCGTAACGTCTATTATAGCGCAATTATCAGACTTCAGCCCTGACATACACTGATTAATATGTTTGTTTGTTTGGAATTATTACATAAATCATGTATAGCTACATTATTTACCCCAGTGCTATATTCCAGAGAAAACTAAGACTAAGAGCTTTGAATCAATATGTACTTACGGGAATCAAGACCGGGATTAAAAATAGTGAAACAAAAGCAGGTACGCTGCTCGGTTGTATTGCTATTTCATAACCTCCTGTCAAATAGTAATTTAGCGACACAAAAAAGGAAAAAAGGTCATTCGCATTAAGACAGCGAGAAACAATGCATTAGCATCTATTCAAACGACCGGCAATTTAGAAGGCTGCAATCAACGCACGAAACTAGCGGTACTCAATCCCCCATAGCGTGACTTGCAGACATAGCGGTCTATCACAAGACAGTGAGTCACAATAAACCTGTGGCATAATGAGCCGTCACTTATCAGGTTACTTGAGAATTTATGTTAATAGCTGTTTGTCATCGCCGATAACAAGTCATATGACTGAACGATAGCCGCGGTCACTCATGTCATGTGACGGATCACGCGTTTGTCGATAAACTGTGTACAAACAGTGCATGAACTGGTTTCCGTGCTTTTAGGCTTTCACCAACTCTTACTGGGCGAGATACGCGCGAAGTGCTGATCGAATCCGCCGTTCTGTGCTAACGTTTAGTATCGTATGACTTTAGACTACATATATGTAAATACAAATGGTAGCACGTTTTTTATGTCAAATGTAAGCACCATTATAAAACATACGTATAAATTCTCTTTGATAACAGCCTATGTAAAGAACAAACGGAAGAGTGAGAACCTGTCACGTGGCCAAACCTGGCCGTGACCGTGGCCTGTACGTATATGGGGACAACATGACGACCCTTATACGAGAGATAAAGCGAACATTGACACGTAAACAAAACCATTTGGGCAAAAACAAAAACATTATCTACCTGACGACTTTGTACGGATTGTTAGATAAAGGAAATAAATAAACGCATACATAAAAATAGGTAGTGATTTTGTCGATTTACATGCGCTGAGGCAAAATGCCACGGACTCCCCAGAAAATAAATGACATGAGGTATTTTCACACTACACTACCTATAGATGTAGTGGGTATTGTGAACACATAAACAATTTACAAAACTACCTACTATACAATTAACTAAACTATCCTACAATCGACAATGGAAAGCTAGCCTATCCGCAGGGACTGGACATTCAATATAAACGTTCGAAATATGCACATAGAAAAATTAGCGCTCATTAGAATATGTCTTGGGCAAACGCGTTTTATTACACCAAACAAACGTTTTCTTGTAATTATGATGCAAGAAGCAACAAAAACACCTTTAATCTTGAACATACGTTTTTCCACCTTAGATTTATCGTTATAATAAGATACATGTACAAAGCTCATTACAAAAGTATTAGCTTCTCATCACATGACTAGATTCGCTGTATGGTAATCTTCACATCACAATAAAATTGCCATATAATGAACACCCATTGTATTCTTAAGATGATCACCTAAAGGTCGACCAGTGCGTCAGTGTCCGAGAAGGCATGTACTTGACTTTTAGACGAGATGGAAAGTACTGAATGCAACAACGGGTCAAGGGCACACTGACCTCAAAAGTGCAGTTGCATATTGCTTCATGATTTTACCTCTCGGACAACATCGAATATACAAAACACATTAACACGTTACAAGTGCATGTGGAGGCCAAAACAATTATAATAATTTAAAAACGGGTTTTCAACCAGGTTGTATACACAGGAGCCCTTGTTTATTAGCGGGAAGTGTGAATGTCGAGTTCAAGGATCCGACTTACGCCACAAGATGGCAAAGCCACCAAGTATCAGGCTACAAGATGGCTGACCCTGCAATGCACACGGTTCTTGTATCTTAAATTGTAGTGTTATTGCACCTGAGAGTTGCTGCAGGTTCGAGCTGTTGCCGAGGTCGAAGCGCGTCGCTAGATTTCTGAACGTGCGCCACTGCCAACTGCCGTTGCTTAAAGCCTGATAGGGCCACCATAAGTTAACACATTGCACTGTACCTGAGAGTTGGTGGTAGTGGAGCCGCTTGGCACAGCCAGCAGGTTCGAGCTGTTGCCGAGGTCGAAGCGCGTCGCTAGATTTCTGAACGTGCGCCGCTGCCAACTGCCGTTGCTTAAAGCCTGATAGGGCCACCATAAGTTAACACATTGCACTGTACCTGAGAGTTGGTGGTAGTGGAGCCGCTTGGCACAGCCAGCAGGTTCGAGCTGTTGCCGAGTTCGAAGCGCGTCGCTAGATTTCTGAACGTGCGCCGCTGCCAACTGCCGTTGCTTAAAGCCTGATAGGGCCACCATAAGTTAACATATTGCACTATACCTGAGAGTCGGTCGTAGTAGAACCGCTGGGCATGGCCAGCAGGTTCGAGCTGTTGCCGAGGTCGAAGCGCGTCGCTAGATTTCTGAACGTGCGACGCTGCCAACTGCCGTTGCTCGACGTGCTTAAAGCCTGAGGAGGCCATCATAAGTTAACATATTGTACTATACCTGAGAGTCGGTGGTAGTGGAGCCGCTGGGCACGGCGAGCAGGTTCGAGCTGTTGCCGAGGTCGAAGCGCGTCGCTAGATTTCTGAACGTGCGACGCTGCCAACTGCCGTTGCTCGACGTGCTTAGCTTGCGGCCTGATGGGGCTGGGCAGAGAAACATACGTATGTTAACTGGAAGGCTCGTCAGAATTTAAGTTGGTTGGCTAAGATGTGGTTGAAGGTTTAACTGTATTCGACAGATTTATGTCATGCTCAGTAAGTAAAAAAGAAATACGAATTAAAAGTTACCTACTACTAGAAAATCATCATGTACCTTCCAAAAAGACCGTCTAAATCCCTGTTCTTATTAAAGCGAGACTCATGACAAATTGGTATGGAGTATCTGTTTCAGGTTTATATAGGTATTTATGTTCATAGCAGAAGGTAAATAAATATCTAACATTAATCGTCGTAGTACCGACAACATAAGACAAGCTTTATCTTACTGTGGAACATTGATTTGTGTCTTATTTTCTTAATATTTATTCACAAATAAACTCGCAGGTGGAAGGCGTAACGATCAGGATACATCCGAAAGCGATTGGCAGAAGATTGGCTAGGGACACAGACGTGGGAATTCAGGAGAGTAGCCTTTGCATGTGAAAATTCTCTTGAGGACTACTTGCAGAATATTTTTTTGAATTGTTGCCCAGCAGTGGGGCACTTGAACATGCTAATAAAGAAATCAATATGAAAGTAAACTTACTGTGAAAAGAGAACATATCGTCCTGAGTATTGCTGCCGTCCCAAACGTCAAACATTGAGAAATAATCGTAGGTCGATCCGATGCTGCTGTGCGGCGTTTGATCCCCGTAAAAACCTGCAGGAGGAAACAACATAGTGTTAATAAAAGCCGTCGCAGAGGTACGCAATACTCTAGAATTGCATTATTTACTTGATCTCTGAAATAAAGGCAGATAAGTTATAGGTATATAATTATGCTATTTGAATTTCTATCTAGCATCTAGTAATGCACGTCAGAATGAATACCTAGCAGCGAACATCGAACATCTAAGATTCATCTATTTCCTTCCCTATCGTTCAAATATGCAAAAGCGACAGAGAGGTAAGTAAAAGAAATGTACGATTTTCGAGGTTCGTAGTTCATAATACATAGACGAAACGCAAAAACAAGGTCACACTTGCACATAAAGATTAATAATTTAAGAAAAAAAAATGGCAGACTGGTGATTGCATCCGGTGACGTCGTAAGACATACAGGGCAAATCTTTGTAAGGGAAATAGGTACAGGGCGTTCTTTGAACAACTAGCCATATTGTGCAAGGTGATTAGGTAGGTCCAGCGAAATGCTATACATGGAAGTATTCTGTCCGCTCAATTATGACCCAACGCAAACTACCCCGCGATAGGCGGTACTTACAAACTGCTCGATTGGCAATCTCAGTACCACCGAGATGACAGTCAGTGACAAATGGCTAAATTGATTTATAAAAACAACGTTTTTTTCTAATTAAAAATATATTCATGTGTCGTGAAGTGGTGCAGAAGTTATTTTAGTTCATACCAAGGACAGTGGAATCACTTTTCACTTGTAGTAAACAGATAACTTCAGTAGAATTTGGAAAAAACATGACGATTTGTTTTCAATACTACCGTGCTAAGCTAAAACGTAACAACTGCATACGACTTTCATAACAACATACGACTTTTTAAATTGCGAGGATAATAGGGATGGTGTTATGCTAAATGAAGTAGACTATTTTATTAACTTGTGTTTGGTTTAGGTATTTTCTATATAATTATAAATGTAGTAATAAATTCCTTCTCAAAGGTTTTTTTTCTTTTTTATTTCATGAGATGGAGCTATAAAAAAACTACCTAGTTATTTCAAATTAATAATCAAATTTGGTATTGTCATTTTACATTACTTTCCATTCAGATTCCCACAAGATGCTATTCGCAGAGAACTATGGAAAAAAGCTGTCCAATTAGAGAGACATGAAATTGAGTTGATGCCTGGCAAGATATCTAGAATATGTTCTATTCATGAGATATAACCCGTGAGATAATCATACCCGGTCTCCTATATGTAGATACATTTTTCCTATCATGCTTTCACTGAATTAATTTAACAAATACACACATTATCTGAAAATGTTGATCATTTGAATCCACCCTCTACTGTCAAATATATGTAGGTTCTCTCTCAAGCCATTTCCGTCAGTAGAAAAGAGCGGCAAACATATTAACTCACATTTTAGACGGGTCTAACGCGAATTATATTCAATTACCTTGATTTACCGACGTAAGTAAATCAGTTTCGTTTCGTATAATGTGAGTTAATATGTGTTCAAAACGCGAAAGTTTAAAATATTATAAGAGCGGCAAATTTAGAAAATGTAAGCGCGCGAACGGCTGTGGTCCTATACAAAATTTTAATTTTGCACCTTTTTCTACTGACAAACTTGCTTGACCGGCTATATACATATAAAATATTCTGAACTGAAAGTGGGGATTTATTGTGACTCCGCCTGTTCAAATATTTTTGACCCGATTCGTGTACCCATGTAAATTTTGCAGACTGTATAGCCAGTCCGATTTCTAAGATCAAGTTCGCCATACATTTACTATGGCGTACTTGATCTTCGAAAAACGGACAGACTATACCTGAACGTGACTTCGCACTACCATGCAGATTGATAATAAAATATACAAAATACTTATTATAGCGGAATACATTTATACAACACACTATTTTAAGTCAAATTTACAAATACTAGAAATTATACTATTAAAATAAATGATTGTTAAAAATATTAATATGTCAACACGTGTAATACATAAATCTAGTCATATAAATAATAACAATGAAATGTGTTTTAAATAATTAAACTATATTATGTCAACAATAAAAATATATATATATATATATATATATATATATATATATATATATATATATATATATATATATATATATATATATATATATATATACTCATCCTAAGTATCATAACACACATCGAGGCCACATCTAGTTGCGACCATTCTATGTTTCTCAACAGCGATCTACGTACGTGTATTGCGCGCACTGTTGTCCACCAGCCTACCTCCTAATACAAAAACGTAATCATACTTACCGGCAATATAATAAAATGCTTGTGTAATTTTAAATGAAAAATGTTATTTTAATCAATGTCTGTCGCTCCTTTTGTGACATAATATGTAAATAAAATGTATATATTTAAGTTCTCATTTTAAGTGAATTGTACAAATTCTTATGAGAATAAAGAATCTTTAAACCGAACAATGATATATTTACTTATGTTGTTTTAGTCTGTCATGTCATAACAACATTTTAACTAGTTATTTTTTAATCTGCATTAAATTATTATACGTGAATTATTTGACTGGTTCTTCACTGTATGGCATAAACCTATCCCTGTCCAAGTAATATTCTAATCAAATATGAACCGCGAACTCTCAGCGGCCAGTACGTACAGCAAGAAGGTTATTAGCGGATTAATGTCGCTGATTGGTAGTTATTGACATTATATGCATTTCATCTACACTTAGCTATGTACCATTAGTGTAATAAAGATGACTCTTATTTTGTTTACCAGCTTTAATTACAGGCTCTGTAAACGCGTCGTCTTATTTGAATGTAGGCGTAATTGTGTATGTGTGCTAATTTGGCCCGAGAATTTGAACGGTAATGTTCCTAAAGGCGGTATCCATGGTTATGTATGATCGCAGGGTAGGTCATACTGAACAACTTTTTCTATGGGACCAACCCCGAAATCCCAAAAAAAAAATTGGCCTTCCCATACTCTACCAAAATGTATGAAACGGCCGAAAATTTTTTTGTGATTTCGGGGTTGGACCCCCGGGGAAAAAGTTGTTCAGTATGGTCTACCTAATCACCTTGCACAATATGGCTAGTTGTTCAAAAAACGCCCTGTACCTATTTCCCTTACAAAGATTTTATAAAGATTTTCCATCTTGCCAAGTGTTTAAAGACACTTCACTGCGTAGGTGGGGGCAAACTCTAAAACAGCTTCTTTAAACAGCACACTAGCCTACTCACGTGATCGACAAGAACATTTCGCAATGCGGACCGTACCGTATACGGAAACTCGTCTGGCGGGTTTACGTCACGTGGCTCGGTTTGTTTACATACAATAACAACGCCGAGAGGTATATCCGCAAACAACTGAACTCACATACGCCAATACGAATAAGATTTTGTACCATTGTAAAGGATAGCTATAGCTTCATTAGATCTTGGAGTGCCCCTCATATGTAGGTAGGTATATAAGAAATACATATTCGAAAAATGTCATACTCGTATGCAAGATGTATTGCAAGATTTGCTACTATAGTCATAACTATTATATGTTGTATCTCATCAACTAATGGCGTTTCTCGGCAAAACAAATGATCAAGTGCAACGATCATTATGACTACAATACAATGTATCAGTCGACTTAAGACGTCTATTTATGTCATATTATACTGCAAAAGTGGTCGTGAGTAGGATGTTTAAGTTCGAATTGGCAACAATGTTTCTGTCACTGGTTTTTAAAACTTATGTTGATACACCTGTTACCACAGACAAAACATCCTCCAGACTGAGCATAGTCGCGCTACCCCCTCTGCCACGCATACGGTAAATTTACTCCATGTTCGAGTCGAAAGTGTCTTTGTGTGACGTCCGTGAACTCGTTCGTCGTTTGAACGGACCAATCACGGCACGGGATCTCGCTCACCTCGTCCCGCGCACCCCCGCATTTTTGGCATCATCGCTTGCATGAAATAATTGCTCTAAACTCGGTCTAGAGGATTCCTAGTCTATGCCTGTCACCATTACTGCGTAATTATGTTTAATTCGCAACGTCGCGTCAGTTCAATGTAATAAAGATGTAAAGTGTAATGTGGGACTGTTGGCGTTATTCACTGCAATCAGTATCAATACATTGATACCTCTAATAGTAGTAGTAAACATTAACCGATAATACTTGATAATTTATTGAGCAAACCGTTTTCCTGTGATAACAGAGGGAAGATAAGGCGTGTAGTAGCAACTGACGGGGGAACACTTTAGCCATTTGAACATACGACTTTGAACATATGACGTACGACTTAAATGCATCGGTTGTGCAATATTAGTATAGAAGTGTCTAGTAACGTGCTGGTCGCGCTCTATTTACTTTTGCAGTATGCATCTTATATAATTAGGACATTCACTAGACAGAGGGCAAAGTATGTTAGATATGTAACTTATCAATATAATGTTTTTTGGCATGTTTTTGTACCATGTATATGAATAAATTCGATATATTTTTAAGGTGTGGGGTTACTTTGATAACATATCAAATGATACTTAAGTTACAAAACTGATATGTATATCAGCAAAACGATTAAGTTGCATACAAATGTGTATGCATATGCAGGGTGCCAAGCTAATAGCTTTGTTGACTGCAAGTACATCTTCGCAACTACGGCTCTACTTCTTTTTAGGGTTCCGTACCCAAAGGGTAAATACGGGACCCTATTACTAAGACTTCACTGTCCGTTTGTTCGTCTATCTGTTCATTTGTCCGTCCGTCTGTCTGTCACCAGGCTGTATCTCATGAACCGTGGTAGCTAGACAGTTGAAATTTGTATGTATTTCTGTTGCCGCTATAACAACAAATACTAAAAACAGAATATAATAAATATTCAAGTGGGGCTCACATACAACAAACGTGATTTATTGCCGTTTTTTGCGTAATGGTACGGAACCCTTCGTGCGCGAGTCCGACTCGCACTTGGCCGGTTTTTATCTACAGCGATGCCCGCAATACACTGCTTTTGCTGTGTTATTTGTGCAAATGTGGACGCGTCAATTTAATTTGAGCTATTTATGAAAAATATACTTAACACTAATTGTTCAAGAAAATTTCCACACGTAAATAGTAATTAGGAAACAGCAACGCATCGTCTTCCAACAATTAAGAAAGCTGATGACTCTCGGCAGTCATTAACCACACCCACGGTCCTCGGGCTAAATATAGTTTAACAATGAATTGACCTTCCTACGAGTACATCATTAAAACGTGTGTACTTCTGTGACATAAGTATGAAATTTCACCTTACTGTGAATTACGCCTAACGCGCGATTTCAAGGCAATACGGAACGGCCTTTCGTTTTACTGTTTCTGGATCCGTATTTGCTTAAGTGCACATATCGGCATTTGTATGTAGTGATATGTCACATTAGGATAATTACATATACATTTATTTAAATATAAGATAATCCAAAAAATTCTGGCAAGGCCAAATATGGCGATAAAATTCTAATTCCGCCTTGATGATATCATGCTTAGTCTGCGGTCAGTCTGGCGAAATAGTCAATACAGAGTAGAGAGTTGCAGCACTCATATTCACCTGAATTGCGCAACGAATACGTCGCGATATCATTGTCACATTCGGCGCTGCGCACGCGAGTAATTTATCTAAATGGAAGCTAATTTTTAGAATTTCGTACCCAAAGTGTACAAACGGGACCCTATTAGACACTAAGACTCCACTGTCTATCTGTCACCAGGCTGCATCTCATGAACCGTGATAGCTAGACAGTTGAAATCTTCACAGATGATGTATTTCTGTTGCCGCTATAATAACAAATAACTAAAAAGTACGGAACCCTCGGTGGGCGAGTCCGACTCGCACTTTTTCGATTTTTTTTCCTGTTGTTAGTAGATATGTATATATTAATGAATTTAATGATTGAATACGAACCCGAGTCTCCCCTGTCAATGGAAAAGCTCAACGAGACCTCTTCTTTCTGCAGCGGCACGTTGAGAGGTTTGGAACGCTCCCTCAGCTCAACAGAGCTCGGCTCAACTTTGCGCTCTACTCTGCTTATGCGCCGGGATGTTGGCACGCAGAACACTTTCGTACACATTAACCTGGACAAATAAAGATGACGTTAAATCATTAATCATAAACAGTCAAATAACTTTCTTAAAGTTAATATCTATCTATTATTATTCATTCTGCTCGAACGGTAACGATAAGCGGTCGTCACGAACTATTTTTTAATGGTTAGTTTCCAATTATATAACACACACCCCACTAATAATATTAGTCTAATAACATTCAGGAATTCGGCCCCTGTGTGTGTACATCCCCTTACTAATAGTATCAGTCGGCTGATAAAAAAACAAAAAGCTTGAACTATAAGTTTAATAAAATCAAAATATAATCAAAACACATACCTACAATAATCGTTAGGAAACAACAAGATAATCACGTTATACGACTTAATTTAAATTGCTATTCAAATTTATTCAATAACACCCACATATTGATTGTTTTCACACTGGACCATGACCATGAGCATAAGCTTCGAAAAGTACCTAATGCATAAAAAATATTATCTCCCGCCTCGCATTTAATACGTCTACATCGATCGTTCTAGAATACAAGTTCATAGTTCGCGACGATACATTCTGCGCAAATAATCAACATATGTATGATCAAATCCTTAACATATAGACACGATTTAAAGGCTAAAATGACAAGTACCAGTACGCTGAATAATTTCTTCAACACACTCGGGATCTGCATCTTTACGTACGTTATTAATTGTGCGTAACTATATGCATAGCTTACTACTTACTCCGTTTTCGACGTTGGTTTGACAACGTTAATGGGTAAAAGTATGAATCGAATAAAGAATGGAAATCGTCCTGAAAGTAATAATTTTCCAGTATGTGTTTACCTTTTCGGTTCATCCATGATGTGAATCTTCAATGAGACGCCTTTGCAGCTCATTGCAACCGCGCCGAATATCATCTCACCGAGTACGCTCGCATCTGCCGCTGGACCTTTATACTGGGCAAAACAAACGATTACTTAACATGAGTAAGGAATAAAAACTAAATGAAAAACTATTACACTAGCACTAGACTATTATACTAGAAAGTTAGGGCTATTGGAGACATATTTCTGTTTGTGAATTTTATAGGTCAAAAATAGCTCCCAATGTAGGTAATTTTATGTAGATAGGTCCGTCTAAATCGGGCTTAAATCGGTAATAACATCATTCATTTTCATTACAGTAGGCGCTCGGTAATCCGGCACGGAAAATTTCAATTTTCCCTCTATGCCCGATTGTTGGAACCGCCACATTAATGGATTTGTATGGAAAATAAACGCTTTATATATAAAAAAAATCTACATATCAAATGTCAGTCATCCGACGTTCGGCTGTGTAAATTGCCGATTATAATATGTAGAGCGGGTCACCGGAGTCGCTTATTGTCAGAGATTAGATACTGGGCGTGCCGGATTTTCGAACGTCGGAATACCGAGCGCCAACTGTATTATAAGTCAATTGGGATTAACTATTCAATGGCATACTAATCGGGAATTAATCAAACTCGAGCGAACCTGACTTCATCGTACAGTTGAAATTATTGGAGTAGCGAGTGCAACATCAGGTTTTTGATATTTATTTCAGAAAACGCCTATCTATGTTTACACTGTCAGGTGGCTTGGGTTCAACGACGGTGCCGCCCTTCCACACATCGACTGAAACCCCTTTTCAACCCTACCTATGTATTATCTACCCCTTTGCCTATGTATTATGATTGTACGTAGGTACAATATTTGAGTCTTTCTACTACACATCGAATATAGAAATTTAATTTATCTGGTATTATTGAAAATAAATAATAACAAACAACGGAAAACATAGTAAAATTATGACATGGACACAATGTATACCATAATTATTATTTGCTACTATTGCTACTAAAATTGTATGCCAAGCCAACTGTGCAGTAGACAAGCAATTTAAAGTTTTTCATAATCATACAATAGTACATTATGAAATATACAATGTAGTAGTAACTTAGCTCCTTGCTGCTCATTTATAACATAAGTAACAGAAACTAAAATAAATTATACATCAAAGAGATTCCATAATCATTTCCGTACACGAAGGAGCCAAAAATCTGTCCATCTAGTTAAAGAGCACGACACATTTTCCGTAAAAAAACATTAGAATACAAATGATGGGTTGTCATAAAGTCAAGTCATTTGTTGACTGAAATAAATTCTTTGGTCAGACAGGTCCAAAGAGTTGTTGGCTGTAGAAGAGTTGTATAGTCTATCCCCCTAATTCATAAAATTTTGCAACCTCTTACAAACCTCTGATAAATTTTATACGATTATCAATTGTTTGTTAGAATTGACAAACGTTTATGACTAACGCCGTTAGCCTCGAGTTTGACAGCTGAAGTAGATGGTTCTGTTCAGTACTGAAACAAATGTGTTTGTGGTAACAGAGGGCCACCGCGAACACCAAAGTTCGCAAATTTCGGTCATCTTTCTTTTTTACTGCAATTAAGGCGTATTAGGCGTAATATATATAGTAGAGATAGTTGCTCGACATTTACGAACTTCGATTTTCGCGATTATAGCCCTGGATTATTAAACGTCAACTTTTAACGGCAATTTTTTCTTAGACTTTACAACTCTTTTAGATTTAATTACTCCTTGGGCAGAGCCGTCCAAATCGTCCAACGTGGCACAGATCACCTCATAATAGTTATTGTCTCACAGATTTCCTCATAATAAATAGTTATTGTCTTGGCATCAGAGTATAACGTTTATGCTACACAAATATTTGGAAAATAAATGTTAACAATGGCATAACGACTATTTTTAGTTTCCTCATGTCCCGTGTGATAATCAATTACATAAAGAAGTCCATAAAGGTGATGTTTTCGTGAACATTTCGAGTAAGTCTATATTTGAAATTTGATTAAATATGTTAAAAAGTTATCTAACAAAGTGGTGGGTCGAAGTGGTTGCTAATTTTATAAGTATTCTTGGTACCCAACGATCAATATTTGTCACTTTGCATTACTTTGCAGCTTTGCACTTTGAAAAGATTTTTTTTTAATAATAAATCATATTTACCCATAAAAAGTACATAGGTATGGATAATAAGTATGAAACGTGAACATTAAATATGAAAAGTATGCGTAAATGCGTAGTATTTTCATTACATAGAAAAGTGTCGTTTTGACGTTTCACTTTCACAGCGAAAGGCTTCCTTATTTACACTAAAATGTCAATAACATTATCAACTTTACTATGACGTCAATGAAATCAAGTCAAGCTTGCACAAAGCAAATATACTTTTAAATAAATGGCGCACATGCATTAGTATTCTTAAGACATACTCGTAGCGAACAAAGATCTCACGTGATCCGCGTTCCGTGATGCGAGACGAACTTTTATCTAGGAAAACAAACCAGTTCCTCACACCAGCTTACACATCTACATTATCAAGGATTAACTATGTTATCAATGTCATGGGTATGCCGTCTGAGTACGTTAAATATCACAGATATTAACGTGTCCGTACTATCCGTGTCAAAAATATTTGCACGCACTATCTAAAAATATATATTGGGCATTAAATCTGTAGAATTGTAGATAATGAAATCATCTAAATTTTGAAAGAGCAACAACAAGTAAAATGAACATTTCTATAACACTTAAGTGAGTTGTTATCCTGAGATAACTAAAGGTCAGAATGCAATTAAAATATAAATTTTAAAACGGGTTATTTTTAGCGAATGATACGCTACCGGCGCAATAATTAATTATTAAATATAGAACAACTTAATTGATCCATCACGAACATGTGCCGTTCATAATAATTGCAATCAGTCTAAAATTACAGTATCCCACGATGTAGTTCGTTAGACCCACTTAGAGCAGCGGCTTTAATCAAAAAGGCTAACAACTGAAGCGGTCCATAAATAGAAGTTGTAAGTGAGAATAAACCCAGCCTAATTGAAGTCTCGTGACGTGCCATATCGACCAATTGTAATGTTATTTTTATATCGGTGTAAGCCATTCATACAAAGTCGCATGCACTATTTCGGACGGATAGAGTATGGTCCAGTCGGCCAGAGATCGCACGTGTGGCGAATCCATATCACTCGGCATACAAACTTGGGCCAAATTTATTATACCTTAAAAAGCGCACGTACTTACGTAGGATACTACGTAAATACGCATAACTCAGGGGGTCCTAACCCCCTAGGACCTATCCTACGTCATGCAATTTTAGTACTATTGGCTTACTCAAGCAGATGCCGAGGATTCCTTTGGATACAAAGATGACTCAAGGTTATGTGATGAGAGAGCGAACATAGACGTCTGAGTGGCCTAATTGACGCGCCCAAGCAAAGCACAGACTAGTTAACCCATATACCAATAAACCTAAATATCCTGTCACAACCGGCTCAGCGGTACTCATCCGTATATAATGTCGTTATGCAAATTGACCGTCGTGAGACAACCACGTGACGGTAGTATTCGAGCAGATTAGCATAATTCAGTTACAGTTGCGGCTTAAATATTACATAAAGGTTCGACTGCCTACGAGTCGTGAATTACTAATTTCCTGTATACATTTGTACGTAAACTACTGTACCAATAAAATAGTATATTTTACAACGAGAACATAAAACAACCCATTTAATCCGAGCCAATTTATAGGTCCGTACCGCCAGGCGAGGGTAATAATAAGTAATGGAGTTCGCTATGCAGCCTTTACTAAGAAGAATTTTACGGGCATGAAAAATAAGAAATATTTTCTAGGTAAGTATAAAAAAGGAAAGCGTTTTACTAACATCTGTCCACTTGATTTGAGTGGCGAATTTGTGGCAATATTAAATCCAACATAAACATTTGTCACCTTTAGAAAGTAACTACCTATAATCTCTAAAAAATCTTCACTTCAAAATTAACTTACCACAAGACTAATAGGCATTTTAAAAAACCTGTAGTGTCGAATAATTTTGGTCCCTAATGCAACTGAGCAAAAGCAACAAAAACCAACGAAGAATTACCTAAACCGCAAACAATACAGCATACAAAAACTAAAACCTAATGCAGTAGGCGGGTGACGACAAAATTGCACAATATTTGAAGCGTGTCATGTGATGTAGACAGCTTAGTAACTACTAAAACAAAAGAGAAAACGATTTATGTTATATCAGTGCAAATGTTATATCAGTTATATGCGTAAGTAAGAAATAAATTATCAATATTATCATCATAAGTCTGAGATAAATTCTCGGTGTAAATAGCCGAATAAACTTGGAACTTTCTCCATCTGACGCTGTCTAACTTTAATTTTTTTATCATACGAAACTGAAACATTTTTATTTTACCATCCAGCTTAAATATACCCGTCTTGCTTGCATTAATCTTCTAATCTAGAACGTTATTTATAAAGCACAAGCACTACCAGCAGCTGGCCGTGTAAAAAACCCAGTTCACACCAGTACGGTTACCATCAGTTTGTCACTGACATAAACGCCGTCGAGAACGTAATTTACTTTCTATACATCCCGTTTGCACTAATATGCGAGTGCGAGCGAGATGTATAGAAAGTAAATTACGTTCTCGACGGCGTTTATGTCAGTGACAGACTGATGGTAACCGTACAGTTTGTTTATTACAAGAGATTCAAGCGCCTTATGCTACAGACCTCAGAAAAGTTGGCTGTTCATCTTATTAGCGATACTTACGGAAAAGTATAAACACTAATCCAGCTGTCTTTACGTGATGTGTTGTTGTGTGCGTAACCTTACTCTGATGTCGATACAGTTGTCACACCAAAGATATGTATACATTGACCCAACTTCGTGGGAGAATTTAGCCAGTGACCGTCCAGGCATATTGTGCAGACGCAGGTGCGTCAGTTTGAAGCCGGGCGGCGCACAGAACTCGACGCCAGGCGCGACTAGCTAAAAGCCAGGCCACTTGTAGCCATAATTTACAATGATGTCGGAGGGGTACTGCTGACCTGCAGCGAGTGTGGTCATTCACTGCTAAAATTGGCAATGTCAATCACCCGAGAGCGCATCAACGAAGCTTTTAGCGGCAGAAAGCAGTCGCTGTTGCCGAAAACGGGTAGGAAAAGATGATGATGATCATGGTTGTCACATAACTTACCACATAAGCGAATCCTTCTGCGACTTCCACGACGCACGGAAACGTATCGGTCTGCTTCGCGTCGGCATCTTTGCTCGCTGGTACTTTCTCTATAGTCGATGAATCGAACAGAAGCTTCCTCCCTCGCCAGTCGCACTCCTTGAACAGAAGCAAACGCACTTGCTTCGGCGTTATCTGGCAAGACCTGTAGACAATAGGGATATTTGTTATAATTTTTTTTTTATATATAATATGGGTTAATCAACTAAACGCACTGCTCCAATGAGACAGCAAGGCAACAGCAAGGTTTCGGAATGAACGAAAATTCCCAACGAGTGGCGAAGTGTTTTAAATCGACACGAGTTGCGAATTACCTATTCGCACGTGTATCGTACAACGGTTTACAGTAGATACATATGGCCCTTTAAATTTTCGACGTAGTTACGTAATGTGCTTATTATAGCACAGGGTGTCGTAATGGAGCACCAGATGTATTGTAGGTAATTTTTTTTTGACGATTGTTGATTCTTCAAAAAGTGCTAGACCGATTTCGATAAAATTTAAAATGGGACCACCTGGGAAGAAAAAAAATATCCAAATCAGTTCAGGCGTCTTCGGGTCATCGGGGAACATAATACAATAAAAAAAAAATCCGACGAATTGAGAAAACTTCCCCTTTTGTAAGACCATTAAAATACTAAACCTTGACACAATGATAAATTAATTAAAATAGCGGCTGTAACGTTATCAGTGTCACTGACATTTTGTATCTTATCTTGTTTAAACTTCCTTACTTTAATTAACCCCTTGAGTCCCACGGACGCGATATCAAATAAAAAAACCGGACAAGTGCGAGTCGGACTCGCCCACCGAGGGTTCCGTCCTTTTTAGTATTTGTTGTTATAGCGGCTATCACGGTTCGTGAGATACAGCCTGGTGACAGACGGACGGACGGACGGACAGCGGAGTCTTATTAATAGGGTCCCGTTTTACCCTTTGGGTACGGAACCCTAAAATTTAAAATATTAAGGTCTTATGCTTAGCAAATTTATAGCCCTGATATTCCAAAAATAAGAATAAGATTTGTCTATGGTTAATTGGTGTAATATAAGCAGTAAGTATACTTCTAATTAATAAAAACAAAGTACATTGTAAGATAACCTAAGGAACATGTGAGTTGCTAAGTGCTGATAATTGATAATTGTTGGCCCTACTAATATTATACGTAATTGCAAAAGTTACTCTGTCTGTATGTCTCTTACTTTTCACACTTTAATGCTGAATATAGGTGAAATTTAGTATGGAGATAGTTTTAATCCCAGGAAAGAACATACAAGTTTTAATCACAGAAATTCCTTAAAGGGCCATAAGGGGTGAAATTTACGATGGAAATGTGATACCTTTAGAAGTTTTTAGAACAAATTAAATTTACAATGGAAATAGACTAGGTATAGAAGTACTTTTTATGCAGACAAAGTCACGGGGAGAAGCTAGTAATTTAATAATATTCTGACTCATGCAAAACTTAAAACATGAATCTGATTTGACTGACTTATTTATAATGTATTGTTTAGTAGGTTTTGTTCAGTTCAGTTAATTAGAATCCTATAAGAAATGTTATCCCTACTCATTTAAACTAAAATGACATACCTAACAATAATCTTATTTAGACATTATAAACTTAATAGTGTCTTTGGTTACCATGATAGTTACTCATGAAATAAAACTATGAAAACGAATTATATCACATTCATCAATTCATTATATGCAATATAATCTGTTTTCATAGTTTTATTTCATTATAAATTTTCTGAATATTTATATTAAAAATTACACTATGCTGAACCATGATTCACTTAGCTTTTATAATTCTAAGTCATAGCTTCACCTGATTGTAACAATGTTCATTATGGATAACATCTGAACATATCAATGTCATATCTGAAGCACACCACACATTTAATATGAAACTAACAAAAAACTTTCCCCTAGAAGATTCAACAAGCATTAGTGTCACTGTGGTGTCACTTTGTTTTGACGCATTTAATGAAAGCAAACATGTCTTCAACCATATCACTTTAAGCATACTGTCAACCATTAGAGATAGATAAATATTAGCATATTTTTATCATTCTCTTACTAAACAGTCATATGGCACAACCACTCACACATATAAAAAGATTTCAACTAGTTTTAACCAAAAACTAGCCAGAATATAAGCATAATGAGAAAGCAACCTGTTAATTAGAATCCTATAAGAAATGTTATCCCTACTCATTCTAACTAAAATGACATACCTATCAATAATCTTATTTAGACATTATAAACTTAATAGTGTCTTTGGTTACCGTGATAGTTACTCATGAAATAAAACTATGAAAACGGAATATATGACATTCATCAATTCATTATATCAGTGGTGGGCAAACTTTCTTCATGAGGGGCCAAAACTTGAAGGAATTTCAGAGGGGGGCCAGATTTACAGCAAAAATGTATTTTTATTATATTGCTGGCCATATTATACATTTTTTTAAATGACCAGCGGCGGGCCAGATAAAATCCTTTCGCGGGCCTGACCTGGCCCGCGGGCCGTACTTTGCCCACCACTGCATTATATGCAATATAATCTGTTTTCATTGTTTTATTTCATAATAAATTTTCTGAATATTTATATTAAAAATTACACTATGCTGAACCATGATTCACTTAGCTTTTATATTTCGAAGTCATAACTTCACCTGATTGTAACAATGTTCATTATGGAATAATATTAACATCAATAAATTGCTCTGATAATTAGATTAAGATTAATTACGATTCATAAGAGCTTGTTGCTAGGCCTACATGAATAAAGTAAATTTTGTTTGTTTGTTGTTTGTTATGGATAACATCTGAACATATCAATGTCATATCTGAAGCACAGCACACATTCAATATGAAACTAACAAAAACTTTCCCCTAAAAGATTCAACAAGCATTAGTGTCACTTTGTTTTTGACACATTTAATGAAAGCAAACATGTCTTCAACCATATCACTTTAAGCATACTGTCAACCATTAGAGATAGATAAATATTAGCATATTTTTATCATTCTCTTACTAATTAAACAGTCATATGGCACAACTGCTCACACATGTAAAAAGATTTCAACTAGTTTTAACCAAATACTAGCCAAAATATAAGCATAATTAGAATCCTATAAGAAATGTTATCCCTACTCATTCTAACTAAAATGACATACCTATCAATAATCTTATTTAGACTTTATAAACTTAATAATAGTCTCTTTGGTTACTGTGACAGTTACTCATGAAATAAAACTATGAAAACGGATTATATCCCATTCATCAATTCATTACATGCAATATAATCTGAATTCATAGTTTTATTTCATTATATACTATCCGAAGTTTTAAATTAAAAATTACACTATGCCAAACCATGATTCACTTAGCTTTTATATTTCAAAGTCATAGCTTCACCTGATTGTAACAATGTTCATTGTGGATAACATCTGAACATATCAATATCATATCTGAAGCACACCACACATTTAATATGAAACTAACAAAAAACTTTCCCCTAAAAGATTCTAACAATCATTAGTGTCCCTTTTTTTTGACACATTTAATTAAAGCAAACATGTCTTCAACCATATATAATAATAATTAGAAAGCAACCTGTTAATTAGAATGCTACCTGTTAATTAGAATCCTATAAGAAATGTTATCCCTACTCATTCTAACTAAAATGACATACCTATCAATAATCTTATTTAGACATTATAAACTTAATAGTGTCTTTGGTTACTGTGATAGTTACTCATGAAATAAAACTATGAAAACGGATTATATGACATTCATCAATTCATTAAATGCAATATAATCTGTTTTCATAGTTTTATTTCAGTATAAATTTTCAGAATATTTATATTAAAAATTACACTATGCTGAACCATGAACACTATGAACCATGATTCACTTAGCTTTTATATTTCAAAGTCATAGCTTCACCTGATTGTAAGGATGTTCATTATGGATAACATACAAACATATCTCAAGCACAACACACATTTAATATGAAACTAACGAAAAACTTTCCCCTAAAAGATTCTCAACAAGCATTAGTGTCACTCTGTTTTTGACACATTTAATGAAAGCTAACATGTCTTCAACAATATCACTTTAAGCATACTGTCAACCATTAGAGATTGATAAATATTAGCATATTTTTATCATTCTCTTAATAAACAGTCATATGGCACTACCGCTCACACATGTAAAAAGATTTCAACTAGTTTTAACCAAAAGCTAGCCAGGATATAAGCATAATTAGACAGCAACATAATGAGACAATAAAATAAAAGCAGGCTCACACTGCCTCAGACTACTCCAGCACAGTGGCAAGACAAACATGAATCCTCTTATTCCAGACCTAACCAGATTGGCAGCCTGTTAAGAACTAATCAAAACAACACAAGTAATGAAATTACCTAATTTTCATTTTATTTCATAGTCGCTTGTTTAATGAGCTCACTTCTGTACAATTAACAACCAGTATCACTCAACAAACAATGTATCACATTCACTGAAAGAAATGCAATTTTGGCATAGATTTCACTTTAAATGCAGATCGTAACGTAAATGACGAGAGGCGATCGACCGCGCCGAGTGGAATGTGGTGTTGTACTAGTCGGCATGTAAACAATGATCGAGTGTCGGCGTTGCCCCTCCCGGCGGTGACGCGGCGGCCAGCCCGCGCGCCCCGCACAGTCAGCGGTGTCACATGCTCACTGATGCCGCTCTGCCAGCTTTGCGTGCGTCAGCCGAGCCTCCCGCACTACGCGCGAAGCGAAGGTCCACAAAGTGCCCTCCGCGCGACCGGCCGCGGTCCGCGCTCCGTGCGTCAAATCCGCATGCCATGATACTCAAAAATAGATTTATATGAATGAAAAGCATTCACTCTGACGTACCTGCCCCAGTCTCGTGATTCACGGTGGCCGTCGAGTTTTCTCTTTGTAGAAAAGAGTTTTTTGAACAATGCCATTGCGTCACATGCAACTTTCATACATCACGGTGACATCGTGACTCGATGCACCTGACATCTTGCATATCAAATAACTCGTTTTACGGAAACATAATGGATTAATTTTATCTTTTTTGTAACACTTTCGCAAAGTAAATAGAATAATCTGACAGATCACGTGCGAAAGTCATATGATTAACCATAGACAAATTAGTTTCATTTTGCATAAAGGTCAAGGCCAAAATGAAAAGTTGTTTCACGAATAGTTCGCAGGTTATTACAGCGTTTTTGGATTAACTGGATCATTAGAAATGAATCGTGTTAAATCACATATATTTGTTGTTACTCTTTATTACGCATATATTGCCTCAAAACGAGTCCGAATAAACCATAGCCTATAGGATAATAATTATAATTCCTCATTTCCGAGTAGTTTTTTACTGATCTCGAACAGCTCCAGTCATAAAATGTTACTGTCAATGTCAAAACTGACACTGACACTTACAACAAAATAAACAGACAGCAACAGCAGCATCAGCAGTATGGTTTTTACTTTGTTGTGTATGTATTAAAATATTACCGCTAAACTTCGTATTTTGTGGAATGTTCTACTTTTGACTAAAACTACAATGCCACCGCTAAACGATGTTCTGCAAAAACTCGATGACTTCAAAGTAAATATATCAATAACTGAGCTTCAAGAGCTAAGTTTAGCTTGTCGGGCAACATTGAAAGATTTACTTAATGATACCAAGGCAATAGAAAAGTCAGATGTTATACAAATTCAAGCAATACTTGACTACATGCATGAGCAAATAAACGTCGGAAATTGGAAAGATGTGAAGCCATTCTTACGAAGAACTATAACAATAGCATCATATTTAAAGCTCCTAGCCCATATCAAGTTCTCAGATGAACTTACAGAAAATGTACTTAGAGAATCCTTAAAAATAATAGATCATGGTATAATTTTTGGCTGTCCATTGGAAAAAGATCCAAACTTACTTCATAACTGCGCATCTTATCTAAATGAAATCTACGCACAATCACATACAATCAAAGCTATTAAATTACCGACTAGTCCAAAGACCTCAGTAAAAGAATATAATGCTACTTCATTAGAGATAGTAGACCGCCCAAGCATGGAACAATTTTATAAAAACCATATCTTAGCAGAGAAGCCTGTTATTTTAGACAACTGCATAAGTCATTGGCCTGCATTGACAAAATGGCAAGATCAAACCTATCTGATTAAGCTCGCTGGGCTGAGAACAGTTGCAATAGAAATTGGTAGAGAATACACAGAATCTGATTGGACACAAAAACTCATGACAGTTGAAGAATTTATAAACAACCACATATATAATTCAGATGGGAGTACAGGTTACTTGGCTCAATATCAGCTGTTTGATCAAGTTCCAGAGCTAAAGAATGATATAACAGAACCAGAATACTGTTGTTTTTCTGATGACAATGACCCCGTGGATATCATGGCTTGGTACGGCCCTAAAGGAACTGTGTCTCCTCTTCACCATGACCCTAAAAGAAACCTGTTAGCTCAAGTTGTGGGTGAAAAGCAGATTTTTTTATTTTCACCAGAAGATTCAGAATTCTTGTACCCTCATGAACATGAATTACTCAGTAATACAGCAAGAGTGGATCCTAGAAAGGCTGATTTGGAAAGTTATCCTAAATACAAAGATGCTAAGCCCTATTATTGCATACTGCGGCCTGGGCAGTTATTGTATATTCCACCTAAGTGGTGGCATTTTGTGGAGTCACTGTCTGTAAGTTTTTCAGTTAGCTTTTGGTGGACATAGCTTTACCTATCATAGTGATCTTAGCAATTTAAGCAATGACCTTAACTAAAGTGGTAGTGACTTTATTTTTCTCCATAATTTATGTTGTTATTGACATTATAGGTATATGGCTGTGACAAAAATTTGTATGAATATTGTAATCAAACTCCATTCACCAAATAAAATACACAAAGTTAAAAATCAACATTTTAATATTCAATTCATTATTAACAAAACAGTGTCTATTTATATTCATTGTTCAAAGCTCGCCCAATCAACATTCTTCTGACTTCCGAAGTCCCGGCACCAATTTCATAAAGCTTGGCGTCCCTTAGAATTCTTCCAGTAGGGTAATCATTAATGTACCCATTGCCACCTGCACAAGTAAAAGGATACCATTTAGTTATTGGGTTAAAATGCATTTTTTTGTTGGCAATAGGCCTCCGACTACATGCCCGGAACTTATTATTTACCTATTTAATTTATTACGGAATCTATATAGACAATAAAATTAAACAAGTCTATTATTGTATTATTCAATTCATGAATTGCGTTTTTATATAATATCCATTTTAAGGGAATGGCCAGAGACTGCACAGGATCGGGAAGACTGGAAAAAGTGGGGGGAGGCCTTTGCCCAGCAGTGGGACATTATAGGCTCCCAATAATAATAAATAATAATAATAATCCATTTTACAATCTTCGTTTGTGAGCCCGAGAATTTGACAAAGTTATACATAGATTGCTCTTCTTTAGAGGCAGATGGTAGATCTTATTTTTTTGCAATAAGATTCAAGTTAACCTCGTAAGGCCCACCGTACAAAGTTTCCCTATTTAATTTGAACCTTATTGTATAGTAAATTAGGGTGACTTTCGTTTGTTTTACAAGACAATGAAACAAAAGAAATGCTACTTTACGTAGTTTTTGAAAGGTTCAAATTAGATTGAAACAATGTGTACAGTCAGCTGCAATAATATGTTACCTACTCTTCGAAGGCCACAAAAATATGTGACACGCTCTTATGGCTCTACAAATAAGACCGTGTCAGATACTTTTGCGGCCTTCGTTGTGTAACATATTATACAGCAGGTGACTGTACATCGTAATGCACACTGGGACAACTCACCCAGTATCTGAATAGCGTCTAGCGCAACTTGCGTGGCCTTCTCTGCACAATAAAGGATGACCCCTGCGCAGTCCTTGCTGTTCACATGGCCCTCGTCGCATGCGCGGGCGGCGTTGTACAGGTAGCTGCGGCACGCGCTTAGTGTCGTATACATATCAGCCATTTTGCCCTGAAACATTTGTTTTTTTTGTGTTAATTGGCCCTTTACTCCTGGGCCCTATTTCACCAACGTGACAGGTCCGACAATTGTCGACATCACTGTTACTGACGTCACAGGCCTCCATAGGCTACGGTAACCGCTTACCATCAGACGGGCGGTGTGGTTGTTTGCCACCAACATGTTAATTAAAAAAAAACACCACTATATCGCCAGTTAATAAGTATTTATTTTGCGAAGCTAATGACAATTGTCACAAGAAATACGACAATTGTCACGAAATTCCGACACAGAACTCATTTGCTGTCAAGAATTACTGAAAGTTCTTTGAAATCTTGTGACAATTGTCATCATAAACATCGCAAGAGAAATACCTGTTTTTTGCCAATATAATAAAGCTTTTTTAAATAATACAATGATGGTGACAAACAGGAATACGGCCCGCCCGATGGTAAGCGATAACCGTAGCCCATGGATGCCTGTGACGTCAGCAACTATGAGACTTGTCGAATTGTCGCACCTGTCACGTTGGTGAAATATTACAAAAATAGTATACAGGGTGGAAAGGCACGACGATCCTTTCCGGAAATGGGAGATAGTTTATATTTCATATTTCATATTTCTTTATTTCGTAAATGCACGGATACATTACACGTCAAAACATTTTAAAGATAAGATTAGCACTTATTATTAATTACATTTTCCATCATTGATAATGGGAAAAATGAAAACATTCAAATCATACAATGTCAGATTAAATTGAATAATAAATAACAATAAATTTAAAGTAGGTAAATTAAAATTAAATGTCACAGAATTCACGAATATCATAAAAAGCATTATTAATTAACCATTTCTTTAATTTCCTGTAAAATGAGTTATTATTTTCTACGTTTTGTATCTCATTTGGGATGGCATTGTAGATTTTGGGACCTATTACATAGCTAATTTTGGTGGACTTGGTTAGTCTGCATTTGGTTGTAGCCAGTTTGCCCCTTTGTCTGTCTCTCAAACATCGCAGATTGTCGGGCCTTAATGGGAAGTGACCAATGTTAGTCCTTACGAATTTTGCGACATTGAATATGTATTGTGACGGAACTGTCATTATGTTTAGAGATATCCGTACCGCCCGCTTCTGGAGCACGAACGCGCGGCGCCAGTCAGCGGCAAGTCCCCACAACTCGAGACTATAGTTGAGTACCGAGTGGAATAGTGCAAAGTAGCTATTTCGTACCTGTGCCTGCGGAAGTATGAGAGACAGACGTTTTAAAGCGAAGCAGACTCCCGACAACTTACTACAAATATTTTCAATTTGTGCATCCCATTTTAAAGCCGAATCGATTGTTACGCCTAAAAACTTAGCGTGTTTTACTTTTGGGAGAACAGTTTCGTTAGCCACGACGGCGAGGGGTCTCGGGGGTCGGCCACCTAAGTTAAAATGGAGAATCTGAGTTTTTGTCACGTTTAAAACTAGCCCGTTGACAGAGAACCAACGAAGTAATTTGTGTACGTCACTAGTAATCAGTTGTTCTAATGTGTCAATATCTTTTGCAACTAGGACGTCACATGCGTCATCAGCAAAAATTAACATATTTCCGTCTACAGCATCTGGTAGGTCGTTGACCTGTGAGAGGAAGCACAGGTTTGCAAGGGACGACCCCTGCGGAACCCCTATATCTACACTGCCTTCGTTCGATTTAACCAGTCCATTATTTAAGACAACTGATTGTTGCCTACTTTTTAAATAATCGACCATGAGTTGTAAAGTTGGGCCACGCAGACCAAAGTGCTCAAACTTAGTAGCTAGCACAGTGTGATCACAGAGGTCAAAGGCACGCGTCATATCGCACAAGAGAATGGCTACATGTGACGATTTTTCCTTAGCTTGCATTATGCTATCTAAAGTTTCGCGAAAGTTTAGCCTAAGCTCTATATTTTCTCCATAGAAACTATGTTAATATGGGCAACCGTTTCTAAATTATGACCTTTTAAACATCCACGCAAAAAACTACTTTGTTCTAACCCTAACAGGTGACAGGGTCAATGAACTTACTTGTAAACAATCAGTATTCGACAGGAAATTATGCTAATTTGTTGCCATCTAACCATTTTTAGGTCTGCTTACAGCACGGTAAGAATCATTGCAGGATTTTCGCTTTCTTAGTGGTTCCACTTGTTCAATACTTGAATGAAATAGTTATGTTATTCCTTAATATTAATAATACTAACCACAACATTGTTTACAACGACAGTTCAAATGGTGACATTGACAACCACTCAAAAGTACGCAATCGTCTTATAAATATTTCTGGTTTCCTTGACTGATAAAAAGGTTTTAGTTTCTTAACACGTTTCACAAAATTATTTTCGAATAATTGGAAACTATTTAAAATAATAAAAAATTACATGTAGGTTGTGTTAGTTGCACCAAATGAACTTGCAAAAATGAAATACTAAGAATAAATCAAGAATAAATACTTCTTCAATACCAAACTAACAAACCTTCTTGCGTGGTAGGAAATAGACAAGACGTCTGATGTTTGAAATTAAATTTTCATTGAACTATACTTATTGAATGTCATATTCTTCAAATAAAAATGTTAGATGCTCGTGGCTATTTAAATTTGTGGGGCTGTGTAAAAGATATGGTGTACCAAACCAAACGGAATGTGAAACTGCGGACGAAATGAGACAAAGGCTAATTGGTGCTTTCTGCGGAGGATAAATGACGAAGAGCATACACTATATCGCATGTGCATCGACATACTCGGGTACGGGCTGCGGCGGCGTTGTAATACACGGAGGTACATTTGAACACCGTATGTGAAAAGAAGATAGTATTAAATATTGGAAAAAAGTAATTATCTAAGAAAGTAATAAAATTGTTTGTAATATTTTTGCATGCATTTGATTTATTTGACATTTATGCGTCATTCATACATCATTGCGATACTGTCAACGATCGGAAAAAAGTGTAAAGTCCCGAGCTTTCCCGACGGAGATCCTTAATCTAGCCGTCATGTGCACATGCTATAGGGTTATCACCACAGTTAAAAAGTAGTATTTTTGCAATTTTTATTTTTTACTCAATTAACGATTCTTACCATTACCAATAGTCTCTGTATCACTTAAACGACCTAATACTTCCGGGAAGGATCGTCGTGCCTTTCCACCCTGTATATGATAGTATTACAAAAAAAGGAACGAAATTCTTTTAGTAAGGTTTATTGACATGATTGTCTACATCGTACTACTTACTACTCAAAACTAACGCCTATGCCAATTCTCGGGATTAGTTAGTTGCCAAGCAGACCCCAGGCTCCCATGAACCGTGGCAAAAAAGCCGGGATAACGCGAGGTAGATGATGAGTCTACCTCCTACTACTTCTTGTGTGCAATATCAGGTCCACTCTTTCGCAGTTACCTTCATTGCTATCACACTAAGTCATCCTTAACTAATCCATAAAATAAGACTAAGTATGTATGTTAATCAACAGTGATATCCTTGTGAACTTTGGTGTGCTCCTACCGATATCTTAATTTAGGAGTTGGAAAACTAATAATTCTTATAAATCGTATCTTACCTGCATCAACTGAAATTCGCCAATATTCCGTCCGAACTGTTTCCTAGTGTGGGCGTATTCGAAAGCCGCGTCGATAGCAGCCTGCATTAGCCCGACGGGCCCAGCGGCCAGCACTAAGCGCTCCAGGTCTAGGCCAGACATGAGGACGTATACCCCTTTGTTAAGCTCGCCAAGAATATTCGTGGTTGGGACCTGTAAAACAAGCAAACCTGAGTAAGGATGGTATTCCACCTATCCAATTTCTTGGTCTAATGTCATCTCATTAAGCAAAATGTGAGACACAAATACACTTTGGACCAAGAAATTAGACAGGTGGAAAACATCCTAACGCATCATCAGTCTGATGCGGATCTACTTGCATGCGTGCCTGCGTACAATACACGCACTCGTATGTAGCGATGTCCCGCTGGCGCACTGGAGCGTCGTCTGTGTATTTTCATGGCTTCTAAAAACTAGTCATATGACTAGTTTTTAGAAGCCATGAAAATTAGGCATATGCCTACGATCAGTTTTTACTGACAGAATTCACTAAACAGTTTTCACTATCGGTTAAGTCTGATCACGGGAAATATAAAAACTATCAGTGACAAAAGCTTTGAAATGATAGTTTAAACTTATCGTGAGGTGGCAGGCTTAACTCAATACGTAAAATCGCAAGGCGCCCATTATTCACTCTAACTTATGGCGTTGTTCGGTAGGTAGTCCGGCCTGAGATTATGACCAACAAACGTTATAGGTACCTATATTTACACAGCTGAATAAAATTTGTGTTCAAATTTTCACCTTGCAGTCTTCGAACACTAGCTCGCATGTATTGGAGCCTCTCATCCCTAATTTGTCCAGTTTTTGGGCAGTTGTAAATCCGGGGAAGTCCTTTTCTATTAAAAATGCCGTTATGCCGTGCTGCGGTTTGGCTGTAGTTGTATCGGTTTTAGCATATACCTGGAAAAAGAAAATTTGTAGATGAAAATAAAAGTAGGTACGTATAGGTAAGTATATTTTGCGAAAATATTTAACTGAAGGGAAAGAAAGGTTAGTTTTTGATAACTGTTGGCGCCACTCGAGAACGAGAGACCCGAACGAGTATTTGCTTCTATGCAGCATCACCTAAGTATTTAATCATCAGCATCATTGTAGAACAACCTGATAACAAAAATAACCCGGAGTTTTCCACATGGCATCGCAGATACTGGCCACTATTTATGTAGTTTTAGTGGATAGAAATTCCACAAAAGAAAAGAAAGGTTTTAAAAAGATTGTAGAAGGTTTTTTTCTCGTAAAAAGGTAGGAATTAGGTGTATCAAGCATTACCACTAAAACGTCTGCGTCTGGGCCATTAGTAATCCAGAACTTGTTTCCATTGAGCAGGTAGTAGTCGCCCTTCTTTTCGGCTCGCAGTTTCATAGAGACGACGTCACTGCCGGCACCGGGCTCCGACATGGCCAGCGCGCCTATGTGTTCACCAGAGCATAGCTGAAAATATATTGAGACAATGTAAGTAGGTACCTAGGTAAGAATTGCAAATTACAGTTTTCATGCAAAGTTGCGTTCATCATACTTGAAATGGAGGTCTCAGTAAAATGAATGTGGGTAAGTAACATTTGTCTACGGGTTTCTCGTTGGTCACCGTGTACTCACTTTGGGCAAATATTTGCTTTTCTGTTCATGTGTTCCATTTCTGTTGATTTGGTTGACGCACAGGTTGGAATGGGCTCCGTACGACAGCGCGATGCCACCTGCAGCTCTATAAATTATTACAAAAGATGTATTGATTTTGTACCAAAGTAAATTATGACCAAAAATGTATTGATTTTGTAAGGTGCTGTACGGTACAGCTTCGTACATTATGCGATAACTGTTGTCAAAAGTTGAAGGTTGACGATTCTGTGGCCGCCACACATATGGAGCGTCATCTATTTCAGCTGCCAAAATAGGACTACCTACATTTAAGTTACCAATAAATAACTCTGAAATTGCTATGGTGTTATTATGATGACGGAATTACCTGGACAGTTCTTCCATAATAACGCAGTGGTCGGAATATTTCCCGCCGGTGCCGCCATAATCAGGACTGGCCGTTATTCCTGAAAAATAATAAGTTATGATCAAGGGATCATTGGGAAATACCTATGAAAATTCTGCTTAAATCGAGAATAGAAAATAGTTCCCGCGGTTTTTCGTATACTTTAAGGGTACCTAAATTACTTTAATAGGTACCTAGTATTTTCCACTTTGGGATCCTTTGGGACAGCAGTTACAAGCGTTCAAAGTAGGGAGTCGATCCTCTTCGTTGCATATTTACAATTCGCAGTGCTTATTATGATCACAATCATAGAGTTAGAATATCTGGTTAACACTTCTGGAAGGTCACAAGAAAACGCGACAAGGCTTTGCACTAGGCTCGACCCGTAAGCTCCTTCGTTTTAGAAAGTATACTTGCCTAAAACTCCTAAATTGCCTAGTTTCTTCCAAAATTCCCTTAGTTCTAAGAATGAATTATTCTTGTCGATTTCAGCGGCCTTTGGTGCTAATTCCTTTTGGGCGAAATCGAAGACCGCTTGTCGCAGCTGCAACAAAAAATTAAAGTAAATTTTAAAATATGTTGTTTATAAATAGACGATATTTTAGGATGGAACTTCTTAGTTCTTATGGAATGTCTTTATTATTAATTGTCTCTAGTGTAGGTAATTTTAATAATTTATAGTCAATATGATACGCCTAAGCAATGCATGATGACGCACAATGTTTTTTTAATGATATTGCTGTTCGTTTTCAAGTAGGTACCTAAGTATTCTTTCTAGGGCTCGCGGTCGTGTCCGGGTTTCGTGTACACGTGTTCGGTACCCGTTTCCGAACTACACGTACACGGTTTTCTGACCCGTTCTACACGTGTAGTCGTGCACACGTGTAATTAAGATCCGTGTATCCGGGTACCCGTGTACCCGTGTACACGGCGAAACGGACCTTAAATACACGCGGGCCTAACCCGTCCTTGGCGTGTAGCGGAGATTGTAGTAATGTATATATGGATGTTCAATGTGATTGATATGTGTTGTACCAATTTAATTTATTTTTCACCTCAGCAGCTCGAACAAGGGTACTTTGCTAACAGTGAGCAAAATGCGATTTTGTTAAAGGAAAATATAACATATTCCGTTCGTGGTAGTTTCAGTCAGAGATGGGCAAAATTCATTTGAATGACGAATGAGAATTACCAAATCATTCGCGAATGACGAATAATTTTTTCGAATGATCATTCGTGTTCAATTCATTCGCGAATAATTTATTCGGCGAATAAAATAGCCCACGAATAAATTATTTGCGAATAATATTGTCGAATAGTTAGCTTACAAAATAACTATTTAGCTGTTTTATATCCGAATAGTAAAAAGAAAATGTTTTCTATCGGTTTATCTGGTTGGTTGATTTGAGGTGTGGAAACTGGGAATACGCCTCATGTATTGGCGGTCACGTGGGGCGAGAACCACTGGAAATACACCAATAATGGGGGTATTCCCGTTTGTCCCCTTCGGGAACATGTGGGAAAAGACAAACAATCTTTCCCATTTGTCCCCACTTCATAGAAGCAGGGACAAATAGGAATACACCATTAACGGGTGTATTCTTATTGTTCCCCGCCGGGAACAGATGGGAATAGGCGCTGCATATAAAACATTTCCATTTGTCCCTCATGTATGGCGTAGGTCACGTGGATAGGGGACAAATGGGATTACATCAATAATGCACCCATTACAACCAATAATGGGTGTATGCCCATTTGTCCCCGCGGGGAACATATAGGAAAAGAAGCCGCATATAAATATTTCCCATTTGTTCCCACCTTATTTTTGTAAGGACAAAAGGGAACACACCATTTTCGGATGTATTCCCATTTGTCCCCGCCAGGTACAGAAGTGATAGGATTTGCATATAAATATTTCCCATCTGTACCCTCCTTATTGGTGTGGGGACAAATGGGAACACACGATTTTCGGAAGAATTCCTATTTGCCACGCCGCGAGAGACATTTCGGAAAAGACGCTGCATAGAAATCTTTTGTATCGGCACCAAATGGGAACACCAATATCGGGGACAAATGGGAACACCAAAACTCATATAAAACATTCCCATTTGTCCCCGCCTCATGTATGGCGTAGGTCACGTGAATCGGGGCAAATGGGAATACACCAATAATGCACCCATCATTACCAATAATGGGTGAATTCCCATTTGTCTCCGCGGGGAACATATGTGAAGACCCTGCATAAAAATATTTTCCATTTTTCCCCACCTTATTGGGGTGGGGATAATTGGGAACACAATTTTCGGATGTATTCCCATTTGTCTACGTCAGGAACTGATGGAATAGGTGCTGCATATAAATCGTACCCATTTGTCTCCGCCTCGGGGACAAATGGCAACACCAATATCGGGGACAAATGGGAACACCAAAACTCATATACAACATGCCCATTTGTCCCCGCCTCATGTATGGTGTAGGTCACGTGAATCGGGGACAAATGGGAATACACAAATAATGCACCCATCATTACCAATAATGGTCGAATTCCCATTTGTCTCCGCGGGGAACATATGTGAAGACCCTGCATAAAAATATTTTCCATTTTTCCCCACCTTATTGGGGTGGGGATAATTGGGAACACAATTTTTGGATGTATTCCCATTTGTCTACGTCGGGAACTGATGGAATAGGTGCTGCATATAAATCGTACCCATTTGTCTCCGCCTCACGTATGGCGGCGGTCACGTAGAGCAGGAACAAATAGGAATACACCAATAAAGAGTGTATTCCCATTTGTTCCCGCGAGAAACTTATGGGGAAAGACGCTGCATAGAAATCTTTTGAGGTGGGGACAAATGGCAACGCCAATATCGGGGACAAATGGGAACACCAAAATTCATATAAACATTCCCATTTGTCCCCGCCTCGTGCATGGCGTAGGTCACGTGAATTGGAGACAAATGGGAATACACCAATAATGCACCCATTATTGGTGTATTCCCATATTACTAATAATTACCAATAATGGGTGAATTCCCATTTATCTCCGCGGGGAACATATGGGTAGACCCTACATAATAATATTTTACACAAATATCGGATGTATTCTCACTTGTCCCGGCCGGGAACAAATGGGAATAGGCGCTGCATATAAACAATTCCCATTTGTCCCCACCATGGATGGCGACGGTCAGTTGGGGCCTTTCCCAAAATTTTCCTTGGCTCTAAAATACGCTGCAGTTGCATACCTATTCAGATTTGCCATCTGAGTGTGTATTACAAAAATCCTTCGTGTAATTTATTCGAATAATTCATTTCTTATTCGAAATTCTAAACGAATGGTTTATTCGCGAATAATTTTTTCGCGTATATTAATCTCACCATAATTATTTAGATTAAAAATGATTCGAATAATGCCCAACTCTGGTTTCAGTAAGGATAACTATCTACTTTTGTATTAAATAATCATTTAGGTTTATATAACACTTTAAACTCTCGCGTTTTGTACACATATTTAATTACACAAACGGGTCTACCGCGATATACTTTCATTGTTTTTACCTTTAATTCCGACGTTTCAGCTGAGTTGCACCAGCTGTGGTCACGGAAAGACTGACGTCCCAACAAATGGTAACATGGTGGTGGTGGTATTTAGGTTTACTTTAATTATCAAAAAACTACATCAATGAAGAAATTGAAATACCAACAATGAAGTCAACGGTTACTGAGATATTGTTAATTTTAATCTTATGATTATTGAAACAAATTGTACTTACCTACCTATTATTGACATTACAAATCAATCCAGTAAAACTGCAAAGTAGGTAATCGAATCTTCCTAACCTTCCACATATTCAATCGTATGTCTTCATAGCACGAATCTCCGCTACACGAGAGTGAAGGGTCGAACCGGCGGGTAAATAAGATCCGTTATTTCGTGTATCCGTGTACCCGTGTACACGGGTACCCGTGTAAACGTTTCCGAATCCGGGCGGGTTCGTGTAGTTCGGGTTCTTAAGCCCGGCGGGCTTAAGAACACGGGTACCCGTGTCAGCGTGTAACACGTGTATCGGGAGCTCTAATTCTTTCGTAAATTCTTTACCTACCAAATCATATCTACTTAATGCATTTTAGATTTATAAGTAATATCTATCTAGTGTAAAAATGTACCTATTTATTCTGTATAAGTTTAATAAATAATAAGTCTTAGTGTTATTTACCTATTGTACGTAGGTACATACTTTATCTACCGGCTGCCTATACTAAAGTTATCAACTTAATTTATTACGAACAATGTCTCTTAATATTTACTATATGATTCTTATTCACATACCTGCTGTTGTTCACTGGATAATCCAAACACATGTTCATCAATAGGATAGTGCGACATGCATCTTAAACTAGTTTTACCAGCACATTGACTCAAAACACGTTTCACACATACGAGCGCAGCCATCGGTACGTCCGTAGTTTATCAAAACTAGGTTTACACTGAATTGAACCCGAGTTATTTGACCTTGGTGTTGGTAAACAACTGTCTTATCTATTGTGCTGTAAGTTTGATAATGGCTTGACAATGAGGTGATGTTATTATGGTAATTATTTCGTACGAACATAGACGAATTAAGAATGAAAACTAATGATCTTCATCCAAAAGTGACGATCCTCCGGCAACACACTCGTATATGAAGCCGAGAATGTGTCGTAGTAGAATATAAGTACTACAAGGTAACGATGGCGAATTTGAACGGAGATTGAGATTAGCAATCCTTATTTTTATCCTTGTCTGTGGCAGTACAATAGAGTTCAGCAATTAAAGAGTGTTATCAGCATACGGCTTATCATTTTGTTGTTGTTACCCGAATTGGAGATAATGGGGTGTATTTAATCGTCACTGATTTTATAATGAATGATATTACCACTACAATTCTCTGATGATAGGTAGATAAGTACTACTTGCTGATAGAATTTTCAGAACCTAATTTTATAGAGCGAACTATGTGATCGTGTAATCTAGCCATTTTTGTATATTTTCTTATATACCTATGTACTTAGTTTAGGTTTCTAACAACCCAAAGTACCTACTAAATAGATACATACATGATTTCACAAGGAGGTTCCGAAAATATCGCCAATCGACATAAAAAAATTTCAAAGGTGTGCTTGTTTTTCAAATAAAATAAAGTCTAATTACTGCCGCCCAATCGTATGATGCTTGTAATATTGATTATGATTTTTTTACAAAACAAGATAGAAAATGTTTGTATCAGTGACTTTCATTTTATACGATTATGATATAATGTGAGATTGAGGATTTAAAAAAAGGAGTCACGTTTAATACATTATATTTATTAGGTTTTAAAGCACCATATTAAATTACATTATTTAAACATCTTAATAATATAACATCAACGTTCCGTCAAACAATAAAATAAGTATTCTTAAATAATCTTAATATAATAAACCAATAAAATACTCAAAATAATTTGATTTACTTTAAAATATAATAAAAAAATAGTACTTTATGAGTACGCTATTAATACAAGCATTGTAATAAAAAAATATGGCAGGAAGAAATAAATGTACAATAATTTTACTTTTATAAGAAGTCACTTTACGGAATGTAAAGAGTAGAAAACACATTTTGAATACACTATATCGGAATGCACAGCACTTATAATAACAAACAACAAAAAACCACAACATTTATAATACTTAAGTACATGTAAAAATAATATATTTATCATGATTCGATCGGAAGAAATGGATTGGAATTAATAACTATACCTAATGTGGCTCAAAACCTACTCTAATATTATACATTATGCTTCGATAAATAAACAAACCATTTATTGCAACAACACCAAAATAAAATTTCATTTTTAGAATATTTTCATCCCGGCTTAGAGCCACCCCACACTAGCGTCTCTCGAGCGTCAGCGTCTAGTCAACTATATGGCTACTGCTTGACGCAACGTTGGCGCAACTGCGCACGACGCCATTTTAAATACATAGCGCTGCCTAGACGCCGACGATCAAAAGACGCTAGTGTGGAGTGACTCTAAGTGCCTTGAAATTTTTCATCACGAAAGTTTATACAATGCTATTTCTTAAATAAAATAGTAGTAGTCACCCATTATAACATTATAACTGTACTCTTTTCTACTTACGTAACTAAGGGTGGTATTCCACATGTCCAATTCCTTTGTCCAATGTCAGTGCGTCTCACTCTCTCATTAAAGCAAAATGTGAGACTCAATACACATTGGACAAAGAAATTGGATAAGTGGAATCCCACCCTAAATATTATATTTTAAATTCCGACCTTCGCCAATCTTTCTAAGTCAGGCAGTGCCACGTTATTTGAAATAACATACGCTAGATGGCAGACGTTAAGGTTCATTTTACGATACATACTTTTCTATCGCTTAAAAACCAAGCGCAAGAATTGATGTCAAAGAGCTTATATTCCTATTAATAATTGTCATTAATTAGCGGCATCAATTAAAAAAGAACATTGTGCATAATAGGCTCTTTGAATGATAAGTTTTTTAATAAATCGTTGCATTATATACTTAGCCAATAAATCGTTAGCTGATTTGATGAGCTTAAGCTCATTTATTTGGTCAAAATTTCGATAGTTCTAAGAATAATAATTGATAGGACGGAAGAAACTTAGTTGGTGTCCATTTTAGCTTTGAGCGACTGATAATATTCGGCAAGGACTCTCCATGCTGATAGCGCCATGAAGCCTTTGGGTGGCTCCTTTCCAGACTTTGCAAGACCTGTGTGAAAAATGATACAAAGATTAATCTAAGCCTTAATAGCTACTACTTAGCTACCATAAATTCAGCAACTTTTTTTTATAAACAAGTTCTTGGGTGACAAGTTGATAACTCGTAAATAGGTTAAAGGAAATGTATGATGACTAGCATTTAGTCAGAACTTCTAAACTCTCTCTCTTGTGCAAGCTCTTAGCAAGTTTTTCCAGTGGGTCGATAGCGGCGCAATGAGCAAAAATACCTATATTAAGAAAATGTTAAACACTTTAAATTTTAATCGCAAAAGTTACTTATAATAGTTGTAATATTTTGGGTCAGTTTTTAGGGTTCCGTACCCAAAGGGTAAAACGGGACCCTATTAC
This sequence comes from Cydia splendana, assembly GCF_910591565.1. Lineage (NCBI taxonomy): Eukaryota > Metazoa > Arthropoda > Insecta > Lepidoptera > Tortricidae > Cydia > Cydia splendana. The sequence continues at coordinate 11,809,246 of NC_085968.1, read as the reverse complement.
TAAGACTTCGCTGTCCGTCCGTCCGTCCGTCCGTCCGTCCGTCTGTCTGTCACCAGGCTGTATCTCACGAACCGTGATAGCTAGACAGTTGAAATTTTCACAGATGATGTATTTCTGTTGCCGCTATAACAACAAATACTAAAAACAGAATAAAATAAAGATTTTAATGGGGCTCCCATACAACAAACGTGATTTTTGACCAAAGTTAAGCAACGTCGGGAGTGGTCAGTACTTGGATGGGTGACCGTTTTTTTTTTTTGCTTTTTTTTTTTCGTTTTTTTTGCATTATGGTACGGAACCCTTCGTGCGGGAGTCCGACTCGCACTTGCCCGGTTTTTATTTCACAATAATTACCTCGCATCCGTGTTCCAGATATGAAGTCGAAGTCCTCCTTCCGCGTGGGATCGAAGAACGCCATTTTACCCACGGACGTGTCGTAGGCCGCCACGCGGAACGGGATGATCTGCGGAAACAATTTAACTATTGGTAAGGTCGCCATGTGGGGTGTATGAGGTAAATACTAGTGATGTACCGACTATTGATTTGGCCGACTAGCCGACTAATCGGCGCTCGAAGAGCCGATTAGTCGGCTAGTCGGCCAGATCATTAGTTTCGTATAAGTTCAGGTGAAAAACAAAAGTTTTGCTCCGTTGGTTGCGCTATTCATCATATTAGCTTGGCTAAAAGGTGTTCTCTACCTTTGTAGAGAACACCTTTTGAACGAGGATTCTTGTGATAGGTCTTTACCTATCACAAGAATCCTCGTTCAATTTTTGTCTTTAGTTCTTTTATTTTACGATCCTGAGCAGACCCTCAGTACAGCTCGTAGGAGGTATTTCCAGGGCTCTATTTCCCGTACGTAGTCGCCAGTTAAGAACCTATCCCCTTTGGTCAGCGTCTTTACGAGCAACGTGCCCTGACTAAGTCTCTAAATTTTGTAATAACATTATAGTTCCTCATGGCTCCACCATTAAAAAAAAACAAAAACGGAATAATAATAAAAAAAATAACTATCGAACTTGCACATGAAATTACACGAGAATCAGTTGAGATCGACCTGTAGAGGAAAACACCCGCCCACCAACATACGATAGGTATTTTAGTAAATTAAACACAAAACATATGGTATTCTTTCACTAATAAAGTGCCGACTAATCGGCCATTTTTGCCGACTAGTCGCCGACTAATCGCCGACTACAAATGTGGCCGGATAGTCGGCTTTCCCGACTAGTCGGCGACTAGTCGGTACATCCCTAGTAAATACAAGTTGTTGTATTTACATTGCTTGTTGCCTATTTTTTTTTAGAAAATTTAACGTTTTTAAATACTATTTTAATTAATGACACATATTTCTAAACGGTTACTGATGGGGTAAGTTGCCTAAATTTTAATTGTTTGCTTTTATTAAGGCTCAAACCTTGTATAATGTTTATCCTGCAATGACTAGTTAGGTGGGATATAAGTCTCATATAACGTAAGGGTATTACCTCGAGATCATTCAGGCCGGGCGCCATTTTGAGCACCATGGCGCCGTAGCGCGGGTCGTACAGGTCGCCGCCGCCGGCCGGGTGCGGGAGCCCCGCCGGGTCTCGCCCTACTATGTAGTGGTTGGCGCCGGCGTTCATGCGGCACTTCGCGTGCCATTGCACCTACGAAAAAAATAATTTGGTGAGATTCAATGTATTAAACAGTTTAGATTTTCCATGACAATCGATCGATTGTGTGTCTAGTCAGGGATACGTCGTAGTACAATCTGTAAAATTGAGTGATATAAGCAAAGTCGTTTCTATATGGTACCATACTTTAATTTTGATTAGGTACCTTTGAGACAGTCGCGAGTCATGCTGTTATTGCGTTTATTTTTATGAATATGCATACTAAGTAAAAGATTAAAGAACACATAATTTGCATTTTTAATAAAAGTAACACGCGTCAATACACTTGACGTGAAATTACCTTTTTCAGCTATCCTAAAATAAATCATAAAAAAGTGTAGGTAGGTTTTAAATGAATTCTAGCGGCTCACAATGTATGCAGGAAACATGACGAAGCTATCTAAATACAAAAAGAAACAGTGTATATTTTTGGCTATACCTCAGTAGGTCCAGCATACATCATAGGCGAGGGGAAGATAGCCAATATAGTAGACTGCGGGTCCAAAACGCCTTCACTGAGCACCGCCTTGTGCTGGTTTATCCGGGTTTCCAACGGCACATCGTCGTCTTTTGTCCATCCACCTAGAAACAATTAAAAAAAAGTTAATTGAAATCCTATTATTTACAACAAAAGACTGCTTTATAGTCTTTTATATGTAAAAAGCTGCACACGAAAAATTGTAGCGATTTCAGATTGCATTATTTTCTTAGTGACAATTTAAAATTAACAATCTCTCGCCGCCATCTACAAGTTACAACAAAACTGGGCGCGTAGCCAACGTGCCAATCGTTAACGCTCCGAAGCGTATCGTAGTCATCTCTCTCTATCACTCTTCCCCACTAGTGCGACAGTGACAGTATATATAATTATGCGCGTGCAATAAAGATAGCAACAGGCGGGTCTATGTACGATCTATGTTGAAAGCGCCTCTACTGTAGCCGGCAATTATAGAAAATCGCATGCGATTTATTGCAAGGTCTGTGGAGCCTTTTAAAGAACTCGCTCGCGAACCATAAACAAATACACGTTTGTTTTTCACTGACATTATTAATATGTGCATCTACCCCCAATAGTCTGTTTATAGCTTGTCAGGTTGTTAGAACTTCTTTTGCAGTTTCGTATTTAGATAATTTTCAGACAAATCTGTTTGATTTCCCAGAAAGGCATTTTGTTAAATTAAATATCGTTAGTATCTATTTTGTTGTTGGCCGTAGATAAAAGCATATCGTGGGTTTGCACAAGTAAAGTTGATACAACTTTTGTTGTTGGCCGTAGATAAAAGCATATCGTGGGTTTGCACAAGTAAAGTTGATACAACTTAATTGTTTATTATTTAAGGTTATTTTTTTCGACGATATACTTATCTATTAGGTAGGCAATTGTTCCCGTACTTGTATAATATTTATAATTAAAAAAATTGACTTTGGAATTCGGGTAAACATACGAAATATTAATGTACTTATAATGGAGTCATTTTCATACCAGTAATCTTTTTAATGAACACAAATAGGGCGTTTTGTTGTGTGAATAATATTTATTTCAAATAAGTTTATTATTTTTCAGATCAAAATGTCTATAGTAAAGTTTCTGAATGCAGAGATAGGTGATATGAGACCATCTATATTTATACGATATTTGAAATCGATCGCTCCACATGGCACATCAGATGAAGAAATCAAGTATTTTGGTCTCAGGCAATTGCCAGTACAAGCACAGCTTTACCTAGCAACTGCGCGCGATGACAGAAGTCTAGAAGAAGTGGGAAAGGCCGCAGATAGAGTAATGGAACTCATAAAGAAAGATAATGAAAGTAAGGAATCGTTACAGCTGCAACTTGACAAGCTAAGTGCTGAGGTGAAAACATTGAAAGCGACCGTGGAAAAGCAGTCTCGACTACCCTGTGGGCATGATGATCAAAATTGTGACCGATCTCGAAGTCGTTCTAAAGACAGAAGATGCAGGTCTCCTAGTAGCTCGGCGTCTCAGTCATCAGGAAATAGTGACACGAAATTGTGCTGGTATCACAGTAAATATGGAGAAAACGCACATCATTGCGTTTCTCCATGTTCTTTTGGTTCATATTAATATCCGTAACTTACTACGCCTGCATATTATATTTTTTCATAGTTTTCGTTTGTAATTACTATTTAAGTTTAACAATACCTATCTAATCAGCTAATCACGTAATTATGTATTAGTTATGTAGGTAGTAGAGTTATAACTTTGTTATTTTTTTTTTTGGTTTAATTTTACGATTTATGTAAAATGACTGATTGTTGAAATTAAAACCAAATGTGGTTATTTTATTTTGTTTTCATTTGCCAATTGGCCTGAAAAACTTGACATCCCACGTCATTAAATTCTGTTTTTAAGCCTAACAAACCAATACAACAAGATAGTACCTAAATACAAGATGTGTAATATAAGTATAAGTTTTTGGCAAAAATTTCCTTTTTGGTACAAGCTTTTATCACCGACTGTACTTTTTTTTCCATAGGCAACTAATACTCATCGAGACAATTCTAAGAACCCCAAACACAATTAGGTTTCGTTGTTTTATCACAGAGTTCATATGGCCACCTCCGGTTTCCATCATCAGATCAGCTCGATGACATCATAATATTGCATTGTCACCCGACTTACGTATGTATGCAAAATTTCAGCTCAATCGGAAACCGGGAAGTGGACCAATTTTAACTTGCAAGATTTGATTACACACAGACAACGGTCAGGTGAAACTAAATAAAAGCTTGTAAAATACATGTATATCAAACATTGCGCCCTTAATAAGTTACCTATTTATACAGGTTTTTTAAATTAACCGACGATATATAACTGTATGTAATATACATTTAGTATTTTATTGATGTACGCTATAATGTATTTTATTTTATAAGGTTAGTTATTATTTAGTATTTATATATTTTATTTACTCGTGGACAAGTTAGTATATTTTTAACCTATTACTGTACAGTCCATAAGTTTGCCTATCTTACTTGAATTTTCCTCTCATCTACTCTAAGGTTAGCCGGAAGAGATCTAGTTCGCCTTCGTTTCTGTAAATTTAATGTAAACCTGTGTTGTGTACAATAAAGTGATTACTACTATTACTACTGCCACAGAATAAATAATAGTACTTGGTACAGTCAGCAGCAGAAATTGCTAAGCGGGCGAGGTGTTCAAAATTACTTTGACGCGCTCTTATTCTCTTAACATTAAAGTCGCGTCAAGATCATTTTGAACATCTCGCCCGCTTAGCAACTATTGCTGCTGACTGTACAGAAAATTCTCTCTCTAACGAAACGCGTCTATTACGACAGATATGACCGCAAGGTGGCGCAAGCGCGTGCAGGCGTCCGTTCCGTAACGGAGCGCGGCAACTACAACTGCTAGACACCAAAATTGGTGTGGGCTGCATGTACTTGTAGCGACGCGACGAAATCGCGGAGTGAGCCACGCCTGTTACTGGCTACTGCTACTAAAATTTCGGGTAAAAGTCTACTACTACTCCTATGGTGCAGCGACCAAAGTGTGCCTTGGCCTCCAACACGACTGCTCGCCACTGATCAGCGCCCACCACATCCGCCCATCGACACCTAGGTACCGACCGGGCGGCGTCCTATCGGTTTTTTCGGGTAAAAGTCAGCCCCCTTATTCATAAACGTTTACTAAAGTTGACAAGCCGATAATAATCGTTTATCCCTTGCCGACGTATTGGTATGACGGAAAGGGACAAACGATTATTATCGGCTTGTCAACTATAGTATACGTTTATGAATAAGGAGATTAAGGGGGTAGGTACTTACCCAATGGATGGAGCAGCAGCACCGGCTTCTTGTGACCCCTCTCGATCAGCTGACGCTGCGTGTCTTGCATCAGGAGCGCGTGACCGTTATGGATCGGGTTACGTAACTGTTCAACAAATAAAATAGGTACTTATTGTTTTCTTGTTATCGTAAGTATACAAGGGTCTACGAGGGTTACAGCCAGTAACGTATGCTACACCACAGAATAATAGTACTACCGTACAGAAACTACAAAACCGATGTTCGACAGTGATTCTGGGACGAATCATGTTATCCCTTTCTAATGTATGGCACTATCCCTTTCGGCAATTTAGGGTTGTCATAATTCAAGTCATTATCAGGGGGGTGTCACTACGCAGTTTAGGTAAGTACATTTGTCCGGCGCGCCGCCCGGGGCGGCAGGCGTATGGCAGTGGGCGCCGCTCGACCGCACGATGGTCGTGTCACGTGGCGCTCGCACAAACAAGATTCACGGTTCGTGCGCGTTTATAAGTTTCAATTTTGTTGCAGGCGGCGAGTATAGGTATAATTTAATACCCAAAATTTTGCGATTTAGGCAAAACAACACACTAGTTATTTTGCGTTCTAGACCATCTGCGGATAACCCGAAATTCAAACCATATTCAATTGGAACAGAGTTGCATTTCTTTTGTTTCGTTAATTTTTCAAACGATTTAAAATCAACTCTTATTCCCTGCACTATAGGTTCTAATTTCAGTCGCAAATTTTGGGTTTATCATTTGTATGGCTGGGTCTTAGGAGGCTATATCCTGTCACATAAAAGAGTCCTGTAGGTTAGTTGTGCGCAAGTACCATGTTCATGGAACATAATAGACCACTATTTCGTCAGGTGAAAAGCAAAACTCACTAATTACCACCACAAGTTCATAGTGAACCATAATTATTAGTACTTACATAAGGTTGATTTTTGTTTAATTATTTTTTAGTAATTAGTGAATTTTGCTTGTCACCTGACGATTTGATCTTAAGTGACAAAGATACCTGGAACGCGAACACGGCATCGGCCCCTAGTTGCCGGAACTTGGCTCGCAGCTCGTTCGGCGTGAGACGGTACGAGTCGAGTCCGTCGTGCCAGCGCACTCGCTCGAACACTTCGATGTCGCCGCCGACCAGCCAGTCGCCGGACTCCTCGATCATCTGTCAATAGTGTAACCTTGTTAACCTTTTGAACGCCACAGACGGCAATTGACGTCAACGCAAAATCGTGACAACGACGCCAAAGACGGCATTTTGACGTCGATCGTTTTTTGAAGAAAACATTTCTGAAAAACACCCCACTTTTAGGTAGGCATTATTTATTCACATCACTAAATTTTTTTTGCGTTTGGCGTTCAAAAGGTTAAATTCAGGTTTCATTTTTTAAATAAAAAAACCGACATTAAAAACTTCTTTATCGCTGGGAAGACAGTGTGACGGCGGATCTGCCTCAGCTTCGCGTCAGTAACTGGCAGGAACTTGCGCAGGATCGGGACAGGTGGCACGCTCACGTTTCGGAGGCCAAGATTCTCTTTGGATGGCTGAGCGAAAATAGTTAGTAAAAACTTCTTTCGTTCGAAATACCAGTCCAAGACTTCAATGAAAATGCTCCCATTATTTTTTTTGAGTAGGTAAAGTCGTGAGCTACTAACGCGAGCAGTATGCGCCGAAAATTACGACGAAATTGCAGATACGGAAACAGAAATAACATTATTTGTAAGCACAGAAAGTTGCAGTATAGATGCTCGTCGAACTTAACCTTATTGAATAATTTTACGGTTTAGTTTAGACTCACTTTTTTTTATTTCATTTCATTTCATTTATTTAGTCACTCGCGCGACATGTTTCGGACTGCCTAGGACCTATTACTGCCTAGCCTAGCATGAGCCTAGGCTCTCCGAAACATGTCGCGCGAGTGACTAAAAACAAGTGAGTCTAAACCGTAAAATTATTCAATGTTAGTATGTCTCACAACAGTTTAAAATCGACATTAAAAACATAAAAACTCTCTTATTTTAATGCAATAAAGCGCACTTTAATAAAAACTATGCGCGATTTGACTTAAATAAATCGTTCGCACGCGCATATCAAGGGCGACCGGCCTTCCGCCATATATAGACTATAGACCAGCGCTCACAATCGAATTGAAACCTTATCTCTATGCTAATAAAGTTTACCTTAATATAAGGATGTCCAGTGTGCTGAATAGTGAATTGCTTCCCACACCTATACTCCTTTCTGTGCGGGTAGAATTCAGGAGCGCGTAATATGGCGACCGGCTTCCCGCCATACACAAGCGCGATAGCCTCGGAGCCGGAGAGGTTGTCTTTGATTTCGGTGGTGACAGGCAACACCACGGGCACGGACGGGTTGACCACAGTGCTCAAGCGAAAACAAACCTTATCTCTATTCTAATAAAGTTTACCTTAATATAAGGATGTCCAGTGTGCTGAATAGTGAATTGCTTCCCACACCTATACTCCTTTCTGTGTGGGTAGAATTCAGGAGCGCGTAGTATGGCGACCGGTTTCCCGCCATACACAAGCGCGATAGCCTCGGAGCCGGAGAGGTTGTCTTTGATTTCGGTGGTGACAGGCAACACCACGGGCACTGATTGGTTGACCACGGAGCCGTCAGCGAGGGTTAGGCAGTTGAAGTTTAAGGCCTGTAATAGACAGTTTATTAAAGACGTCCCTCATTCATACAATTTTACGGGCCTGATTTAGTTAAATTATTATTTGTCCCTTTCTTACAAATACATAAGTCAAAATGACAGATAAAGACAAACGATTGTAGCGCGTTTATGAATAAGGGGGTGATTATTATATCTTACAACAGCGCAAGTCCTTTCGAAATTCAATCCAAGTTTAACATAAATCTCTAAATTGATACGTATGGAAAGTATGTATAATGATTTAAAAAATTAAATTTTGGTAATTTTAGAAATATGCGCAGGCACCTTAATAATTATTATTTATGAACTTACTTGAAGATATTCATTTTCCCGCATGAATCCTTTGAGAGGATAAGCCCATCCTTCTGAGAGTACCTATAAAGAACAATGTTTTAGTGTTACCTCTAACATATATTTCCCTACTGCAAGTATACTTTTTACCAAGCTTATTTATCATTGGCATATTAATAAAAAAAATAAGTTGCGCAGGATCGGGACAGGTGGTACGCTCTCGTTTCGGATGCCAAGATTCTCTTTGGATCGCTGAGTCAAAATAGTTAGTTATTAATAAAACTACCTACTCCTGGCTACAGTGGCTACTGGTCAGAATCAAAAGATCACCCTTGAAATAAGTTAAATGGGGAAGGCTGATAAAAACTAAACCTGATGGCGATCTCGACTATAATACTAACTAGATGAAAACCCGGCTTCGCTCGGGTAAAATAAATAATAGTAATAGGTAATACTCATTTTGAATTAAGTAATTATTTACTTTTAGACTTCATACCTTCATCAAGGCGGTTACAAACCTATCTCATCTCAGAAAACTTTAAATCCGTAACATACAATCATAACTCGAAAAATTTACTATTCCGATAATTATATCTAAAAACAAATATGTAATTAAAAAAACCTAATCCGCTTTTCTGGTAGCAGTTCGGTTCTGTAAGGATCACAGTTCTAACCTGACCCACTTTTCTGGTCGCAGATCGGTTCTGTGAAGGCCGCATTTATAACCTAGCCCACTTTCCAATCTCAAAAGAGGGAACCCTTTTGTACCTACCCTTCATGGCACTAAAGTATAAGTATGGAAATTATCACTACTATTTCATTCTTTAATATTAATGCCTATCCGTTAATATTAAATTCGTTTACAAAAAAAAAACTGAATAAGTGCGAGTCGGACTCACCCATCAAGAACGGAACACTTTTTAATATTTGTTGTTATAGCGGCAACAGAAATACATCATGTGTGAAAATTTCAACTGTCTAGCTATCACGGTTCATGAGATACAGCCTGGTGACAGAGGGACAGTGGAGTAAACTGAAATAAAGGTTCCGTCACACCGGCGCGATTTCAGAGCCGGGCCTGAGCGTTTTATATGAAAAAGCGGCGCGCCCCGCTCACGCGCCGCACGCGAAACGCGCCTGTGTGACGGAGCCTGAAATGTCAAACCGGGCAAGTGCTCGCGCACGAAGGGTTCCATACTTTTTAGTATTTGTTGTTATAGCGGTAACAGAAATACATCATCTGTGAAAATTTCAACTGCCTAGGCCTATCACGGTTCATGAGATACAGCCTGGTGACAGACAGACAGACAGACAGACAGACGGACAATGAAGTAAAACTGAAATAAATGTCATATACCTACTAAGAAAAACCGGCCAAGTGCGAGTCGGAATCGCTAATAGGTTCCCGTTTTTTAGTTACCCTTCAGGTACGGAACCCTAGTATGAGTGTAATAGATTTGTAACCGGTCAGCAATGTGAGTCCCTTGGAGAAGCAGAGGTCTAGTCTAAACCCCCACTTACCATCGGCATTAACAGCCTTGTATTCTTGTTTGCCACCAACATGTCATATTAAAACATTAATAAAAATTTACTCGGTCAACAATGTGAGTCCCTTGGAGAAGCAGAGGTCTAATCTAAACTCCCACTTACCATCGGCATTAACAGCCTTGTATTCTTGTTTGCCACCAACATGTCATATTAAAACATATTAATAAAAATTTACTCGGTCAACAATGTGAGTCCCTTGGAGAATCAGAGGTCTAGTCTAAACTCCCACTTACCATCGGCATTAACAGCCTTGTATGAGTTGTATGCTTGTTTGCCACCAACATGCCATGTTAAAACATATTAATAAAAATTTACTCGGTCAGCAATGTGAGTCCCTTGGAGAAGCAGAGGTCTAGTCTAAACTCCCACTTACCATCGGCATTAACAGCCTTGTATGCTTGTTTGCCACCAACATGTCATATTAAAACATATTAATAAAAATTTACTCGGTCAGCAATGTGAGTCCCTTGGAGAAGCAGAGGTCTAGTCTAAACTCCCACTTACCATTGGCATTAACAGCCTTGTATGCTTGTTTGCCACCAACATATCATATTAAAACATATTAATAAAAATTTACTCGGTCAGCAATGTGAGTCCCTTGGAGAAGCAGAGGTCTAGTCTAAACTCCCACTTACCATCGGCATTAACAGCCTTGTATGCTTGTTTGCCACCAACATGTCATATTAAAACATATTAATAAAAATTTACTCATTTCATCAGTCATATCCAGCCTAGCATTGCATTGGCCCCGCTTAAATATTTCTTTAATTTGTTTTTAGTATTTGTTGTTATAGCGGCAACAGAAATACATCATTTGTGAAAATTGAAACTGTCTAGTTAATCTAGTTATCACGGTTCATGAGATCTTGAGATACAGCCTGGTGACAGACAGACGGACAGCAGAGTCTTAATATTTAATAGGGTCCCGTTTTTACCCTATGGGTACGCAACCCTAAAAAGTGACCAAGGCCTCCAGTGCCCTAGGCTGGAATCAAAGCAGCGTCCTCTGCTATTGCAGCAGGTGCCTGTGCCATTCTGCCACCGGGCCACCCACGGCGGCATAGGTCGAATTTTTCCAAGGATACTTATGCACTACTTACTGAAGGTTTATGGAGCCTCGCCATCCCTAAGCCTAAATTAAATATTTTCTGAAAATAATTTGTTTTGATCTAATAACATATTGGAGTCCTCGTAATAGGGGTCCCGTTTTTACCCTTTGGCTACAGAACCCTAAAAATCAACCTTGTTTTGGTACTATGTACTATGCTTCACTATGACTCTGAAATTTTAGCAGGAATTAATATTTTTTTGTTGTCACCTGTCAAATTAGAATAGAATAGAATAGAATAGCCTTTATTGACCAAAAAATTAAATTTCAGCACATATTACATTTAAATAAATTCACATTTCATTTATATCAATTAGTTTCAATATTTTTTCCTTAGTAACTTTATTAAATAATTTTTATGTCATTGCTTTTTAATAATTATTTCAGTCTGCCTTCTTGGCATAGGCCTCCCCCAGCTCTCTCCACAGCTCTCTATCCCTTGCCGTCCCTATCCAATTAGGTCCCGCATGCTTCTTTATGTCATCCAACCACCTCATTATTGGTCTCCCTTCTCTCCTTTTTCCATCTCTAGGATACCATTCCGCTTCCTCTCTATCCCACTTATCTTTACCTTCCCTTGCCATATGTCCAGCCCAACCTGTTGCAGTCAAAGGTGTGAACTGGCCAAAGAACTTTTAACCGACAAAAACAGGCAAAACTGCTTTGACTGAGCATGTTGGTCAAAAGTAGTTTTACCTGAAAATCATACCTATTTCTGGCAGCAGTTTCGTTTTTAGGGCGTAGCAAAAAAAAAATAACCCTAACCTACCTATCTCTGGGAACAGTTTAGTTTTTTGGGCGTAGCAAAAAAATAACCCTAACCTACCTATCTCTGCGAGTACTTTTGACTGATAGTAACAGTCACAACACAATTACTATTAACCAATGATTTTCAGGTATAACTATATACTTTTGACCAACATGCTCAGTCAAAAGCAGTTTTGCCTGTTTTTGTCGGTTAAAAGTTCTTTTGACCAGTTCACACTTTTAACTGCGACATATATACTATCTATATATCTTATTATATTTAATCTTATATTCAACTTACATTGACTCCGGAGATAACTTATTAGCTTTATGCAGTTGACTTTCCAATTCACCGATACACCTCAAATTTGATTCATAGTCTAAAGCACAGTTATTAAATATGTCCACAATACACTGTAGCTTTTTGCACTGTTTCACACTGGCAATGTACTTAATTAGAGTGTGTTACAGTCAGCTGGCACTTAACTCAAAGTTTCTTTGAACAACGTCATTTTCATCTCGCTCACTTATTAGTTTATCACAGCTGCTTCAAGGTTGCTTTCACTTGCATTTCCAGGTAGCTAGTAGTGCCTTGACATGTAAGAATATTTGGAATCATTCTGAAATATTAAAATACAACTGAGAGACCGATGTTTATACTAAACACAATACACCCATGGAACGCTTTGAAGTTCAAATCTCGTTACGTTACGATGGCGTTTGCACTTTGCACTATGTTCGGTGACTATTTTTTATACACAATACACTATTTAACAGGTTTTTATCACGTCTGGAGTACCGGATAAAGTATTTTCGAATAACAGCCGTCGTTGACGTCTAGGCAGTGTTGCTATCGTCTTAAAAGCCGTAACAGACTATCGCACGTTCTGGCTTAAAAACAAATTTATGTAATAATTATACCGGTATACATATCCATATGAAACGAAACTTAATGCAAATAATAACCAGGCATCGGAGTTTTTATCGCATGGTAAGACTAATAGCAAGCTATGGAGTCGACATTTGCCATAAATGTAAACTCTTATTCATACTCATACTCATTTATTTAATTTATCTTAAAATGCCTTTAGAGCGGTCGGTCGTGTATATTGAAGTTCCAGTGGATTTCGTTTGATGAAGAATACTGTTGATATGTTTTAAAATAAATTTATGTTTCAATTGGGTGAGTTGTACTTCACAACTCAAGCACACTCTAGCAGATTTTTCATAGTCATATTGTAAATCGTTGTATGGCTCTATCCATGCCAAAATTGCAGCTATTTCTGGGTTAGGCATAATAATTAATTATGGAATAATCCACAACGTATTTACCACTTACAGATATAAATAACTACTACGTTTGCAATCACCAGTGATTGACATATGATAAATACTAATCAATTTTATCAGCGGTCAGTACCTACATGACATCAGGTATTTCGCAGCGATGTAGTTTGTATAGTTGTATGTTAAAATAGTTGAAGTTATGAATTCATAATGTAATAGAAAAATATTTTTATATATATTTCGACTAAGATAATCTACACGACCGACCGCTCTAAAGGCATTTTAATATAAATTAAATAAATGAGTATGAGTATGAATAAGAGTTTACATTTATGGCAAATGTCGACTCCATAGCTTGCTATTAGTCTTACCATGCGACAAAAACTCCGATGCCTGATAATAACCATTATACATACCGGAAAGTCATCAAATAAACAGTAATATTCGTCTTGCTTTTTATTAAAAAAAATACGACCAACCTAACTTGTAAGCATGTTTGCAGTTTCTAAACGCAACGCATAGCTGTCAAATGTCAACCAACAAATTGAGCCTTTAGTATTGTTTGTCGAAATTTTTTCACTTTTAAATGCAAAATACGCGACAATACGAATTTTGCGGATATATGTTGTCGATTCAAAAGTGTTATTTTTTTACGCTCTTTTGTTTGAGCATAATTTAATTTGTTTCTACCGTCAAAGCCGCTCGCGTTTATATATAAAGATAATATTTTTAAGGAAATCGACAGACGCCGGAAAAAGCCAATTGTAGATGGCGCTCTCGACGATGATAATTTTGTATGGAATTCGACAATGCCATAAGCAATCCAATTGACAGTTGCCTTCCCCGTTCGATCAATCGGTCTAGTACGGTCAGCCAAGAAAGTGGTCTACCACTTTTCGACTCTATCGTACACTTATACCTTTTGTAATAAGGTCCACCGATGTACAGTTAAGAGTGTTGCTGTTTGTACCTACCGCGATATTACCACACCCCGGACACTGGCGGTCAAATGTAAAAATAACTGGGTATGTACTTGCCTTGATTCATCCAATGGGAATCTGTAGAACTTTCTTTTAGTTTTGTCGTTTATAGAGCTTAAACAACCGTACACAGCACAACACACGCCCATTGCAAAAAGATTTGTAAATTTGTTTAATATTTTACGTGGCCTCCGCTCTGCGCACCGCGTCGTCGCGTCCTTGCCAGCCGGTAACTGAGAGGTAACCGAGAGCGGGTGGGCGGCACTTTCAACAGGAGGCAGGGAGTGTCCATACTGTACGTTAGTACTCTTTATTATACTGTGATATTACGTAACTAATACGCCAATAAACTTACAACGATTTCTCATTTCAAATTGAGTGACTGAGTGTGGCCCATAATTTCCGAAAATCCTTTTTTCTTCTAGGCAATTACTCCGTTCCCATTATTTCCCAGTGGAATTTCTTCGCTTTATTTCATTTTTCGTGGACATTTTTTCATAAACTAAATTTTCCCTTTCCCCATTATTTTCCAATAGCTTATTTTCCTGATAGGTTTTCTAACCATTCGCATAATTTCGATATGTTTTCTTGTTATAATAAACGTGACACAAATAACTTTCTTTTGTAAATCAATATCGTACAATAAATGAAGTCGGTTCTGGCTGCTCGCAGTTCACCTAACACACTCCTCCTCGCTTCGCTCGTCGTCGCACCTATCTATTTTCTGTATTCTGTGATTGTATAAAAACTTAACATAGTGGGAAAATATGCGAATGGTTGGAAAACCGAACAGGAAAATAAGCTATTCGAAAATAAAAATAATAGAAAATAAAATAAAGCGAAGAAATTCCACTGGAGATATATGGAAACGGAAAAATCGCCACCAAGAAAAAAATATTTCGGGAAATTATGAGAACGGAGTAATTGCCTCGAAGAAAAAATGATTTTCGGAAATTATGGGCCACACTCTTCAAATTAGGTAAGTTGATAAAAACAGGCAATATTGACCTTACCTGCACCCACATAAGGTCCAAAGTAGTAATTTCGACAGACGGCAACCTGGCCGCCTCCTCGATAGCGCTGGTCAACCTGTTCCCGTATATGAACAGTTCTTCGACGCCAAGCTGGTTGCCTTCGAAGCTTGGAATAATGCCCTGCAAAAAAAAGTACATTTTACTAACTTAAAGAGTATTCCACGAAATTGTAAAAACGCAACTTTTATAAAAGTGTAGAGGTAAGATAACACTCGAAAAATGCTCTGCTGCTCTGAATATATCGACGATCATTCATAACGTCAACAGCACAGTAAAATACATAGATGAAAAACAATGCGCTTGTACGGGTCAGACCCAGAAAATGTTCTTTTAATATATGTAGGGTCAGTGCGGAAAGAGAACAGTCGTGAAAGGTATGGGATCCAATACATTCTACGACTCTTTTCTTTCTGCACAGACTCTATAACATAAGACATCTCATATTTTATCTGCATATTATTATATTGATAACTTTATTTGCATTTCATTCTGATAAATACTAGGCGTTATGGCGGAATTAAATGATAGGAACTAGAAAAAATAGTTGCTATTTTGCGGCAAATATTAAAATAAATACTCCGTTATCTATTAAATATCTATTAC